>NC_137975.1:11784548-12384548 GCF_963924665.1 Micromys minutus | reverse complement strand
GAGTCCCAGGAGTTCGGTCCTTAACGATGAAAGCAAAGCACCCAGCCTGGGTGGGTCATTGGTATTTTCCTGGCTTTGGCTTAAGAGTCAGATCAGAACCTTTGCATTGGTTCTCTTGCTCTGTGGGCTTCTGGTTTTGACCAGAGCTAGGCCATGATTAATCTTAGCTGTTCAACCATATGAGAAAAGATCTCGGGTCTTTGACCTTTTTAACTGTATGAGCCACAGAGATCTGCCTGCCTCTGCCTCCCAAGTGTTGGGATTAAAGATCCAGGCCACCACAACCATGGAATCAATGGTTTCTATTAAATTTCTTTACATGTATCCTCACATTCCAGGCTCTAGTTCCCAGGAGAACTCTGACTTATCCTGAGAGAGAGCATATTTAAAAGAACCAACTAAGTCGGGTGGTGGTGGCATCCGTAGAGGAACAGCAGGAGCTGTGGTGCAGGCCTTTAATCCCAGTGCTCAGGATGTAGAGACAGGGGGATCTCTGCATTTGAGATCAGCCTGGTCTACAGAGCAAGCTCCAGGACAGCCACAGCTACATCAAGAAACCCTGTCCCAAAACAAAACACCAAATAAGTTCAACCAAAGTGTAGTTTGAGATGTCTGAGGAAATTTGATTAAAGATGGGTGCTACAAGATATAAATAGTGAAGATAATCTGTAAGGCTTGTAGATTAATTAAAAGTTACCCTTAACCAAGTAAAACAATATCTTATATAGAGATTTCTGGATGTATTAGGGTAATATTTGTAAACAGACTTTTAGGCTTAAAGACATGAGATAGTTAAACATATTACTCTATCCTACTGAATTTTAATTTAAACACTAGTAATGGAATTATTTTAACATTCACTTGGGATTCTTTTTTAGAAAACTTCTCAGACTATTAATGAGATGGCTCAAGTGGTAAAGTCACTGCCACAAAAGCATGCAAACCTGAGCTCAATCCTCAGCATCCACATTAAAACAAAACAAAACAAAACAAAAAACCTGGTTGTTAATGGTGTATGCTTGTAATTCCAGCACTGGAGAAACAGAAGCAGGCATATTCTTGGGGCTCACTTGATCAGGCAGGCTATACAACTACTGAACCCCAGGTGTCAGCGAGATACTCTGTCTCCAAAAATTGGTCAGCTGGCTCCTGAGACGCAACATCCAAGTTCACCTCTGGCTTTAAACGAATGGGCACACTCACGTGGATCCACGCATCTACCATTTGCTGGGTTTGCCTTCCACTAAGTATGTCTTACTTAACTCTAATCTGGCCTTCACCACACTTCCTGCATGCCTCACAAAGTCATTTGACAGCGATCGTTGGTAGCAAATTTCAGATCTTTTTGTTCTTGCTTTTCTCAGTAAGCTTAGCTCTCCTCCCAGCGTACAACACAGATACTTAATTCTGCGCCGACAGAGGTCCGGACCAGCAGGTCTCTATCTTAGGTCCTCTGGGCGCCACTTCACGATTAAATTGGATAAACGAAGTGCTCAAGCTGCTCCTCCTCCCCACTGAACAAGAACTTAGAGAAATGACTCCCAAGGAGGTAGCAGCCAGGACCGGAGCGAAGCGCCACCAAGCCCCGCCCACAAAGGGCCCGCCCCCGGAGGCTCCCAGACCGGCGTGCTTTGCGCCTGCCCAGTCCGGTGCGGGAGCGACGTGTTCCAAGGTTGCTAAAGAGGTAAGCTCTGGCTCTTGGCTGTGAGCAGGCGAGCTCTCCGATGTCCAGCTTCCGGGTTCAGTCATGTGCCGGTGGTTGGAAGCAGCCCCGTGTCTGTCCGCCCTGTGTGTGTCAGGGCAGAATCACGTTGGGAACTCTTCTAAAGCCAGAATCCTACACCCGCCTCTAGGCCAACTGCGATACTCAGCGGCCAACCCGGGACAGCTTTTGTGGTTCCCTCCCAAGGACCCCTGTCCTTTCTAGGCACAGCGTTCCTCTTGGAAAGAATGAGTTAAATTATTCGATGTAGAACCCTGCGTTTTGTTTGTGGTAGTACATTGCTAGTTAAACGCTTCGCGGAGATAGGAATGAAGTGAAATTTTATCCAAAGATAAGTAACAGTCATAATTAGAGACATAATCACTGACAAAATAAGGTGCCCAAGCTCCAAATACAGCCACCTCCTAAGATAATGAAGTCGTGGCCTCAACCATAGGAGCTTGGTGAAGGTGGAACACTGCTCAGCCATGACACTGCTACCTGGGATTCTGATCAGTACACCTGTCCAGCTGTCCCATAGCATCACAACTGCATAAGGGGCATTTTCGTTGTGGTGGGAGCTGTAAGCGATGCAGAGGTACTTAGAACATAGACAGTAGCAATACGAAGCCTTTTTAGCTAGATGAGCATGTGAAGATTTTGGAATGTTTGGGGATTTTGAATCTAATCCGCTAAGGATCCGCACGTGTAGTGTGCATTTATGTATAAACGTGTGTTTACATCTTCCCCGTGTCTATTAGTATTACGGGTATTGTCTGTACGGTTGGCTGTGTGTGTCCACGGATGCATATTCAATCAGCCGAGAACCGCAGGTCTGCAGGAAGAACTGTCTGCTGAGCATGCAGACGTTTTAGCAGAGTCTAGCCCTGTATGTCGCGTGTTGTCGTAGGTATAGGAAGTAGTATGGAGATAATTTAAAGTATGTGAGAGCTGGGCATATGTACACGGGAGGAAATATGCAGAGCTCTGCTATTTCTATAAAGCATCTGGTGGCCTTTGGATTTTGATATCTGTGGGGAATCCTGGAACTAAACGATTGTGGCCACTGAGGTACAGCTATATGTGCAGTGGTCTCGGAACCCTGTCTAGTGTATAGTAGGTGCCGTGTGAATTAAACACGTGGTTCATTCGTAAGTCAGCTAGGGATGGGTGGTGGATGGAGTGAGCCCGTTGAGTACTTAGTGCTGCATCTAGCCACCGCCAGAGGATGTCCGCCACGCGGAACACTGACCTGTTCCCTCTCTGTTTACCCGTCACAGTTGCTTCACACCTGACTGTCAGATGAAGAACTGATTCGGTGAAACCCACACTCTCGGCCACAATGAAGCGTCACTTCCTTTAAGAACGGCGTGGCCCCGGAGGCTGTGTAGTCCGCAACCACAGAACCCTTGACTGACTTCTCATTCTCGGCCTCATGGCAGGCCCTCTGTGGAGGGCTGCAGCCTTTATACAGAGACACAGAACAAGCCTGTTGCTGGGTTCCTGTACAGGCCTGTTTGGGGTTCAAATCTCATTTCACCTCTTCCCAGATCCCATAGTCCAGTGGCTCTACCAGTACTGGCCTCAGGGCCAGCCAGCTCCCCTTTCCCCTCAGCTGGGGAGCCTCTTCCAAGAGGTGCTAAAGGACATAGGGGTCCCTTCAGGTCACTGCTACAAGCCTTTCACCGCCTTCACCTTCCAGCCCGTGAGTGCCGGCTTTCCTCGGTTGCCTGCTGGGGCTGTGGTGGGAATCCCTGCCATCTTCCAGTGTGGCCCTTTGATCAACATTGACCACACTGTGATCATACATGGGCAAAGAGTGGATTGGCAAAGCCCGGCAGGCACCAGGCTAAGAGATGCCCTGACCCTGTCTCACAATGCCCAGAAGTTTGCTTTGGCCAAGGAGGTGGTATACCTGGAGAGCGGCGTGGCTACCCTACAGACCCTGCCAGCCCCTGCTTGCCTGGCAGGAACATGGGCAATAAGCGTGAGTGCCAAACATGCCCTGGGGCTCTATGGAGGCCCCATGAGCTTACGAGCTGCCTTCAACTTGGTGGCAATAGTGGTAGGCTACGTGGCCTACACCTTTTCCAAAGACTCCCTCACGGTCGCCCTGGAGGACTGGCTGGACCGCCGCACAGCCTCTCTGTCTGCAGCCTATGTCCAGGGTGGAGTGGAATTCTATGAGAAGATTCTGTCAGGTAACTTAGCCCTACGCAGCCTTTTGGGCAAACAAGGGGAAAAGCTGTACACACCAAGTGGGAACATTGTCCCCAGACACTGGTTCCGCATCAACCATTTGCCCTACACTACCCGGCGGGACTCTCTCCAACAGATGTGGAGGGCGACAGTCAGCCCAGGCCGCTTCTGAGAATCCCAGCTACGCGGCCGTCCTGGCTCACATGGGTACTGCCCCATGATGAAGTCTGGAGGAATCTCTTGCTGTGGTGGCGTCCACAGCCCAGGGTCAGAACAGTGACCATCTTTGGAGTTAAACAACTCAACTCTGTCCTCACCTCGAACGGACTCTAGCTGAGTCCCTGTATGAATCTTGAGTCTTGTTTACCTCAACTGTGAAGCAGGAAGGACTGGTTGTAGGGTTGTGTGAGATCATGAACTTGAGACCCTGTTAGAAAGCAGCATAAATAAACAAGCCTTTCTTCCCTCGGGGTCTCTGGATTCTAATGGGCTGTGGAAGTCAAACCATGAGTCACCACTAGACATGTTTCTGATATATCAACCCTTTCCTGCAGTGGAGAACTACCCAGTCTACCTGATGTCAAAGAGCTAATTTATTCCTCACCTTTAGTCCTTGGACAGGAGGCCCTAGCTGGGCAGGATGAGGAGACCTGTGATCACAGAGCCAGGCCTAACTTGGCCATTTATGTCATCTTCTCTTTGGAAATGATCTCTTCCCTGGGGCAGTCTTGACGGCCTGGGCCCAGTGTAACTCGGGGGAAAGGGACTAGGCCACACCGAAGGAAGGGCACTATGGTGGCTGGCAAAACACCTTAAAGGTGGGTGAACCAAGCAGGCTAAAGAATGGCAGGGTGGGATACCACTGGCTTCTGCTCAGACTTTGTATGCAGTCTAGAGCTGAGTGTGTTGCCAGCCATAGGTCCTTCCCCTGGGCATGACAGGCTGAACTCTGGAGGACAAGGGACTCTAAAACAGTGTACAATATGGGCCCGATAAACACACGGTGTTCTGGTTTTCTCTTCTGTTGATGTGATTAAAGTACTCTGAGCAGAAGCAACTGTAGGAGGAGAGGTTTACTTTTCCAGGTCATACACAATGCATCCTTGAGGGAAGTCAGAACAGGAACTCCAGTCAGCCCTGGAGGCAGGCACCATAGAACAATGCTGCCTTCCAGGTGACTGACTGACAGGCTGTTGCTTAGCTGGCTTTTTTTATACAACCCAAGGGGCTACCTGCCTGTGGATGGTGTTACCATCAACAATTGGCCTCTCCATCAGTTAACAGTGGAGATAAACACACACACCCACCAATCTGATCCAGGCAATTCTTCGGTTGAGGCTTTCCGTTCTCATGACTGCAGGCTTTGTCAAATTGACAAATCTAACTAGGACAGATGGATAAAGTACTTTGGGGATGAATGGCCCTCCATCCTGGCTAACAACACTCCACAGACTCTGGGGTATCTCTTCAGTCACTGCTGTTGGTATATCGACCCCCCAGATGGAAAAGTCTGGACACCACAGGCTTCATCTTCTTGGCACTTAACACTACACCATCTTAATCTTGCCAGGAACCAAGATGGTGGTAACAGGCCTCTCTAGTTGTTTGCTCAAGTGCTAGGGTTGAAATATGGAAGCTGCGTCTCCACTGTGGTAGTGTTGAAAGTAGGGAACCTTTAAGAGGCGGAGCAAGGTGATGAGCCCCTGGGGCGACATCTTCAGGCAGGATTTGTGTTGGTCTTGCACTGTGAGCTCTGGCAGACACAGTAACTAAGGCTTTGGTTTGCTTCAGGTTTTGGTATAAGGTCTCACTGTGTTGCCCAGGGTGCTCTTAAACTCTTGAGTTCAAGTGGTCCTGCCAGCTCCGCCTCCTGAGTGGCTGGCCCTGCAGATGCACCACCACACCAAGCACAGGTTGTTAGAATAGGAGTGTGATGGTCCACACCCAGAATCCCAGCACTTGGGAGGTTTGGGCAGGAGGATTACTAGTTTGAGGATAGCCTATGCTACATAGTGAATGACAAAAATCCAGGCGCGGTGGCTCACACCGTGATCCCGAGCGCTTGGCAGGCTGAAGCAGAGGGGTTAGAGGCTAACATGGGTTACGTAGTGATGATTCCAGAGACTGAGCTAGGCCAACACCCTATCTCAAAGAGCCGGTCCTTCCCCTCCCACCGGCTTCCTGATGTTCTGCCCTCTTCTGTGACACCGTCCTCAAGGTACCAGCAGAGATGGGCAGAAAGAAGCAGGTGATATTTTCCTGAAGCTCCAGAATTATGACCTAAGTAGACCTCTTTAAAAAAAGAAAAGATCCAGCCTTAAGTTTCTTCTTGTAACAGCCGAAAACACCGATCCAGGAAGCTGGAGCTGGGTGGGGTGGAAACTAGTCCGTGAAATAGCTTATTCTCTCTCCTGCCCCTGGTCAAAATCTTTGTCTCCACTCATAGAATTGCCCGTGTGCGTTACATGGCTCCCAGCTCCAAGAGTCTTAGCTAATGTTCTCTCCACCCCCTGCCCCACCTCATAACCTGTGTGTGTGTGTGTGTGTGTGTGTGTGTGTGTGTGTGTGTGTGTGTGCATAATCCGAATTCATAGGGGGCCTAAACTTTACCCTCAAAGTAATGGACCTTGACTTCCCAGCTTCTGTTCCTGCATTCATGGGGTGTGGCCAACCTTTTGTCTGGAAGCCATGAAAATCTCCTAAAAGCTGCAGCGGGAACAGATTTCCCTGGCATCTCTAGCCACCTAGATCCGTCCATCAGCACATTCACACGAAGCTGTGTGTGGGCACATGCCAGTGTCCCTAAGGCAGCTTCCTCCGGTGGGAACCGTGACTCTGAAACCCCCCATGCCAGGAAACCTTTCAGAGAACTCTGGTTTCTGGGCTTGTTCTCTGGCCTCCGATACCAGGATTTGGGTATTTCAGTCACTAGAATGCCTGCTTTGCATGTATGGGAACTCAAGTTTGATCCGGAAAACCCACATTTAAAAAAAGAAAAGAAGCCAGGCTTATCACTGGGGAGTCAGTGACAAGTGGATTCCCGAGGCTCATTGACCAAGCACCCACCTGTTTAGGGATTTCTAGGTAAATCTTTAAAAAGGGTGGCAGCGGGGCTGTTGAGACGGCTCAGTGATTACCGATTGCTGCTTTTCCAGGGGTCTCAAGTTCAGTTTCCAGCATCCACAATGGGCAGCTCACAACCACCAATAACTCCAGCTCCAGGGCATTCAACACCTTTTGACCTCTTTGGGCACCCACATACTTGTGGCATATAGAAACACAAAAGTTAAAATGTAGTGACTGAAGAAGATGTGTCCTGTCCCATAGGCACTTCCCACCCCTTTTGCTTGGTCATTCATAGGCCTTCCACCTCCTGTTCTCCCTCTGGTTGTCTAATCTCAAGGGGCCTCAACTAACAGTATTGCTCCCTCATTCAGGCAGACATATGAGCTCCTAGGGCCTCACCCCTGCCCTCGGGTAGCTCTCAGTTCCACACTCACACCTGATTGATAACCTATGAGACCAGATCATGGGAGATGCTTGAAGGAGCTCAGGAGAGAGGGTTTAATTCAGCTCGGGTTGAAAGGGCAGAGAGGTCTTCCTAGAAGACATACCCTGGTCCCTAAATCTAAAGGGTTGACCCACATAACAATACCATGTCTGTAAATGATATTTGTGTTTCCTGGAGTTAAAGGTGTGCACTACCTTGCCTGGGCCTAAAATTTTCATGGCCACTGTGTCTCAAGATCTCCAAGTCAAGATCCAGGTCGGAAACCCGTCTAGCAACCTCAAGGTCTGGATCACAGGTGAGCCCTCCATTTCTGCATTGTAGTTCCTTCCAGATGGAATCAAGTTGACAACCAGGAACAGCCATCCCAACAGGAAAAGATCAAGGCCATTGCCCTCTTCCATAGCAGCAAGGGCTCCCCCCTCTCTCTCTTTGTCCCTGAGCTTAAGCTCCTGAGATGGTTTATAGCAGATCTAAACCCAGCAGGTAGCAATGTCCCTTCTAACTCTGTCCTTGTGAGCTCCACACAGATCTAATTGGTAAGGCAGGGGAGAGTTGAAGCGAGAGTCCTGGTGTGCTCTAGAAAAGATCTACAGGTACCGCTCAGGCAGCCTTCGCCTTGAAGCCAGACAGCCCAATTAAGGTACAGGTTCTGGGGTCAGAGTAAAGAGCGTTGGCTGCTCTTCCAGAGGATCTGAATTCAGTTCCCAGCATCCACATAAAGTGACTCACTCTGCCTGTAATTCTAGCTCCCGGATATCTGACAGTAATAAGTCCTTTGGCTTCCTTGGGCACCAATACCAAGCACAGGTGCACACACACACACACACACACACACACACACACACACACACACACAAATAAAATATCTGCCTCTGCAGCCTGATATTCTGGGCATGTTGATCTCTCCGTGCCTCAGTTTCCCCCATGTGAAAGTAGGGGAAATGGTGGAAATGCCCACCTCTTTCCTATCACAAGCTTTATTTATAAAACCCTTTGACACAGTGTCTGGCCCAGAGTTGAAACCTGAGGCTGAACATCATTTTTCCCTGTCATTGCCAAAGGCACAGTTGTCAGGAAGTGGCTACGTGTGAGCTAGCCTGGCGTGGCACTTACGGAATCTCTGGTGGCTGTGATAAGGAATAGCAGACATGCCCTAAAGGACATTCCCAAACTACAGTTAGAGCCTCTCATGTGCATGCACGCACGTGTGTGTGTGTGTGTGTGTGTGTGTGTGTGTGTGTGTGTGTCAAGGTGTGGTATATTTGTTAGTGCATATGGACATGAGGGTGCATGTGAACATATGTGTGTATGCATGTGGAGTCTGCACAGTAATGTCATTCGTCTTTTCCTGATCTCTTCAGTTTTTGAGTTAGGGTCTCCCACTGAACCCGAAACTCATCCTCTCAGATTAGCTGTCTGAAGCCCGCTGCCGTATTCAGCATTTAACAAATTATTTATTTATTCATTGTATATGAATGTTTGCCTACATGTATATATGTGAACTGCATGTGTGCCTGGTACCTATAGAGGCCAATAGAAGATGTTGGATGTCTTGGAACTAGAGCTATGGAGAGCTGGGACCTGAACCTCTGGAAGAGCAGCCACTCTGGGTCACGTCATTAACTACTGAGTCATGTCTCCTTCCCCTGGCTCAGCACTTTCTGTGTAAACTTTGGGCATCTAAACTCAGGTCCTCGTGCTTGCATAACGCTTTACTGGCTGATCTGTCTCCCGCCCATTTATGTATACTGGCCTCATCCCGGCCTGGTGCCCTTAGAAGAGCGGCAGTGGGCAGCACTGACCTCTCCCTGCTCCTGCCCCTGACAGTCAGCGTTCAGAGAGTGTTTGCTGAATGAGTGACTGTCATAGAAGTGGTATCAGGAAGGAAGTATCGGCGTACTGTAGCTCATACCTTTGAGTGGCTTTTAGTCCGTTGTGGCAGTGATGGCGTGTTGGAGAAGCTCAGTTCATGGTTCCAGTACTGGCTGCTCACTTCACTGTGGATGTGCTTGGACAATTCTGACCATCCCAAGTCACCTAGGAGGACAGTTTCAGCCGAACTGTCCAGCTCAGGTTGGCCTGAAGGCATGGCTGTGGGGAGTGTCTTGATGGCTAGTTGATTTAGAAAGACACAGCGTGACTGGTAAGAGCTAAAGCCAGCTGATAGCAAACAGGAAACTAGCCTTAGGTTTCCTGTTCCCCACCTGTGGCTGTGGTGTAACATTGAGTGAGATGAACCCCAAATTCTCAGGCATTTGAGTACTTGGTCCTTAGTTGCTGGGACTGTTTGAGCTAGGTTGAGGAGGCGCAGCCTTCCTGAGGAAGTATGTCACTGAAGGTGAGTGTGTTTAGTCATGGTACTCTAGAGTAATAGAACTTAAGGAATGAATACATACATATATATATATATATATATATATATATATATATATATATATATATATATATATATATGAATATATAACTTATTAATGACTTACAGGTGTAGTCCAGATAATCCAACAATGGCTAGCTGTGAAAAGAAAGTTCAAGAAACCAGTAGTTGTTCAGTCCATGAAGCTGGACGTGTCAGTTGGTCTTCAGTGTTCTCCGGAATCCCAAAGAAATCGGCCCTAATGTGATGGGGCAGATGTGCTGGGAAGTGAGGGTAAGCAGGCAGAGAGCAAAACCTTTCCTCCCATGTCTGTATATAGGCTTCCAGCAGAAGGTATGGCCCGGGTCAGATCTGGATTAGAGGTGTGTCTTTTCCCAACTCGAAACATCTAGATTAAAAGTATGTGTTCCTTCGCCAAAGAGCCAAGTGAGAAGTGAACTTTTCCTACTTTAAATTAAGCAAAACAAACAACCAAACCAAACAAAGCATCAGTGTGCCCTTCATTTTGGGGTTTTAGTTCCAGACGTAGTCAAGTTGACAACCAAGATTAGCCACAGAGGGGGTTGGGAGTTTGAGAGCCACATGCCCCTCCCAGTTCACCCCCTCTGCTCTGTTTGGAGTTAAGTGTGTGACCCTCAGCGTCTCTCCAGCTGGTATACTTGCCGCTGCCATGTTTCCTCACTGTGGCAGTGATAGATTCTTATTCTTCTGGAAGTGTAAATCCAAATAAATCCGTTTTTCTATCAGCTGCCTTGATGGTGGTGTTTTATCACAGGGATAGAAAAGTAACTAGTGCAAGCTGTGTCCAGCTTGCCCGAGACTTCCCTGCGGTGGTGGACAGTAGCCCAGGACTGTGAGCCAAATAACCACCCTACAAGATGCCCTCTGCTCAGGGCATTTTATTACAGCAACAGAAATGATGACTGGAACTGTGTACCAGGAAACAGCCCAACAGGAAGCAGACTGGGTATAACCTTCAAAGGCTCACCCAGAGTGACCAAGTCCTACCTGCTTAACCTCCATTCCTCAGGCTTCCGTCTCTCAAAATAGTCCCACCAGCTCAGGGCGGTTAAGACACAGTCTCAGATCCAAGTCACAGCAGTGTCTGGGCTGTCGTTTCAGTGTAACCTTTCCCAGGGGGCCATGCAGCAGAGGCTGCTGCAGCCAGACCTCTCAAGCCCAGCCTTGTCCCCTCTGGGTAAGGCAGTCCAAAAGGGACCGTCCGATCTTGCCTCTAGCTAATGATGGAGCCTCCCCTCAAACACCCTTCTCAGGTCCAGACCTGCCTGCTTGGCATCTGGCACACTGACTGTCCTGCCTGGTCCTTGGGGAAAAGTGCTTCAGTAATGAAGTCCGGATGTCACCCCATAGGGGACATGTGTGCAAATGTCCTGGTCTGTAGCCAGCTCACAGGCTGTGAGAGTTTCCAGGAGTTGGCCCAAACTGCTTCACCCTGCCTTCAGTGCCTCCTCCACCTCCCAACTCCTGTTCTATCCATTTTCAGTGGCCTCTGAGGCTGTCCCTGCCAACCTAACGAATGTCAGACACCATCTGTTGCCTAAGCCTGTGGCAGCTGTTGGGGACATGCTTGCATACATATGAATTGATTTGGTTTGGCCTTGTGATGAGGCCCTTAGATGAATAAAGGAAGGATTTGTTATGTTAATCCGGGGACAGCTTAAGGAAGACCCAGATCGAGGTCTGGGACAACCAGGGAGACCAGTAAGCTGTGGCCACGGAAGAAAGCTTGAAGTTGCAGTCTTGACGTCTGTGTGCCTATAAGAGGAACAGGCTCTCTGACAAGGCTAAAGCTGAGGTGGCCCTCAGCAGAGATGGCTCTTGACATCCCATGGAGATGACTTTCCTTCCCCTTATTCTGCCCAACTCAACACTGGAGCTTATCCCAGAAACAGTATTATAGTTTCCGAACCAGGAGTCAGGCTATCTCTTTATCTAATTGCCACAAAACTCCTCAAAGGAAACATAGGCATCTGGGCTGGGGACACAGCTCAGTGACTAAATAAAGTACTTGCTGTTCAATTCCGAGGACCTGAGTTTGATCCTCAGCATCCATATTAAAAAAAAAAGCTGGTGTGTTAGTGTGTACTCATAATCCCAGCCCTGAGGAGGTGGAGTCAAGCTATCCCTGCGGGCCAACCTAGGTGAATGGAGGAGCACCAGACCAGAGAGCAACGTTACCTCAGAAAAAACATGGAGGCTCCTGGGGAACATCAGGTGTTGCTCTTGTCAGAACATTTTATTACAGCAACAGAAATGAAACGGAAACAGTGGACTAGGAAGCAGAGAGACCACCAGGAAATAGACTGAGTATAACCTTCAAAGACCCACGGTGAGTGACCAACTCCTGCCGTTTGGGAATCCATTCCTAAGGCTTCCACGTGTACCTACAGATCTGCACACAGACAAGCACACATCTACATGTGCACAAAAGAAAGCAGGGTGTTTTCCTTCGGATACAGTGGAGAAGAAGCAGCTCAGAGAGGCTAAATAATTCACCCGCATCACAGTGTTGAGGGAAGGCTAGGGCATGGACTCATTCCTGGATGAGATCCTATCAGCACACTTTCCTGGACAGCAAAGGCTCCCAGCGACTGGGGATCCTGCCCAGGTCACTTGGTGACCAAATAGGAAGTAGTGGTATAGGATGGACTCTCCCAGGAGTTTTGAGTAGATTTCAGTCAACTTTTCATCCCGAGGTCCAGCATGTCACTCCTGCAATCCATCCATGAAGAGGACGCGGAGAGCAGAAATAGATAGCTTTAGAAGCTGGACCTGAGTGCTGGCCTGTAGGTCCACCCGAGAACGCACATCCCGAGTTCTGAAACTGCTGTCCTCACAGTTTCTCTCCTGGTGGTGTGTGAGTACCCAGAGTCTGAAAGAACTGCTCTGAATAATCCCACATCGGGGGTAAACTGGCTTGGGGAATCATTTTCACTGGAAGACTCAAAAGCCTCCTGCACCTGTTTGTCTGGATGCTGTCATGCTCCTGTCTTGATAATAACAGACTGAATGAACCTCTGAACCTGTAAGCCAGCCAAATCAAATGTCATCCTTTATAAGAGTTGCCTTGGTCATGGTGTCTGTTCACAGCAGTAAAACCCTAACTAAGACAGGTTCTATAAGAAAGCCATGTGGAACAAGCCAGTAGGCAGCACTCCTCCATGGCCTCTGCATCAGCTCCTGCCTCCAGATTCCTGCCCTGCTTGAGTTCCTGTCCTGACTTTCTCCAGTAATGAAGTGTAAGCTGAATAAACTCTTTCCTCCCCGACTTGCTTTCTGGTCATGGTATTTTTATCACAGCAATGGAAACTCTAAGACACAGGATGAGAAAGTATGGATCAGAGCTAGAGTTTACCAGGAAGAAAACATAACATAGATTTAAGCACAAGGGTTAATAGAAAGTGGCTTAAGGAGAGGATGAGAAATCCAAGTGCAGGCGTGGGCTTCTCATAGAAAAGTTGAACTGAAGCTTCGTGACCTAACCCTTTACCATTTTGGTAGCTCTCCAACTATATATCTCGAAGGGTCACGAACAAATTTTTTCTCCTCTTATAAATATTTATTTGTATGAATGTATATGTGGGCCTGAACCAGCTCCAGGGTCACATTTCACTGTGCTTTCTCTCCTCTGGTGCCCTGCAGCATCTGCACATGGGTTTGCAGAGCCTAGTGCTGGATGATACTGTTTCCAAACTCACCAGGAAGCACTGAGCTCCCTGGGACAAAGGACTGGGGCAGGGGGAGGGAGATGAGGGGTGGCCCAGTGGCTAAAGCATTTGACCCAAGTTTGGATTCTCTAGAACCTGGGGAAATTCTGTGTGGACATGGAAGCCACCTGTAGTCCCAGCCTTGGAAGGAGGAGATAGAGCTCTCCAGAACAAGCTGGGTATTGAGACTAGCCGTATCAGTGAACTCTGGGTTTGATTGAGAGACCCTGACTCAGTGAATACCTCGGAGGAATGCTGGAGGAAGATTCCTAGCATCAACCTCAGCCCTCCATGTGCACATACATTCAAATGTTCACATGTGCCGTTATGCACATGCAAACATGTATACAACAGAGAGAGAGAGAGAGAGAGAGAGAGAGAAAGAGAGAGAAATTAATACCACCTCTTTTGTGAGTATTTAAGAATGTCATTATATCTTCCTCCTCGGAAGTTTAGCACCGAGGGACTAAGAAAGCGAATTCTTCCTCTTTCAACCCTCCCCCCACTTTCACACCCGTGTCTTTGAGAAGCTGCAAGGCATGCGCAGGAGCTGTGTTCGCAGGCCCACCCCTCCGCCCCTCCGTTCCCATGGCAGCCTGGCACCGGCTGCCCGTACTTTTTTCTCCTCCACACTGTAGTCTGTCTGGCAACTTGTCTGGCTCTCCCAACTGTGCTGTGAATGGCTGGCGGGCAAGGCCGGGCCATTTTTCCAAACCTGGCTGGGCGCCTGGCCCAACATAGGTGTTCAGAGACAGTGAATGGGGAGGTGGAGCAAGAGCAGAGGTAGGAAGACACACTGTGAGGCGAGGCCTATGGGCCAAGAGCATCTCTTGAACACCTGCTTTATGCAAGCCACATTACAAAACTCTGAGGAGGTCAGCTGGTAAGACCCATGCGCAGTTTCTAAAGACTGAAAGTATTGGGCTTATTTTTAAACAAGGTAAGTAAGTTAAGTTGGGTAAGGTAAGTTGCACGTAGCTTGCGGGATATAGAATATGTGAGCAGGGTAGCAAACGGCCACTGGCCTTGGGCTGTGCAGCTTCCTTGAGTATTGGCTCTAGCTCTGTGGCCTTGACTTACACAGAAGGCTCTGTGCCCGCATTTTGCAGTATTCAGCCTGGTCTGCAGCCTACCATCGCTTCCTTTCTTGAGTAAGAAGTGTGTAGTGCCCCCAGTCTGCAGGGAGGCTCGGGCCTAGAGATAAGTTAGGCCAGGGAAAAAGAGCAGAGGCAATTACTACCTCATCTCAGCATCCACAGAGCATCCAACAAGTTTGGGCCTAGGAGACACATGTTAGAGTGGAGGATGGACTCCCTGCCACGGGGCAATGCCCAAAAAAAACCCAGCTGGGAAAGGGGCAGATGGTTTCACAGGTAAAAGCATTTTCTGCATGAAGATGAGAACCTGGGTTCAAACCCCCAGCCCCCATGTAAAACACTGGGAACAGCAGCTGTAACTCCAGTGCTATGGAGGGTGGAGACAGGAGGATTCCTCTGGGTAAAAACAAAACAATCCCAGGTGTGAGGCACACCTGGGAAGGTCCCGGAGGATACAGTTGAGCGAAGGTGTGGCTGGGTAGATGGCCGCTAGTCACTGTGCACAGCATTGTGAGTTTTAGGGGGACTGGAACTGGGGAGAAACCCTGCTACTAGTGTCACTTTGTCCCTGGCTTTAGTGACCACAGGACTTAGGCAAGGAGGTGGCACTTCACACAAAGCTGCCTTCCTGTGTTGCTGTGACGAAACACCTGAGAAGAAGCAGCCTACAGGAAGAACTGTTTGCTTTGACTGATAGGCTGACAGGAGGCCGTGGCATCAGGAGCCTGAGGCAGCTGGTCACCTGGCATCTGAAATCATGAATGAGAGAGTCAACAGAAACTGGGTCAGGCCAGAAGGTCACAAGCCCGGTCTCAGTGGCTCACTTCCTCCAGAGAGTCTTTGACCCACAAGCATTGTCTTAGTTTGGAATTGGATTTCATTGCTGTGAATAGACACATGACGATGACAACTCTTACAAAGGACATTTAATTGGGGCTGGCTTGCAGTTCAGGGGTTCAGTTCATTATTGTCATGGTGGCAAACATGGCGGCGTGCAGGCAGACGTGGTGCTGGAGAAGGAGCTGAGAGTTCTACACCTTCATCTGCAGGCAGCAGAAGGAGACTGAGTACCACACTGGGTTTGGCTTGAACATAGGAGACTTCGAAGTCCACCTTCACAGTGACACGTCCTCCAACAAGGCCACACCTCCTAATAGTGCCACTTTCTATGGACCAAGCATCAAAACTCGTGAATCTCTGGGGCCCATTTCTATTCAAGCCACCACAAAGGTTCCGCAGCCTTCCCAAACAGCACCACCAACGGGGCCCAATGAGTCCATGTGGACCATTCAGACCACAATACCTGCACATCTCCACCCCCACCTCACCTGGGCACCCATGTACTAGGCTCTATTCTAAGCTTCAGAGAAACAGAATGGCTAGGAATCACGGGCCGATCAGATGGCTCAGTGGGTAAAGGTAAAGCCTGAAAAGTTAAGTTCGATCTTTGGGACCCACATGGAGGCAGGAGCAAAACAGTTCCCATGGATCATCCTGACTTCCACGCATGTACGTGGCATGTCCAGGCTCAAAGAATCTTCATGTTTACATTCCTACAGATGGGAAGGGATTGTAAGCCTGCTAGGGGACAGGGGACAAGGAATGCTAGGGGCACTGTCAACTATCTCCCTAAATAGAGCAGTAGAAGTGAGCTGGTCCAGAGGAAGTGATGATGGCATGCAAAATGGGAGGAGCCAGGTAGAAACCTGGGAAAGAGCGTTCTGGAAACATGGGCCTGGGACACGTTTGAGCAGGTAAGGGGGCTGAGAGTCATAGGAATGTGTGGACCATGTTGGATCTTGTGAGGGAGAGGCTTGGGTCTTGCTTGTCTTCCAGTGAGCCTGCTCATCTTTCTGCTACTAAACACTCTTTACTACAGACTCTTTCTTTTGTCCTTGCTTCCTTCCTACCTTTCTTTGATTTTTCTTTGTTTTGTTTCATTTTTCAAGACAGGGTTTCTCTGGGTAGTCCTGGCTATCCTGAAACTCACTCTGTAGGCCAGGCAAGCCTCAAATTCAGAGACCCACCCACCTCTGCCTTTGGAGAGCTGGGATTAAAGACCTGCGCCACCACGGCCCAGCTCAGAGTCTCTGGGACAATCTAGATCCCTGGGGGCCTTGTTGCTTCCTGGTAGCCCAGGGGGTGTCAGGATTATGTTGCAGTACCACCTAGACAAGAAGGGGTGTCTTGGGAAAATGTCCTCGAGCACCGCTCTTCCAACAGCGACCATCACAGACCGGTTATTGACAAAATCAGTCAAGGAAGCATGTCACCTTTTATTCCCTGTACCTCATTGCCATCCTCAGCAGTTCTGGGGTGACAATGATGACTTTGTTTTATAGTTGGGAAGCTCGAGGGAATCGGTTCATGGTTAGGCTTTTCTTTCTCAGCAACTTTGCCTCTCTTACGATGTTCCCATCTCCATGGGCCACCAAATGCAGGACATCCACCTCTCTGTTCTGCCTAGAGACTATGTCCTGCCCAAGGTCCTCCCAGGTGCTCATGTCTTTAAAGGTTCCTGCATCCTGGCCTCTGCTGTTGATTCAGATTGGTCTTGTTCTTTTCTGTTCAGGTTCCAAAAATGTATATGAACATTTCTTTGCTTCCTCCTTACCATCTGTGGCATGGGGATATCTCCTCAAATGTTTGTTTGTTTTCTTTTGTTTTTTAAGTGTCCTCCTTTGCAGTAGGGAGAGTATCATACCTTGGGTCCAAAGAAAAGCCTTCTTTGTGAAATGAAGCTGTTCCACGGTGTCTTTTAGAAAGCACATGAGTGGTGTTAAGGCCTAGGTAACTGTTACTTGGCTAGCCTGCCATCATAAGGAAACTTTCTTGTATGTTTCTGCTGTTACTAGGAAACTTCCTAATGCCAAGATTGATTACATATTCTGTTATGTTCTATGCCCTTGGAAACTGTCTTAGTCAGGGTTTCTATTCCTGCACAAAACATCATGACCAAGAAGCAAGTTGGGGAGGAAAGGGTTTATTCAGCTTACACTTCCACATTGCTGTTCATCACCAAAGGAAGTCAGGACTGGAACCCAAGCAGGTCAGGAAGCAGGAGCTGATGCAGAGGCCATGGAGGGATGTTACTTACTGGCTTGCTTCCCCTGGCTTGCTCAGCCTGCTTTCTTATAGAACCCAGGTCTACCAGCCCAGGGATGGCTCCACCCACAATGGGCTGGGCCAGGGATGGCTCCACCCACAATGGGCTGGGCCCTCCCCCCTTGATCACTAGTTGAGAAAATGCCGTACAGCTGGATCTCATGGAAACATTTCCACAAGGGAGGTTCCCTTCTCTGTGATAACTCCAGCTGTGTCAAGTTGACGCATAACCAGTCAGTACAGAAACCAATCACAACAGAAGTCAGTAGAACTGTTTTGTATAGTTACCTATAATAAGCTTGGACCTGAACCAACCACCCAACAGCACTTCCCACGCCTGTGTATAAGTGTTTATGGTATTTGCCTTTATAAGTTGCCCATGGGATAGACCCCAACGTAAGACAGTTCCCTGCATCAATATAAGAAACTATTTGGAATAAGACTTTCATTTTGAGTAATGGTCCAATAGTTTAAGTTCCCAAAACCTCCCTAGGAACTGACATCCTACTTGTCAGAAAGCGACATGTATGTGGGTAACTGACACCCTGGTTGGCAAGTTTAGACATGAATGTCAGACAAGTCCCATCCTGGTAGACAAGTTAGGACATGAGCATTAGATAAGGGAAGTCCCCCGACACAGTTGAATACCCCATCCAATGGGAGCAGGATAAGTGTACGATGAAGACATGTTCCTAAGGAAACCCCCCATCCCTTAACCCTGATTGGTGAAGTAACTTGGCACAGATATGTGTGAGTTTGGAGCTTAAAAACCCTGTAGGATCTTAACTTGGGGTCATGGTTCAGTTTCCAAATCTGGACCATGGCCCTGGTCGACCAGTCCTGGGGGATATGCTCAATAAACTATCCCTGTCTGACTGAGATCAGTGTTCGTGTGGTTTGTGAGGTGACTCC
Organism: Micromys minutus; assembly: GCF_963924665.1. Lineage (NCBI taxonomy): Eukaryota > Metazoa > Chordata > Mammalia > Rodentia > Muridae > Micromys > Micromys minutus. The sequence goes on along the minus strand of NC_137975.1, from coordinate 12,365,920 downwards.
TGGACCCTAACAAAAATTCATTAATATTAATTTACCTGCAGATCAAACCTACACTGAGATTTCATCTTATTACTGCTAGAACGGCCGTCATCAGAAAACATAACAAATGTTGGTAAGGACGAGGTAAATGCACCTTTTGTGCATAGCTAGTGGGAATATAAACTAGTTTAGCTACAACAAATTAATATGGAAGGTCTTCAAACAAGAAATAGAGCTACCATCTGGTTGAGCTGTTCCCATCCTAAACATGGAGCTGAGGGTCTCTAAGTCACCAGAGGTCAGAGACATTTGTCCACCTTTGTTTATTGCGACATTGTTCACTACAGCATCAAGAGAAGAATGGATGGGGGACATGTTTCTGTGGGAAGCAGCCAACAGAGGTGTGATGCTTCTGACCACAGCTAGGCCTCACTGGCTGTTTTTCCTGCTGCTGCTTTCCCCAGAGGCACCAAGGACTCAGCTCCCTGAGGAGCGTGCGCCACCCAGTCTGCCTTGGAATGAAATGGTACTTGTATTCGCTACTTTTCCTTGTGCATATGGGGTGCATGGGGGCCGAGGGGTGCATGGGGCCGAGGGTGGATACCATGTGTCTTCCTCAGTTGCTCTCCACCTTGTCAATCTGTTTGTTTGTGACACAGGGTATCTCCCTGAACTCTGGAGCTCACTGATTGGCTACACTGGCTGACCAATGAGCTCGAGGGTCTCCCTGTCTCCTAAGATGTGGCATGCATAAGAGCTCTATCTCCCCTGATACCCTTCCCCTAGAATCTCATTCCTGGGAATGGCAGACTTGAAGTAACTGTAAGCAAGTTGCCACAACTACTTGGTGAAGTTGGAGCCCCAAATAGAAATGTAAAATTTAAAGCAAAATATTTTTTTTAATCAGAGTCAAGAGACAAACAAAATAGCATAGGGCCAGGGGAAAGGAGCAGGGTCTGGGGCACTGCGGGGGACCCAGCACCCATTCAAAATGCCAGGCATGGTGACATTTACCTGTAATCATAGCTCTGGAGAGGAAAGACAGACAGATCTCCTGGCTGTCCAGCCAGTTCAGCTGAGTCGGTGAGCTCTGGGTCCCGTGAAAGACCCTGTCTAAGAAACAAAAGAAGCAACAAAATCCAACAAGCACACAAAGGGACTGAGGAGATAGTTCGGTGGGTAAGAATACTTGTATAAAGGAGAGAACCTGGGTTTGCATCCCCAGCACCAATGCAAAAAGCAAGGCATGTAACCCCAGCCTTGTGGATGGGATGGACCCCAGAAACATGCATCCATACACACATGTACATACATGAATGTGTGCACGTGTAAGCAACATGTAATTTTAAAGTTTGTGCTGTGTATGCCAATTTAGAACAGCGACAGACGCTGTGGCACCCCTGTTCTGTATGGTAGTGAGCTGACCCCAAAGTATCTCAGAAGTTTAGGGGATTTTTGTGGCAGGAAGGGACTTCTCAGCGTCTGCGTGCCCAGAATCCCGACAATCTGTGGATGCCAGCTGGCACAGGCTAATGCAGATGCCCCTCTGGCCAGCAGGGGGCGCAAGGTCCCTGTGGCCCGGGCCCTGGCAGGCTCCCAGAAGTCTCTGGGTGGAGAAAGACAGCAAGAAGTCCTGAAGGCAGAGACTCTAGCATTTATTAATAGCCCTCAAGGGGGAGTGCACCTGTGATCATGGGCACTCTTTACCCCCACCAGGGCCCTAAACGTGGCCCTGCAATTCCCTCCAGAGAGTCTTTCCCTGTGCTCCCCAGCTCTTCCTCATCTGTAATCTAGCAAAGGCAGAGAGCAGTTAATGGCCATTGTGGTTCCCAGGGCCTCTTGGGATGGCCTAAGGAAGGCTTGCCCTCCGGTGTTTCTCTGGTTCTCCAAGCCTGTAAGCTACGGAAAGAATCTCATAGATTAGGGCATGGGAAACGACAGATGTTGAAGAATAACTGTGATCAGAGATCAATCCAAATGCCCCCATTACTAATGGAAATACAACAAACTGTAGACTCGTCATGGAGTGTGGCTTTTTTAACTGGTAAGAACTCTGTCTAGGGGCTGGGGATGTGTCTCAGTCGGAAGACTGCTTAGACAACATGCACAAAGCCCTGTGTTCCATCTCCAGGAACACATAACCATCATGGCGGTCGTCACAGTGCTGCAGGGGACAGGGAGAGGGTTCGGACGGAGGATCAAGTGTTCAAGGTCATGCTTAGCTTCTTAAAGAAGCAGCCTGGGATACATGAAACCCTGTCACAAGGAGAGGACCTTGTCATCAGAGGACATTGAACGGCATGGGTCAGCGCTCACAGGGAATGTGCTGGTTTCTTCATTTAATCTTTCAGAATCTCTTCTGCCCTGTTTCCCGAAAGGCTAACACTCCACTATTGCCACAATCTACAGCTCTCCAACTCCTCTGCCCTCTGCACAGTCGCTGGTTCCTGATCACAGAAGACAACCATAGAAGATGGAAAGAGGAAAGGAGAGTGAGCTATGTCTTCTCACTACCTCCTGCCTCAGGACCACACACACCAAACACACACACACACACACACACACACACACACACCAAACACACACACACACACCAAACACACACACACACACCAAACACACACACACACACCAAACACACAACACACACACCAAACACACACACATACACCAAACACACACACACACACACACACACACACACCATATACACCCCCCCACACACACACACAGAGTTGCATAAGCTCCTCTGGCTCCCTTAGCATGACATTTCCCCTTCCCATTCAGTGCTGGGGTCGGTACCAGCTTCTGCTGTTGTGGGTCCCCGGATGCTGTGCCTCCCAGTCACTTACCCCTCACCGAGTGGCTCTGCATCGGAACCACTTCCCACCCGGTGCCTGATGCTCCATGAAGACGGATGCAGCTGAGGGAGAGGAGCGCATCGACGCCACATTCAAATTTAGAAAATGTTTGGAAGGAAACTCTAAAAACGCTTGCCTGGAAGGAAAAGAATATTCCGACAGAAAGCAAAGAAAGGAGTCATAGTGGACCTTGCTCCATTTAGCAGTCACCGTGTATACCCACAGAACTGTATTTTTAAGAGTCATAATATTATAAATCTGTGAGGATGTGAATCTTGTAAGAAGAGGGGTGGAGGAGGGCAGGAGGAGAGGGACAGGCAGGGAGAAAGGCAGCTAGATAAAGTAGGCCACATGAGCTCAGATGGCCTGGTTTTTTTCTCTCGCCCAGCTTATAATGGGAGGAGGTGGTATCTTAGAATCTCTGCTCTGCCTAAATTCCTCAGTTTATCCAACCATGGAATGGGCTGATGAACACAACCATTGTGTTCTGTGCTGCCAGTTGGAGCACAGTCTGTGTGCACGTGCGTGTGAACTGACTGGTTCTGTGCCCAGGACATTATGGGACTTCCTGACCTGAGTCACATGGAGGTCAGAAAGTCTGCTCTAGCTGTGAGACTTCTCAGTGTGACTGGTTTGCTCATGACACTCCGTTAGCAGTGAAAGGTAGTGAGCGGACAGGTGAGTGTTCTGCCCAGCTCTGCCCTCTGTATGCCTGGGCCAGGTGACCTCTGTCACTGTGTGTGCAACAGCCCATGGGCCACATGTGACACGTGGGTAAGGAGAACTCCAAAAGCTGCTCGGCATAAACTCGAACTTCACTAAAACATGAGCTTGTCTGGGATTTCCTCTAGGAGCGCACAGTGAGTGTAAGAAAAGATGACGGGGCACCAATGAAAGGAAAAGTCACGGGGCACCGATGTTGTGAAAAGATGACGTCCCGGGTTTCAGCACCAATGTTAGGGGAAGGATGAAGAGAGTGGGGGGCATATGGCCCATGGAGATGCGGCGAGGTCTGGGGGCAAGGGAGATGCCTCTGGGGGGGGGGTCCATGTTGGGAATCCCTTCCCCCTGAGGGACCAGCCACACAATGGTATAGTACAGAATAGAGTTTATTCAGGTAGGTCATGGGAGAGTTAAGAGGGTAGGAGAGAGAGAGGGGGGGGGGAGGGAGGGAAAGAGAGAGGGAGAGAGAGAGGAATAGAGAAGTAGAGGCCGGCCATAAGCATGTGGAGAGAGAGAGGGAAAGGGAGAGGGGGAAGAGGAGGGATGGGGTGGGAGAGCAAGAGAACCAGGAGGCAAGAGAGGCCAAGAGAGAGAGGAAGGAGCAAGCAGCCCCTTTTATAGTGTCAGGTCACTGAACACCCGTCCCAGGCTGTTCAGTAGTCCTGTGGCTACAGAGCTGTGTTGCCACTGTGGCTGGTTTGCCCCTTTGTTCTGGAAGGATCACATTGCCCAAGGACTTTCACCTGTATCTCCTTGGCCTAAACTTCATCACAAGGCCCCTGGTAACTTCAAGAGTACAGGAGGAAGCAAGCCTTTTTTAGCTGCAGAGCACATTGTCGACCTGAACAAAGTCTCTGTTTTATTCATAGGAAGCAGAGGAAATGGATTTGGGGTAGGTCACCAGCAGGACCACTGTGGGAAATGAGGCCAAATCTCCCCAGGCTCTCGGAGCCGATGGCTCTGGGCAACAGCAGTTGACTCACTCTGGGTTCTCACTAACAGGCCATGTTGACACAGTACAGCCCTTGCTTTATTTGCCAGAGAGGGCTGACTTATTTAAAAGTGCTGGCGGCTGTCAAATAGTGCTGAAGGTAGTGCCGCTGCCCTGAGAGCGGCATTGTCCAAGGCTCTCACACAGGCTGCACGGGGTCTCCATGGTGACCTCAGGCAATGGGATGCTGTGGGCAAGTGCTTTATGGATGAGAGCTCTTAGAGGCATGCATGGGGCGGAGCTGTGGTTCAGCTGGTGCAATGCCTGTTTAACATTCACAAAGCCCTGGGTCGGATTCCCAGCACCACACAAAACTGAGCATGCTGTGGACTGGAGCCTGAGAAGCAATCCCCGGGGAGAATGGAGTGCAGACACCATAGTTAGTGTCCCACTGTCACTGAGGTACTGCACATCCAGAAGGCCTACTGGGGTTCCCACTGGCTCCAGAGGCAGCACCTTCTGGTTGGCAGTGACAATCTCAACTCCAAGTTCTTTGTTTGGCTTTTGGTCTCCATCCACTGTGTAACCAGAATTCTGCCTCCTTGGCTGTATGCTTTAAATATCTCCTGGCGGTTTCTCCTGGGTAGCTCCTGACTCATGCAGACAGCACAGTAAACTCCCAACACCCATCACGTAGATGCAGCAGTGGGCGCCACTCTCCCTTCGGCTATTTTTATTTTTGTGGGGAAAAATTCCCAACTACCCTACTCTGCCAAACGGTTTCAGCATGTGCCTCTAAACCCAAGGATGCCTTCTTACATAATTCATGTGTGAAGTCCTTCATACCTGTGTTCAGGCAGCATATGTTCCTACGGGCATCTAATGACCAGCTTATAGTCACAGCCTCTCAAATGTTCCAAAGATGCTTACATTGCTAATAAATTTGCTGGAATCTGCATTTAAGCAAGACCTACATTGTTTGGTAGGTGTGTCTCTTGTCTATCTTTTTTTCAGGCTAGGAAGGAGCTCAGAGTTCTGTGAAGGATGTCTTTGATGTCTTAGTCTCTCCATCAGCAAACATCAAGCACCAATATGTACTTGTCATACTCTTATTACTACCATAGCTACACACACACACACACACACACACATGCACACACATGCACATATGCACACACAAATAGATACATGTTCTTAAAAATTAAAAATGTACCTGTAGACTGCTCTTTAACCATGCCTGTACCTAACAGATACTCTGTGAGGAGGGCTGTTCTGACATTGTTACTGTTAACTAAAGACTGGTGATTTCTGGCTAAAACTCTTACCCCACATCTCGAAGCCTTTGAACGTATCACAAGTACCAGAATCTTTGGACGGTTACTGTCGGATAGTCTTAGATAATATGTACCATACTTGCAATCCATCAAGACACAAAGCAAACTGGTCGTCACTAGGGGCTGGAGGAGAGGGGATGAAAAGCCCCTGATGGCTTCATAGGGTGAGGTGATTGGGTAAGGAAAGGCCTTGGAACAAGGTGTGTGTGGGGGGGGGGGGTTTACACCACACTACGAATGTCCCAAATGCCCAAAATCGTTTGCTCTCGTGTGATAAATGGTAAATTTCATGTCATGTGGATTTTACCCAGTAAAAATACAGTCCACTTAACCAGTTACAACCATCTCAGCTCTGCTAGAGTGAGTCACACCCTGGGCTTACCACTGCTTCAGACCCTATGAGCAGAAGACAGAGTTCCTGGGGGAAGTTCAGCAGAGTTGAGGAATTACAGTATCAGGGAGTGCTTCCCCTCAATCTGGGAAGTCAGTGTAGGAGAATCCCCATCCAATGATGTGAGCCTGTCAGAAGTCTGTCCCTTGATTGGAGACAGGCTGTCTGAAGGAAGGGGTCTTCAGGTGAGCAGCTCACATGCCTAACATGTTTCTATAACTTTAGGGGCCACGTGAGCTATTCCACAGCCTTTCTCATGTCTTCCACTGTCAGCTGGAACAGAGGAAGGGCAGGAGAGGACCTCAGAAACGTCCTCTGGAGATGGTATTCGGACACCTGTCATCATGAGGCAACAGGATACCTGCCATAAAAGAACCATGAAACCCATGGGAGAGGAAGCCTCAAGTGTCCCCTGAAGATACTCAAATCTTTCCTCTACCTCTCCTCAAAATCCCTAAGTACAGGAAAGGAAAGGGGCCAAAAGAGTACGCAAAATGCCGCGAAGCCGGCTCCAGTCAGAAGAGCTCTTGATTATATTTGATTTTGCAGAACCCATACACACACACAAAAAAGCTGTGTGTGGTGGCACAAATACCTGTAATCCCAGAGCTGGGAAAGCGGAAACAAATGGACAAACTAGCGCTCACAGTTAGGCAGTCTAGGCATAGCAAAAGGCTCCAGCTCAAAAAAAAGTGAGGCTGCCGAGGTGTTTGTGGATGAAGGCTCTTGTGGACAAGCATGACGATATGAATTTGATCCCTGGAACTCATCAAGTGGAACAAGAGAACCAAATCCCTGTGCATCACTGTGGGCTGCGGCACGTCCCTGTTCCCACACAACAGACAAATGTAATTTTTAAAATATAAAACAAGGTGGAGAGCACCTGAGGAACAATACTGGAACGAAACAATGGGAATACACGCACCCACGCACGCACCCACGCACGCACCCACGCACGCACCCACGCACGCACCCACGCACGCACGCACGCACCCACGCACGCACCCACGCACGCACCCACGCACGCACCCACGCACGCACAGAAAGACTGACAAGCTTCTCCATGCTCCTCCTTCCAAGCTCTTGGGTAAAGGCAGGCTGGTGCTAGGCGGGTCGTGGTGTTAGATCCGGTCCAACCTACGAGCCCTGACCCATAGTGGAGAGGCTTTTAAAATCCGAAAATAACCAGGAAGTGATGTCATCCACTAAATACATTATTAAAGACTGAACAGGATATTTTATACCAATCCTCAAAAAGTTCCGGGAAAAAGAAGAGAATCATTTCATGCTTCTGCCTCACAGAGAAAAATACAGTTGCTTAGTTTCTCTTCTATAAAATGTGATCAATCACACCTTCCTGTTGAGTATTGGAAATGTTCGGTGAAGTAATACTTAGGCACTCAAGAAAACGTAGACGAGAGGCTAGGGATATGGCTCAGATGGTGGAAGACTTGCCTAACATACATAGTCTCAGGTTCAATTCCCAGCACCACCGTAAACCAGGCATGGAGGTGCATACCTGTAATTTCAACACAACGGTAAGAATATTGCCACCATTAGCAAGAGACCAAGGGTTAATTTGTTAAATGTGATAACCCACTGGCAGATAAAGCTCAGAAAAAAACATGTACAATAAGCTAGCATGCAGAGTTTAAGAACTCACAGAAAGGGCTGGTGAGAAGTCTCCGTGGTAAAGGAGCTTGCTGTCAACTGGATAGCCTACATTTTATACCTGGGACCTGCTAGGTTTCAAACCTGCACTGAGGCACCTACTTAACATTTCAAAGCGGACCTGGCCAGCGGATTCTCCCAGCATGCCTCAGTCCTACCTATTACAGGGTTCTCCCTGCTTCTGTACCCTTCCCCCTACACTAAATTTCTCAGGCCCAGGGACTGAGCTCCCCTTCCTTATATAACCCAACCATTTTGGTTAACCCATTTTCTTCTGAGTCTCTGGCTACTGCAGCTGGTTCCCACAACCCCTCCCCTCTCCCTTCCCCTCCTCTCCTCCCTCTCTTCACTTGGTTCAGGGTCCTGTTCACTCTGGACTTTCTCAGATGTCTCTGCCTCTGGCTGTGCTCTCCCACACATCTACAGTGAACCTCCTCCACCACTCCTGGGAGCAGTCCTTTCTGCATTATTTCTTTTTGTCATCCAGGACCCCGCGTGGTGAGATGGGAGAAGAGACTCCCATATGTTGTCCTCTGACCTCCGACCTCTGTTCATCTGCTGCCGTGTGGCTCCCAATACCCAAGCCACACAAGTAAATAATAAATGTAAAAGAGTTAAATCTCACACAATAATATTATTACTTAGGTATGGCACCTCAAACAAAGCACAAGGACCCCCAAAGATCGTACACTAAATTTGAGACAATGTTTTCCTTTAGTGGGGAGGGCTGAAGAAGAGAGAGAGACACATAGACGCAAACATGACACTTTGTTTCCTGATCCAGTAGCTTCAGATGCCATATCGCTGTATTAGATCCCATTCGCTTTTGTATGATTTAAATACTTTATTTTAGAATATGCGTTAGTAAAGGAGCCCAGGTGCTGTGATGTGTGTGAGGAAGTGAGGACATTCTGTGGGATGGATTCTTTCTTTTGCACATTGGAGGCTTGTACAACACTCACCTTTATCCCCAGGGTCATCTCACAGGCCCAGATTTACTTTGTTTTCTGTGAACTTATAACTCTCCTAACCTAGGAGGAAGATTACAGAAGGCCTCCTTCCTTTCTTCTTTCCTTGTCAACCTCCTCCTCCTTGAGACTGATGTCTATATGCAGGTGAGGGCTGGTACTAGTTAGGTCAAGGCGATACATGATCGCATGGTAGAGAGTGGGCAGGGACAATGTTTTGGTAAGGTGGGAGAGAAGAAGGGAGAGATTTCAACCCATCCCTGTCCACGTGGCTCTGAGTAGCCATGGGTATATATATATGTATATACATTTCCTAAGGGATGGATTTCTATAAGTCAAGTTATCTAGGTGGGTGGTTTATATCTTTGTCAACTGGTTGTAAGCTTATTGTGTGAATGGATTGTGGATTGAGAATTTTACATATAAATCTGTTTGATAAGTTACTGATTGTTGAGTCATGATTTTACAAAGCTGTGGAGGACTGTGTGTGAAAGCAATGGCTGAGAGGCAGCTGGAGTATACAGATCCAGCACGGGGGCTGAGGAATGAGATGTTGTGTGCAATGCTTGGTAACTAACCACCTAGGGATTACGTAGTAGAGAGAGAGTCCAGGCGCTCGGCTCCACACTGGAGTGGCTCCCGGAGAGCTCCCTCAGAGTGAGACTCTGAGGGACCAGTAGCAACAGAACATTTTATTATTTACTGCGACACTCCTTCTAGAAAGGGCCTCGTGTATCCCAGTCTGGCCTCTAATTCGCTAGTAATTGAAAATGATCTTCGATTCTTTGTGTGTGAATGTAGGTATGTGCAAACCTCGGTGGGTGCGTAGGGGTTGGAGTAGAACCTCAGGAGTGGGGCTCAGCCACTTATCTGGTTTTAGGCAGGGTCACCCCAGAAGGGATTGCAGACAGGAGCTAACACATCCAGCCTTTACATAGGTTCTCATATTTATGTAGCAAGTATTTTACCCACTGAGCCATGTTTCCAACTTCGAACTTCTGGCCCTCAAGCCTTCTGCGTTATGCAATATCAGAGAGTTCAAGATGTCTGAGCCCAACTGTAGTAAGGGACAAGACCAAGATTGAAGCCAAGCAGGTGAGCAATGAACGGTGGGCAGCTCTGGGTGCCATCTTGGAGAACTTGGGCCTTGTAGGAAGAGCGGAGCAACCATGACAGACTAAAAGCTTGGCTATAAACAGACAGGAAGGCATTGCGAATGCACAAGTGACAACGAGGGTGGGTTCTGCAGCGGCAGGAGGGAGACACAGAGAAGGCATCATCAGGAGAGGAGAAACGAGTCCAGCCTGGAGGGCTGTCAGTTGCAAAATGACATCCGATCCAGCCGGAGGTGGAACCGTCCTGGGTAAAAATGGAAGCAGCCAGCGATTGCTATTTATAAAAATAACTACAAAGGCTTGACAACCCAGAGAGAATGCTGAAAAAGTAAATTGAGGGCTGTTGGGGAAATGTTCAGTGATTCTCATCTTCAAAGCATTTCTGAGACATGAGCTCATGGCTCCTCCTTCCAGAGCAGTACAGGGGAAAAGGACAGTGGGGGAGGGGAGGCAGACCATGGGTAACCACCCAACAGTGGCAGACACCCACCAGAGATGCTGCTGCTCTGAACATTACTCCCAAAGGCTCACTTCCTCCAATGGCATCTTGTTCCTCACACCTGCCTGGTGCTTGGGTGTGTTATGACAATGGGTAGAGCAGCCACAGAGCAGCCAGTGCCAGAAATTGTGCTGGGTCACCAATAGCCCCAGGACCTAAGACCCAGGTGACAAATGCCAGGAAACAAAAGGCTGCCTGGTCAAGGGCCACTCTGAAGAAGGATAGAGACAGACCACTGGTGAGGAAAAGGGACTTGGTTTATTTAAAGTCCGGCTTCTGAGGGGGGTTCTGTGGATACAAACCCAGGTCCTCATGCTCACTCGGGGCAAATGTGTCACTCGCTCATCAGACCAACTTTTAATTTCTGATCCTCCTGCCTCCACCTCCCAAGGTCCTGGACAATCAGTGTGTGCCATCATGCACGGCTCATGGGGTGCTGGGGAGGACTTTGTGTTTGCCAAGTACCAGGTCTGTACCACATTCGGTCTCACTGAGTGCTTGGGATTGAACCCAGGTCCTTGTGTGTGCTAGGACGGTGTTATGCCCACTGAGACACCTGCTCAGCCTGTGGCTTCATCCTTCATGTCAGGGAGTAGCAGAGAGTTTGTCAGAAGAAGGGCTTGTCCTCGGACAAGGTGACAGGGAAGGGATGGAGGGCACCAGAGGAATAGGAAGCACATTTCACCACCACCCCCAATAGTTGGAAAGAGCTAAGAACTGGCCAAGTTCCCACTGCTGTGAGTTCTACATGATTAAAACCTACAGCTCAGAGCCGGTCTGTTGCAGAGGGAGAAAGCAGACCTCGGTAGTGGAGCATCTCATTAGCAGCAGTGTTGAGACCTCAGCCAATCTCACTCCACCTTGATGCTTCACTCTTGCTTCTACCCAGTCCTCCCCTCTGGAAGCTTCGGTGAATGATCCCAGAAGGTGAGCACGTTTGGCTCTTCTGTGTCTCCAGCAGCCCAGAGCTGGCTTCATCGAGACGATCCATCACACTGATGTAGGTAACTGGTTGCTTGCTCCCCGTGGAATCCCAGCTTCTCCGGCAACACAGGAGCCAGCTCCCCCTGCGTGCTTATAGTTTGTGCTTTCCAGAACTCATCTCACCCGGGTCTTCTGCAAGGAGACCTCTGATTGGCCTGTGTCTTAGGCTAGCCTCCCTAGAGGTCCGAGGAAGCAGAAAAGCTAGGGTTAGGTTAGAGATTAGGATGGTGTGATTTGAATATGAGCTCTCCTCCACTCGGAGGAAATGGGTCTCGCAGGGGGGGGGGTAGTCTGGAGGTATGATAACCAACCCCCACTTCCCCTTCACTCTCTGCTTCCTGGCTGTGTGTACAGAGGAACCAGCCAGCCTCCTGCTTCTGCCATTATGCATCCCAGGGCCGTATCCTGTTGGACTGTAGACCAGGATAAACCCTTCCTTCCTTAAGTTGCTGCTGTCAGGTATTTTTGTCCCAACAAGGAGACCATTACATGTGTCCAAACCTGCAGGTGCAGTGACCAGCAGGTCCAAAGGCTCTCAAAGCGTGTAAGAAAGGAAACTCGTGTTGGGGATCTATTAGTGGACAGAAAAGGTCATGGGGTTTAAGTGAGCGATGGACCACAAGTACACACATCCACAAGGTAACTCCTGCTGGGGATGTAGCTCCGTGAGAAGAACTTTACCTAGCGCGTGTGAAGCCCTGGCTTCAATTCCCAGCACTGACTGACTGCAGGATTCATGCTCTGACCAGACCAAATGCCCTTGAACCTCTCCACAAAGTCTTTCTGCATAAAGTTTTCTACAGTCAGGATTCCCCTTCCTCTTCCTCCGGGGAAGAAGCTCAGAGGTGAAGTGCGAGTCTGCCGCTGTGTGTTCCTTCCTGGCTGGGAGGCGAGCATTACCAGAGAAGATCCTGGCATGGAAAAAGCTGCCAGCTGGTCCCAAAACCACATCTTTTCAGTAAATTTCTCTCAAGCATATGTATACATACAAATACGCCTTCTGTTGGATACAGTGAAATCATCTCTCACAAAGGCTGGAGAGAATAAGAGACCATGAAGTCAAAGCTGTGCTTTGGGACCAAAGTACAGTTTTCATGGAGAGAGACTCCACGTCACTCTGGCTTTTGGGGCATGGGATCTGAAGAGTCAACACAGTTGTTTGGCCTGGGGAGGCTTAGCTGTCAGTCAGTGTCTAGTTTCCTGAGAAAGGCTTGTCCACCCTGGCTAACCAGTTGCTGCTCAAGTCAGGTCGAAATATTCTCTCCTGGAGATGTAAAATGTAAATGAAGCCAGGCTCGATGGCATATACCTTTAATCCCAGCACCGAGGAGACAGAGGCAGGAGGATCTCTGTGAGTTCAAATCAGCCGTGTCTGTAGAGAGTTTCAGGACAGCCAGGGTGTGTTGACTAGCTTTATGTCAACTTGACACTAGCTAGAGTCATGTGAGAGGAGGGAGCCTCAGTTGAGAAGGGCCTCCACAAGATCTGGGTGTAGGGCGATTTCTTAGTGATTGATGGGGAGGGCCCAGACCATTGTGAGTATTTCTGCCCCTGGGCTGGTGGTCCTAGGCTCTATAAGAATGCAGGCTGAGCAAGCCCAGAGAAGCAAGCCAGTAAGCAGCACCCTTCCATTACCTCTGCATCAGCTCCTGCCTCCAGGTTCTTACCCCATTTGAGTTCCTCTTCTGACTTCCTTCAATGACGGATGAACAATGATATAGAAGTGTGAGCCAAACAACCTTTTCCTCTCCAGTTTGCTTTGGTCATGATGTTTCATCACAGCAATAGAAACCCTAATTAAGACACAGTGCAGCTACTCTCTCAAAAACACAAACTAGCATAAATGAGACATACAAGGTTCAGGAAGTAAAGGAAACCTAGAAACTCCAGGAAGTTTCAAGATTTCCATGTCTCCTCCATCCTTCCAGAACACAGCCTTCTCAAATTATTGTGATGTTTGTGGCATGTATGTGCGGGTGCACATGTGGGAAATGCAACTAGATATCATTTGGAGATTTTTTTTTTCTCTTAAATGTCCTTGTCAGGCGATTGTTCCTAAACCACTCAAAGGGTAGAGTCCCTAGTACTTTCTCATAAGTAATTTGTTTTTGTTTTGAGCTGTGATCAATCACATATTTCCCAGTCTGGATTCCAGCTTTAACAGCTCACCAAGGCTGCATTCCAGACTCTCAGTGTGACAGCTCACCAAAGCTGTGTTCCAGAGTCTCAGTGTGACAGCTCACCAAAGATGTGTTCTGGAGTCCCAGTGTGACAGCTCACCAAAGCCACATTCCAGAGTCCCTGCAGCTTTCAGGCAGCCCCAACTCTTCTGGTGCCTGCTATTGCTTATATGACTCTGGGGAGGGGCTTTGTGACTCACAACTTTCAGGAGCTTCCCGAGTCTCTGTCCAGGAGGGAGGGTTTCAACCTGAAGGAACCAGCTGCAGAAGTCACAGGAGTGATAGCATCAGAGACACACACCTACAAGTTCACACCCAGCAAGAGAGGGGAAAACATTCCCAAACATAGACTAGATGTTCCCCCTTTGTCTTGTTTCTGTGACACTGGGACTTGGACCTGGTGCCTCCAGTATACTAGGCAAACGCTGCACCAATGAGCTGTCTTGTGTCCCTTGTCTAGCTTTCATCCTGTACCTAAAGAGGATGTCACACGCACACATTAGTTTCAGATTCTTCAGCCATGCCCCCGCGGACACAGAGATCTCTGAGTTTGGCTTAGATCAAGCAGCCTTCCCACCCTGCTCTCAAGAGCTGGAAATGGGTCACTGTCCCTTAATTCTGCTACTTTAAGAAATGGGATAGTTGAGCAAAACTGAGGGCTAGAGAGATGGTTCAGTGGTTAAGGGCACTTGCTGCTCTTCCAGGGGGCCCAAGTCTGGTTCCCAGTACCCACATGAGGTGGCATACAGCGCCTGTAACTCTAACTCCAGGGGATCTGATGGCCTCCTTGGGTACCTACCTGCACACAGGTGCCATAGACATATACCTGCATAAAAACAACTCTTAACAAAACTAAACCCAAGAGGGGATAGATCATGAAAACCAGGGGTACTATCAATGGTATAGCACTCAGGGTTTTGACTTTGACCCCAGTTTCAGGCGATGTCTACTTTTATTTTCTCTGGGAGATAATAATTTTAACTTAACATGAGCTGTATCTGAAAGTTAAAGAAAAATAAATTGTGCCTGTCATATAGCAGGTACATAATTAAATGCCTAGTGTCATAATTAAAAGCATGGTGTTTCCACAAGAAAACCTACAGAGTTGACTAACCTGGAGCTACTGGGGCTCACAAAGACTAAGAACCACCAACCAAAGAGCATGCAGGGGCTGGACCTAGGCCCCCTACACATTTGTAGCAGACACACAACTTGGTCTTCATGTGGGTCCCCCATATTTGGAGCAGGGGCTGTCTCTGACTCTGTTGTCTGCCACTAGATTCCATTCTCCTATTTGGACTGCCTTGTCAGGCCACGGTGGGAGAGGGTGCACCTAGTCCTGCTAAGACTTGATGTCCCAGGGAGAGTGGTACCCAAGGGGGGCTTTTCCTTTGGAGAATGGGAGGGGGCATTGGGGAAAGAGCTTGTGAGAGTGAGACCAGGAGGAGAAGAGGGAGTGGGGATTTGATCAGGATGTAAAGTGAATAAATACATTTAATTAATGAATAAAAAACCATGGTGTCTGACAGATTGCAGATATGTAGCTAAGCATATAGTCTCTGAATACAGTAATGGTACATACTTACTGCATAATAAAAGTCATAGCATCAGGCTAAGATGGCTCATTTGGTGAAGAACTTGCCTTACAAGCACCAAGACCAAGTTCAATCCCTAGAACCCACGTAAGCATGGCTGGATGTGGCGGCTCAGGCTTGTAATTCCAGACCTAGAGAGGCAGAGTTATGTGTATCCCTGGGACTCACCAACCAGCTAACCTAGCCTACTTGCTGTGCTCTAGGCTAGTGAAAAACTCTGTCTCAAAAAACAAGGTAGGTGTGATGAACTGGTTCAGCAAGTAAAGGTCCTACAAGACTTTTCTCTGACCTGCACAAACACACACACACACACACACACACACCAACACACACACACGATACAATAAATAAATGTAGTAAAATGTTAATGAAATTATCTTAAAAGATGTATTTATCTGTCTGTATGTGTATGTGTGTTTGCTGCATGAGTTTATGTGTACCCCATGCTTGCAGACAGAGTTACAAGTTGCCTGATATGGATGCTGGGAATTCAACTTGGGTCCTCTATGAGAGCAGTAATTACTCTTAACTGCTAAGCCATCTCTCTGGGCCCTCAAGCTTTTTTTTTTAAGATAAAAACACAAAGGTAGTTGGCATCTAAAGAACAACAGCTGAGGTTGTCCTCTGGTGTCCCTGTGCAGGCACACCTACATGTGTACAAATGTGCACATACACACACGTAAATATATACAAACACACACATGCTGGAGCACAGTGTCTGACATAACAGAGGCACAGCTAAGTGTCCAGAGTGCATGCACACAGCAGGCACACATTTAAATGCACAGTGCTAGACATATGGTGAATATGCAGGTACACTTCCTTCCCCCAGGTTCCATCGAACTTCAGCAAGTGGCCTGCAGCCCTTTATCCCTGACAGGCCGTGGTGTGTGGTGAGCTTTTGATACTGAACTTATGATCAGTTGCATGTTCCTCTGAGCCTTCGGACCCTTTTCTCCTTCCTAATACTAAGAGGCATTGCAAGAACGCCATAGCCCATTCTTTCTTTGATACTAGCAATATTTTAGGTTGATAAATTTGAATTTCAACTATCACAGTGTGTGGCCTTCGTTGTCCACACAGCTGTGGTCCTCTTTATCTGATTCTGGTTTTCTCGGGCCCGGGTCCCATTCCCTCCACGCCCCGTATTCTGGTTGTGAGTGCCCATGGTGGAAGCTACACTTGTAGAGAGAGATGGAGGGGAAACAGGCAACAAGGCAAATCAGATCTTAGCTTAACTAAGGACCCCGAGGACATACTGAAGCCTTTCCCCCATTAGCAAATGCGTTTCTTCAGTGCTGGTGCTCTTAGTACCAGACTTTCCAGCAGGCCTGGTTCCAAGGGGCCGTGAATGCCAACAGGGTACTGTGGCCTAAGAGATGTCCACAAAAAAGGCCTCTTTTAGAAGGCAGCCCACATTGCACAGTTGGCAAAGGCGAAACCCACTGCTCCTCCAGCTTCCAGAGGGAAATGAAAGACACTTTTCCCCATAGCTTCTCTTCCAGGCCCTTCCAGCTGGAGGGCAGGGGAGCCAAGTTCCGCCCTTTTCAATGTGGGCTGTCACTGGCATGCCAGGATTTCCTGATAGATTAGCCAAACACCCAACACGAGAAAAAGGCCTATCACGCATCTTTCTACTTATCCATCATTAAATGCTCCATTTCACCCCAAAGAACCTCGACTTTTCCTTTTTTTTTTTTTTTTTTTTTTTTTTTTTTTTTTTGCCTTCTGCCATAGCTCAAGAACACCGCTGAGGAGCTATTTCTTCTAAAAGCTGACAAAGGAACTTGGAAGAAAGTAGTGGGGTTTCCCAAGCAGATCTCTTGTTTGTAACTCTACACCAGAGGATCCCTGTGGTTCTTAGGATCTGAGAGCCTAAGGAGAGTGGGAAGCATTTCTAGAATCACTGCTGTGTTTTCCAGATTGAGACATAGATGCCCTGAGGATTAAAGTGACACATCCAAGGTCCTGTGCCTGGTGTGGGGGAGGGTTCAAGCTAGAGCTGGCCTGTATGTATATGCATGTGTGCATCTGTGTGTGTGTGTGTGTGTGTGTGTGTGTGTGTGTGTGTGTGTGTGGTGGAGGGAGAGGAAAAGGGGAGGGGAAAGGAGGGAGGAGGAGAGGGGCAGAGGGAGGGACTGAGGGAGATCACATGTGAGCACTTGGGCAGCAGACATCCACTTTCTGTATCTTTCTTAGTTACTCTCCACCTTGTTTTGTGAGACAGGGTCTCTCACTGAACAGGTTGGAACTCACCAGTTGACAAACTGGCTGACCAGTGAGATCCAGGGATCCACCTGTCTCTTCCTGGGTGCTGGAGTGACTAATGCATGGCCACTACTGGGATTCCATAAACCCCACCCCTCACTTACCTGGCAATAGCCAGGTAAGCTCCGCCCCAGTAACCTGACACACTCTCTCTCTCTCTCTCTCTCTCTCTCTCTCTCTCTCTCTCTCTCTCTCACTCACTCTCTCTCTCTCTCACCTCTCTTGAGCTTTTGCAGCCTTGCTCTCTTTCGTGCTCTCCCTCCCCCACCCCTCCTCTTCTCTTTCCCTTCCTCCCTCTCTCTCCACATGCTCATGGCCGGCCTCTACTCTTGTATTCCTCTCTTCTCTCTCTCTCTCTGCCTCTACTACCCTCTTAACTCCTCTATGACTTAAATAAACTGTAATCCGTATTATACTGTCGTGTGGTTGTTCCCCTGGTAGGAAGGGATTCCCAACACGGGCCCCACAGAGGCCCTTGCCCCAAGGCCTCACCGCACCTCCATTGGCCATATCTCCCCCACTCTCTTCATCCTTTTCCTAACATTGGTGCCGAAACCCGGGATGTCATCTTTTAACAACCTTGGTGCCTTGTGACTTTTAACAACAGCCACATCCGCTTTTCCATGGCTGTTGGGGATCAGGTCTTCATACTTTCTCAAGCCTGTACTTTACCAGATGAGCCATTTACTCAGCCCAGGCCATGCATTTTTTCAGATATATATGTGTGTGTGTGTGTGTGTTTCGTTTATATATATATATATTTATATATTGATCGATGTTGATTGATGACATTGGAAGGCTGAGATCACTGTAGGCAGTGACTCCTCTATGACTTCTGTATCAGTTCCTGCCTCCAAGTTCCTGCCTTGAGTTCCTGCCCTGACTTTGGATGATAGACTGCAATCTAGAAGATGAAATGAGTTCTTTTTCTCCCCAAGTTGCTCACAGTCATGGCATTTTATGCCAGCGGCAGAAAGCCTGCTAAGATGGCATACTTGTCCCCAGACTCTCCTGAGATACTTCTGTGTTTGGTTTTTGATCACTAGCCCAGGAAGGCCTGAAGCCCACTGTGTAGCTCAGGGATGGGGTACTGCTGGGACTCAAACTCAGGGCCTCACACATGCAAGGCTTGCATTTTCCCAACTGGATGCATGCTTAGGTATCCTATCCGTTAATGATTCCAAAGCTGATGTCTTCAGTGGACAAAGAGCAGCAGAGCCTCTCTTCTGTCTTATTTTAAACACACACCCCAAATAGCACAACCAAAGAACCCAGTTTGTTTTTTCTTGTCACGCAAAATAAAACAGTTTACATCAGACATTCCCTAACTCACAAATAAGCCTGCATCCTAACAGTATGTTTGGATTTTTGCTATTTGGAATCCAGGATGTATTCTTCTTCCCAGGAAATCACATGATCACATGTGGGTAGGACCCCAGGCAAGGTCATGAGATCAATTTAACTAAAAAGTCACCACAACAGACTCCGAACAATCCCTTATCATATTATTTCTGTGAAGAGAATACACACACACACACACACACACACACACACACACACACTGTAGTTATGACTTGAAACGAGTGAGACAGCTACCTTACTAGGCCCTCAGTGAGAAGATGCCCACTTATTAGGGGAACTGGCAGCTGGCCACAGAAGCTCAGAAATTGTTCTGTTTGGCATGGCAAGAAAAAACGAAGTGAGCTCTTTAATTATGCTATTTGGAGTGTCTGTTTAAATGCAGGGACTCCCGAGTCTCCACCCATCTCTCAGGAACTCGGAGCAGTTTATGGTGGTTGGGGGAGGAAGAGCCATTTTCTTCAGTGGTGTAGCTACAACCCTGATTAAACCTGGTGAGCCACACATAACCTATATTCAGTAAGGCCGCAAAGGTAATAGGAGACTCACGGAAAGAAGAGGAAGTAGGAGGGAACCAGGAGAAATGAACGTGAGGTAATATGATGAAAATACATTATGCACATGTATGAACTAGTCATGGTAGCTGGGACTTGGGTACAGATCAGTGACAGGATGTGGTTAGTATACACAAAGACCTGGGTGACAGGAATAGCCGCAGATGAAGCTGGTCTCAAGTCACCTTTATTGCTCAAAAGTTAAGACAAATTCTTTCTGCTCTCTGAGCCTCATGGGGTGATGTCTAAGGACCAATGAAGATAACATATACAAAGGGCCTATCACGGTGTGTTGCAAAGGCAGGCAAGCTACAGGTTTGTATGGCTGATTCAGGAAGAGGACCGTGTTATGTCAGTTAAGGGATATGGACTTAGAGAAGGTGGGATCTGCGGCAGGAGGCCTGAGTAGGGCAGCCAGTGCTGTTCCGAGTGTCTCAGTGGCCTGATGTCCTATGGCAGCATTCCTTCTTCTCCCCCAGGGGACTCTCTGGCAGCTCCCACAGTGCTTCTGGGCCCTTTCAAGTCTCTTTGCAGTGACATAAAATGTTCAAGCTGGTATACAAGCAGACTGTAAACATTACAAGGAGCCAAGCTGCAGCCTAAGCCTCAGCCTGCTTCATGCCCGACACTGCTGGGGGTGGGGGATGGGGAGACAGGGGAGGATTGGGTCTGTCTTGCTGGCTTTTCTCTCCAAGTCCCACCTCATACTCACTGACTGGGTTTTGGACCATTTGAGGTCAGGCCCAGAGGGAGAAAACAGGAAAGGAAGGCACTGTAGCAGGACTGGCAAGGCATCCCTGGGGTGTGTGGGACCCAGTATTTAATGCTTCCTGGGGCCTATGGCTTAAAAGTATATACCCTTGGACAACACACACAGAGATACCCCCACATAGACACCTACACACCCATAGTCACCTCCACACACACAGACCCCCCCATACCCTGCACACAGACTGTCTTAGAGAGAGCAGAAAACAACAGAACCTTATCCCAGCATTGGCTGCTGGTCCTGAAACTATGGCAGTCCCCAGAAATCAGGAGGGTTGGTGACCTGACCCAAAGGGTATAGTAGAAAACCTTTTTCTTTCCTTTGGTCCTTTGGGATGTGTCTGTGTCTGTCTGTGTGTGTGTGTGTGTGTGTGTGTGTGTGTGTGTGTATGTGTGTGTCTGTGTGTGTGTGTG
Organism: Micromys minutus; assembly: GCF_963924665.1. NCBI lineage: Eukaryota > Metazoa > Chordata > Mammalia > Rodentia > Muridae > Micromys > Micromys minutus. The sequence goes on along the minus strand of NC_137975.1, from coordinate 12,345,326 downwards.
TCTGTGTCTGTGTGTCTGTGTGTGTGTGTCTGTGTGTCTGTGTCTGTGTGTGTGTGTGAGCATATGTGGAAAACACCTCAGAATTAGGTCCTCCCTTTCCACCTTGTCTCAGGTAGGATCTTTTTGTCATTCGATTCCTGCACAGGTCATCTAGTTGGCCTGCAAGCCTCCAGGTACCCTTTCCCCACCTCCTATTTTGTCAGAGGAGCCCTGAGATTAAGACCAGATGTTCCCGTGTGCAGCTTTTATGTGTGAGTTCTGTGGGTTCTAATTCAGGTCCTTACATTAGCACAGCAAGGACTTTTACTCAGAGTCATCTCCCCAGCCCCAGGGTGGGGCAGGCTAGAGCTGGCAGCCCAACTCTATGCCCTAAGCAGGCCCCCCACCAGTGACGTAGTCCCCATAGCGTATAGACTCTGTGTATGTGAACATGTATGTCTGTATACTGGGGGAGGGAGGGACATAGTGTGGAGACCAGTGGACAGTCTCAACTGTCCATCGTTTCTCAAGTACTGTCAAAATTATTGTTGTTGTTTCTGTTGTGTTTTTGTTTGGGGAAGTATTGTTTGCGTTTGTTTGTTTGACATAGGGTCTCTCACTGTCATGGAGCTAAAGCTGCCTGGCCAGCAAGCCCCACAGATCTGTCAGTCTCTAAGATTACAAGTGCACACTACCACAGCTGGCTTTAAAGCAAAACAAACAAACAAACATCACATGGCATGTTACTCTGGGTTTCTAGTGCTATGATAGAACACCACGAGAAAAAGTAACTTGGTGTTTATTTCACCTTAAAGGTGAAAGATGAAGGTTACACTTCATCACGGAGGAAAGTTAGGGCAGGCACCTAAGGGACACCTGAACGTGGGAACTAAAGCAGAGGCCAGGGAGAAACACAGCTTATAGTTTGTGTGCGGCTCCTTACAGCTCATTCATTCAGCCTGCTTTCTTACACCCACCAAGACCACCTGTACAGGCCCGCTCCCTCAACCACTGCGGGCAGGGCCCACCCACATTAATCATCAATCAGGAAAGTGACCTACAGACTTGCTTACAGGCAATCCGATGGAGGCACCTTCTCAATTAAAGCTCCCCTTGCCAGATAACCCTAGCTTGTGTCAAGTGGGCAATATCAATCAATCAGTAGTCTATCACTGGAAAACATGGGATCTGGGGATCAAACTCAGGCCCTCGTGTTCACAAGGCGAGCAGTTCGCCAAACAATCCATCATTCCCAGCTTCAGATACAGATTCTTAGCATTTCCTCAGTGCTGTCTTGATGACCTCTGCTTAAACTGAGACTTGACCACAAAAGGGTAAATCAAGTTGGCGAGCTCCAGTTACGCTCCAAGTTATTCTTTCCTACTTTGTGGGTTCTCCTTTTCCCACCCTTTATTCCTCCCTGCTCTCACCAGATAGGAGAGAAAGAAGGAGAGAGGGAAGAGTGACACATCTAAATCTAAGTTCTTCCCTCTTGTTTTCTCTTTGAGCACAAGGACTAACAAACCACAACCAACAGCCCCTGAACGGCCAATAACCACTCACACTCACACTGCCTCGTGGGGCCCTGGCGTGTATGTACCTGCTGAAAAGTTCCTAGAGCTCCAAAAATCACACAATCGCAGAAATTAGCTGAGTCAGGCAAAAACACGCCTATGCTGCACAGTCAGCGGCCAAGAAGCAGATTCGAACTCCCACACCTGGGAGTAAAACAAACATGTGCTTGTAATGTTTTTGTGTCTTTTTTTAAAAGAAACCAAAGTGCCAGAATTCTCACTACACAAGGGTGTACCGCCATGCCTAGCCTTTTAACACATGTCCTGTGTTTTGATCTTAGGTCCTGATGCCCGTGAGCTGAACACCTTTTCTACTAGGCTATTTCTTCAGCCCGATATACACACGTTCTGTTTGTTCTATTCGTCTCTAGAGATTGATGTCTAATGTAGAGCGCCATCATGAATCCTGATTGGAAAGATCTCCCTGGTGCTTAACAACCTCAACGGGGACCCTCAGAAAAAGCAACTGTATAGTGTGCTGTAGGCTGTAGTAGTTCACCCCTTATTACCTTGGACCATGTTGCCACGGTGGTTTAGTTCTCTTGTTACTGCAGTGAAATACCTGTGTCTGGATATTTTATGAAGAGATGAAGTTCTCCTGTCTCAAGGCTCTGAAGATTCAAAGGCATCCTACATTGGCTTGACTTTGGAGGTGACCTCCTGTGGATGTCATCCCAGTGGAGGAAGGGCAGAGAGAGGGAAAGATCACATGGTGAGACAGGAAGCCAGAGAGAAAATGGATTCCTGTGAGACCTAGATTACATGGTGGAGTTCATGCTCCCAAGGGCCTTGCACTATGCTCCTAATTAGGAACAGGCCACAGCACTTTGGAAGACACACTCAAACTGGAGATTATCTTAACAGTTCCGTGCCTCTCTTTCCTCAAATGTGATATGAGTTGATAGTGATACCCACCTTATAGAATTAGCCGGAAGATTAACGGAATTAACTCCTGCCACATACTGGTGGACATGGTGACTATGTAATAAATGATGCCTGCTCTTGATATTGTAGCGAGCTAGGATTGCATAACAAAACAGCTTAAGGTTTCATGCCCACTGCCGGCATATACGCGCATGACTTATTTTCTTAAGTTTAAAGCAAATGGATGAGCAAATGCTGCCAAAACCACCAAAGAGGGAGCATGCACCCACAAGCTGCCGGTGAGAGGGCAAATGGATGGTCTCTGGGGGAGATCATTTAGCAATGCATTTCAAAAGCTCTAAAAATGCTTTTGAGCAACCAGTTTCACTTCTAGGAATTCATTCTGAGGAAATACACGAAGAACTAATTCAATATTAACAAGAAAATTATTCTTTGAAGTATACTGGGGATGGAAAATGACCAGAAGCCACTTGAACACTTTGCAATAGTTACATTTGGTTCGGACAAACCACAAGATACCGAGCAACCACTAAAAGTGACATAACAGGGCTGAGAAGACAGCTCCGTGAGGAAAAGTGTCTGCTGAACAAGCACAAGGACCTGAGTTCAAATCCCCAGCATGGGGCAAGGGTCCATCAGTGTTTACAATTGTTACAAGCACAAGACTGTCAGAGGCAGAAGGATGGATGGCACCTAGCCTAACTACAGGGTTGGTAGGAGGTCATTACAAAGGAAGAACAGGGTGAGGGGATAGAGTGGGGGCACCTAAGCCCTCCTCTCCTCCACATGTGATGAATGTGCATATACCAAACAGCACAGAGATAGACAGACAAAAAGCCAGACAGAGACACAGACAGAATCATAAATAGCTCTCTATCATTGTCATGAAGCATAGTTATATATAGTATATGTTCATATGCATAGAAAATTGATTTTTTCCACAGCTAGGACTTTATTCAGATTGCAGTCTCATTACACATGGTCCAAAAACATTCAAATAAGAACTTAAATCAGAAGCTAAAGATTGGTCTTCAAACACCATAGCCAACAATGCCACATTTGCCTATGATCTCTCCGATATAAAACCACATTCACACCTCAGTGGCCACCAAACCATTCAGCACAGTTTCCTTAACTGTAAGGTGTCCATGTTTTTTTTCACGCTCTGAATAGCTGTAGGGATTTCACCAGGGGTTGGGGGAACCAGCTCAACCTCGGTGTAGTGCCAAAATGTGGCCAATCAAGGCTTCGAGTAAGTCACTCGAAGTGACTCGCAGTGGCCACCATCGACGATGCCTTCTCCGCGAAGTTACGGATGAACTTGGCCATGGTCTAAGGTGGAAGGTACGTCTGCCCCGGAAGTTAATTTTTAAATTGGTTTGTTTGTGTGGGAAGTGGGAGGCATATCCACCATGGCACACATGTAGGTCAGGATCGGTTCTCTAAATGTGGGTCCCTGAGATCAGACTCTGGTGATCACGCATCAAACTTGGTGGCAAATGTCTTTACCCATTAAGCCATCTCGCTGGACCATAGAGAAAAAAGTCTCACGTGCTGTGGTGCTGGGAATGACTCTGTTAAGATCTCTGCACGTCCCTTCTTGGTTTGTGTGTACAGGGACAGATCTATTGGCACCATCTCCTTCCATTGCTGGGATTACAGCACTGGCTTTTTATGGTTGTGTTGGGGTTCGGACTCCCCTCCTCACTCTCCCCCCTTACTCTCCCCCCTCCTCACTCTCCCCCTCCTCACACTCCTCCCCCTCCTCACTCTCCCCCCTCCTCACTCTCCCCCTCCTCACTCTCCCCTCCTCACTCTCCCCCCTCCTCACTCTCCCCCTCCTCACTCTCCCCCCTCCTCACTCTCCCCCTCCTCACTCTCCCCCTCCTCACTCTCCCCCTCCTCACTCTCCCCCTCCTCACTCTCCCCTCCTTACTCTCCCCCCTCCTCACTCTCCCCTCCTTACTCTCCCCCCTCCTCACTCTCCCCTCCTCACTCTCCCCCTCCTCACTCTCCCCCCTCCTCACTCTCCCCCTCCTCACTCTCCCCCTCCTCACTCTCCCCCTCCTCACTCTCCCCCTCCTCACTCTCCCCCTCCTCACTCTCCCCCTCCTCACTCTCCCCCTCCTCACTCTCCCCTCCTTACTCTCCCCCCTCCTCACTCTCCCCTCCTTACTCTCCCCCCTCCTCACTCTCCCCTCCTCACTCTCCCCCTCCTCACTCTCCCCCCTCCTCACTCTCCCCCTCCTCACTCTCCCCCTCCTCACTCTCCCCCTCCTCACTCTCCCCCTCCTCACTCTCCCCTCCTTACTCTCCCCCCTCCTCACTCTCCCCCTCCTCACTCTGTCCCCTCCTCACTCTCCCCCCTCCTCACTCTCCCCCTCCTCACTCTCCCCCTCCTCACTCTGTCCCCTCCTTACTCTCCCCCCTCCTCACTCTCCCCCTCCTCACTCTCCCCTCCTCACTCTCCCCCCTTACTCTCCCCCCTCCTCACTCTCCCCCTCCTCACTCTCCCCCTCCTCACACTCCTCCCCCCCCTCCTCACTCTCCCCCTCCTCACACTCCTCCCCCTCCTCACTCTCCCCCTCCTCACTCTCCCCCTCTTCACTCTCCCCCTCCTCACTCTCCCCCTCCTCACTCTCCCCTCCTCACTCTGTCCCCTCCTCACTCTCCCCCTCCTCACTCTCCCCCTCCTCACTCTCCCCCCCTCACTCTCCTCCTCCCCACTCTCTCCCCTCCTCACTCTCCCCCTCCTCACTCTCCCCCTCCTCACTCTCCCCCTCCTCACTCTCCCCCTCCTCACTCTCCCCCTCCTCACTCTCTCCTCCTCACTCTCCCCCTCCTCACTCTCCCCCTCCTCACTCTCCCCTCCTCACTCTCCCCCTCCTCACTCTCCCCCCCTCACTCTCCTCCTCCCCACTCTCTCCCCTCCTCACTCTCCCCCTCCTCACTCTCCCCCTCCTCACTCTCCCCCTCCTCACTCTCCCCCTCCTCACTCTCCCCCCCTCACTCTCCTCCTCCCCACTCTCTCCCCTCCTCACTCTCCCCCTCCTCACTCTCCCCCTCCTCACTCTCCCCCTCCTCACTCTCCCCCTCCTCACTCTCCCCCTCCTCACTCTCCCCCTCCTCACTCTCTCCTCCTCACTCTCCCCCTCCTCACTCTCCCCCTCCTCACTCTCCCCTCCTCACTCTCCCCCTCCTCACTCTCCCCCTCCTCACTCTCCCCCTCCTCACTCTCTCCTCTCCTCTCCCCTCGTCTCCCCCCTCACTGTCTTCTTCTTTTAGATAATAACCCGCTGTGTTTCTGGGACTGGTCCAGAACTCTCACATTTACCTGCCTCTGTCTCCTGAGTGTGGGCAAAAGATGGGCAACGCCAGGACTGGCTCGTCTTCGGTTTGGCAGCTTTGTTACCCTAGATTCAGTCCCCCTGAGGTAGGTGTAGCAGCTATGGGGAGGGCTCTCCCAGCCAGTTACTTACAAAAGGGTGTCGTGTGGGTTCTCCAGAGACATTGCCAGCTGCTGCAAACAATATTGATGTTCAGAGGCATTAGGGGAAGAGTGTTACTTATAGGTTCCGTGCCAGCAGGTGGGAAGCCTAAGACAGTGACATCCCTTAGGGTGTCTCTTCATCTGGCCCTGGCTGTTTGACTGGGGAGAATGGGGGGTACTGTACAGATCCTGTCCACAGGTTCTCATTACACCCCTGTAACAGTCTGCAAGAGTCATTGATAGCTTTTTTATTGTCTCCAGAGGAAGAAACTGGGGCCAAAGAACTAAAAGCAACTTGCGGAAGTTCCTACAGCTCAGCTGTGGGGCTTATGCTGACCCCGAAACCCAGCACCCTTCCCACCGCCCAGTTCTTTTCCTTTCTTGGTACCTCCATTATTAGACCACCTGGATATTCTTAGCTAACAATGGACGACATAAATAAATGCACGGTCATTTCCCCACATTTCCGCACAGGTCCCCTGCAGATGGCCAAGCCCTTTCTCTGAACACAGCTTGAAAAGGCACCGTGCAGAATGGAAAGACAGGATCAGCATTAATCATCCCAGAACAGCTCAGACCAGCTTTGCAGGGAATGGGCTGCAGGGAAGATTGGCAGCTGGGGGCCTGCTGTCAGGAGACTCCTGGGTGGAGGCTTCTGCTAAGTCAAGAAGCCAGAGTTTGGACTCAGTTCCCAATGGTGAATACTGTCTGCTATTCTCCCCTGCAGAGACCAAGTCTAAGTTCCAAGCATTTCAGTCCCTAGGCCAAAGTCCAGAAGATGGGGGGGGGGCAAGGAGGAACTTATAAGGCTACCAAGGATTGTCCATGTATTTACTGAGGCAAGGAAGGACCAAAATAAATCCTGTACTTTTAGTTTGAGCCTCATATGCCAAAAGTTTGGTCACCAAGGCATGGCACTATTGGGAGGTTGAGCCTAGTGTGAGGAAGTTAGGTTTTTGGAGGCTTGCCTTTGGTTGACATATTAGAACCCTAATCATTTCTCCTCTGCCCTCCTTCCTGGCCACCATGAGGCAAACAATCCTCTCTTCTGCCATGCTGCCCTTCATGATATACTGCGTTGTTACAGGGCCAATGAAACAGAGCCAAGAAACCATGCACAGAAACTGTGGGCAAAGCAAACTTTCCTTTCTTACGAGTTATTATCTCAGGTGTTTTGCCCAGATTCAGAGTCGAGGGTGGCTGCAGGAGATATCCCCCTTAGATGTTTCTTCCCCACGATTTGGGGGGATAACCTACTTACTACACGAGGACCTGAGTTCAACCCTCCCCCCCCCATAACACAAGTAAAAGCCATCGTACTGGTGCATACTTGTGATCCCTGTGACAGAGGGACTGGAGACAGACAGAGCTTTGATAACCAGTTGTCCCAGCTATTGGTAGAAGAACAACACCTGAGACTGTCCTTACACCCCTTCTCATACACACATAAGCACATACACAGAAAACTAAGAAAAGGAAATTGCAAGCAAGAAACAAAGGGGCTGGAGGGGTAGGAGACATATTGTTTTTGCAGAAGACCAGAATTCTGTTCCTATCAGAAACAAACAGCCTGTAACTCCAGTTCCTGGGCCATGTGCTATTTCTGGCTTCTGCTGATACCCGAACTCACCCAGGTCTCTTTCTCTGTCTATCTCTCTGTCTCTGTCTCTAATTCTGTCTCTCTCTCACACACACACAAAGAGAGGGAAGGAGGAGGGAGGGAAGGAAGGGGAGACAGAGATAGAAAGAAATAAAGTAAACATTAAAAAACAGTTGGGGTGGCTTTTTAGGTAGGAGCCACCCCAGGCACCTGGGGAGAAAGGGCAGGACAAAGCTCAGAGGCTACACAACAGAAGCAGCCCGCCTGGAGTCAGACTTGGGGCGGTTTGCAAAATGTATTTCCCATTCAGTTCTCAGATAGACAAGCAAACCATTGTTCTCAGGAAACAGCAACTGCTTCTAGGGAGTATTCAGCAACTGGGTGTGACATCGTTGGGAAGCTAGTTTTTCACGGAAGGCATGAGGCCATTCTTTGAAGAAGACATGGGAAGTCCTTCTGGGTAGAGTACTTGCTTTCCAGTGCTCCCCACAATTAAACGCCCTAGACTCAATGACTTCCCACAATGCAGTTCGACAACACACTTTTGTAGGCCAGTGTCCTCTTGGGCCACAGGAGATGCTGGAACAGGTCCATTCCCTTGTCAGTGAGCAGAATTCAGTTCCATGAGCCTGAGACACTCTTTTTCTGTGGGCTGTCAGCCTCCCAGGGAGGCTACTTAGCTGTGTCCTCGAGACATCTCTTTGGTCTTCAAACATCCCAGAAACAGCAACAGGCCCTGTCTCGTGCTGCTAAGTCTTATCTTTTTTTTTGCCACACCTCTTTTTGCAACCACTGCCAGCCATGGTCCGCTAGCTTTTGGCCCAACTTGCTTTATTTGCACGAGTATGTGTGTATGCACGTGGGTGTCCTCTATTATTTTTGTGTTGCTGTTTGTTTACTATTAAACTTGTTTTGCACTGCATTGGAGTAACTTGTGAGAGTTCACTATTAAATTAAAATGCAGAACTCTAATGCCAAAGAAATGTTTATAAATCAAATAAAGTTGATATCTACCACATGGCAGAGAGGTATGTACTAATGCCTGGAGTTGACTTTTGATCTCCATATGTCCATGAACTTGAGGGCATAGAAATAAACATATGCATATTACGAGAGTATATCAAAAAAAAATCTATATGTGTGTGTAAAAAAATTAAGGTAGCATAAAATGTAAATCTTTTCCTGTAGCACCAAAAGCTAGTATCCAGTTCTCACTAGACAGCAAAGATGTCTTACAACTTACCCTCAACATCCTTCTTACTGGCTTTTCTTTGGGGACAAGGTTTCTTGTTGCTCACTGATTCAGCTAGACCGATTCTCCTGTTGCTGCTCCCAGCACTGGGATTAGAAGCACATGTCATCGTACCGTGTTTTCAAGGGGATTGTGTGTGTGTGTGTGTGTGTGTGTGTGAATATGTGTATGTGTGTATGTAGGTATATGTGTGTTTGTGTAATTGTGTACATATGTGTATATGTAGGTTATGTGTGTATGTGTGTGTATATATAAATATGTGTGACTATATGAATATGTATATGTATATATGTGTATGTGAATACCTGTTGACCAGACAAACCACGTGACAGGGTGTAGTGCGAAAATGCTAGCTGGGCATTATACAAGCCCGACAAAGGGCTGTCCCCAGCAGTTTGCACCAAGACACCCGCCATTGCATAGAGTAATTAGCATTCACATGGCTCTGGGAATGCAGCTATGCAGGTCAGCTTGTGAAGACCCAACACACTTAGTTTCCCTTCCTTGTTCTTGCTTTTCCAGGCACCATTAGGAACCTTACAGAACTTTGTGAACGTCATTTGCCAATTCTCCCAGCCAGTGTGGATTAGTCCTCCTAGTTCAATGGTTCTCAAGTTTCCTAATGCAGTTCAATCTGTGGTAACCCCAATCATAAAATTATTTTGGTTTCTATTTCATAACTGTAATTTGCTGCTGTTATGAATTATAATACAAACATCTGATATGCAGGATAGCTGATGTTCGGCCCCTGTGAAAGGATTGTTTGATCCACAGGTTAAGACACACTCAATGCTCTAGACCCTTGTCCTTGGCTAAATGCATTCACACCTGCTGTTCCCGCAGCCTTTGTGACCTTCCAACTCTCTGCAGCCCTGCTGCATCAGAGAAACCGGAGAGCTATGGGAATCCAGAAGCTCAGTCCCCACCCAGACCAGCTAGAACCAAGTCATCTTTATAATACAGTCTCACAGAAGGCCAGGGGATAGTTCAGTCAGTACAGCTTAATTGTCAAAGTATTTGCCCTGCAAGCATGAAGAGCCAAATTCAGGTCTCTAGACGTGTATAGAAGGCATGGTGTGTTGGTGTAGGTCAGTAATCCCAGCAGAGCAAGATCAGAGGTGAAGATAGGAGGATCCTTGGAAGCTTGAGCTGGGTGTGGCAGGCTTGCAGGTAGTGAGAACAAAAGGTGGGGTGCACCTGATGCACCTGGGGTAGAGAACACTTGAGGTTGTTCGGTGAGCGAGCACACACACACACACACACACACACACACACACACACACACACACCACACACACACTGAAACCTGAGTGTATCACAGGGCTTCTAAGTACTTGAAGGGTCCAGTAACTTGTCAGGGGCCTACTGGACAGCTGGTCTTCTGCATCCTTATTATCCTCCATCCTCCTCCATCCTCTGTGCCCCAGGGGACTTCCCTTATATAACATCAGCTTACAAACGAGGAAAAAGATATGACATTTGCTTTTCAGAGACTGGCTTTGTTCACCTGATATGATCACCTCCAGCTGCACCCATTTTCTTGTAACTGATGGAACTTCATTCTTTATGGTTGAAAGAAATTCATTCCACTGTGTGTGTATACCACATTTCTTTTTTTTTCTTACAACTTAATTTTAAAAAACAGAGATACATGTACAGATTTTTAAGGGCGTTTTGGCATAAAACTATATGAATATATTTTTGTCAGTACTTGATTTTTTTTAAAGGTTTGTATACCACGTTTCTTAAGCGATTCCTAATGTGCATGCAGTCTGGGGACAGAGTAAGGGGGACAATGAACTTGATAGACAATATAATTTGTATGCCAGCCCTTTCCTTCCTTTTTTCTTTCTTCCTTCCTAAAAGCACTGGCTCAGCTTCCAGCACCTATGCAGAAGAGCTGCTCATGACAGCATGACCTGGAACCACAGGGCCAAGGAAGAAAAGACAGCCAGATTCCTCAACCTTGCTGGGTAGCCAGTCTAGCCAATTGGTACAAAGAGAAGAGGAAGACAAGGAGGAGGAAGAAAATGAGGACAAGAAGGGGACATCGAGAAGAGAACGAAACTCAAGCTGGACTCAGAGCCAGCTGTGGAGGCCCTACAAGTGCCAGCGGCCGCCTTGTTGACTCTCTGCCCTTGGTCTTCCCACTGCCAAGCTAGGACTTGTAACCCGCAGGCAATTAAGTTATTTGTTTCATTGAAAGCCTCCAAATTGTGTTTAAAAATACTCCTGGGTTTCTTTGAGAAGGCAGGTTGGGGAAGAGTATGGAATGAGGGGAACCACAGAGCATTGACAGGGAAGGGGGGACAGAGCCCTCCAGAGATGCCTTTTCCAGATGCCAGAGAGCTGCAAACAGGGAAGGAGGGCGAACAAACTTTTAATCCACTCTAAGAGACGGGAGAAAACCAGAGCATGGGTGGGCCTGGGAACCCTTCGCCCCCACATTTTAGGAAGAAAGAAGTTTCATTGCAGTAATTGTGGGTCTTTCTCAAAACAGCAATTCTTATGTATGCCTCTAAATTATACACTACAGTTAAGTGTGGGGAACATCGCCCAAGATGGATGCCTAACTTTGCCCTTTTGAACCAGGTTCTGACGGACCTTGTGCCTGCTGAAGTGACATTGCTGAGCCCAGAAACTCACGAGTGGTCTGAGCGGCACGAGATCCTCTCTGCAAATAGGTACTGAAGCTAGGCATGGTGACACTTCTGAGACCCCAGCACTCAGGAGGCAGAGGCAGAATGAGCAGAAATTCGAGGTCATCTGCAGCCACATACCAAGTCGGAGGCTATCCTGAGCTACATGGGACCCTGCCTCTAAAGACAGAAGAAAAAAAAGTTTTAATATGTTCCTCTAGGTAGACACAAGGTCCCACCCCTAACCAAGAAACCATTTAGAATTAATGCCTGCTGGGAAAGGGAAGATTAGCTTTCTCCCACAGACTGTCACTGGGTCTATCAACCACACCACAGGGTGGTAGTAGTAATAGTTGTCTTGTTGTTTTATTGAGTGTGTGTGTGTGTGTGTGTGTGTGTGCATGTGCATGTTAGTTTTGATTTGTTTTTTTGTTTGTTTGTTTGAGAGAGAGGGAACTTGCAGTCAGGTAGGTAGGGGGAATCTGGAGAATCTGTGGGAGAGGAAAGACTATACTCAAAATATAATACACACACACACACACACACACACACACGAACAGGCCTGGAGAGATGGCTCAGCCATTAAAGACTAGCCTCATAGCAAAAATTACCAAAAATATATATTTATGTATAAATTAGACAATACGTTTAGTAATCTTGTTATAATCAATATGAATTCAAATAGAAGTATTTTACCACTGTAAAATGCATTCCTCTTTTCTACACGAACTAGCTAGATACTCTAGTCCTGCTGCAAGCTCATTATGTGGAGAGGGGTGACCTTGACTTCTGATCCTCTGTTTCCACTTCCTGTGTTCTGGGATTACGGGCAAAGGTCATCACACCCAGTTCGTGCCAGTTTACATGGTGCTGGGGATGGAACCCAGGGCTTCCTGTTCACCGAACAAGAATTTTATCAGCTGAGCTATATCCCCTGTCCCCACAATGCATTTCTTTCTGTCAGACAGATGTGTTTCTCCATCGTAGCTGTGGAGGTGGCTTACTCAGCGTCTTAGACTTAAAAGGCAGTAACATCTGCAAGAACTTCTCAGAGGTCTGAGAAGAACTTCCAATGCGCTGATATGACCCTCACTGCATACCCACTTATCTTAGGAAGTCTGTCTCCTATGCCCACTAGCAGTGACCCCAGGCATTTCTCAACTCTGGGGCCTGGGCTCCTCCTCTTTAAAGAGGAGAAAATAACAGAGCAAGAGAGAAGTGCAAGAGAAACATCATAAGGTACTTAAGGAAGTAAGAAATCAATAAACGCCGAGGACCAGACTGTTAAATTTTGATCTGTTAAACAGCTCCCATGGTAAAGGGATTCCGTTCTGAAATGAACTTCCAGCACCAGGCTGGGGAGACTTGGTGAGAAGAAGCTCAAGGGCCTGGGTTTAATCACTAGAACTGAAGCATGAAGCCCCACCATGTTGGTTCCTTCTTATTTTATTATCTTGTCTTTGGTGAAAAGGGTTGGAGATGGGCCACCTATCCTGACCTATGGGGCAAAGTTCACCCTGTCTCAGGAAGGCATCTGAGGTCTGTACCATGAGGCTGTTCCTTTACCTCCACACACACACACACACACAGGCACACGCACACGCTCGCACATGCACACAAACACACACTCACAGATGACTAAGTGTAATAATAGACATGTTAAAATATGAATCCGGGTTGGGATATGGCTCAGTTAGCAGAGTGTGCTCAGCAGGCATGAGGTCCTGGGTTCCACCCCCAGAGCTGCATAAACTTTGTGTGGTGTCCTTGCAATCCAGCACTTAGGAAGTAGAAGCAAGAGTATACAAGGTCATCTCTGGCTACAGAGTGATCGAGTGCAAGACCAGCCCCAGATAGATGACACCCTGCCTCAAAAATAAGTAAACTCCCAAATGTTGTCTTCAGACCATGATGGTAAGTGAACTCAGAAGGCGAATGGGAAGAAACAGAACGGCGGCCGTGGAACCACCGATAGTGGGAAGAACACTATCGCCCGTGTCCACACAATGTTCTCATGACCAGTGCTCCTGGTTTTCTCTTATGCCTCTTTTATGCCGTTATCCCCACACAGATCCAAACACACAACTACTCTCCGGCCTATTACAAGGGTTTGAAAGTAGCCGGTATCCAGTTTTAACCGCCCACGCCTCACATCTGGAGTCCACCATAATCACAGTGTAAAACGAGCAGATAATTGCTCCTCCACCGGACCCCTGACGCCCTAACCTTTCTAAAAAATTTCTCACGGCTGTCCTCTGCCACCAGCCTCATGTGGGCTTTCCTTCCTGACTTATCCTTCCTCCAGTAGCTGGAAAGCGTAAGATAGGGCCTTATGCTTTCTACCTCTACTGAGTTGAGCTGTTTACATTTGCACACCATTCTTACTTACACTTGTTTACTTATTGTTGTGGTTAGTATGTGAAACTTCCCCCACTGAGCTCTCAGTTGGAACACTTGACGCCCAGTTAGTGGCACTACAACAGAAGATTGTGGGATCTTTAGGGGGTGGAGCCTCCCTGGGAGGAAGTGAGTCACTGGGGGTGGGCTCTGAGGTTTGATAGTCCAATCCAACTTCCTGCCCATTCTCCACTTCCTGTTGGAGGATGTAAAGGGATCAGTTGCCTGAGGCATCTTCTATGGTGCATTTTCTACCGCAGTGAGCTGTATGAATTCCTTCTTAAACTGGGAGCCCAAACAATCCTTCCCACCCTTAAATTACTTCCTGCAGCTACTGGTCATGCAACTGAGAAACAGACACATTTTTGTTGGATCGTTAGCAGAGGTAGCGGGTCCTATGCATGCTGGGTGCAGGCCCAATGCATGCTGGGTGCTCCACCCCTGAGCTCCATCCCCACGTCTGACTCATGGATTCTTCTTATAAAAAGCCTTCCTGACTTTGCTTTAGTGGTTAATTTCTCTGTAATATTGGTGTTTTGTTCCACATTTCTTATAGCTGAGGAGAAGCAACAGAGGAAGAAGCCAAAGTGGCATCTGTACCCAACACAGAGCAAGTGAGGAAGAACTTCATACGGCAAACTGCAGCACCAGTCATAGCTGCCAAGTTAGGGACCTGACCTGAGTGTCCAAACGGGAGTAGGTAAGAAAAATGTGATGACAGATGATAGATGATAGATAGATAATTGGTAGAGGGTAGATAGACAGATAAATAAATGAATAGATGGATGATAGATTATTTTTTAGCCATAAAGAAGAATAAAGTTATGTCATTTGCAGAAAAATGGGTAGAAATGGAGAAAATCATATTACATGAGTTAAGTCACTCCAGAAAGACAAATATGTTGTCTCTCATTTGTGGGCCCTAGAATTTTGACATTCATAAATTTATATATGTACCAATGACACGAAAATAGAAGGGAAACTGAGGATCAAAGGGGAGTGGCAGGAGAGGGAGGGGAGGACAGGTCAGATAGTGGGATCTGAGGAATACCTTCAAAATACATATATTTGCACGAAAATGGCCCATGTCCCCTTGTATAATAGTACTTTAAAAAATGATTGTATTACATTTATTTATTGGGTGTGGCACAATGGTTCTGTGTGGGTGTCAGGGGAGAACTGGCAGGGATTGGTTCTCTCCTTTCACTGTTTTGGTCCTGGGGGTAGAACTCAGATCCTCAAACTTAGTGGTAAATGTCTTTACCTGCTGAGCCATCCTGACAGTCCAATGGCATATACACAGTCTATACATACAGGGGAAGGTGTCTAGTTATACAGCCGGCCTAGAAAGTTGCTATGTAGATCAGACCAGGTGTGAACTCACAGACCTGCTTTCCTCTGGATCCTGAGTGCTGGGATACAAAAAAAAAAGAAAGAAAGAAAGAAAGAAAGAAAGAAAGAAAGAAAGAAAGAAAGAAAGAAAGAAAGAAAAGGAAAGAAAGGAAGGGAGGAGGGAAGGGAGGAAGAGAGGGAGGAAAGGAAAGAAAAAGAATGAATTTCAGGGGCTGGAGAAATGGTTTAATAGTTAAGAGACTCACCATTCTTGCACAGAATATGGCTTCAGCTTCAAGTACCCAGTTGGCAGCTCACAACTGTCTGTAATACCAGTTCCAGGAGATCCATCACCCTCTTCTGGCCACCAGGGGTACTGCATACATGTGGAGTACACACACACACACACACACACACACACACACACACACACTTTTTTTTAAAGGACTAGAATGAAGGGTGTGCTGAAGGGAAGTCTTGATCTTCAGCTTTGGAGGAGCTGCAGTGACAGCTTCAGAAAGTTAAAATTTTCAAATAAAAATGTATCCATTTTTAAGTAACTGTACCCAATTTTACATGCTGAAATGAAGTTTGTGTAAAGCTAGCATACATTTTGGCTCAATGTTTCTCACTAGTGCTGTGGGTAGAGGGAATGAAAATTAAATGTGGCTCTTTGCGTTGTGCTGTATCTTAGATGTGGGAAACTTGAGGGTCCTGTTCACTTTATAAAATTTTAATGAAAAGATCTATTTATTTTTATTTTATGTGTACGATGTGTTGACCACCCACCCCCAGTTCTCTTAACACAAATGAACTTGGATTATCATATTGATTCCCACATTTTATCACACTCAGAATTTCTATAGATCTCTCATGTAGGCCAATGTCTATGGCAAAAGAAGAGGTGAGTCGCTCTTTCACATTTTGTTCCCTGCCTTGTGGCCTCCTCCCTGTGAACAGTCCAGCCTACAAAGCAAATCCAAGCTACTGCACAGTGTGTTCCCAATGAAGTGTGGCTGGCTACAGGAGGTGGCCTATTGGGATGAGCCTCAACTGACTGGGAATGTGTGTGGTGTGTGTGTGTGTTTCGGTGTGTGTGTGTGAGTGTGTGGGTGAGCGTGCCTGGGTGTGCACATGCAGAGGCCACAGTAGGGCACTGGATGTCTTCCTCAATCCTCTCACTGAACTAGTAACCTTGTTTTGGCTACACTGGCAAGCCAGCAAGTCCTCCAAATCCTTGTTTCCTCCCAGTGCTGGGCTTACAGGCATGCAAAGGCAAGCCCGGCTTCTAACTTGTGAGCCGGGGATCCGAACTCAGGCCCTATGCTTGCGTGATAAACACATTACCAACTTTGAAACTGAATTCTCCACTACTCTGAGGCCACATCCCATGACTGCTGATCCTTTGAGTTAGTGCATTTATTTAATTATGTGCACCAGAAAATATACACATGTGATCTCTAAAACCTTGATTACAGATTACTTGCTGGGAAGACATGCAATCTAAGGGCTACTAGTTGATTTATCACTAGTATATGTAAGTAATTTCGAGTTAGTATGAAGCCTATGAAGCCAATAGGGTGTCCTCCACTACAGAAAACCAAACATCTCCTGACACCAAGGTGCTTTTCTTTTCCACTGAATTGATCCCAGGAACTAATTATTTTAATGACTCTAGTTAAAAAACAAACAGACAAACCAAAAAACCCACTGATGTTAAATCTATCATTTTGTTTGTGCAAAGTTTGAACACCACTTTAACGATTCTGACATTTTGCTCTTACGCATTGCTCTGTCACACTGCCTTCACTAACTGTCTTAATTAGGGTTTCATTGCTGGGAAGAGACACCATGACCAAGGCAACTCTTCGAAAGGCAAACATTCGACTGAGGCTGGCTTACAGTTTCAGAGGTTCAGTCCATTACCATTATGGCAGAAAACATGACAGCCAGCAGGCAGACATGGTGCTGGAGAAGGAGCTGAGAGTTCTACATCTTGATTTGGAGGCAGCCAGAGGAGACTGTCTTTCACAAGCAGACAGGGAGAGACTTTACACACAGGCCAGAGCTTGAACACTAGGAGACCATGCCTACAATGACACACTTCCTCCAACAAGGCCACACCTCCTAATAGTCACTTCCCTTGGCACAAGCATTCAAATCTATGAATTCTGTTGGAGCCAAACCTATTCAAACCACTGCTGTAAACAGACACCATGACCAAGGCAACTCTTATAAACAGCAACATTTAACTGGGGCTGGCTTACAGGTTCAGAGGTTCAGTGTGTTATCATCAAGGTGGGAACATGGCAGCATCCAGGCAGGCATGGTGCAGGAGGAACTGAAAATTCCAGGTCTTCATCTGAAGGCTGTTATCAGAATACTCACTTCCAGGGAGCTAGGATGGGGGTGTTAAAGCCCACACCCACAGTGACACACCTATTTCAATAAGGCCACATCTACTCCAACAAGGCCACACCTCCTAATAGTGCTACTTCCTAGCCCATACAAACCATCACACCACTGCACACACTTAAGTCTCACAAGACAAGGCGAACTGCTCCCGTATACATACATAAGAGTTTTAGGTTTTCTCTGTAGTGCAAAGAGGATCCTCTCACTTTTCTCAACGCCCCCATCTTAGGCCAGACGATGCGACCCAATGTCCCACGTGGGCCATATTAGAGCTCTCCGTACAAGACATACCCCCAGCTCCTTCTCACAGCCCTTTCCGGTTTTGCTTCTTTGCCTATGCATTTAGTCTCCCAGGAGCCTGGAAATGCCTGTTCTGAGAAGAGGACAGAAGCTGCTCACCAAAGCTCAACCACTGCCCTTTGTGAGCCTCTAAGGACTCCACTAGTCTTGTATTTGCTAGTGGTTCCCTGTTTATGCTGGCTAAGCTTTTCAAGGTCTGTTTTCATTGAACCGTAGAGGTTAATAAGCGTAAGAAAATAAAAACCATAGAAGAAAATATTAGGTCCTTTGGACAATGTTAGGTTTTCAGAAAGCCAAATGATCCCTCCTGAGTGGCTCTAGGCGATCTTGCCCAGGATATCCCAGCAGCCACACTGAACATTGCAGTCAGCTTCAGCTCCCACAGTGGACAGAAGGATGGCTGGAGGGATAGGACGAGAACTCTGCAGCCAGGCAATCTTTCTCAGGACTCTCTGGCCAGATCCTAGTGGGATTTGGTTATGGGAGGAGGGTGTGTGTACTGGCTAGTTTTGTGTCAACTTGACATAGCTGGAGTTATCACAGAGAAAGGAGCCTCAGCTGAGAAAAATGTCTCCATGAGATCCAGCTGTAAGGCATTTTCTCAACTAGTGATCAAGTGGGGAGGGACCAGCCCATTGTGGGTGGAGCCATCCCTGGGCTGGTAGACCTGGGTTCTATAAGAAAACAGGCTGAGCAAGCCAAGGGAAGCAAGCCAGTAAGTGACATCCCTCCATGGCCTCTGCATCAGCTCCTGCTTCCTGACCTGCTTGAGTTCCAGTCCTGACTTCCTCTGGTGATGAACAGCAATGTGGAAGTGTAAGCTGAGTAAACCCTTTCCTCCCCAACTTGCTTCTTGGTCCTGATGTTTGTGCAGGAACAGAGACCCTGACTGAGACAGTGTGATAGGGACGAGGGCTGGAGAATTGACAAGCACATTCCCATTTTAGTAGATGGGGAAACAAAACAGAAGAGCGTTCAAGGAATTTTCTAAGCAACAAGTGAAGGAAGTGAACTTTGATTCAAGTTTACATCAAATCAAAAAGCTTTGCATAGCAAAGAAGACAATGTCCACAGTGAAAAGGGGCCATGCAGAGTAGGGAGAGTCTTAGCCACCTGTTCATCGGACAGAGGATGAACATTGAGGCTGTAGAAGGACTCAAGAACCTTTACAGCAAAAGAAGAGCTAATTCAATCGAAGTCGGGCAAAACAGTCCTCTCACAAGTAGGGCGAAGGAGAGCACTTCCCTATGCTCGTGAGGACCCGGAAATCAGAATTTTGGAACATGCCTATATGTGTGAGAGGTAGACAAAAGTAAAGCCTGTGGCCAGAGCTGTTGCATTTTCTGGATTGCTGCTTTGCTAATGCGGGATTGCTGGTTGGAGATATCCTGACAATGGAGATTGGATTCACCCCAGGGAACCCTGTGTCCTGAACAGCAGAAAGTAGCCTAGAGAGATTTAAGCCTCTTTTCCCTGTAACTTTCCTCCTTTCCCATCTAGGGATGGAAGGTGTTGATTGCTGTCTGCTACCAGATGAGGGCAGGTGACAGACAAGGAGGGCACACAGAGGCGGGAGAGGGTATGGAGAGGGAGAAAGAAAGAGGAGAGGAAGAGGAGGATGACACAGATCCGTGTGGCTTTAAATAGCCACAGGTAGCTATGAATATCTTATAAGGGATGGATTATTATTACAGGACAATTTATATCAATATTAATTGGCTCTGAGTTTATTATATGGGCATTTTGTGGGGTGAGAATTTACCAATATAAATCTGATTGATAAATTACAAGCACCTAGAGTTTTGATTCTACCAGTTACTGGGAATTGTGACTATAACCAAAGGGGCTTCTGTTGAGAACGTGAGCTGAGTCCACAGCAAGAGAGCTGGGAGACGGGCAGTCTCTCGGTGGGGCTAGCCATGGAAGCAGCGAGACCGCTAGGGCCAGAGAGTAGCCGGCACTAGCGTGCCATGGTGCCTTTTCCTTTTTTATGGTATTTCCCACTACAGGAAGGGATTAGGGTGGAATAAGGGTTGGAAGGGTGATAGGTATAAGAACCCAATAAAATAGCTTTAAGAAAAGATATCTACAAGGAGCACTAATAATTAGGGAGCTAATGCACTTAGTAAGCCTTAACCCAGACCTCACCTAGGTGACTAACTGTATTTTTGCTTGTTGTAATCCATCGGAAGCTTTTCTTTACCTCCAGCAGAAGTACAGAGACAGACTCGGAGGCAGATTTTAAAAGCTGGTGACATAAGTCATGATAACACATCAGTATTTCCAGTATCTCACATCTAGGTGATTGCAACAGACTTTTGGATGCCCTTTCCCTGCACCTGAGGCCTACATCACAGATCCCGTAGCATGGGAAGGGTGTGGGTGATGCATCTGATTGGGTGGAGAAGGGAGGGTGATTCTAATACACCCTGCAGGGGAAGATACTGGTCTACCAGGGTGAACCTCAATTCAAATCTAATCTCTCCTTCCTCCACACCATGAAATTCATTTTTTCTTATACCCACTCATCACGTCATAGTTAATGTCATGCACTCCTGCTTAACTTTCAAAGAACTTTACAAAAATTCGTCCAGCTCCTAATGGATTATGACAAATGGTTCCAGTACTACCACAAATCTTTAACAGGCTCAGAAGTTAGCCTTGTCTCCTTCTATGGAAGAGATGGAAATACATTTAGAGAATCATTTATTTGGGGCTGATAAGATGGTTCAGCATGTTTGAAGTTCAAAGGCTCTGGCCACCAAGCCTGACAAGCTGAATTCCACCCCCAGGCTCACATGGTGGAAGGGATGAGCCTATTCCTGAAGGCTGTTCTCTCATCTCCACATGTGTGTGTGTCACACCAGGGCACACACATCCACAGAGTGGATAAATCAATAAGTAATGGGTAAGACATTTGGTTAAGCTTACCACCCCCTTTTGTTTTAGATGCACCATGTGACGGTCTGAGGAACTGAGAGCAAATGAAAGAATAAACCACCATTCTGTGAAGCCTGAAAGTCACCCAGTGAGGGTGGGACTGCTGTGTCATCAAGCTATGGGTTTAGATGGAGCAGAGTTGGGACTTGGGCGTGGGGGGCTCATGTAGAAGTCGAGGTGAGGGATGGCATTTAAAAGGTAAACAGAAGTTTGGCAAAGAAAGGGGTAGGGGTATTCTAGTCAAGAGACAACTGCATGGGCAGTGAGATGGCTCTGCAGATAGAGGTCCTTGTCCCCAAGCCTGACAACCTGAGTTTGATTCCTGGGACATATGGTTGAATGAATTCCTGAAAGTTGTCCACTGAACTCTATACTTACACTGTGTGTGTGTGTGTGTGTGTGTGTGTGTGTGTGTGTGTGTGTGTGTGTGTTTGTGAACACCCACACACATACACACACAGGCACACAAATAAATATAACATGAAAAGAGATATATAAAAAAGGCAAGGAGTCATCCTCTTAGAACAGATGAGGTTCTCTGTGGTAAAAATCTGCATGAATACAGTTGACAGATACATTGTTAATAAAAACTTCAAAGTCACTCAGGTCTAGTAAAGGCAACTCTGTTTAAACCAGAGAAAACCGGGTACAAGGACAACTTATGAAGGAGGGCCTGAATTTGGTTGGTCCCCTAGAACCCTTGTGGCAGAGGGGTAAGAGAAAAGCAGGGCATGCTGGCATGAACCTGTGACCTCAGTGCCAGTCTAGTCTATTTATCCACCAATCAGTCAACCAACCAACCAATCCATCAATCAATCAATAGTGGATGATGCCTTAGAAAAGACACTCGAAGTTGTCCTTGGTTCTCTGTGATGGGCCTGTGGGATGGCTCAATAGGGTAAGAACACTTGTGGCCACGCGTCACAACCTGAGTTCAATCTCAGGAGCCACATGGCAGAAGGAGAGAGCTGTTCCCCACATATGTTCTCTGATCTCTAGTCACAAATACAAGCCACCTGATGTTGTGCTGGGGACCGAGCTCCAGTCCTTTGCAAGAACTCTTAGCCCACTGGGGCTGGGGATGTAGCTCTGTTGACTCAAGCATGCCTGGCGTAGAGTACACTGGGTTGGAACCCCAACACCAATAAACCTGCCTCGGTAGCACATGCTTGTCAGAATGGGAAGATGGAAGCAGAGTGAACCAGGATCAAGATCAGCCTCGGCTCCACAGGAAGCTTCAGGCCAGCTTGGGCTACATGAGTTTCTGTCTTGAGAAAATAAAATCAGACTAAAACAGCAACATAGCACATGACAGATCCCAGAGCCTGCTCAGTGTGTGTGTGTTGTTCTGATAAGATCAAATTGGGCTCTGTAAAACTCGGGTCCAATGGTCTCGTAGCTACCAAGGATGCTCTGGTGAGGACTCCTCAGGCCCGCTCCTCAAATGTTATCACTCTTTATCGTGTGTGTGGGGTATGTACATGTGAGTGCCGGTGCCCAGGGATGCCGGAGGTGTCAGAGCTCCTGGGAAGGAGATAATAGGGCTGGACACTGACCTCTGCTTCTCTGCAGAAGCCATACATGTTCTTAACCACGGAGGCACCATCTCTTTTGCCCCAGACCTGCTCTTTAAAGGCATCGAGACCCACCTCGTGTCCTACTGACCTCATTACTTGTGTTTGACCATCTCCCCTGCCTTCTCCTTGGCACATTTCCATAGAGAAAGTAACTGAGAGCAATCAAACTCAGTGTGCAACACTGTCAAGTATTCCTTTAGAAGTCCAGAAGTCCACAGATGTATTCATTTCCGTGTGTGTGTGTGTGTGTGTGTGTGTGTGTGTGTGAGAGAGAGAGAGAGAGAGAGAGAGACAGAGAGACAGAGAGACCGAGTTGAGACTAAGCAGTAAGAACCTTTTAGAGAAACTTATCAGTAACTGACTTCTATTGAACCTAATAACAGAAGATGGTTGCATTTTATCAGATGTCACTGCCTTTGCATTCATTTCACGTATGGTAATTTACTTTGAGTTATATTTTATTAAAGCAGTGGTTCACTGAGGATAGAGGTAGACTTCTGCTACATGCCTAGCACACACAAAAACCCTGCTTTTAATCTCTGGCACCACTGGATGTGACCGTGTACATCTGTCGCCCCAGTAAGTGCAAAGAAGACAGACACATGGTGAGACGTTCCAGGTCATCCGTTGCTACACAGCAAGTACTAGATCAGCCTGGGTTAAGGAGATCCTGTGTCAGGAAAAAAAAATCAATCAAACAAACAAAAAGTATCAGGTCACAAACGATTGGTCTAGTAGTTGCAGAAGGCTAATAGAGGGCCATGGTGGGTTTTACACAGACGCTGTGTGGGAATGGTGTCTGTCCGGATCTCAATTCTGCTGCACAGTAGAATCTCCTGGGAGCTGGGAAAAGAATCTACACTGACATGCACAGATGGAAACCTCGATGGTGTGTGTAGCATCTCAGTTGTTAAGAGTGCTTACTGCTCTTCCAAACACCATGCGTCTGTTCCCAGCACCCACGTCAAACAGCTCACAGGTGCCTGCTACTCCAGCTTCAGCACCCTCTTCTGGCCTCCAAGGGCATTGCACCAACATACCATCCACATGCATACACACAAACTTTTAAAAAAGGAAACCTCGTCAGGTCCCCCTGGGTCAATTAAATGAGAGGTTGATGGTAGTGGAGTGTCTGCAGTTACTGGGAACATCTAGATGTTGCTAACAAGCAGTCAGGGATAGGAATCTTCAACGTGGTTGGTGCCCAATCAATGTCTATAGGTTGGATGTGCCACTAAAGCAGGCCTGGCAGCCCTTGACAAGTGCTTTTTGTACACCAGAAGCGTGCCTGACAATGCCATATAGGTGCCGAGGCACATGCTACAAACATGGACAGAAATTTTCCAAGCTGATGACAACAAGGTCATTGTCTGTGGACAAGGTCAGTACATAAAGAGCCCAGACCAAGAAACATCTGGTGTTGACTTACAGATGCATTTACATCCGGTGGAGGGATGGGGCTTGCCCCTCCTTCCCATCCCTCTTTCAAAGAAAACAAAGTAACAACGAAGTCTCACCTAATAGGAAGGAGATTCCTCAGGTTGCTATATTCTAAGCTGTTAAAGGATCACTGGTGGTCACTCAAGGACCCTAAGGTTTTCTTTTTGCTTCTTCTGTGTTTTGTTCTGTTTTTTTTGAGACAGGATCTCATGCTGTGTTTTGTTCTGTTTTTTGAGACAGGATCTCATGCAGCCCAGACTGTCCTTGAAATCACTTTGTAGATAAAAATGACCTTGAACTCATGGGCATGTTGATTCTATTTCTTGCTCCCTTGCACCACTGGCTTCTAGGGTGTGCTGGAGTCAACTCTGGGTTTCTTGCACGCTAGATGAGCGTTGTATCAAGTGAGCAGCATCTCACTTGTTTGGTTTTTTTCTTTAAAGTTTATTCAATACAACATAATCTCCAACTTCACCGAGGTGGCTGACCACGTCCATGACCAAAGCAGCCTCAGCTTTCTTGTCAGCTCCAGGGGTCATGGCCCTCGTTCTGTAGATGCCTCTGTCTGCCTCCCCTCTTGTGAATCTTGCAGGCCGCTCGCTCTCTGGACCAGGCAGACCGCTCCTTCACGTAACCTCGAGACTTGCAAGACTGCATGGCCTTCATGACATGAAGGTTGGGCACATTCTTGTCTGCCAGCTCGCGGTGTTTGGGCATGTGGACATCTGTTTTGGCAACCATCACTCCTTCCCTAAAATCATAGATGGTAATCCGATTCTTCTTAGGCATCAGCATCGTGGCGGCTGCAGGGTCCCAGGCAGAGGCTGGACATTTCTATCTCAGGCATTGGTCTAGGGTATGATGAAATAATGACTTGTGAAATACCACGACTTTGTCCTCATCAGATTTTCAGAGTCATTTGTGAACATACTTCTTCCTATCTGGGTTGTGTGTGTAGGGGGTGCACACATGTGAGCACATATATGCGGGTGTGTGTGCCCATGGCAGCATGTGTGGAAGTCAGAAGTTGACCTTGGGCCGTGTTCTCTATTGCTCTCCACTTTATTGTTTGGGACAGGCTGTCTTACAGAGTCTTGAGTTTGTTATTTTGGCTACACTGGCTAGCCGGCTGGCCAGCAAGACCAGAGGTTCTTCCTGTCCCTATCCGCCAACAGCAGGAAGAGAAAGGCATATCTCCAAGTCCAGTTTTTTATGTGGGTATTAGGAATCTGAACTCAGGGCCTCCTGATACTTGTCAAGCACTTTACCCACTGAAGATCTCCAAACCTCTGTCTATTTATTTGTAGTCCCTTCAAGAGGACATCCTCACATTCTGGACTGTCACACCCAAAGTAATTGAGAACAACAATACATATTTTACCTTGCAACGTGCAAACTCCCACAAAAGCAGGCTTACTATTTGTGTAATGCACTCTTAAGATTTTCTTCTCCATTCTAGTTCCGTTCCATTTTCTGCTCAAAATAAAGGTCATATACAGTTCTCCACACTGATCCCATAACCCACTAATAAGTCACAATCTTTAAAATGGAACATAGGCTGAGCATGGTGGCACATGCCTTTAATCCCAGCACTTGGAGTGCAGAGGCAGTTAGAACTCGGTGAATTTAGTCTAAAAAGTGAATGCTAAAACAGTCAGAGCTACACAGGGAGACACCGTCTCAAAAGAAACAAAAACCAAAGCAAACAAACAAACAAACAAACAAAAAACCCCACCCACCCCCCAAAAGCAAACAAATAAAAAAGGAAAACTCTTGTGTGTCGTTTTGAATAGGACTAGTCTCTATAGGCTCATTTACTTAGCTGTGTGGTCATTAGGGAAGGCACCATTTGAGAGGAGTTTAGGACATCACCGGGATTGGCCTTACTGGAGTAACTGTGGCCTTGTTGGAGGAAGTCTGTCACTGGAAGTGGGCTTTGGGGTGTCAGAAGTTCAAGCTAGGCCCATGTCCTTTCCTTCTGCTGCCCGAGGATGCAGTCGTAGAATTCTCTAGCTATTTTTCCAGCACCTAGTCTGACCTTATACCACCACACTTCTCACCATGGTAACAATGAACTAAACCTTCGAGACTGACCAAGCTCCAACTACATGTTCTACTTTTAAGAGTTGCCATGGTCATGGTGTCTCTTCACAGCAACAGAACACTAAGACCGCTTGTCTGGAGGATGGGGTTATCTCTTATCTATAATCCCGTTATCTATAAAGTACTGAGTAATACAGGGTTTTTAAATAAATAGTTGAATATTTGTATTAACATTTAATTACAAACACTTAGATAAAGTGTAGGTGGCTTACCTTTTGCACATCAAGAGTCTTAGAAATAAATGTACCTACACACATTGTATTCACATTTGGGAAGCAGATAATATATTAATCTTGTACTAGGTACACTGTATATGTTGTTGATGTAATTTAATATTGCAGTCACAATCTGAGGTTTCCATATTATAAAATCATGTAATTAAATATATGACCATCTTGGGGCTGTGAAATGACTCAGTGGGTTAAAGAGCATGTACTACTCTTATAGAGGACGCAAGTTCATTTCTCAGCATCACACCCAGCTGCTCATAACCTCCTGGAAGTCCAACTCCAGAAGATATACCCTCTTCTAAAGTGCACATATCCACACACAGATACATTCACATTGTTAAAAGTACATTTGCAACATTCATCTTGGAAGTCATTAACTCTCTCAAATATTTAAACATATAAACTATAATGTCCCCGAATGGAATGGTAGTAAAGACCCTGACACATAAAGAAATGGACACTAGGGTACCTAATCCTCAGATCCTGTGACTAGGTGCATTACACAGCAAAAAGGACTTTGTAGATTTAATTAAGTTGAAGACTTTGAGATGAGGAACGTATCTTGAATTGCCTGGCTGGACCCAATGCAACCAAAAGCTCACCTTGTTTGGTTTCTTTTTTTATTCGGTTTGGTACACCAGCCCGTGGGATGGTGCTCCATGTAGTTAGGGTGAGTTTTTACAACTTAATTAATCCAGGATAGTCACTGCCTCACAAATATGCACAGAGGGTTGGTTGTCTCTTAGGCACATCAGGGTCTTTCCCCTGGACCCAGAGTTGGCTTGTTAGGGACAGAATGACAGAATGTTCTTCCTCTGCTTTTTACAGGCAGTCACAGGTGGGCCTCCACACCAAGCCCGAGTTTACATGAATGTTGGGGATCCACGTCTGGCTTTCATGTTTGCCTGACAAGTGCTCTTTGCTGACTGAGCCGTCTCTTCAGCATTCCCATACAAATAAAGAAATGAAATGCGAGTTATACTGTATGTCCTCTTGTCTCCATTGGAAAGAGATATATAATGTTTACCTTATAGCAATACTAAAAACTTGCACAAGAACTATTTATTGGTAGTGCTCACTTTAAAGAGTGGGATGTATGTACTAAATCTAGTGGCTCAATGAAGCCTATTTACACACAGAAAACAGAATATACTTGATTTTTTTGGCCATAAATAAATGGAATATAACTATATTATTGAAATCTCTAGCTGGGGGAGATGAGTTGGCATTGCTGTTTGCTGGCGCTGGAGCCGTAACGAAGTTGGTTGGTTTTGCATATGGGGATAGTTAAGAGTCACTGCGCACAGTTTACATGGTCAGCACAGTTGTTCTGAGAAACAGTGTTAACCCCCTAGTCACTGTCTAACAGTCATGTCTAGACTTGAGGTGTGTCACATTCTCAACCCACTCTATGTGTGTGTGTGTGTGTGTGTGTGTGTGTGTGTGTGTGTGTATGTGTGTGAGTGTGTGTGTGTGTGTGTGTGTATGTGTGATAAACAAAAAATAATGGGGAAAGCTTTTTAAAGGTGGGGATTTCAAAAACAAAATGCTGAAAAGATGTTACCTTTTCTTTGGTCAGATCATCACATATGCCCTGACATCTAATTTTCTGTATCTAAAGTCTGTATTAGAAATGTCTGTATAAGTATATACATAATTAAATATAACTCAGAAATAGTCAACAGTAGAACTTGTTTTCTAGAAAAAATAGAGCCCTATTGAGCAAATTTATTTTACTTTATTATGGCTAATATTCTAAACAGAAGTGTTTAAGCTATTTTAAATTCATGTGCCTCTTTCCCCAAAGGATATTTAAAATATGATATTTTTTATGAAATGGTAAATTTATTTTTTAATTTTTTATTAGATACTCTCTGTATTTACATTTGAAATGTTATCTCCTTTGCCCACACCTCTCCTGTCCTCCCTCCCCCGCTTAAAAATATGATCTTATATTAACTTTATATACTTTCTTCATAAAATTTGCCTTAAACATTGTGCCTTGTTTTACTAAATTGTTTTATTGGAATCGATTCTGGCTTTTGTAACATCATTTTATTCTAGACATTTACTTTGAAAGCATCCTTACAATGCCTGTATTTGGTATATTACTGCTTGTCTGTTTGCTGAATTTATTGAATATACAACTCCAAACATTGAGTGTGTTTTAGAATTTATTGTATGTGCTAGATAAAAAAGAAAATAAAGTTACAGTGTGTTCCTCAAAAAAAAAAAAAAAAAAAAGAGTAGGCTGGGAGTATAAGAAATATTATTTAACTATTATTTAACGTTCTGAATATAATTTCCTCCTGAACACACCATGTAGACCAGGGTGGCCCCAGCATGTTGCACAAGCTGGCTTTGAAAATGATATCCTTCTACTTTGAGGTGCCAAGTGCTGATATTACAGACATGCATCACCACGTCTGGCTTTTTTATACAGTTCTTGATCTCAAGATTCCTAATTTGAGACTTCTACTGTTCTTTAGGGAAAAAAATGGATGATGCATGAAGAGGGAGACAGGCAGACAGACAGACACATTTTTTTTAAAGTGGGGGTATTTTTTATTAGATATTCTGTATTTACATTTGAGATGTTATCCCCTTTTCCCATGCCCCACTCTCATCCCCCTCCCCCTCCATTTTTCTTCACAAAGGTGCACTCCCTCCTGATCCCCCTCTCCACCCCATTGCCTTGGCATTCCCCCACATTGAGAAAACATGCCCTCTCTGGACCAAAAGCCTCTTCTCACGTTGACGCCAGACACTGCTATCTTCAGGCACATATGCAACTGGATCAGTAGGTCTCTCAATGTGTGCACAAAGGTTGGTGTTTTAGTCCATGGGAGTTTTTGAGCTTTTGGTTGGTTGATAATGTTGTTCTTCCCATACGGTTGCAACCCCTTTCAGCTCCTTAGGTCCTTTCTTTAGCAACCTCATTGAGGTCCCCAAGTTCGACTGATGGTTAGCTACAAGCATGCTCAGCTGTATCTGTATGACTCTAGCATAGTCCCTGAGGGGGCATCTCTGTCTGGTTTCTGCCAGTTAGTACTTTTTGGGACCAGCTATAGTGCTTGGATTTGTGGTGGATCCCCAGGTGAGGGGGCTTCTGAGTTACCTTTTCTTCAATCCCTGTTCCTCTATTTGACCTTGCATTTCCTCCCATGAAAGTTTTGTTTTCCCTTCTAAGAAGGACTGAGGCATCCCCATTTTGGTTTCCCTTATTTTTGAGCTTCATAATGTCTGTGAATTGTTCCTTGGGTATTCAGAGCTTTCTAGGGCTAGTATCAGCTTATCAGTGAGTGCATACCATGTGTGTTCTTTGGTAACTGAGTTACTTCACTCAGGATGATAGTCTCTAGTTCCATCTATTTGCCTACAAATTTCATGAAGTTATTGTTTCTAATAGCCGAGTAATACTCTACTGTGTAAATGTTCCACACTTTCTGTATCCATTCATCTGTTGAAGGACACCTGGGTTCTTTCCAGCTTCTGGCTATTATAAATAAGGCTGCTATAAACATGGTGGAGCATGTGTCCTTGTTATATGTTGGAGCATCTGTGGGGTATATGCTCAGAAACGGAATAGTCGGGTTTTCAGGTAGTACTATGTCCAGTTTTCTGAGGAATTGCCAGACTGATTTCCAGAGTGGTTGTATTAGTTTACAACCCCACCAACAGTGGAGAAGTGTTCCTCTTTCTCCGCAGCCTCTCCAGCATCTATTGTCATCTGAGTTTTTGATCTTAGCCATTCTGACTGGTGTGAGGTGGAATCTCAGGGTTGTTTTGATTTGCATTTCCCTGATGACTAGGGATGTTGAGCATTTTTTTAGGTGATTCTCAGCCGAGAATTCTTTGTTTAGCTCTGTACGTCATTTTTTAATAGGATTATTTGATTCTCTAGAGTCTAGCTTCCTGAGTTCTTTGTATGTATTGGATACTAGCCCTCTATCAGATGTAGGATTGGTAAAGATCCTTTCCCAATCTGTTGGCAGACAGATACATTTGGCTCAACACTCTCAGAGCTGTATACCACCTAAGCTTAAAAAGCAGTTTCTTTTTTTTAAAAAATCACATTTTATATAGTTCTGTAATAACAGGAAGACCAAGGCACACAATTCTGCCTTTATCAAGAAAATGTACAATAGGACAAGATCATACATGTGTGCGCGTGTGCGCATGTGTGTATGTGTGTACCCACACACATGTATGCATATGTGTGTAGAGTCCAGAGGCCAGACTTTGGGTGATTTTCCTTACAACAGCTGTCAACTCTGTTTGTGAGACAAGACTTCTCACTGGGAGTTTGAGGCTTGACAAGTAGGCTAGGCAGGCAGATCAGTGAGTCCGAGAGATCTTAAAGTTTCTGTTTCTCTAGAGCTCAGATTACAGGCACAGGCCACCAGCTTTTCTTGTGGGTTCTGGGCTTGAGTTTAGGTCCTCATCCTTGCATAACAAGCTCTTTACCAACAGAGCCATTTCCTCAGTACTACCTGTCTCTTTGTAGTTTCTGGTTGTGTTTTCAGTCAGGTCCTGATTGACCTGGAACTCAATAGGTAGACCAGACTGTCCTCAAACTGACCTACCTGCCTCTGCTTTCCAAGTGCTGGGATTAAAGTTGTGTGCCACCACATCTGGACAGCCCCACGTTTTTGTAACAGAAATATATGTGTTCCACACAGGCCTAAGATTCACTATGGACCTGGCTATCTGTTGATCATCTGTTCTCACCTATATCCCTCTCTCCGGTCTGAGACTATAGGGATGAACATGCTATGTGCAGACTTTACACTGGGCACTGAGCCTGTGACTGCTAGGTATAACACTTTACCAACTAAGCTACACTTGGTTCAGGCCAATCATTAACCCAACCTGTGACATTTTTATTTCTTTGGT
The DNA here is from genome assembly GCF_963924665.1 of Micromys minutus. NCBI lineage: Eukaryota > Metazoa > Chordata > Mammalia > Rodentia > Muridae > Micromys > Micromys minutus. The sequence continues at coordinate 12,314,277 of NC_137975.1, read as the reverse complement.
TGGTTTTGGTTTTGCCTCAGTTTTTCAAAACAGGGCTTCTCTGTGTGGAACTCACACTGTAGATCATGCTGGCTTTGAACTCTTAGAGGCACATCTTCCTCTGCTTTGGCATACACTTCCTCACTGCCAGATCTGATGATACCCCCTTTTAAAGGTTTATATTCTTTATGTTTGCTTGGTTTGTTCTGCTTGGCTTTAAGTTAGGCAGGAAGATTCCAGATAGGTTAAAAGTTCAATTCCCTTCATCTCCAAGTATATGGCTAAGGGCAATAGATACCCAACCGAGGTCATTTAGAGACTTGTGTGATACTCATAATCATTTGAAAGTCTATATCATTTTTTGGCACGGTGTGAGTTTATATGTGTATGTGTGTGCACATAAGTCTGTATACATGCACATGTGCAGACGTGCATGTATGTGGTAACCTTTGGTGTCATCCTCAAAGAGGCTATCTGCCATAGTATCTTTTATTGGACTCAAGTTTACCAATTAGGCTAGGCTGGCTGGCCAGTGAACCTCAGAGATTGACTTGTCAGTGCTAGGGTTATAGGCATAGGCCACCAAACCTAGCATTGTGTGTGTGTGTGTGTGTGCGTGCGTGCGTGCACTTTACTGATTTAAACATCCTCTGAGCCCTGAAAATCCGTATTCCTTGCATGCTTCACTGCTTCACCTCAGAAACTTAGGCAACAAAATTAAATCATTTTAACATAGGTGTTTTAAAGTTAAAATTTATATTGTTTTGAGCTGTCCCCAGCAAATGGAGTCTAAATTTCTTTTCTAGTCACCTCTTAGGATGACCCCAAGGTGTCTGTCTCTCTCTGTCTCTGCCCCTTCTGACACTGAAAAATCAAACCTAGGCCTTCATTCATTCTAGGTAAGCACTCTACCGCTGAGCTATGTGAGTGTTCTTATTACATTTATTTTGCGTGTGGGTGCATCAGTGTGCCACAGCATAAATGTAGAGGTTAGAGGACAAGTCCTGGGAGTATATTTTCCCCTGTTTTCCATGTGGATTCTGGGATAGAACTCCAGCCACCAGACCTGTGGCAAGTACCTTACCCCAGGAAGCCATGTAGGCAGCTCAGCTTCCTCCCTTTCCCTCCCTCTCTCTTGTCTCCTCCTCTCTGTATCTCTATTCTGAGATGGGTCTCACTACATTTCTTAGCCTGTCCTTCAATTTTACTCTATGGTTCAGATGTTAGAGCTTGAATTTGTGGTCCAGCGTTGGGTTACTCATTTCTTCTGAAGGGGCCCCTCCAAGTCACTGATGGTAGGGTCGCTTATGAGTCAGCTATAACGTTCAGTCACAGCCTCTCCCGCCCTTTTGGTGCATGGAGCCACTGCCAAGAACCAGGTGGCTAAGCTTGGCTGTACAGGACAGAACAAACGCCTCTTACCTCCAGCGCCCAGCTACCCAGGCTTAGAAAAAGTCTTGCCATCAGTTACCATGTCTAAAAGGCCCAGTCATTTTTGTCTGCCAACTAATTCCAAGTGAGGACAGAGCCCTTGTTCTTAATCTCTCGAAGCACAGCCAAGGGCAGACTGCAGACACAGGGAAAAGTCACAGTCAGGAGCAGTGTCTGCCAATATCCAGTAATGTTTGCCAGTTCTAAGGTTAAAAAAAAAAAAAAAAAGAAGTCTTGCAACTCCCAACTGTCTAATTATCTTAATTATGTTTCTTAGGTACAGGATTGGATTAGGTATACAATCCGTATTCCAAGGTTTCTATCTCTATAAAATATAAGCAATATAAAAACTGAAACAGAAGGAGTAAAACTCTATTAATATTGTGTATGTAATATGATAGATAATGTTTTGCTGAAATGAAATTGTCTCTTGGGATGGTTATAACTAGGGCCAGATGTAAAGTCAAGTGCAGTGATTGATTAACAAGGTTATTATCTGACCATTCAGAATAGGCATTAAAATATGTGAATTGTTTTAAAGAATATACTTTAAATTCTAGCAAAAATGTACTTCTCTTTCAAAGGGAACTTGCAGACACAGGAGCATTTTATCTGCCAAGTTCATACAGAGCCCCAGGGTCTCTTGCCCTGCTCCAAATTTAGTGAACTAGAATGCATTTTAAAATTTATTCTTACATTTTAAAGTGTATCATGAGTGTATGTTCGTGCACATGTGTGCTGTGATTTGCACGTGCTGTGGTAGGTTTGTGGATATCAGATGACAACTTTCAGGACTCAGTTCTTTCCTTTCACCATGTGGGGTCCTGGGATCTGACTCATGTCATTACATTTGGTTGGGAGTGTCTATCTGCTGAGCCATCTTGCTGGCCGAGAACTTGCATTTTAAACAAGATGTCCAGGTGATGGATATACAGATTAAAATTTGAGAAGCATGAACTTATTTCCCAGCTTATTCTTCCTTGAGGAAATAGGAAGAAGGGGCACGGTCTAAAGTTTTGTTTTATTTTTAAGAGGGGGTCTTGCGTAGCCCAGGCTAGTCTCAAACTCATCATATGGTGAGAATCACCTTGAATTTCTGATCCTCCTCGTTCCATCTCTTGAGTGCTAGAATTTTACACATGGATTGTCATGTGGGGTCTTATGTTGTTCTGAGGATTAAATCTAGAGTTTCTTCAATGTAAAGCAAGCACCCTACTAACTGAGCAAAGCAACTGTCCCCTCTTGTTCCTCTTTTAGACAATTACTTGCTCCTTCTTTTTCAGGGATGCAGGAATTAGGCTTAAGATGGACTTAGAACTTTCTAGGGATGACAGTGAGTATTGGCAACTTTAAAGGGCCCATCTAGGTGATTCCCACTCTGAAGGCTCTGTTTGGGAAGTTACTCTGATTATGTGAGATATCCAGAGCAGGCAAACACGTAGAGACAGCAAATAGATTATGATGGTAAAGGTTTGGGGAGGAGAAAACAGAATGATTGGCAGGCAGGGGATGCCTTTTGGCGTTTGTGATGGTTAGTAGTGACAGTTTGGAGGTAGAGTCGGGGGTGGATGGTGGCACAGCTGTGGATGGCTCAGCATGTGAGCTTTTTACCTGTGCTCTGGGGAATCTGAACTCAGGTCCTCATGGTTGCGCGGCAAGTTTCCTGGCTGCCTTGTCTTGCCAGGCTCCACCTCAGGTGTTTTCCTGAAACCCTACTCCCGTGTGACTCAGAGGCTCTGTTCTTCTCCTGCCTGCCACTGTCCTCAGGCATCCTGAGGACTGCAGGAAGGACGAAGAGGCTCTGCCTTAGGTAGTAGCAGTAATCAAACCCACGCAGGGCTGAGTACTGGGCGGTAAGAGGAACACTGCAGAAAATGCCAAAGGGATGTTTAAACCTAGAACCATTGTGTCGCAGAAGGGAGGAATTATTGCTCGACTCTGGTGAATTCTCTTTGGTCTTTCGTTCAAGGATGAATGAGAGCTGATGATGAGATAAGCATTTTAGCAATGTCTTGAACAAAGGCTAGGATTTCAAGTTGGAGAGCTGGAGGAAAGAAATAGACTTAGGGAAGAATGAATGCGTGCAGGCTGGAACTGCCCTGTCCCACCTACATTCTGAGACAAGGTACCATGTAGCACAGGCTGGCCTGAGACTTTCTGTGTAGCTAAGGATGTTCTTAAAACTCTTAATCCTCCTGCCTCAGCCTCCTGCACGGTCAAGTGTCCTTCACTAGCTGGACCAGAAAAAGCAGGAGCAGAGTGAGAATGGGAAGGAGTTGGTACAAATTGCTGCCTTCCAGTTTCGCACAGATTTTCCTCCTTGGTAAAGTCATTTTATCAACATGGAGAAAAGAAGCTTTGCAGCACGTGGCTGGGTGTTGGGTGCTGAGGACCTTGTATGGACACTGGGCAAGTGCTCTCTCCTGGGCCCCTTGAACAAACCAACTATCTATAGCTCTATCTTTTTATCTATTTTGGTTTTTCAAGACAGGGCTTCTCTGTGTAGCCTTGGCTATTCTGGAACTTGCTCTGTAGACCCAGATGGCCTAGAACTCACAGAGATCCACCTTCCTTTGCCTTCCAAATGGTGGAATTAAAGGCATACATCACCACTACCCAGAAAACATTTTTTTTAAAAAATAAATATGGTCTCTGGTAAAATACAAAGATTGAGATTAGGAACCAACACGAACTCAGGCCACAGGAAAGGACATTGACCCCCGCCCCTAACCCCTGGGGGCAGGGGAAATCAAGGACTTTTGAGGTGGGTCAAAGAGTAAAGGAAAGGAAGTCTGAAGTTCTGAGTTCAATCCCAGGACCCACATGTGATTACCAACTCTCAAACCTTGTCCTCTGATAGACAGACAGAAAGACAGACACGGGTACACACACACTCAAACATGGGCACACACATTTTAGGTGTATACAAAATAAAGAAACATAAATCCAACAAAAAGAACTAAACAAACAGCAAAGAGGAAATGTGAGGGTCCTTTCAATTCACCCTTCCCTCATTTTGACCTCAGTTGAGATCACCCATTCTGTAAGAATGTTCTATCATCAACAAGTTTGTATTATCAGGAAAATATTAAGAGTATACCCTCCTCAAGACCATGGCATGATAATACAAACCCTCATCCTTAAAATGATTGAACGATTTTGATTTTTAAAAAGCGATTTTTCTTTGCACACCAAAAGCACCTATCCTTTGTTTTATCTATGAAATGCCTTTTGCTTAAGCTTTGTTTTCAGGGCCTATATTTAGAAGAACTGATTGGAAACTGCACTTCAAAGCCTATACCCTCTATTAGCACTTAGTTGGGATAACCTGATGCCAGGAGGTCGAGTTTCCCCACTCTGCGATAGTCCCCTCTTATTTATCTATTTATTTATTTAATTTTGTCTTCAGAGTTGGTCAGTAGGTACACTCCAGAAGAGGGAGGAAGGGCAGGACTGACAGTCAAGGAACCAATCGCTGCCTGGCGACGGGGTGTGGACACGGAGCCACGCCCTCCCCTCCCAACCCGCTAAATCCCGCCCCTCTCGCACCTGTGAGTGCCAGTGCTTCTCTAGGCTGGCGCCCGCGCTCCGAAACTGGGTAGGAGGAGGGAAGGAGGCGGAGCAGGGGCGTGGCTTCACCTCTCGCGAGACCGCCTCCTGTTGCCGAGGCCGCCGTTCCGGGGCTCTGAGTGGCTGGCAGCTGCGCAGCCGCCATGTTCGGTTGCTATGCTGCGGCCTCGGAGATGGGGTGTGCTTGAGAGAGGAGGAGGAGACGGAGGAGGCGGTGGAGGCGAGGGAGGAGGAAGAAGGAGAGGAGGAGGAGGAGGGTGACCGTGGTTCTCCTTTGCACTCTCACACAGAGCCGCCTCCCTGGAGTCACCCGCCGCCTCACGCCGCGCGCGTTTCCCTGCTCCGCGGACGCGACACATTGTTCTTCAAGACTCCCGGGACCTGTCAGAAATCGGGGCTCCGGGACTTGAAAGAGACTTGACTTCGGCCCGCGGGCTGCGGGGACCGCGGCACTTTCGGGGTGCGTGTGAAGGGATTAGCTCATCTCGCCGCGAGGTGCGAGCGCGCGCCTCCCCGCGCACGCCGGCCCCGCCGCAGCCCCGCAGGATGACGGGGTGCAGGCGGCCCGCGGCCGTGGCGCGGCCGCTGTGGCGGCCGCTGTTCGCGGGGCGCTGAGGGCGAACACCCCGACGCGGACCACGCGCCCCTTCTCCCCGGCCGCGAGCCCGGGACCTCCTGGGTTCTTGTATTTGGATTTTTTTTCTTTCTCCAGCCGAGAGGACACGGCTGTGATAACGAAGGTAAGAGGGGCGCTCGGGGAGGTTCTTCGCTTGGCCTGCTTGGGCCCCTTTTGCAGGTCGTGGGCACGCACCTGAAGCTCGGGGGTAGGGGGGGCAGGTGGCCAGACTACCCGATCGACTTTCCTTTCCTTAGTGGGTCCGGACACTCGATTCTTCCTGGGGTTTACGGTTGAAATCTCTGCTAGGGATGAGTGCAAGGTTGAAGAGATGGAATAGATGCGGAGATGGAATGTTCCTAAAACTCAAGATAAGGCTGGAGGCTCTTCAGTATTTCATTTGTGGGTTTCTTTTTTCTAATTATTATTGTTAGGTTAATTGACACATAGAAACATCCTTATTTTTTTTCCCAAGCGGTAGGAACACACGCTTCCTTCCATTGAACTTGAAGTCTCGGTGACTCGCTAGTATTTTACTTGCTTTTAGGAATCTCTAGTTGGGCCCAAAAAGTTGAGATATAGAACAGATCTGAATTCTTCACTTAGATTTTTCATGATTCTTTGGAATCGTCCCTACCTTCGTGATGTTTAGAGTCAATGTGAGTCTGTAGTAAAGAACAGATCGGTATTTATGGCTTTTTGTAAGATGTAAGCGCAGTGATTTGTGGCTTTCTGGCTTTACAATTTTGTTTCTGTGTCAATGTTTGTTTTATAGTTACTTTCAGGAAAATTGGAGCATATGATCATCCTTTGTGGCCAGCAACTGTTCTTACCAAACCAGTCACTTGAATTGTCCCAAGACGATTTCTGAAAAATCAGTTCAATTGAGAGATTAAAGAGAAGCTAGAGTTCTTAAAAAAAAAGGGGAGGGGGGTTAAATTCGTGTATGGATGCATTTGCTGGGGTTTCATCAATAATGAAACAATTTACAGTTTCACTGTTAGTGCATATGGACGTTTCTCTGAAACTTAAGTTACGGACTTTGTTTGGCTTTGCATCAGAGTGACATCAGTGTGTACAAGGACTAAGTGGAGGGTTTTAAAAACTACTTGTTCCAGGAGGACTAGTCGTACCTACTTTTGGAATGAGCAATTCAAGAAATACTGAGCGTGTGACCAGATCTTGGGTCCAGATGAAATAACACAGTTCATTGGTCACATTTAAAAGATGACTGTGGAGGAAAAACAAAAACAAAAAGCTAATATATCTGACTTGCAAAGACAGACTAGAAGAAGACAGGAAGAGTAAATACCACAGCTTTTTGAAAACCCTGGGTTTGTGAACATTAGTGTGTCAGAGGGGAAAACTTGTTTCCAAAAGGGGAAGGGATGACCTTAAACAATAATTCAGAGTACCTAATAGAATTATACCTAGACATTATTATTTAAATCTCGAAATTGAGGACTGCGAATTCAATCTTGTTTTAAAGAAAAAGGTTGGTTTACAAGGAGAGCTCTCTAGAACCATTTTGTTCACTCATAAGGTCAGTCATGCCACCTTTTTTTCTTTGTCAGAATACATTTCTGCTCCAATTATCACAAAAGCTATTTTTGTGTCTCTTCACATTTTTAATGGCATTCTTTGTTCATATTTTGAAATAGCACATATGCATGTGATCTTGATTTATAAGATCAACATTGTTGTGTGTGTACATGTGTACATGAAAGTATTTTGTATTTACCTGATCTTTAAACATTTGCTAAAAAGATTGTTTTAAACAAGGAAGCATCACTGTTTTAATCGTTTTTCTTAATACTGAGGTGATTACAGTTTGTTAAGGTAGAAAATCAGATTCCTCAAAAGTAGTAACAGATGAGTGAGAATGTGACTCGGGTTTCTAATGGCTTCTAGGTGGTGGTAAATTGTGTCAAGTCTTCTTTCCTCCCCCACCATGTCCTAATTGAATAGCTTTAAAATGTCCCTAGTAACATTGTTACTTTAAATTTATGACACAAATTTCTAATTTAAGCTAGGCATAACACCAGCATCTATTGAACACATTTGCTAAAAATACTTTCTGGGTCGGATGTACTTAGAATGCAGCCTTAGGAAAATTCACTTGAACTGTTCTACTGTGACCAGTTGTGGATATTATTTTAAAGAGAACTTTAATAGAATTACAGAATCTTATAAATTAGATTTTGTCTGTTTAGATATAGGTACCAGCGTTTTAATATATAAAATGAGACAATAATAAATTTATGTGGGATAGCAATAGAAACTTTTTTCAAGAAAACTTATGTGAACTCTACTGATTCTTAAGTACTCTGGTCTGTATACCTGAAATGTTTTAATTTTATATATTGCATATAGAGTTGTAAAATGATGTATCGTGTGGATTTTTATTTATGTAGTTCTAATGGCCTTTCCTAGACTCTGAAGGGGAGATCAGTAGTTACGTTTTTGAGTAAATTATGTTTAAGGAACAAAATACAGATTAGGTAAAGGAGATGCTTATTGAGAGTACTCCATTCCTCCTCTGAGAGTTTGGTTATTTAAAAGCAAGAAACCTTAAAAACAACAACAACAAAAACCATGCAGGAGTCTAGTCTTGTTTGATAGATGTTTAAGGGTCTGAATTCTTCATATTAGGAATGCAAAATTGGTGAGTTTGTTAGTGTGCATGCAAGTCTATGTGACTTAATGTAGCTAAATAGAAATTGTTACTCATAAATGAAATTTGCTTATTGATAGAAATATACTGGTTTATAAACTGAGCTGAGTTTTGTTATTTTTCTGGATTTTTACATGTAACAGTTTTTAAATGGTACAGTTCAGAGATGTTAAATTTACTGGCTCAGTAGAAGCCCGAAAGATTAATTTTTGGAAGTTGGATCTTTTGGGGTGAGGAGGTGGCTAGTAAAGTACTGTAGAGAAACATATTGGTATGTTTTCATGTAATGTTCAGTCAGTACAGAAAGTGAGAAGGAACATAATGAGGAAGTAATGTAGAATATTCTTCACTGGCATAGAAGAAGAGTTGTCCAGAAACTCAACAATTTATTTTATATTCTTTGAATGAGAATTCAGTATTGTTTTCTGAATACCAGGACTGTTTATTGTCCTCACAGTTATCTTTTATTTCATTATTCCCTAGTAGAAACAGTGGAAGAAAGGTATGAGTATTTGAAGAAGTTGGTAAGAACTGAATGCTTATCTTAAGAGGAAGGCATTAATCTGGGAAGCTCACTTATTTCTGTCTTCTCACAGGAAGTTCTGTAGAGTACTAGAAAGAAAAGAGGTTCCAAAAGCGGAAGAATGTTAGTATTTATTATTTGTTGAGTTCAGACAGTGTACATTTTAGAAAAAAGATGAAGAGAGAGAGAGAGAGAGAGAGAGAGAGAGAGAGAGAGAGAGAGAGAGAGAGAGAGAAAGTGTGTGTGTGTGTGTGTGTGTGTGAGAGAGAGAGAGAGAGAGAGATATGGCCCATGGAGGTTCGGCGAGACATGGGGCAAGGGGAATGCCTCTGGGGGACCCATGTTGGGAATCCCTTCCCCCTGAGGGACCAGCCACACGATGGTATAGTACATAATTGAGTTTATTCAGGTCACGGGGTGGGGGGTGGTTAGGAGGGTAGTAGAGGCAGAGAGAGAAGAGAGGAGTAGAGAAGTAAAGGCTGGTCATGAGCATGTGGGGGGGGAGGGAATATGGAGAGGAGGTGGGGGGGAGCATACCTGGCTATTTCGAGGTAACTGTGGGGTGGGGTTTACAGAATCCCAACACTCCCTCGTTTTGGTTTAATTAAAAAAGAAAAATTAGAGGTGATGGTGGAGCAGGAATAGGGTTGTTGTGATCTCTAACTGCTTCATGCTTGTTTTGGAGAATCTAGAAAAGTGGGAGTAGGGATGTTTGTCTTAGAGTTGGCAGTTTCCTTGTAGTCCAGGATCTATAGAACCATCTGAGGATAGGTCAGAAGGAACTGGTTCAATAGAAGCGTCTGTGTCTTTGAGAGAAGGTTGAAACATCTGTAGGCTGCTTCTCTGGAGCTGTTTTAGATGTAATGAGTGCCTGGACTTGACAAGATCCTGGAACACACACACACACACACACACACACACACACACAAACACACACTATAGGAGATTAAGTATGTTTGGAAGAAAGAACATTTTTTTTACAGGAGTGGTTCTAATGCTACCAGTACATATAAAAGGTTATTTCATTTAACCATCAAGTATGCTTTTGAGATGTGTTTATGTCACCCTTGTGCCATTTGCTCCTGTCCAAGCAGAATTCAAATCATGCCTGTTCTACTCTAAAGCGTGTTCTCTAGAGTAGTGCAGTCCAGTTAAGCCTTCTGTAGTGATAGAATTACTTTCCCCTCTTTCTCAGATTTATTGAAGTACAATTGACATATATGGGGTAAGTATTTTTTCCCTACCCTGTTAGATATGGTAGCCATTAACCATGTGTAGGGTGTGGCACACTTTAAGTGGAACCGGTCTGTGTGAAGAACTGAGGTTGATGTTGCATTTTGTTTTAATCATTTTAAATTTCTAGCCAATGTGGTTGCTTGTTATCTGATTTAACATAGCTTTAAGGTCTTGCTTCCTAGTAAAGCTGAGGTCTGGTATTCTGTCTTCTATGGGTTTATACAACTCACTTAATTCTTGAGCTTCAGTTTAACCTGTTGAGAAAATGAAGGGATTACCAAGACTCTGTTTTGCTTTAAAGTTTAGTAACTTCTTAGAACATGTTGTAGCATTTAATATTCACAAGCATTGTTTCTGAAGGAGTTCTCCCTCCCCATTGAGTTTATATAAAGGGTTTATTTTTGAGAAGACTATAAAGTACACACAGAGGTAAGGGGTTATTTTCTGCACATACTCCTGTGTACACAGTTGTTTGGTGAAAGCATTGTGTGATCAAAACATTACTTTATCTTTTTATTGGTTCCAACACAGACAGGGCCAAGGTGATGCTAGGTCAGTCAGTGCTCTGCCACTGAACTACATGTTGAATAAAAACTGAATCTTTAAAAATCTCATTTTTTAGCAACTTTACAAAATAGAATTGCTGAACACAACAGTGGACTCATGAAGCAACAGGAAAGAAAAAAATCCTTGCCATTTTCCCACTGCAGTTCCTGGTATTTATCAAATTAATTCTTGACCTGTTTGCTGGGCCTTGAAGACTTTTCTCCCTATTTGATCTTACCCTATTTCTTTTTTTTTTCCTATTTCTTATTCTTACTTAAAACAACATTGTTTTCCCCTTCATCTCCTCAGTTTATACATATTTGATTTTTCAGTCTATACTCTTAAGTCTTTCTCAGAACTCACCTTTTTGTTAGATAATCCAGTCAAAATGATCTGGGTTTCAGATCTGGCAGTAAGTACCTTGGGGTTAATGTGTTTGTTTAGATATAATTTTGTATATTTTTCTCATATTAATTAAAAAAAAAAGTTTTCATGTGTGTATGCATGTGTGCTAGCCCATGCAGGTTGGTGTAGAAGCCAGAAGTCAACTTTGTGCTGTCTTCCTCTGTCCTATTCCCTTTAATTTATTTTTCAATTTGGGTTTCTCACTAACCTTGGACTAGAGTTTAGTGGTTCTGGCTAAACTGGCTAGCTGATTTCCCTTGTTCCCTACCTAGTGCTTGGGTTACTGGTGTGTGTCACCATTTTCAGCTTTTGATAGGTATTAAGAATTCAAATTCAGCACCCTACTCTGAGACACCTCCCCAGACGGACCCACCTCCTTTCTCCCTTCTTTTCTCCCTCTCTTCCTTCCTTTTTTCCTTTTTTTTTTTTTTTTTTTTTGGTAAGTTTTATCTAATAACTGTAAGAACATTTTTTTAAATGAATAGATTTATTTATGCAGGAATGGAGTCATCCTTGCCAAACTTAGTAGGAGATGTTAACTTTTCTTTCTTGGATAAGTCTTTCATTTCTGTCCCTGTCTGTTTTGAAAACATAATACCAGAAGATGAGGGGCCAAAACCACTCAGCTCCTAAAAGTGAGTTCTTAGGAGCGGTCTGAAATTAGGATAAATATTTGCTGATCTTGCATAGGTCCAAGGAATCAAGGCAGGATCCTTGATTTGCGTTTGGCATTTGGGGTTGTACTGAAGCAGATACTCCCGGTTAAGCCAGGTCCTTATGCTCAAGTGCTCAACCTGCGTATTCGGGTTTCTAGAGACATGTCAGGGTCAAGTGTACTGGGGGGGAGTGGAGGGGCACAGGCTTGTACTTGGAACCTGACATATTGGCTTCCGGAGCACATTAAAACAGAGGGTTGTTTTTTTTTTTCTATTGTTTCATGAGTTCAGTTTCTGTTTAGCAATTTGTTTTTGTTTGTTTGTTTTTTTGAGAAAGTTGTAATTTAAAAAAATGAGCATTTACCCCAGTTAACATTTGAATTGATACTTTGTTTCCTTCCAGGCAACAACCCCCTGACATGACCCTTCATTTGTGTGTGTTTTGTGACAAAGATACAATTTTGAATATAATGTATTAGAAACATTGCATAGTGGAGGCCTTTCAATATAGGAAAAAGATAATAGACTTTGGAGACATATAAACGAGTTTAAAATCTGTTCTTATAAAAACCTTGGCAAATTATATGACCTAAAGCCAGTTGGTTTTTTGTTTGTTTGTTTGTTTGTTTTGTTTTGTTTTTGAGACAAGGCCTCATGTTGTAGCTCAGATCTAAAACTTACTATGTAGACCAGGCTTACCTTGAACAAATGGAATCTTGTCTCTGGTTTCTGAGTGCTAGTGTGATTTGAATTGTTGTTGAGTACTGAGAATATACATACTTGAAGCATCTCAGACTATGTTTTAAGTAAGAGGCAGTTGGCATAACCACTTTTTCTGTTTTATATTACCATGTTCATGAACCTAATTTAAACGATAATTCAAACATTCAGTTGACTTACTATAACTAAATCGTTTGCCTATTGTTAATAGTTTTTTATTTCTTCAGTCTAAGACTAAAGGGCTGGGATTATAGTTTAGGGTTATTTCAAATATCTCTTTTGTAAAATTAGACTGTAGATGTTCTTATTGCGCAAAAATATATTTATACCTAGCATTTTAAAAAAATTTGTCTCATTGGGGACTAATGTAGCAAACAGTCCTGTACATACATGTTAATCAAACATTTGAATTTCTGATGTAATGGCAACAATGTTATCTACAAAGGTAAATGTAGTTTGATACTTTCCCTCGAGTTCAATTCTAGGCTGACCATATATGCACAGTTAAAGCGACAGTGAGTTAAGATCTGGGGGAAATGGGAATTGGCATTTAGATATGGTCTTGAAGGGTGGGTTGGAATTAATTGGGGTAGAAAGGATAGCTTATATAAAAGTCAGAAATGTGAAAGGGGATGTAGTATGTTTAAAGAAATGCAAGTTTCTGTTATATATGTGCATTTCTGAGTGGGCATAGTTTCTTGTTCCTATGTGTGGTCACTCAGGTAGGAGATGGAACCAGGTCAGATGAGTCTTGTGCTTGGCCAAGTGGGGTCATACTTAGACCTTTAGAATGCATCTTTCTGTTGAGCATGTAAGAACCTGTAGGATGGTTTCTTCTGACTTTAAATCATCTCTTCTTTAATCCTACTGGTAAAATGATTGTTTTATTTCTTTGATGTCAAATTGGGAAAAGTACAGTTTAAGAACCCACTCCCCCTTGTCATAAAAACAAAATGAATACTGCTTCCTAGAGTAAACATAAATTAACATCATGTCAAAGTCTTTGTCTTCTATTTATTTTTTTTCCTTTTAAAGACAAGGTCTCACTTTTTAGCACAATCTGATCTCAAACTCTTGGCAGTCCTGCCTCAGCCTTGTGGAGTGCTGAGACTGCAGGTTTGAGTTGCTCTGTGTAGCTCGGAATTCTTTTACTTTCCCTTTTCTATTCCTATGGCTCTTAGCAGTTAACTTGTTGATTGTTTTCTTTGTGTATGAGTGTGTGAATAGGCATATGGAACACCTTTTCATTTTCTCACCTTGTAAATTGGCATTAGCAGTAGACAGTGGTTGCAGGTATTTGAATAAGCAAATAAAATTAACTATAGGTTTTAGAAGTCTGGGTTCCTGACTTTAGAGTTAATGGTACTAAGCTGTATAAGGGTATCAGGGAGACAAGAATGCTATTATAGTTGTGCAGGTGACATATGAAAATTAGAGATGGGGAAATAAAGAATGACAATACATTTAGACATGAAGAGGGAGGGAAAAAGATTAAGTTAGTGCTAAGATTTATCCTTTGGCAGTTCTTTGGGAAGGAAGGGCCAATTACTTCTGGATATATTTTATGAACCAGCTGTTTTGTTGACACCATGGTTGTCATGAGTTTACACTGAACTTTTGAGAATTAACACTTTGAAGTAATTTCACACCTAATGAAAAAGCTTAAAAGAGCTTCTGAAATCTCTTTAGCCATCTTTTAAACATTGAATTAGCTATATATTATATATACACAATATATATATACAATATATATACATACTATATATATACATACTATATATACACTATACACACACACACACACACACACACACACACACACACACACATACACACACACATAACAGGATGCCTGGGACTTCCTGTTATGCTTGACTTAATAAAGTAGACTTAGTGATGTCCTTTCAGTTGTCCAGAGGTTCCCCTACTATTAGAATTGATCCTTTTTGCTCTTCTGCTGTATCTATTTTGTTGTTTTTGAAGACTGGGTTTCAGACTAATCTTGATTTCCTTGTATAGCCACGGACAACCTTGAACTTCCAATCCTTGTGTCTATACATCCTAAATGCTGGCATTGCAGCATGTGTCACTGTACTAGGTTTATGTTATGCTAAGGATGAAACCTAAGACTTTGTATATGCTAGATAAGCTCTCTACTGACCTAGTCATGTCTTTCTTTACCTTAGCCCTCTTAAATTGTACCATGTTTTGGTGAAACTACTTAATAATCTCTTTGCTGGTCCATTCTCATTCTTAGTTCCACTTTGTGGTGGTTGTTTTTTGGTTATTTTTTGTTTTTTGCTTTTTTTTTGCTTGGCTTTTGGGACAGGTTTTCCCTATGTATCCCTGGCTGTCCTAGAGTTCCCTCTAGGTGAGGCTGACCTCAAACTCACAGAACTGCCTGCCTCTGCCTTCCAGAGTGCTGGAATTAAAGGCTTGCATCACCATCCTGGCTCTAGCTCCACATTTCTGATGAGTGCACTATTTGTAATCTGATTAGACTTTCTGAACCATTTTCAAATATGTTATAGACAAAAATGCCTAAATATTCTAGTATTTACCAAAACATGGATAGTCTCTCACAAAACTGCCTGATGAGGTAATAAATGCTCACACAACACTTAACTTCAGATCCTTAAATGTCATCACATTTTCTGATCCTAATGGTATTTCTTTGTTCTTTGTAGTCCAATTTAGAATCTGATCTAGGATCATATATTGTATTTAATTGTCATGTCTTCATTCTTTTTTTGTCCAAAATTTTTTTGTTGTTTATTTTTTGTGTTTACTGTGTGCTAAGATAGTTGTAGAAAGGATAGAAGACAGCTTTTGGAAGTTGACTCTCTTCTACCTTGTGTATTTTAGAGATTGTTAGGCTTGGTAGCAGCATTTTTACCTCCTGAGCAATCTCACTGGTCCCTTTTTACCCCTCTTCAGTTCAGAACCATTTCTCACTAATCCTTCCAGTCTTTAATGACCTGACAGTTTTAAACAGTATAGCCCTTTTATTCTGTAATATGTCTTGTTAAATGCTTCAGTGGCTGCTCACATGCACACTGAGGACATTGTTGGCAGGAGTGCCTGCCACAGAAAGATGTGCTATTCTTAGTGAACTACCCAGACACAGTATTGGGCCACCACTGGTGATATTTGACCTTGAACACGGTGAGCTCATGGTTACTGAGTGTCTCTGCTGTGTAAATCATATGAATTCATGTTATGTGAAAACCTTTTGGATTTTGTTTTGTTTTATTTTTCCTGTTCTCATATTGGACACCCAACCCAAAGCCTTGTGCTTTCTAGGTGAGTGCTCAATCACTGAGCTAAATCTTTAGCCCTTCTTTTGTGGTACTGAGGAACAATCCTAGGGCCTTTACATATTCCAAGCCCATTATTCTGAGGTGAGGAGACACCCAAGACTGTGCCAGTTCCTCTCATCAGAGCTTAATCATTATCACTTATGTTTACCCCTGTGTGGGGTAAGTTCATTATCACAGATATTACTCATGGAATTCTGTTCCTGTTTGATGGTTCTTATTAGTTACTGTGATTTGAAATTTTACTTCACTGATCAAATTGTTCCAGATTCTGTAGTGGAAGCCTTTGAAGTTGACCTCTGTGTCTTCTGGACATGTCTCCATCCTTGGTGTACTTCTAATCACACAGTACATTCTCAGATAATCTTATATTTTTCTGTTTCAGCTGTGCAATTATTACTTTTTCCAAGGAATCCTGAGTTTTTTTGTTTTTGTTTGTTTGTTGTTTTTTTTTTCTTCAGTGGAGGTGTTTAGAAACAGAAACAGGCACTTGGTGTGTTTAAATTGATAAAACCTTTCTAGTCTAGCACTCCAGAATCCTCTCCAGCCCTTTTCCTTGTCTGTGTTTATATTTGATTTTGTTTTAATTTTAATTTTACTAGTACTGGAGTTCAGACCCAAGCACCCAGGCACGCTAGGCAAGCACCACCGTCGGACCCATGTCCCATTCTGTATTTATGGCTCTCACCATTCCTCAGTGTAACTACTTATTTGCTTAGTTACTTTGTGTGCTACTTCCCTAACCTAACCTTCCTTGCCACTTTTGAGGGCCATGTTAACTCAAGTCATGCTGCTAAGATAGGATAGTCACTTCCCACTTAATTGTTTTTTCTTTAGTCATACCAAAATTTGTAAAGAAATGTTAAGCCTACTTGTGGAGGAGAACCAAGGTAAAATTCAGCAAGGTATATCAGTATAGCTCAGTGACAGCTTACTGTTGAGGATCTTAGTTCATTTCCCAGTACCCCAAAGCTAAGTGTGATGGCATAAGTTTGTGATTCCAGCATTGTGTAGGTAGAGCAAGGTGGATTCTTAGGGCTTTCTGGACAGCTAGCCTAGGCTAATTGACAAGTCTTCAAGTACCAGTAAGAGACCCTTTGTATTTTGTCTCAAAATACAACAGGTTGACAGCTCCCAAGAATAGCACCCAAAGTTGACCTCTGGCATCTGCATTCATGTGTGTACATCTGTACATTCACCTGTGAACTAGCACACACACACACACACACACACACACACACACACACACACACACACTTCTTCCCAACAGACACACAAACAATCACACAAATTAAGAAAAATTTAAAGTCATGTGCCTTTTGGTCTATAAATGCAAATAGCAAGGTAAAAATTTCAAATTCAGATTTGTTGCTACTTACGCGTCTTTATGCACCTATACTGTAGTACTCTGTGTAAGTCTGATCTAGAAGCCAGTGGATTTAAAGTTGTTTAGGATTTATAGCTTATTGTTAAAATATTATGTCTGTCAGTGCTTATGAAGGTGACTATTGTGGTCCTAACTAATCGCCACTGAAAGAGTTGAGTTCTTAGATGGAAAGAGAACTGAATGAATATAAAAATTTTGTTTATAAGCTAAAAGGTAGAGAGTTTTGTAAAAGTTTCAAATGCTTCTAAGTGAAAGCAAAAGCCAGAATGCTGTGATTTGAACTACTGGAAAGTTATTGGTGACCTTAGCTAATTGGTTTTCAGGTGTATTTTGGAAAGTCAACTGTTTCTTTGATATGTGGATTAAACATTTAAGTTCTTTGGGTTTCATCTCAGGATCTATGGATTTTTAAGAATAGGTGGGGCATGTAGAGGTGATCGGCATAGCAGCAGAACTCTTTTGAGATGCTGCTAAAGTTATTGTAACTTACACTCATTAGAGACCTTACTGCTTTAGCAGAAGAGTTTTAAATTAGGGCTTTGTTAAGAAACACAATTGAAGAAACTAGATATAATGTGTCTATTATGTATGTACATAACAGACATATTTCTATTACTAGACAAATTTCTTCAAGAAAATTGACAAGGTCTAGATGAGATTAGGCATCCAGAAGGGCATCAGTTTTTAAGGTTGTATACATCTTAACATTTGTGGGGTTAAGGAAAGACAGGTTATGTGTAAGGCATGTAAGCAAAACCATATGCCAGTATCTACTATCAGAAACTGCTCTTAAATTAACTTTGGATAGGACCCTGCTCCCATTTTAGATGATTGTCATCTTAGTGTATCTTTAGAGAAATACAAGTAATAAATCATTTGTTAACCTTATTTTTCCTTATCTGTCTTCCTTTCTTCCTCACCCCCTTCTTTTCCCCAACCCTCCCCTTTCCTCCCCTCTCTCCTTCCCTCCCTTCTTTCCTTCCTTCCCTTTCCTTTGCTTGTTCTTTTTTCCTTTTTTTTTTGTTTTTGAAACAGGGCTTCTTTGTGTAGCTGTAGCTGTCCTTGAACTTGCTCTGTAGAGGTGGCCTAAAGCTCAGAGATCTGCCTGCTCCTGCCTTCTGAGTGCTGGGATTAAAGGCATGAACTACCATACTTGACCCTTTTCATTTTTATTCATTCTTAAGAAGTTTATAGTGTCTTTATTTAGGTAAGTTTGAAATTTATTATGTAGCTAGAAGTGATATAGATTAGCTATCATTAGTTATATGCAAATAATTGTAGCTATACATTATCTGACCCCTCTGACTTCTTAATTTATTTTATTCATTATTTTCAGGAAGATGTCTTATATCTCAGGCTGGCTTGAAATTTACTATATAGCCTAGCCTAACTTATGACTTGTAATCATCCTGCGTCCTCTCTCCCTACCCACGTTCTGGGATTATAGGCATGAGTCACCATGCCTGGCTCAATTATTTTTAGAATTTCACTTTCTTTATTGAATCAGTAATGTGGCTACTTGGTTCAGATTTCAAATAATATAAAAAGGTCTAGGCAGAGAAGTTGGAACACTCCTGCCGCTCCTTTTATACTCTTTATTGGACAGTATTTATTTTATGTAAATAAAAAAATTATTATTTACTTATTTGTGCATGTGGAAACTAGCATACTGTGTTGATGTTTTGCTTTATATTTTTTCTGTATAAAGTCTTCTTTGAAGACTATGACTTTAATATGTAGAGACAGACTTCTTTCCTCTCTCTGTCCTTTCTAACAGAATGATATACTTAATTGTGTTAATATAAAATGAAGATAAAAATTTTAATTATTTAAGCTCTAACCAGTTTTTTTGTCATATAACTAATGTTCTTTTACCCCCTTTCTGTATGAACTAGAGTTCCCACAGATATTTTTCACTATGATGTAATTGACTTTATCTCAAATCCTCTAATGCTCACTTAAACTAACCGTTCAGATTTTCTGGCCCAGCCAAAGACTTTCTCCTAATTTCCATAGCCACAGTGAAGGCTGGAAGAAAAAGAGAAAGGCATGAAACTAGTATTTGTTGAGTTGTACTGGGTGTTTTAAAATATGATATTGCAAGGCTAGAGAGATGGTCC
Source organism: Micromys minutus (assembly GCF_963924665.1). Classification (NCBI taxonomy): domain Eukaryota; kingdom Metazoa; phylum Chordata; class Mammalia; order Rodentia; family Muridae; genus Micromys; species Micromys minutus. Next base: position 12,295,097 of record NC_137975.1, on the reverse strand, counting down.
AGAAGGCCTCTGGCATAGGGCTCAGGTTTGATTCCCAGCACCCACATGGTGACTCAACACCATCTATAACTCTGCTTCCAGGGAATCTGTCTATTTTGGCCTCCGTGAGTACCAGGCATGCATGTGGTACACAAACATGCATGCAAGCAAAGCACCTGGACACATAAATAATAAATATAAAAAACCTTAAATGTATTGCAATTAATTTCAACATATGGAGTAAGTAGTAGTATTCTCTTTTTGTGGATGAGAAAGTTATGGTTCATAAAGGAAAGTTGTTCAGACTTCCACATCCAAATACCTCAGTAGTTAAAATGTGTATTGCTTTCACAGAGAGTCTGCATAGAGTTTCTAGCACCATTGGGATGCTTACAACCACTTGTAACTGCAGATCCAGGGGATCTGATATCCGTTTCTTGCCTCTGCAGGCACCTACTCACATGTACAACCCTCCTTCCCAGTCTATAAAATTAAAAATAAAATCTTAAAACATTTTAATATTTATTTATTATATTTTATGTGTAGAGCTGTTTTGCTTGCATATATGTATTATATACCCTACATATGTCTGGTGTCCTTGGAGGTTAGAAGAGCTGCATAATTTTGAGTCACCTTGGAACCTGGATCCTCTGGAAAAGCAACAAGTCTTCTTAACTACTACATCATTTCTCTAACCCTGAAAGATAAACTAAAAGAACATTTTTTAAAAAAGTGTGAGCATCCTGTTAATTTCAGCACTTTAAAGGCAGAGGCAAGCCAATCTCTGTGAGTTTGAGATTAACCTGAACTACAAAGCAAGTGTAGGTCAAATAAGGCTACACAGAAGACCCTGTCTCAAGAAAATGTAGGCTTGTGTTGAGTATCTGTAGTTGTCCTGCTTCTGCATGGTTGTGTGTTGTGCCCTCTTTTTGACTTTATGAACTTTAGTCTGAAAGCCAGAGTTCTTTGTCTGCTGCGGATGAGGCATGTAGACCTGCTGACATGTTCCCACATTGTGCTTTTCCTAGTTACTGGATGCTACCTGCTTAAAGTGACCTTGCTTGCCTTGTGTCTGTTACTGTAAGCTCTGGATACTTTTTTTTTTTTCTGATTGCTTGAGTGGACTGCTGTGTATCATCACTATTGAAATTTCTTCCTTAATTTTCCTCGTTATAGCCCTATTGCCACTTAATCTTCATCTGGTCAGTTTGAAGCTTGACTAAAACTTCTGAAATTATTTGGGATATCGAAAAAAATAAAACAAAACTCTTGATGTTGTCAAAAGCACCTCATTATCTCTTGCCAGGAGTTTTATAGTAGCTTCCTTAAGGAATATTCTGCCATTTATTAGTTTAGCCTTCTAAAATTTAGACCACACTGTAGCCAAAGTGATCTGACCTGCTTGTTTGATCAAATGTGTCTATTTCTCATCTGTCCATAAAATAAAATGAAATTTTTAAGGAGATTAAGAACATTTCTAAGATTATTTGAAGAATACCAAGTTTTAACATAATAGGATTCTGCTTTTTAAGTATCCTCTGACTTCAAAATTCCTCAATTGTTTTATTTTGATTATAATAAAATCTCTGTAAATATGTTTTTTTCCTTAACATTTCTAACTTACCTTTTCTAGTCCAAAAATTATTGTAGTCAGTTGCAGTGGTTTGCTATAGAAGCTACTAGTAAAATGTAGCTTCTTTGTAGGGAAAGGGGTTAGATTGTGGAAAATTTTTCTTAGTTGATTCTGATATTGTGGTCTACCTTGTATCTACCCATTTATATGCTTTTAAGAAAAGACTTATCTGTGTGTGTGTGTGTGTGTGTGTGTGTGTGTGAGAGAGAGAGAGAGAGAGAGAGAGAGAGAGAGAGAGAGAGAGAGAGAGAAAGAGAGAGAGAGAATAACCAACCAATCCAACAACCCTTGCTGTTGCCGGGCATGTTGGCATTGTAAAGCCACATGGCATTTGCAGGGCATTTTCATCTCAATCAGCTAAAGGTCTCCACCCGACTTGGTAAATTCTTAATTTCCATCTCAGTCTGCTTCCGGCTACTCTCTGGTCGCAGCAGTGGTTCCTCTCCCATGGCTTCCCAGCAACCTGGTAAAATCAAGACTCTAGGGGCTTGGAACTCATCAATCAGATTTATATCAATAAATTCTACTCCATCAAATGTCCACACAATAAACTCAGAGACAGTGGTATAAACTGCCCATCTAGATAAGACAAATTGCCTATAATAATTCATCCTTATTACGATATTCATAGCTACCTGTGGCTATTCGAAGTCACACGGAGATGGGTCATCTTCTTCCTCTTCTATCTTGGCTTCCTTCCTCTCTTGGCTTCTCTCCTCCTTTCCAAAACTCTGTCACCGCCTTACCTTTTCACTGCTCAGTCAAAGACCTTGCCTTATCTTGTGCCTGCCCTCACCTTAATATCAACTACATAGGTATGCTCTCATCTCACACATGAGGAAACCAGAAAAGGGAGTTAGCCACCCTCTTCTATCATTTCTGTCTGTTCATGTGAGGCAGGCTCTTTCCCTGAACTTGGTATTAGGGCCACAGGTGTTTGTGGGGATGCCCAGCTATTATATGGGTTTTAAAATCTGAATTCTGGTTCTCATGATTGCTCAGCAAGTGCTCTTAACACTGAGGCATCTCCCCAGCCCTACTTTTATGTTCTAAAAAAAAGTTTAAGCCTAATTACTTGCAAAAAAGTTCTATAGGTTAACAGTTTCAAATCTCTGAAAACATTTTTTTGTTGTTTTCAGTGTTGGCATTAAGCATTGTATGCAAGCAAGGTATATCACAATTTTCTTTTCTTATGAACAATATGTTTATTTAGTGTACACTTGAGAGTACATGTATGTGTGTGTGTGTGCAAGGGCAGACAAGTGCACAGGTGTGTGTATGTACATATGTGGCGCTCAGAGGACAATTTACAGGTTCTCTCTCCTTCCATCATGTGAGTTCTAGGGATCAAAAGTGCTGCCCCAAGTGAGGCTGGCCCATCTAGTTTTATGTTGTTGAGTTCAGTACAGAAAGTGTGAGACTCTTTCTTCACTGAATTACAGCAACAGCTAAGCTAGTCTTAATGTCTTATACTGCCAGCATTTCACTTTAAAGTCTAGAGCACCCCTCTTCCTTCTCCTGTTAGTCTCCTCCCACCCCAGGCCTCTTTTTTGCTTTCATGTTTCATATATACGAATAGTTTCACTTATCCGTAAAGAATTTTGATGACTAGGGATTTAGCTCAGTTGGTAGAGTACTTTATTAGTATTCATGAAGTCCTGACTTTGATCCCCAGAAGATGAACTGGTTGAGGTGTGCACACCTATGTTCCAGAGGTGAAGGCAGAGGATCAGGAATTCAAGATCATCTTGGCTACATATACATAGTGAGTTTGAGGCAAATCTGTGCTCCATGAAACCCTGTGGTGTATTTGTTTAGCTAGTTTATTGGGTTCTTAGATCTACCACCTTTCCAACCCTTATTCCACCTTAATCCCTTTCAGTTCCCCAACACTAGATAAGAGAGAAGGAAGGTTAGAGGAGAAAGGAGGCATAGACCTTTTTATAATACTTTCTGACGATTAAGAGCATTGGGTTCCTAAGGGCAACTCTCATCTTTGTTGGCAGAATATCCAGCAAACCAGCAAACACAGCAGCAAGGAGCAGTGTCACTACTGGCCCTCTTAGGGCTCTCTCCTTTATAAACCTTTTCAATAGTCCCTAGCATGCCAAATGTAAACTATCTGTAGTTGGCAAATATCACACCTCTCCTAGAGCACGAGACAGTCATAGTTAATATCTGTGGACAAACTGAAGTAGCACCATATCCCACACCTGGGATTAAAACAAAAGCATATTCACATAACCTTATAAGACCCTGTCAAAAAGAGACAGGGCTGGTGGGGGCCATAAAGGCCACTAGGTCTAAGGATCAATTTTATCCTTGGAACCAAATGGTGGTGGAGAGTTCTGACTCTGACATTTACATGCATGCTATGTCAGTATATTCCTCAACCCTGCAGTAAATAAATATTTAAAATATGTATTAAAAAATGAATAGAGGCCTGAAATATAGCTCAGTTGTAGATCACTTCCATAGGTTGCTTAAGGCCATGGATTTAATGCCCAACACTGAAAACAAACTTTTTCAGAATTTGAACTTCTTACCTATATAATTGTTTTTTAAAGCAATTATGCTAGCACAGATTAAAACCAAACCAAACCAAACCAAAAATACATCATGGTGTCAGAGAGGGGTGTATGCATTTTAAGGTCAGAGAAAAACTTTGGTGTTGAGTTGGTTTTCTTCTTCTACAATGTGAATCCTGGGGATGGAACTAAGGCTGTCAAGCTTGGTGGTAGGTGCCTATATATCTGCCCAGCTATATCATCAGCCATCAGCCTAGCTTGTGTGTGTGTGTGTGTGTGTGTGTGTGTGTGTGTGTGCGCGCACACACACACTATTATTACGTGTTTTTTGAGTTTTCATCATCTGTCACAGTTATTTCATTAGTTGAGCATACTGTGATAGGTAAGACAAGTCTGATCACCTGTTTTGTATTTATGAATTGTAAGGAGACTTAAAAATTTGTTTTAATTCTTGAAAAAAAATCAAAGGAATAATAATATTTGATGACATGTGAAAATTATATGAAATTCAAGATTCACTGTCAGTAAAGTTTTATTGGAACACAAGCACACTGATTTATGTCACTTGTGGCTGACCACATGCTATAATGCTAGAATTAAGTTGTTCTGATAGAGATTACCTGACCTGTAAAGCCTCAACTTTTACAAATCTGGCACAGGCTGGAGAGATAGATGGCTCAGCAGTTAAGAGCACTGGCCGTTCTTGCAGAGAACCTGGGTTCAAGTAACAGCACTCACACGACTTGTTAGAAGTGTCTGTAACTCCAGTTCCAGGGAATCTGACATCCTCACATAGACCTGGCCACAAAACACCAGTGTGCATTAAAAACAAAGTACACAAATGTAAAATATGACTTCTTATAGGAAGAGCTTTAATATTTTTATTTTATGTACATATGACTGTTTTGTGTGCGTGTGTGTATGCAACTGTGATGCCTACAGAGGCCAGAAGAGAACTTTGGATCCCTTGAAACGAAGTTACAGACAGTTGTGACCTGCCATGTGAGTGCTGGAAACCAGACACTGGTCCTCTGGAAGAAAAGCAAATGCTTTTGACCACTGAGCCACCTCTTTGTCCCCCTTCTTGTTGGACTGTCTTATCAGCTCTGGTCAAGAATATTACGTTTAACTGTTACTAGAATTGTTTTATCCCCTTGTAGTTGTATTACCAATTATGCAGTTAGATTTATTTATTTATTTTTTGAAAGCATAGACCTTTAAACAGTTTGACATTAGCAATGATTAAGTTTTAGAACTAGGAAGTTATGCAGAGATTCTTTAGTCTTGCAGTTTGTTCATGTAGTCCTGGACTGTCCAGTGGGTCATCACTAACCGGAAGTGACAACTTTAATCTCATTAAAAATGATTGGAGTCGGAGGGTAACTATCTCAGTGCTGGAGCCTTTGAGTTCATATGTAAGACCTGGGGTTCATTCGCAGTACTCATTAAAAGACAGTCCTTAAACCATATGTTCCACATTTTAAGTGCTTAATCATATTTATTCTATTCCTTTAACAGAGAAAAGAAATTATAGCTCAGAGAAATGGAGTGGCTGCCTCAAGGAAGAAGCTGTGTTTGTTAAAATTTAGGATATTATTTTAGTGGCTTTCCAAGCATTCTGGATGTTTTTGTTGTTACTAAAAAGGAATGACCCCTGCAGTTGCTTTTAGAATTCTCCTGCAATGTATAACTTCAGAATATTTAAAGAACTAATAATTGGTATAATGGATGCCCTGCTTTTGCTGCCTCCTTCATTCATTTGTATAACAAAACAGTTCTTTTTGTTGTACAGTGACTTATTTAGGAAGTCAATTTAGGAAGCTTTTTTGTGTTTGTTTGTTTGGTTGTTGTTGTTAAGCCCTGGCTGACCTGGAACTTAGTATGTTTCTAGGCTGGCCTTAAACTCAGAGATCCACTTGCTTCTGCCTTTCAAGTACTAGCATTAAAGATGTTTGCCACCAATTTAGGCTAAACTCTTAATATGTGAATAGAAATGATTTCATTTCTATCCTCAGTTTTCTAGTAGTGTTAAGATAGATTATACAGTGGATCAAATAGATTCTTTGATAGGTGACAGAAAATCACATTAAGAATCATTTTAGCTTGCACGAGTAGAAGTCATTAAGATATGGTGGAAAGGTTGTCTTCTTTGTGATTAGGTAGATCTGTATTCAAGTGCTTCTCCTAGTTTTGCTTGTATAATCTTGGGCCAGTCGCCTAGCCCTTCTAGCTGTCATGTCCAACTTTTTAGCATTTCAGCAGCATTCTCATCTCAAAGTGTATACTCGGGAACTGTGCACAAGTTAAAACACACACACACACACACACACAGCCCTCAAGGTTGTAAGTTTACAGGGTTTTGTTTTGTTTTCACATTTCTGTGTGCAGTTAGTTGCCTTTAAAGAGTTCCCAGGAGAACCATGGCCTAGAGCAAACTGCTGCAGCTAAGGGAAAGTTCTCTCTACTGAAACTATCTGCCAACCTCCTGAACACTAGCAGGAGCAATACTTTAGGCCACTGCAAAACTCATGACATTAAGGGTGGGGCACAGGCCTTGGTAGCACAGTGTGGGTGGGGATCCCCTAGCAACCCTCAGTTACATGAACCTATAGATTCATAGGGCATCGAGATGGTGTCTGTGCCACCTGAGTTTACAGTGTGTGTTGAGTGGCATTCATAACTACCCTTGGCTATGTGTACCTATGGACTGCTAGTTGGACATCTTTGTATCTGCAAAGAGATAAAAGTAGTGAATTATTACTGTTTTAAGAATGAAGTGATAGACACAAACTATTCTAGTTATTGTTGGTATCTAACAAGCTATGTCACACAAGTGACATGAAGCAATCACCATTTTATGATTTGTAAATTCTATGTGTGAGCAATTCTGATGTAACGGCCCAGGAATGATTACTGTTTTCTTTCTACAATATAACATGCTTACTGGGCTGTGAATACTGGGAGTCAGAATGCTTAGGGGATAGAGGGGGCCCTTGCCAGGCATGCTTGTTTATGTGTCTAATGACTCAAGCATAGGCTCAGCTGAGGCTGTAGATTGGAGCTCTTATTTATGAACTTTCCACTGTGGCCAAGGGAGGGAGATATATTAGCTGAGTTTTGAGAGAAATGTCGGTAGAATGAGTAGTCTAAGACAGAGCATAAAGCCTTAGAAGTCATAAAGGCATTTTCCTCAATACTGGCAATTAAACAGTCTTCTATATGTTAGGCAAGCTTTATTCCTAACCCCTCCCAATCATTCCTAAAGTACTTTCTATTGCTTAGCTAACATATGAGCTATAGTAGATGCTATGCTTTGAATAATTCTTGGACACAGGTTGCTAAATTGATTAAATAAGCAAATCAGTCTTTGGAGTTGGATAGATTGATTTCAGCCTTCAGTGGCCAGAACACTAGACACCGTATTTTCTAGCCATGTAAAGTTGTTAGAGTTATATCTCCTCAGTTAGCCTTTAGAAATCTTTAGAAATAAGGTTAATATCTTCCTTTGCACCATTTATAGTAATTAGGTATGCATACTACATATGCATATATTTATCTTTCAGGTTGGGTTTTAAAGTGCAGTAGATATATGTAGAAGAAACTGCTTATGTTAAAGACTAGTAGTGGATATTAATTTAAATGTTTATTTGAGACAGTCTATCATGGAGCTTAGGTTGGCCTTCAGCTGGTCTTGTAGTCCAGTATAACCTAATATTTCTGATTCTCCTGCCTCTACTTCTCAAGAGTGGGGATTAGAGGCTTGGACTCTCATGCCAAGTTCATAATTTAGGTACTGAAGTTTTGAAAGTAGCATGCTGCCCCCTAGGGACAGTATAGTATTTAATCAATTGTGGAAACTTCTATTCTTTGCCTTGCATTAGCTTGTATTTGGAATAAGTATTAATGCCAAGCAGCATTAAATTTTGGGTGTTTTTGTTTTTGTTTGTTTGTTTGTTTGTCTTGCTTTGGTTTTCAGTCCCCACCCACTCTCTTAAAAGAAAACTAAGCCTTTATTCCTGTTTCTCAAATGAAGCTGGCTGAGTTGGTTGCTTTGAGGGGATTAGTCAAAGAGACCAAATTACATATTCTCCTCTGATTTCTTACTCTTGTTGGCGTCAGCTTTGGTTAGGGCAGCCAGCAGCAGCAGCGGTGGTGATGGTGGTGGCAACCATAAGGGCAGCAGCCACAAATGCAGATGGATTGGCCAAGAAGTGGGAAGGTATACTCAGTGTCTACAAAGCCAGGACCTACTTGTATCCATTGACAATAGGGTAAGGCACTAAGGCCAAAGTCAGTAACCAGTCTGCAGACAAACACTGGTAACATTTGGACACCTTCTAGGATTGAGAATGAATGCAGAGTCCGCTCTGGGATGCCAAATACTTCCAGGTTGTAAAGGCTGCCATTGTCAAGCATCTGTTAGATGATCAGCCCAGAGGAGAAGGGGTAGATGTTTAGCATGTTCACAGTGGCTTCACTGGCTCCTACTTTGTCCTCAGTTTTTATTAGCTGTACACCACTCAGAATATCAATGGTACCTCTGGAGATTTTAGTGGTGATGCCTAAATCCCAGAAGAAAGAAGTTATCAGACCCTAATCCAGTATTCTCGGCTGGCACAGTTACCTCACTTGGGACAGTGGCACCAGCATCTGGCACCTTATTGGCCAGCAGCATGTCCCTAATCTTGATGAGGTCCTCAAAGTCCACATTACCACAGATATGAGGCAGCAGTTTCTTCAGACCGTGGTTATTTGCCATATGCCCCTTCAGGGCCTTACACATACATCATGGTGTTCTGTCCTTTAGCATCACATCCTTCCCTGTAGTTCTGTTGCATCTACTTGGAGTCCACATTGTTTGCTTCCACAATGAAGCATTTTGGCTAATCATCCAAAAGTTGGATGGTCTTAAGGAAATAGTTGGACTTTGAGGTTGCTGTGTCTTTCCTGGGCATCATGCTGGTGAATCAGGGATTGCCACACAGGGTTTAAAGACTGTCACTGCAAGGAGGATGTCTGGTGAACCCCACTATTTAGTTATTATTGTTACTGTTATTTCATTATTATTTTGGCATGAGTAAATTTAGAATTCTCTCTTTCCAAATTAACTGGGTGAGTTTGTATTTTTATTTCTTTTTGAAATTTTGCTAGTTTGCTATTTCCTTTTGAAATTTGCTTAATTTAGAAATAATGTTTTTTCTAAAGAATGGAATTCAACCAAACGTTTATTTAGAATAAAAGATTAGATCATAAATGATGAAAGCTAAAATGCAATTTTGTTTTTGTTTTGTGGGGTTTTGTTTGTTTGGTTTGATTTATTTATTTATTTTTTTTTTGAGACAAGGCTTCTCTGTGTAGTGTAGCCCTGGCTCTCCTGGAACTTGATCTGTAGACTAGGCTGGCCTCAAACTTGCAGAAATCTACCTGTTTCTTTCTCTGCCTCTATCTGCCAAGTGCTGGGATTAAAGCGGTACACTGCCACCACCATTCAGCTACCTCTTTCTCGTTTTGTTTGTACTATTTACTTCATATAAGTCACTAATTTTTGACCTGTAGGGCTTGACCCCTTTGGGGTTGCCTATCATATATCCTGCAAGTCAGGTATTTACACTATGATTCATAATAGTAGCAAAATTACAATTATGAAGCAACAAGTACTTTTATTGAGTTTAATTTGTATCCTTTACCTTGATAAACTTGTCCTTTTTGTGTTAGACTTTAGACTTTTTTTCCATATAAGCTCATATTATCTGTAAATGGAGATACTTGAGATACTTTTACTTCTTCCTCTCATTTACTTTCTTGCATTTATCTATGACTTTGATGCCTGTCTTAGTTAGGGTTTTTCTGCTGTGAACAGACACTATGACCAAGGCAAGGCAAGGACAACATTTAATTGGGACTAACTTACAGGTTCAGAGGTTCAGTCCATTACCATCAAAGTAGGAGCATGGTGGCATCCAGGGAGGCCTGGTGTAGGAGGAGCTGAGAGTTCTACATCTTGTTCTGAAAGCAAACAAGAAAAGACTGACTTCCAGACAGTTAGGATGAGGATATTAAAGCTGCCGCCCACAGTGACACACCTACTCTAACAAGGCTACACCTCTTAACAGTGCCATATTACTTATCATATATCACAATGCCAAAGTGAAACTATCATTAATATGATGGTTATGGTGAATTTTTCATATATGCCCTTGGTTATATTAAATATAATATGTTTAGTGTATATTCTTCTAGTCTTAACCTGCTGGTTAGTTTTGTACTGAGTTGAACATAGTTCTGTACCTTTTGGCATCCTGGATTTCCAATAGTGTTTGGGGAGCTTTTCAGTCTTTTATGGATATCTCCCTTTCCAGTTGGCACTGTTCTTGTTTTAGTCATTTTTTTCTACTCTAGTAGTTACTGATACTTCTGGCTATTCAAATATTATTGAATAATTACTGTTGGCGATTTTTCAAAAAGTGCTTAGATAAAAGGTTCTAGCAGTCAGGTTTTTAGATAAAATAAGCATGCTATGCTAGTAGGAGTTTTTTAGGTATCTGTTAGAATGATTAGATAATGGTTTCTCCAGAGATTGGGACTTTGAGGATTTCTTTTCTGATCTAGTGGTTGCAAGAATGGTTCTGTAGCTTTCACAATTGCTAGCTTGCTCTTCTCTGACATTTTACTTTCTTTTATTGAAAGTAGATTTTCCCCCTTACATAATATATCCTGATTACAGTTTATGTTCTCTCCACCCCTCCCAGATCCTCCCAACTTTCCTCCTATCTGGAGTCACTCGTTTTCTATCTCTTACTGGAAAACAAGCTGGGTTCTAAGGGATAATAATAAAATAAAAATAAAACAAGATAAAAACTAACACATCAGAGTTAGGACAAACTAACAGAAGTAAAAGAGCTCAAGAGAAGGTGCAAGAGTCAGAGAGCTACTTGTTTGAACATTCAGGAATCCCATAAAGAAAACTAAACTGGAAGCCATAACATATATGTGGTGGATTTGGTGTAGATCTGTGCAGGCCCTGTGTATGTTGTCCCAGTCTCTATGAGTTCATATGAACATTATCATGCTGATTTAGAGGACCTTATTTTCTTGGTGTCCTCCATTCCCTCTGGCTCTTAAACTCTTTCTACTTCTTCAGTGGGTTCCCTGAGCCTCAGGAAGGGGTTTGATAGAGATAACTATTTTAAGGCTGAGTGTTCCAATCTCTCTCTCTCTCTCTCTCTCTCTCTCTCTCTCTCTCTCTCTCTCTCTCTCTCTCTCTCTCTCTCTCTTTCTCCCTCTCTCTCCCTCTCCCCCTCTCCCCCTCTCCCTCTCCCCCTCTCCCCCTCTCCCTCTCTCCCTCTCTCCCTCTCTCTGTCTAGCTGTGAGTCTCTGTTCCCATATGCTACAGGAGGAAGCTTTTCTAAAGATGGCTGAGCAAGGCAATGATCTCTTAATACAGTAGAATGTCATCAGGAAACATTGTATTGCTGTCTTGTTTTGTTTTTCTTTGGTTGTTTATTTTTGAAGAGTTGTATTTGGTTTTATCCTAGGTCCCTTGGCTATCTAGTCTCTGGTCCTTAGTCACCCAAGCAGTGCCAGGTCTGGTCTCTATCAGGAGCAGGCTTTAAGTCAAATCAAAGATTGGTTGGTTACTCCCACAAGCTTTGTGCCTGGCATATCTTGTGAGCAGGGCAGCATTGTAGATCAAAAGGATTCTCTCTGACTTGGTGTTTTTGTTTCTTTCTTGGTAGCATATAGAGTTTTATGGGGGTTCTCATGGGATGGATTCCTTTGGCCAACAACTCAGCTCGATATAACCCAACCCTGGTTCTGAAAACTTCATTTGGTGAAGCTGGGACTCGTCCTCATTTTTGGCAGTTTCATTTAGATCATCTTCATGTAAACATTTGGAAACTTCTACTGTATTAGGTTTCTATAGTACCTCTCAATGTGTGGTTTCATGTTCTGTAGGCTGCTGCTTTGTCCAAGTGATGATGTACTTCACTGTGTGGAGTTCCATGCAGTCCTGTGTATTAAGTTTTGATCTTAGTGCCTGTGTTAATAGTGTTCTGATCAGAAAGTCTTACCTGTGCCAGTGAGTTGAAGGCTACTCTTCTACCACGTTCAGTGTATCTGGTTTTATGTTGAGGTCTTTTTGTACTTGGAGCTTAGTGTTTTGATTATTATGTGGGTCCAGTCTTTTTGGTGTTCTAAAAGCTTCTTGTACTGTGATAGACAGACACCTCCTTTAGGTTAGGGAACTTTTATTCTGTGATTTTGTTGAAGGTATTTTCTGTGCCTTTGACTCCAGTTTCTTGTCCTCTATTCCTATTATTTTTAGATTTGTTCCCTTCATAGTGTTCTAGATTTCCTGGATGTTTTGTGCCAATTTTTAAGATTTAGCATTTGGTATTTTTGCTATCATGTCTTCAATGTCTGAAATTTTCTCTTCTATCTTTTGTATTCTGTTGGTAAGGCTTGCCTCTGAGGTTCCTGTTCCTAAACTTTTTTTGTCAGATTTTCCTCAGTTTGGGGTGGTGGTATTATTACTGTTATTGTTGGTTCTATTTCTACTTCAGGTCTTAAACTGTTTTATCAATCCTTCCACTTTTTGTTTGTATTTTCATAGATTTCTTTAAGGGATATTTATTTTCTGTTCATTTAAGGTCTTTTTCTTGTGCTTCAGCTATGTTGGAATACTCAGGACCTGCTGTTGGTTGCTGGGCTATAATGGAAGCATATTGTCCTGCCTGTTATTGAGTGTGGTTTTAGGCTGGCATGTAGTTATCTGGGATTGGGAAGATTGTAATTCTAGGTGTTGATAATATTCTGGGATCATGACAGATGTTACTACTGGGGGTGGGGGTGTTTCCAGGTAAAATATGTGTCTTAATAGAGCCAACACTTAGAAATGGTGATAGGCTAGTGGTCTGAAGGGATTCTTTGGAGAGAGGAAGGCAGAATTTCCCATCAGAATCTGCTTATTTAGTCTCCTTGGAATGGGGGCAGAGAGTGAAGAGAGGTCACCCCCAAGAAGATCTGCTGTGGATGAGATTGGGGAATTGGATTTGGAACAGCAGTAGGAGAGATGAACATCTACAGTTAGTTGACTGGCTAGAGTAGCCTGTGGATTGCCTGCTGGAGTTGTGTCTGATAAAGCAGTGAGTGGGGAAGGGACACTAGGAGGGCTATCAGGGTGATCTACTAGAGATGCCAGCAGTGAGGACATGTGGCCACAACTGGTGTTCTGCTGCAGAGCTGAGAACGAGACTGGGAAATTTGGATTTAGAAGGGCTGAGGGAGAAGTGAAGGTCTGTAGTCAGCTTTTGCTTCCCTGGCCAGAGTTGCTTTTTGGTTTTTCAAAGGGCCTCCGTAATTGGGACAAGGAAATTGGGTAGAAATCCCATTAAAACTCTACACAGTTCATTTTAGTGATGTTTAGCTGTTTGTTTTAAAATAAAGCTCTTCAGGGTGTAGCAAGCAACCCTTTTGTTAATTTCAAGACTTAGGACAATGTTGATTTTGACACTTTACCAGTGTTCTTTTGTCTTCTTCATGGAGGAGTGGATTTCCAACAGTTTTCCTTTACCTTTTAGAAATGCTTCCCTATCTTTTCTTTATTTTTTTTTTTAATATAAAGTTGGTTGTACCAAATTTTACAGTTGCCTTTCAGATGACTACTTTTTGCATTTAAAAATTGGAAATTGTAAAGATTACCATTCAACTAAAGGTGGCTTTATTACTTTCAAATGGTTGCTTGCTGAGTATTTTTTTGAAGACTTATTTATTTATTTAATATATATGCATACTCTGTCACTGTCTCCAGACACACCAGAAGAGGGCAACAGATCCCATACCAGATGGTTGTGAGCCACCATGTGGTTGCTGGGAACTGAACTTAGGACATCTGGAAGAGCAGTCAGTGATTTTAACCACGGAGCCAGCTCTCCAGTGCCCTGTTGCTGAGTTTTTTCATATTCTAGTTTATACTTATGTTGAACTTTAACTCAACTCAGTGCTTTTTAAACTGGAAAAATATTTTATGTAGACTAACCAGTAAGTACTGTAACTAGGGTATATTTATTATATTGCATTTTTGGGCTATTAACATGAAAAAAGTTATTCTTGGCATTTTTGGACCAAGAAAGTTGTAAATCGGTCATTTGTTTTCTTTTGTTGCTTTATTTATTTATTCAAATGTTACTTATTTTCAGCGATACTCCATTTCTGCAGCTATTGACTTTGGTGGCAGTAATGTGTTATAAGTTGTAAGTTATGATTACTATTGTGGATATTGAGGAAAGTAGACAGAGTTGTCAGTGCTTTGCCACATGCTTTGTTGCACGATGCTTTCTGAGCTTCTCACTGTATAAAGTGTAAAACCCAAGAGATTTTAAATTATAACACAATGTGATGAGTTGTTTTGGTAGATAAGGTTGTTAGGAGCACTTGACTGTTGTTACTTTCTAGCTTTGTGTAATTACAATCTGGAGTCACTTAATAGTTCTTTATTGATCTATACAGAGCTCAAAGTACTAATTCTAATTTGTTAGTATTTTTGTTTTAGCTTTCTCAAATGAAACACAGAAAATGAGAAAATGGTTATTTAAATGATATTTGTTTTTTTCAGTGTTTGGATTTGTGTGTGTGTGTGTGTGTGTGTGTGTGTATGTGTGTGTGTGTGTGTGTGTGTCCCCACTTCTGGGGAACAGGAGTTCAGGTCCTTTTTCTAATGATCTCTTGTTCCCCAGCTCTGTCTTGAATACATAGTAGAGCTCTAATGGATATTTTGTCCTTTCCCCCCTAAACTCTTTATGCAATTTTTCTATTCTGTGGAGTATTAAAAGTCATCTAGCGATTTATGGACTGTCTTTATTTGATATTTTATGTATTTACACTTCAAATGTTATTCATCTCCTTTTCCTGCTGCCCCTTCTTCCATATCCCTCCCCCTGCTTCTACGAGAATGCTCCCCCCACCCACTCCCACTTCACCACCCTGGCATTCCCCTACACAGGGGAAATGAGCCTTCACAGTACCAAGGGCTTCTCCTATTAATGCCAGACAATGCCATCTTTTGATATATATGTGAGTGAAGTCATGGGTCCCTCCCACGTGTACTCTTTGGCTGGTGGTTTAGTCCCTGGGAGCTCTGGGGAGTCTGGTTGGTTGATATTTTGTTTTTCTTATTGGCTTTCAAACTCCTTCAGCTCCTTCAGTCACCATGCTCAGTCTGATGGCTGGCTGCAAGCATTCTCATTCCTATAAGTAAGGCTTTGTCTGAGCCTTTTAGGAGACATTCATATCAGGCTCCCGTCAACAAGCATTTCTTGGCATCTAGAATAATGTCTGGGTTTGGTGGCTGCATATGGGATGGATCCCCAGGTGGGGCAGTCTCTGGATGGCCTTTCCTTCAGTCTCTGCTCCACTCTTTATCTCTTCTTTCCATGAGTATTTTGTTTCCCCTGCTAAGAATGACTGAAGGAAGCACCCACATTTTGGTCTTCCTTCTTCTTGAGCTTCATATGGTTTGGGAATAGTATCTTGGGTATTCTGAGCTTTTGGGCTTATATCCACTTATCAGTGAGTGCATACCATATGTGTTCTTTTGTGACTGGGTTACCTCACTCAGGATGATATTTTCTAGTCCAATCCATTTCCCTAAGAATTTTATGAAGTCATGCTTTTAATAGCTGAATAGTACTCCTTTGTGCAAATGTACTACATTTTCTCTATCCATTTTTCTGTCGAAGGACATCCGGGTTCTTTCTAGCTTCTGGCTATTATAAATAAGGCTGCTATGAACATAGTGGAACATGTGTCCCTGTTACATGTTGGAGCATCTTTTGGGTATATGCCCAGGAGTGATATAGCTAGGTCCTCAGATAGCACTATGTCCAATTTTCTGAGGAAGAATATTTGACTTTTAAGTTGAAATTATTAGTAAAGTTGAGATTATTGACCTTTTCAGATCCTCTCCATTTTAAACAATGTTTCTAATCCAGGCACTTCTATTGCCCTGGAAACTTTCTTCCAAGAGATTGAAAGAATGTATTGGGGATTTATAACCCTAAAATATTGACCTAGGAAGCAAGAAAAGGAAGAGGGTCCAGGGGTAACTTAAGAAGGTTAGCTCTGGTTCTCTGTTCCTGTCTCTTCTTGAAATTCAACCAGTAGTTGATTGTGTATTTTTAAAGTAATTGATCATTTGCTAGTCAAAAGAAACACCATTTAGAAAAATGTTTTAGACCTAACCCAGTATTCTAGTTTTCAAAATAAAGGCACATATAATTTTTAATCACTAGGAAAGTAATACAAATCAGATTTAAAAAGACTTATTTATGTATATGAGTACATTGTAGCTGTCTTCAGACACGCCAGAAGATGGCATCTGATCCCATTACTGATGGTTGTGAGCCACCATGTGGTTACTGGGAATTGAACTCAGAACCTCTGGAATACATGGCATACATCTTCCCCAAATTAAAGCGGGGGCACTTTAACCATTAAAGAGAGTTATATGCATGCAACATAACAAACGAGTCTCAGTCCATGCAATACCTCTCATTTTATATTCAAATGTACTCCATAAGCCAGACTTAAGCATAGAACCTAAACTGACATTATTAGAAGAAAGGTGAGAAAATCTTAAGAATCTAAGTTTGGTGAAGTACTCTTAGGTGTGATACCACAAGAATGGTTCATTAGAGTGTATGTGTTTAAAAAGCCAGTGTGGTGGTGCACACCTTTAATTCTAGTACTTTGTTCACAGAGCAGACAGGTCCTCACCTACATAGGCCAACCAAGAGCTCAAACAGTGAAAACTTGTCTCAAAAAATAAAAAGAAAACAAAGTATATTTATTTATTAGTATGGATGCTATTTAGAATTAAAGCATACAGTTGGAAAAAATTCCCACATTTCTCAGTGTTTTCAAATTCCTGGCTACTTTTTGATATCCCAGAACAAAAATCAGCTTCCCAGATGTTCTCAGAGCTTTCAAAATTTTATTTTAAACATACTTCTAATAATCTTCAGACTATATAGTTTGAATAGGTAAAATTCTTGTTTGAAGAGTAAAATACAACAAGTTCAACAGTACTCAACATCTTTCAGAAATATTCAGTGAAAAACATAATTAAATCAATATACAGCAAACCAACAGCCAACATCAAACTTAACGGTGGAAAACTTGAAGCAATCCCACTAAAATCAGGGACTCGACAAGGCTGCCCACTCTCTCCCTACCTATTCAACATAGTACTGAAAGTCCTGGCTGGAGTAATTAGACAGCAAAAGGAAATCAAAGGGATACAAATTGGAAAGGAAGAAGTAAAAACATCACTTTTTGCAGATGACATGATAGTGTACTTAAGCGATCCCACAAATTTCACCAGAGAACTCCTACAGCTGATAAACAAGTTCAGCAAAGTGGCTGGATATAAAATTAACTCAAACAAATCAGTAGCCTTCCTATATTCAAAGGACAAACATGTGGAGAAAGAAATTAGGGAAAAGGTACCCTTCACAATAGTCACAAACTCTATGAAATACCTTGGTGTGACTCTAACTAAGCAAGTGAAGGACCTGTATGACAAGAACTTCAAACCTCTAAAGAAGGAAATCGAAGAAGATCTCAGAAAATGGAAAGATCTCCCATGCTCATGGATTGGAAGGATCAACATTTTAAAAATGGCCATCTTACCAAAAGCAGTCTACAGATTCAATGCAATCCCCATAAAAATTCCAACCCAGTTCTTCATTGAGTTGGAAAGATCAATGTGCAATTTCATCTGGAATAACAAAAGACCTAGAATAGCGAAATCCATCCTCAACAACAAGAAAATTGTGGGAATCACTATCCCTGACCTCAAGCTATATTACAAGGCAATTGTGCTGAAAACTGCATGGTACTGGTACAGAAATAGGCATGTGGATCAATGGAATAGAATAGAAGATCCAGAAATGAGCCCTCATGTATATGGTCACCTGATTTTTGACAAAGGAGCTGTAAACATTCAATGGAAAAAGGACAGCCTATTCAACAAATGGTGTTGGTCCAACTGGCACTCAGCATGCAGAAGAATGAAAATAGACCCTTTCTTATCTCCTTGTACAAAGCTCAAGGGTAAGTGGATCAAAGATCTCTACATTAAACCAGATACACTGAAACTATTAGATGAGAAAGTAGGGAAAACCTTAGAACACATAGGCACAGGAGAAAATTTTCTGAACAAAACGCCAATGGCTCAAGCTCTAAGGTCAAAGATTAACAAATGGACTTAATGAGATTGCAAAGTTTCTGTAAGGCTAAGGACATTGTCAAGAAAACAAAACGGCAGCCAACAGAATGGGAAAAGATATTTACCAACTCCACATCAGATAGAGGCCTAATATCCAAGGTATACAAAGAACTCAAAAAGCTAGACACCAGAGAATCAAACAACCCTATTAAAAAATGGGGTACAGAGCTAAACAAAACGTTCTCAATTGAGGAATATGGAATGGCTGTGAAACATCTAAGGAAGTGCTCGACATCCTTAGCCATCAGGGAAATGCAAATCAAAACAACCCTGAGATTCCACCTCACACCAGTCAGATTGGCCAAGATCCAAAACTCAGATGACAGCAGATGCTGGCGAGGTTGCGCAGAAAGAGGAACACTTCTCCACTATTGGTGGGGTTGTAAACTGATACAACCACTCTTGAAATCAGTCTGGCGATTCCTCAGAAAATTGGACATAATACTATCTGAGATCCAGCTATTCCACTTCTGGGCATATACCCCAGAGACACTCCAATATACAACAAAGATACATGCACCACAATGTTCATTTCAGCTCTATTTATAATAGCCAGAAGCTGGAAAGAACCCAGATGTCCTTCAGTAGATGAATGGATACAAAAATTGTGATATATTTACACAATGGAGTACTACTCAGCTATCAGAAACAATGACTTAACAAAATTCTTAAGAAAATGGTTGCATCTAGAGAATATCCTGAGTGAGATAACCCAGTCACAAAAGAACAGACATAATATGCAGTCACTGATAGTGGGATGCTAACCCCAGAGGCTTGGACTGCCCCAGAAACAACTCACAAACTGTGTGAAGTTCAAGGAAAAAAAAAATTATGCTCAATCCTTACACACCAAGAAAACGACTAATTCCGGTTTACATCCTGTTTTACATGTACCTTTTGCTCATTGTAACTAGTAAGACCTTAATGCAAAGTATCAAACCTTAAAAAAATGCTTAAAAATTTGTACATTCATCTTTGTTCTTTTTAAAATAAAGTTCTTCAATAAAAAAAAAAAAAGAAAAACATAATTTAAAATTCACATATTGCCGATGTGACAGCTCTTCAGGTTGGCATACATGGTGGGGCACCTCACCACACTGAGCATCTCTTCAGCTCATATTTTGTAGTTTTTAGCATAATGTTCTGTATATGTTTTGTTACATTTGTACATTTTTTGTTTAGCTTTTAGAGATAGGACTATGTTTTAAATTTAGCTCCATGTATTCTATGTATACACCACATAATTTGCAAACATGGCTAGTTTTATTTCTTTCTGTTTGCACCTTGCCCTTCAACTCTCTACCTTTCACTGAATTATTAACTTTGCTCCTGATATTAGGATAAAATATTTAGGCTGTAACCATTAAATCAATTAGGATAGCAACCATATAGATTGCTTTTATAGATGTTCTTAATCATGTTGTAAACTTTGTCAGATGCTTTTCTGCATTGATTGAAAAGCTTATATGGTTTTTTCCCCCTTACTCATTTAATGTGGTAGATGACACTGTAACTGTAAGCCTTGCCACATTTCACAAATACAGTTTTACCTTCTTATACAGTCCTTCCACACAGTGATGATTTCTTTATGCTTTGGGTCTCTCAGAATGAAATGAAAATGAGAAGTGCTGCCTCGTGTGCTTACTGTGAGATTGTAGAGACAGTGGTAATCGCTCCTTAAATAGCAAACCATCTGGGTTTGAAAATGCCATAGGGTTTTAAGTTTCTTTATTCAAAATTTAAAATAGCTACAGAGCTATTTAAATTGTTCCATATATTACTTAAATTTTGATATTTTGTGCCTTGAAGAATTGGACCACTTTACATGTCAAAGTATTGCATTTGAGTGCAAATGATTTTTGGTATCATTTTGATGTCGAGAAGGTCCAGATGGTGTCCTGTTTCATTCCTAACATTAGTACTTTTTAAAAGATTTATTATTTATTTTGTGTATATGAGTACACTGTCACTCTCTTTTGACACACTAGAAGAGGTATCGGATCTCACTACAGATGGTTGTGAACCACCATGTGGCTCAGCGGTTAAGAGCACTGACTGTTCTTCCATAGGTCCTGAGTTCAATTCCCAGCAACCACATGGTGGCTCACAACCATTTGTAATGGGATCTGATGCCCTCTTCTGGTGTGTCTGAAAGCAGCTACAGTGTACTCATATACATAAAATAAATAAATAATTCTTAAAACAAAAAACAAAAACAAACCCCTAAAACAGCAATACTCTAATGCTTGTGTTTCTCCTTGTTTAATTCCCTCTGTTTCATTGTCTTTAAAAAATAGAGGTTGTATAGAATGTCTGGAATTTGTTTTCCTCTCTCTAATATGATTGTTAGTTTTCTGGGTATAGAATTTTATGTTCTGAACAATTTTTTTTCAGAATGTTGAAGGTACAAGTTCATTGTCTGTAATAGCCATTATTGACAGTAGATAGATGATCTAGTTTTTTTCCTCTATTTATTTAAAAATTTAACGTGGCAGAGAGTTAGGCACATTGCACATGCCTATAATCCCACTAGTGTGGAGGCTAAGGCAGTTCCAGGCCAACATGGTTCATAGTAAGGCCCTGTTACCTCCCCTCCCTCATTAAAAAAAAAAAAAAAGAATAGTTGGCTGAAAGGGACGTAGAATTATCTTCATTATTCTTATTATTCTACAGTTTTTTTTCAAGTAAGTAGAAAGAAATAGAAAAGCAGAATGATTGAATTTAAACAGTTCTCCTGTTTTCATTCTTCAATATTTTTAGAAAATACATCAGCAAGTAACATCCAACTTGCTGAGCTCCCACACTTCTTCCATTCTCTACATGCATAGAATTGCATTGGAATATGACTTCCCAGAAATTTTATTTATTAAATCAATTCAGTAAAACAGTTCAAAATAAATTTCTTTAGAGTTGTTTGTAATTTTAACTTAGATAAAATAAATATATTTTAGATCCAATTTCTTAATCTTGATGTTTCAAAATTTACAATTTTTTGTCAATATTTTAATCTGAAATGTGTATTGACTTTGCTTTTTTTGAGCTACATCCTATCTTCCACTATCCCTTTTATTTAGTGATTTTTGTTTTTTAAACCTAGGTTTTGTGTGGACAGTAATGACCGCACGTTTCCGATTGCCTGCTGGCAGAACCTACAATGTCCGAGCATCAGAGTTGGCCCGAGATAGACAGCATACAGAGGTGGTTTGCAACATTCTTCTTCTGGATAACACTGTACAGGCTTTCAGAGTTAATGTGAGTATTTTGTTTTTTCTCCTCTTAGCATTTGCATCATCATCATCATCATCATCATCATCATCATCATCATCATCATCATCATCATCTCTGGATATTAGACTGAATTTAGATTTATTTTAAAACAAAAACCATTAAGTTATAGTATAATTTGAACTGTTTTAGTTAAGGAAGTCTTTTTGGTGCAAGTTTACAGGAAGTATTCCTGCTCATTTCAAATTGAGTCTTTCAAAAAGTGCTGTTCACTGACTGTTCACCAACAGCAGAACATCCTACTTCATGAACAGATCGGTGGTCTATGGGTAATTTTATAAGGTACATGAGGGTGCCTGAAAATAATTTCTTCCCTTAAATACCTTATGTTTTCAGGAAAGCCTTATTTGTACTGTCTGAATACAGCTTTTGTTAACAAAGATAAGTAATAAGACAATAATAAGTATGTCTAAAAAGATTTGTTCTTGTTATTGTCCAGCTTTGGTTGGTGATTGTCATTGGAATTTCCCCTGTGTGGTGTGTTAGCTCATTTGTTTTCATTGCTGCATGCTGTTCTTCTGTGTGACATACCTTAATGTGTCTGTTTGCCCATCTCTGTTCAGTTAGTCTGTTCTTCTCTTGGTTTGTGTTTGGATTATTTTTACTATGGGCTTTGAAGTTCTTATACATACATGTCTTAGTAATATATACATGGACACACACACCTGTTTTATTTTAAAACTTCAAATCTCTTTGCCCAGTCTGAACTGGTGTTAAAATTTTGTACATTTACCTTCTCTTTTTCTTTTTCTTTCTGAACTTTCTGAAACACCACTAAGTATTTAGCATTGTGAGAATCTTTACATTAATACAGATTTATTGTCATACTCCCAAATTTAGATTATATGTATGACTAATTAATATGTAGTGCGTATTCATCCCCAAGTCTCTGCCATGACATATCGTCTGTTTCCTGATGCATCACTTGTGTCTTTCTAGTCTTTATTTTACAAATGATTATGTTCGTGTGTAATGTGCATGGAATTTGGAGGCACACATGCCACAGTATGAATGTGGAGGTCAGAAGACCAACTTTGTGGAGCTTATTTTCTCTTTCTGCCACTTTTGGTGGGATTTGGAGACCACATTCAGACGGCTAGGCCTTTATCCACGGTGCATCCTGCCAGTCCTGCTTCTCATTTTTTAAATAAAATTTTTTGTATGTTCCTTAGTATGTAGTAGTAAGGTCACTAATTTGCCTTTAAGAATTCCAAATTTTCATATTTGAAAACAAGTTGCAAAAAGGAGTTAACATTTATTATTTATAAGGAAGTTACTTAGCCAAACAGCTCAGTGTGTTTTCTAAAATGCTACATTTAAATTTTTTTTGTATTCTGTCTACTAATAGATGAAGAGTAGGTTGCCAATCAGAATAAAAAGTAGAATTCTCCTTCATAATACTTCTGATTAATATAAACCATATCGCAGATAATTGATAAAGAAAATGAGGCTTTTCCTCATATTACAGACTCATTAAAATTCTTTTGGAGGGATACATTTAATCTTATTTTCAGTTAATACAATTTTTTAGTTTCTGTTTTAATTTATAGTCTGCATTCATTTAAAAATATTATAAAAGAACTTGCTGTGTAACATCTTGCATGTTTTCTTAAATGAATAAATTGTAATTAGTTGACCATAGAATTCTGTAATGCTGTTTCTCTGTGTATTAATTTACTAATTTTAGGTGCAGACATACTTAACCCCCAGTTCCAATAGAGATGTTAAGATAGGAACTATCATGCTAGAAAATATTCTTTGGTGTCACCTCAGGTCATCAGAAAATTCAAATATCCTGGAACAGTGTTTGTGAGAAACTGCCTGCTGACATCTAATGTGCTTCTTCCTCTGGGTACTTAGACCCAAGACATCCAAACAGAAACATTTGTTGTGCTCTCTTGTGTAGATTGTGTACATTTTAACTTAGGTGAATTGCTTCCTACTTAGATACTTTGCCACCTGTGTATGGAAAAAAACACTGGTTAGGGATACGACAGTTCTGATCCTGAGCTTTTCATATTTATTTATTTCCTTGAAGTCTCAGAAATCCATATTGTGGTCAGCTTGTGGTAGGTTTACCTAACACTCTCTGTTCACTGAAAATACTCAGTTTTCTTTGATGATGACCAAGAACTTGTGACATCATCCACTAGTCTTTCCTTTGCATATTGTGTGCTGTGCAGGGTCTAATTGTGTATCCTTGTTCTTCAGCCTTTCAAATGCTAAGATTATAGGTATACACTACCACAACTAGCTTCCTAAAAGGCCGGAACTCAATGAAGTTTTCACTATCACCAACTGGTAGTCATCCTGTGAAAGCTATTCCTTTATCTTTTCCTGAGGGAAATTGATACAATAAAGGCAACAATAAAAGTATAGGTATAACTTTTCTGGATTTTTTTTTCATTATTTCTCTGCTTTGGACATAGTGAGCTAAGCATGTACTTGATTTATTTCCAAATTGTTGAATTTGCTGTCCCTGTCATGCTCTGAATTCTGTTAATTTTCATCATCCTTCCATTAAATACTTCAAAAGCCTGTGCATCTATACTATATAGGTTGATTTCTTCAGCTTCTGAGGATATTTGTTCTATTTTTCTAATTTACTTGTACTTTAGTATAGCAGTTTAACAGTAAACTGTGTGACAAAGAAGGGCTGAGAATGACTTGTCTCTTTACTACTGTGACTATCAGTGGCATTTATTATTGTTGAGGATTCACATAGAGGTTGCTGATACCTACCTACCTCAGTATAGATCAGAGCTCAGCTACTAGTCTGTTTAGGCTGGATTGTAATCTTTTGAAAGGGCACTACTGAAGACTCTTGCTGCTGAGGCATCTATATGTGACCTCTCTGTTTACACTGGACTCTGTAGCACAGCATCTGGTTTCAGGAGTGAACATTCTGAGAGACAGGGAGAAAGGGATGGGAGGGGGATATAATAACCTTATTGCCTTTTCCAAGCTAGCCTTAGGAGTTACTTATGGTTACTTTCACCCTGTGAATCACACCCAAGAGTCAAGGAAAGGAAAGGTCAGTAGACTTCTTTTGATAATAAGCTGCAGGATTCTGGAGGATCATGTGGGTCCAGAAATACTGTTGTGGACCAACTAGGAAAATGTGTTCTACCATGACACTGTTAGAGGCATCCTTCTTGCCCCAACCTTCTTATCATGTAATGACACCCATCTTCTTCTGTTTTACCTTGTAGTTTTCTTCTGAGCGGCCCCCTGCTTCTTTGTGTTACTTGGATTGCTTATCTTTGTACACTAATATTTAAAGTATATCTGTATATGTAAGATTTGAGTTATATATATATATATTTTATTTATGTGTAAGGATAAATGTGTAGTGATAGATATGTATGATTTTATTTGGAAAAACTGAAAGATTAAACTTTGTTAGAATTTTTACTCAATATACATTGTTTGACATACAATTCAGAGATGCTTTACAGGTTCCAATATTTACTTTTATCTTTTTAGCATTTTGAGACTGAATCTCACTTACTACTTCAAGTTACCCTGGAACTTGAACTGTAGTGCAGGCTGATCACAAAATTCATGTTAATCCCACTGCCTCAGCGTCTGGCATGTTGATATTATAGGTACAAGCCACTATAACAAGTATTTAAAGAAAAGATAACAAAGCTTGTGAATTGAAATTTCTATTTCATGTTTCAATTTTATCTCATTTATATATTTTTTAACTTATTTCTTAAAGATGAAATTGTCTTAAAAGAGGTTGTTATGACGAACTTGTTATGCTTACTGTCTGCTCCGGTGCTACCTATCTCACCTAACAAGTCTCCCATTTGCTCACAAAACTATGTACATAGTAATACATAGTATTTACATAATAATGTGTAGTCAGTGATAAATACATAATAAAAATTAAGTAATAAATGTCAATTATATCTAAGGTGTAACAAAGCAAGGACCTGTTAATTTTAAATTCTAGTTTTGTAATTATGTCCTTGACTAAACCTCCAAATTTTATTTTTGAAGAAATACATTATATGTAAAGGGTATTTTAAAAAGGAATTAATGTGGTGCTTGAGAGATACCTTGTAAGTTAAGAATACTTGCTCCTTTTGCATAGGACCCAAGTTAAGTTCCTGTTATCCTACATGGCAGCTCACAACTATCTGTGACTCCAGTTTCATGGATGATGCCTTGTCTGACCTATAAGATCCCCCACCCACCCACACCTTTTAAGGAAATTAATGTATCAAACTAAAGAAGTGTTAGAATTATCACTTAATACTTTTCATTTTATCACCCTAGCCAAGATTGCTTGATACTTTCTTTTTGATCAATATTTTCTTATACCAGTGTTTAGTAAATGCCCATGAGAACAAAGCCAATGTAGAACTCCGTTTATCTGGTTATTTTTTCTGAAGGTTATAGTTTGTCCATTGACTGTTTAAACACATATTATGTATGTATGTGTCCATGTATGTATGTATGTATATACCACTTATATCCAGGTTTTGTAGGTGATTGTAACAAGACAGTATTTCAATATCTGCTACTGTATTTAACCAATGAAAATAATAAAAGAAAGTCTTTATTGCTTTAAAATATAAGATTATGTCATTTATGATAATGGTGTTTTATTTGAAATATTTAATATATTAATGTGTTCAGAGATTTATTCTTTATTTGAATAAGTCAGATACTTGTGTGAATTACTAATACCCACCAACACATCTTATAAAATCAAAATGGTCTGAAATACATAGATTTGATAAAGATGCAAAATGATACTTGATTTCCAAAGATGGAGCCTAAGCAGCTGGGCCATTTATGAATTTGATATTTTAGATTTCTACTAAGTAGTCATTTACCAGATTTGAGATAATAACTTAATTCTAGTTGAGCTAGGTTAGCTTTAAAAAGGTCTTTCATTGGCTGATCAATTGGTAATACTGAATTAGTTAACATTTTTATGTTTGCTGTTTACATAGCTATCATCTTAAAATCAATGTTTATATGTTAGTTTCTCTACCAAGCTATAGATGAAAAACTTGGTTGTGACATGCAGTACCTTATGAGTTACTCTATAGTCTTTGTGTTTATGAGTGATGTGTGTATACATGTGTGTGTAAATATGTGTGTGGGTGTGTGTGTGTGTGCGTGCGCACGTGCACGCACATGCACGCACATGCACACACACATGAAGGCTAGAGGTCATTCCTCAGCTCACCTTGGTTAAGACAGTTTAATCTGTCACTAGGCCCTGGGTACAACTCTGAACTTTGAGTGCCAGTGGCTCTCATTTCTTAGGGTTCACACCTCTGAGCTCTTAGGTACTAGTAGCTCTCTGCATGTTGTGTTAACAGCTTTCCTATTTTCTCTTGGCAAATCTAGCAGCTTTCCAAGCAGCTCTTTCTTTGCTCTGGGTAACTCAATAGAGCCCTTCAGCTGCCTTCTAGCTGCTAGGTATTTTCTGGACCGGCAGCCTTTGTGTTGGTTGCAGCAAGAGTGGTGAACAAAGACTTATTCTTTAGAGGACCAAGACCCTATAGTCTAAAGTTAACTTTTTTTTCCAGTAAATATAATCTACCTAGCACCTATTCTCTGCTAATCCCCCTATAAATCAAAAATGCCCTTGTGGGGAAGATTGTCTGTTCTTGGTATGTCTTACTTCCAAATGTTGAAACTGTGCTGGAAATTTTTTGTATATTTATATGCATTGTATGTATACACATTACTTTGTTCATAACATACGTCACCCACTCAACATGTATACCCCCCCACACACAATTTTTTCTTCTTCACTGGGAATTTGTTATAGTAGTATACTTACTTCTTAAGTATTTTGATATTTTTTCTTTGTTTTTTATTAGTCTTTTGAAGTCCACATATTTTTATTTTATGTGTGTAAGTGGTTTTGCTCACATGTATCCTTGTGTACTGTACCTGGCAGGCAGGTACGAAGTTGAACAGTCCTCTGAGTGGGGCGAGGGGACCAAGGTTGATTATGGAAAAAGAGGCAAAGGACAAGTATAGGAGGGTCACTGGTGAACACCAGGCAGCAGCAAATGTATTTCTCATAGCTTTCTGATAGTATAGTATTGTGGGAAAGTAAAGCCGCAAGCTAATGAACTATTTTGCTAAAATGTACACAAGACCTTTGTTCCCATTCCAAAAACCTCTCTGTTTCTTCAGGTTCTTACTGTCTTAACTTCTTCACAATGATGGATTATAGCCAGGAATTTTGAGCTAAAATAGGCCCCTTTCCCTTAAGTTGTTCTGCTCAGGGTATTTTAGCATGGTCACAGAAAGGCAACTAGGATACAGTCTTGCCTCTGTCTCTATCTCTTAAGTGCTGGGAGTACTGGCATCACCAACATGCCTGTATTATATTTCTTGTTATTATGAAACAACTTATATTCTTTTAAATTATATTTTGTGTGAAAAGTCTACTAGTTTTGCAAAAATTCTAGGGCACCTACTTATATCTGGTACTGGATTATATGATATCTAGGTATCAGATTGATTGTTTAAATATATACCAATATCAAAATTAAAACCAAGAATTCTGAATAGTTGCTATGCAGTAAGCAGTGCAGTATAGGGAGGCAGCTTAGTATAATTAAAAATTAGGGCTGAGGACATGAGTCAGCGGTAGTTAGTACTTGAGGTGGTAGGTTTAATCCTCAGCACTGGAAAATATTACTAATATTTTTGTGGTGGTATATACCTGTAATCTCAACATGTGGAATCTGAAGAAGGATTTTTCAGTTCAAGCACTACAAGGATTACACAGAATTCCAGTATAACATTGGCTACCAAACAAGCAAACAGAACAGTTGACCCTAACTCCTTTGTCCATTAAGCTATCTCATTGGCCCTAAGATTTAAAAAACATTGTTAGGGTTTGTTTCCACTTGTGTTTTATGAATGAGTTTTTAAAAATAAGTTAAAAAACATTGCTATGGAGTGTGTGTGCGTGCATGTGTGTGCAGTATATGTATGCTTGTATGTATGCTTGTATGTACATTAAGGCCAGAGGTAAATCTTGGTACCTTTCTCAGTCACTTTCCATTTCATACTTTGAAACCTTATCAAAATCACTTATCTTTTTGAAGTCACTGTTGCCTATTCTGATGATCTATTCGGTGATCCAAGTCTATCTTCTGATGATGACCAAAGGATTTTGGTCTTTTAAGAGCTATTATAATGTGCATTTGGGCTAAACATGGAAGGAACTCTCCCTCTGTATCCTGTTGGTCTTCAGAAGATCATCTTTATCAATAGGTACTTCAGGCATCATCCAAGTTAAATGATTACATTTTAAAATGCAGAATCCATTTATTCTTTAGTGAGGATACACACATGCATATATGTGAAGTGTCTATATATAATGGATTAGGTTATAGTTCTAGTAAGGAGTCCCAGCTCGGCTGTGGACTTTTTCTTTTCAGGACATCAGTCCTTAATTACACTCATTCCATCCTAAGTTCTATACAATACAGCTATGGTACTGTTGAAGTTGTAGTTCACATACTTTAGTGTCATGAAACTGGTTTCTAAAGAGTGTTGATCTTTGCTTAAGTCTACAGAGCTGCTGCTCAGTCTTCCCTGCAGCCAGGTCTCAAACATCTCTCTTCCTTCCTACCCTACCACCAAGGATCTTTATTTTGTTAGGCAGTTATTGTTGTCTTAAAACTAGTAACAAAACTCAACACCTTGTTAGGAATAGTCTTTACTTGTAAAAATACACTTTACCCTAAGATATCTGTAGATGTATTTATTATCCCTTGAGCTATAGTGATTCTCCAAATGCCTTGTTCTCTTACTGTTCCTTATGTGAAACAAGGGAAATTGAAGGCCTAGCAATACTAACAGAGAGACTAAAACCACATATTAACTTTAGAATTGTTTCAGTATTCTATTTTTATCATTCACTTATTCAACTAATCAAATATTAATTAACTACCTTTTAAAAACATCCTACTGAGAATTGTTAGTACATGGCTGTTTCTTTTTATTCTCATCTGGGCAATTTTATCTGCTCTATTTATCATCCTTTCAGTGGCAGCCTGTAAGGAATATGACCATTCTGCACATCGCCTGGCCTTACAAGCTTTCCTTTGAAATGTGGGTAGAAACCCCTGTGACCATGAAATTCTTGTAAGCTGCATACCCACTAAAACATTAATCTGCATGCATTTGAAAACATTATGTGGACAAAGTCAAGGTTTTGCTGCCAGCATGAGTGGTAGCTGGACCATAGTTGAAGTACACTCTGCCTGGCACTGCTGGGTTCATAGAAAACGCTTCTGTGGGGGTCTTGTGCAAGCGAGGTTTCAGGCTGCAATCTCTCTACCCAAGGGGACCTTTTTCATGAGTTTATACTTTGTTTTTCAATTTTATTGGATATTCTCTGTATTTACATTTCAAATGTTATACCCTTCCCCCAACTCTCTTTCCTCCTCCCCCTCAACTTGCTTCCATGAAGGTGCTCCCTCTCGTGGCTCTGGCTTGCTGATGGTAGGTTTCACTGATATCTAAGGTATTGTCATCAAGGAAGCTTTCCTCTATTCCTCGAACAAAAACTTAGGCTTTTTAAATGACTCCCAATTTCTTTAACAACTGCAGCCTATTGTCAGCAAGTTTAAGTGCCAGACTACGGAGATTTCTAGCCAAACTATGTAATTTTTCCAATCTTCCTGTTTTGTTCTGTCCTGTTTGCTTAAAAACAAACAAACAAACAAAACCAACGGCTAGCAATGACTGTACTATTCACTTACCATTCATAGCCTGGGTGCTGGGTGTCTTCCATCAGATTAATTAATACATTACTATTAAATCCTGCTTCTCGCAGAGTCTCAGGGAACAGACAAGATGCTAGTTTTTGCCCCACTGTACTGTGGAATGTCCTTTACTTATATAGTCTTTATTCTCATCCAAAAATGAACCTGGCCTTCACTGCCTATATTCCTGCCTTCTCCCTCCTTTAAGTTCCCCGTACATCATGCTTTGCCCTACTCTGCTCTTACCACAGTTTTCCACAGTTCTCCCTAAATGAACCCCACAAGCTTTAGAACCCTGTGGTTTAGGCAGTTACAGTATTTATCACGTCTTGACTTCTACTTTTCTGTTAGCTTTTTGTTTTTGTTATACCCAATAGTGAAACCATTTACTGTGATTTCACACTTTCTTGGATGTGTCAGGTAGAACATCATAATGGGATCCGTAGTAGTACAAAGCTACTTTCTTTGTGAAAACCAAGAAGCAGAAAGACAGGAAGGATCCAAGGCAAGATGCAGCCCCTAGTCACCTTACTTAATCTACCTTCTCATGTTTCCAGTCTCTCCCCAAATAGCATCCCCAACTGAGGATTATCTCTTCAGCATAAAAGCCCATGGAAGATATTTTATATCTAAACTATAAAATACACACAGGTTTTCTGTCTCTTGCTCATGATGCCTTTGTGACCTGTGCACTGCCAGCAAGAAGGCTGTTGGCATATGTGGTCCCTTTGCTTTGTGCTTTCAGAGCTATTAGCCATTGTAGAAAGTGAAGGTCTTTTGGTTTAAACCTAACCAGTCTGTTTTATTGTAGTGTTTACAATGGAAAGTTAATGAAGCAAGGGATGAACAGATTGTTTCTCTTTGCATTTGCATTTTTAAAATAATAAGCCCCACTTTTTCCAGTGTGGTCACATTAGGAAGAAGGACAAAGAGCTCCAGCGAACCTCTCAAGTCTGGCTTCCTCTTTCAAAGACTATTTATAGTTAATGTGTTTGAGTGTTTTGTCTATATGTATTTTTATGCAGCATGATCATGTAGTGCCTATGAGGGCCAGAAAGAGCATGACATCCCCTGGAACTGGGATTATAGTTGTGAGACATCCTTTGGGTGTGTTGGTCTGAGCCCAGGTCCTGTGCAAGAGCAGCCAGTAAGTGCTCTTAACTGCTGAGTCATTCATTTCACTGGTCCCTCACTTGTGTTTTTAAAATCTCTCTCCTACTCCTCCCCCACCCCCCTCAAATTATTGTTTTTGAAACTGAACTTCTCTGATGGACTGTAGCATTTCTTATATTGTTCCTTTTAAATCAACAAGTAGCACCATCAGAAATCCATTTGCTAATCCAGACATACAGATGTGTCATTTTTTCCCCTTCACTTATAGTCAATTCTCTTTTTGCTAATCTACTATTTTGGAATTAGTCCATATGACTTTGTCATCTTTGATGACTTAGGTCACCAAAATACTATTAGTATAGTATCTCTTATATCTTATATTTTGCTGCATGTATGTCTGTATACCATGTGCATACCTGGTGCCCATAGAGACTAGAAGAGGGGCACCAATCCTTTGGGCAGAGTCATGAATGGGTGTGAGTCATCATTTGAGTTTTATAAACTGAAATCAGGTCATTTGCAAAAGCAACAAAGACCTTTAGTCATCTTTCCAGTCCTTCTGTCTTTATTGTTAACATCTCCATTTCACCACACAAAGCCACATGGCAGCTTTTGTTTCAAGTTTAAAAAACTTAAATGTGTTTTAATCAGTTTATTTGCATTTAAACTGGAGGTATGGCAAGAAATGAATATATTCCATCTTGTTTAAAAGAGAAGAATGCATTAGACTAACCTCCTTAATAGCTTCTTTTAAAATTAATTCATTTCTTCTGACTTTGTGTATGTCTGTAGACACTTGTGTATCTGCTGTCTAGGAAGGTGGGAAGAGAGCATCAAATCCCCTTAAACTAGAGTTACAGATGGTTGTGAGCCACTATGTGGGTGCTGGGAATGGGTCCTCTGAAATATCAACACATTATCTTAACCCCTGAGCCATCTCTCCAGCCCCACCTCAGTAGCTTTTAAGAGTAATGCTTAGTCTTTTCCCTGGACTCATTTAATCAGAATGGGGAAAGGGTAGAGAAGATTGCTGTAGTACTTAATATTGTTTTAACGCTGGTAACCAAACTTCCTTCCATTGGGTGTCAGTCTTGACACAGTTTTGACCAGTGAGACATGATGTATAGTCTTTTTGTGTGGTAACTTTACAAGTGTGTTTGTGTTTGCTCTCTTGAACATTATCAGGTATGAGTATGAATCTTGGATTTGCTGATAATGCTGCTAAGGGCCTGCAAGTACAGCCAGCACTGGAATGCAGATGAGGCAGAAGGGAAGGAACCTAGTTCTTGATTGTTTCTCATTGGCTGACTTTATATTTTGGAAAAAAATTGTCCTCTCAACTCTGAGATTGGTTCTGACTTTATTTAGAATCTTTCAGACTACTATAGCTAATGAGAGGAAATTTTAGTGGTAAAGTACACCATCAGTGTTTTTCTAGTGAACATATTTGATGTGTTTAAGCTATTTCCTTCAATCTTGGATTTTATTTTGCTGTTTAGGTATCTGAAGTAGTTGATATAGTCACCGTTTTTGCTTAATACTTAAAAATTTAGGGGAGATAGCTCTGCTGGGTGTAAAGAATACAAGTATGACGGCCTCAAATTGGATCCTCAGTATACACACACACACACACACACACACACACAATCAGTACATATATATAGGTGCAGACAGGACCTGTCTGTAACTTCATGCAGTGCTGTGGAAACAAGAGGACCCTAGGAACTTTCTGTTCATTCAGTTTATCCAAAATGGTGAGCACCAGGTTCAGCGATAGACTGTGACTCAAAACTAAGAGGGGGTAGGCAAGACGGCTCAGTGGGAAGAGGTATTTGACAACAATCTTGACTTCTCAGTTCAATCACTGGAACTCACATGGTGAAAGGAGAAAACTGACTCCTGAGAGTTGGACTCTTAACATCCACATGCTGTGACATGTACATATGCAATTGTGTAGACAAATATAAAATATTATAAAAATATTGAGCACAGTAGATGAGTATTTCTGTATGCTACACACACTTTTCTCACTGTTTCCTAACAATATGTGTCATTTTACAGTTTTGTAATTAAAAAATATTTTTATCTTACTCAACTATTTCTTTTTCTTGTTGTTATTTACTCATGGCATGTCACTGTGATACTTCAGTTTAATTTCTATTATTATTAATGAACTAGTTAATTATTTTTGTTTCATCTATTATTTTTACTTATTAGTAAATTATTCAATCATGTTTTTTTGTGCCATATTTAGTAGTTGTGGGATATGGGAATAATAATGTCTACATTATTGAATTGGTAAGGCTAAAGTGAGACATTTTTAAAAATTCTGTAATTACAAAGTTATATTCTGACAAATCAAAGCCTTTCTCAAATATCTGCAAATTTTTTTTATCTTCTGCCTTTTATACAAAACTGCATTTAAACTGTAGTCAACTTTCTAATCGTATTTTAACAAAGATTGAAATGCATAGAAAGATAGCAGTGGCATATATACATATATACACAAACATAAGTTATTGTGGCAGCAATATAAAGTAAGGAAAATACCAGGATAATAGTCTATAGGATGCGTTTTTAATCAAAAGTTTCTCATCTTTTATATTTATTATTTTCTCTATAAACCCTTTCCTTTAAAAAAGTATGTCACATGAGAAGCTTTACTTTCAACCAAGTCATTGATATAAAAACAGTGGCCATTGTAGTATTTAAAAAAAAAAGAAAGAAGACAAATATGTGTGCATGGTTCCAAAGCATAAAGCAGCAGGTATGGTGAAGCACACTTTTAGTTCCAACACTCAGGAGGCATAGGCAGGTGGATCTCTGCGAATTTAAGGCCAGCTAGGGCTACTTAGTGAGATCCTGTCTCAAAATAAGACACAGCCTATTAAAGATGCTTTCGTATTATTTTTCTTACAGAAACATGATCAGGGACAAGTTCTGTTGGATATAGTCTTCAAGCATCTTGATTTGACTGAGCGAGACTATTTTGGTTTACAGTTGGCTGACGATTCCACAGATAACCCAGTAAGTTTAATTGGTTGCCTTTCATTTCCTTGTAGTTTTTCTGTGTTCATTATATAAAGCCCTTTTTGATTTAATGAGTTTCACTATTTTTAATTGAATAGTTAGACTCAATTCCTTTGCCTGATGTACTTTTCTTTGTATTTTAAGGCATTTTAGTCCATTCCTGTTAGTTATTTATAGCTAGATATCAACCTGTAAGTGTAGTACTAGTTTCATTTTATCTCAGACACCTAAAAAGTAAGACCAAGGCCTGTTGCTCTAAAGAGAGAATACCAAGCAGGAAGAATAAGGTGCCTTTATATTAGTGGTTCTCACCATGGGTAGGGACCCTGTTAGCAAACCTCTAGCTCCAAAGTATTAACAATTATAACAGTAGCAAAATTACAGTTATGAGGTAGCAATTAAAATAATTTTATGGTTTGGGGTCACAACATGTATTAAAGGGTCACAGAATTGGAAAAGTTGAGAACCATGGCTTTAAGGTCTATATAAGTATACTAAAATGAAATTGGGGTTGCTTGGTATAAATATTCTAACAAAAATCTTAATTTGTTAGTGGCAATTGTCAAAGAATATTTTGTGTTCTTTGAATATATTTATAATTTGAGTTATGTTGCTTGATAACTTACAAGAATAATTTATAAAGACATGAGATATTCTATTTCAGAGCTGCACAAATCTTAAGTTTTCAGCTCTTTGGTTTCTACCAATTCTCTACTACTCCCATTCATGGCTCTTCTTAGAAGCATGAGGTCAGAGAAATAGAAAAAAGATAGGGTGAATCATAGATATGTTTACTTTGACAATTAAGCATTATAAACTGAACTAAAACACACTTGTGAATCTAGATGAAGGATATGCTAACGCTTCTTAGCTGTATTCTTTGCAATTTTATGTGGTTAGATTCTGATAGAATTAACAAAAACATGCTATCATTTTGATAAACGTAACAAAATTCTGGTTTGTTTTGTTTTTTATTTCTCTGTTTCAAACACAAAATGTTGCTAAGTAGCTCACACTGGCCTCAGCCTCAGTTCTCAGCCTATCAGTGTTGAGATTATAGGTGTGTGCTATCACACCTGGGCAAAATGAGCATATTTTGAAAGAAACATTCTGTACTGTTTAGAGAAATTGTAGATGGGAGATAGGGTTCTCTGAATTAGTGTTTAATGTTCTATTTATTAGCTTGGAGAGCTGGCTCAGTTAGCTTCCTCCTTTTGCAGAGGAAATGTGTTTATTTCCCAGCGCCCGTGTGACAGCTCACCACCCCTGTACCTCTAGTTCTATGGGATCTAATGGCCTCTTCTGGCATCTGTGTGCTCTTACACACATGGTTCACATAGACTCATGTGGGCAAACATACATATGTGTAAAATAAATAAATTCCAAATTCTTTATAAGGCTGTTTAAATAGATTGGTTTTAGAATTTAAAATTTTCTTAAAAGAGGTACTGGAAAATTTTCAGTTTAATACTCATATTTTTAGGAGTCATTATATAAATCTAAGGAGGTAAGCCTGAGTTACTTCTGACATTAATAAAACTAAAAATTTGATCCTCCTAATTCCCTGTGTTCATTTTTTAAAATCTAACGCAGAACATTATATTTAAATATTCAGAAAGACCTGTCTAAATTTAAGGGAGAGTTTAAGTTCAGCTCTTATAGTGTCCCACTATTACTGTTTGTGTGTGTGTGTTGCATGTATATAAATGTGTGGGTGTGACGTGGGGTGTTTTTCTCTGTCATTCTCTACCTTGTTTTAAAATAGGATTTCTCACTGAACTGGAAGTCTGTTGTTTTGGTGAGGTTGGCTTACCAGCAAGCTTTCAGATCTTCCTGTCTCCATCCCCTAATGCCAGGGGTTATAGGCAGAAACAGCCATTCCTAGTTTTTATGTGGGTGCTAAGGGTTCAAACTCAGGTCTTCATGCTTGGACAGTAAGCGTTCTCACCCACTGAGCCATCTCCCCAACCCTCCTGATTGTCACAGTGAAATTATTTTAAGGCTTTTGAGGATAATTAGTATATTGAAAGAAAGGGATTCCATTTTTTAAAGAGAAAGGAATAGGAGTAATATTTATAAAGTATCTATTATAGATTTATTAATCAATGGTTTTACAATTGGCTCTTACTGTGAATAAAAGTATTAAGTTTTTAAATGAAAAATAAATGCTTACAAAAGTATAAAAATTTACTGAAAAATTGGTAAGTTAAATAACCAAGAAAGGATGTTAACTCCCTTCTATCTAACAAAGCCTATGCTTTCTTTTCAACTAAAGTTCTCTCAAGAAATAATAGGCCTAGTGATGGCTCCTCAGCTAATGGCACTTGGCATGTGAGCCTGCTGAACTGAATTTTATTCTTGGAACCTCTGTAAAAGGTAGAAGAGAGAACTGACTCACAGCACTGCCCTCTGACCTCCAAATGCATGTTACGGTGTTCATTCACCCATACACAGTAAGAGAGAAAAATTATGATAAGCATGTACATTTTTTTAAAAACAGACTTAGTTCATTTATTTTGTCTTTCATAAAAACCCTTATGTGGTAGCCACACCTGGAGCCTGGGTCCTCTGAACAGAGACTCTGGTGTGGGTTTTCACAAGATGATCAGTGAATTCCTGATAAGGAGACTTGATGAACACAGTTTCTTTCCAGAGGTCAGGGGTCAGGTAGCTGTAGGTCTTGGAGATGGCATCAAAGGTGGCCTTGGCAAAGTTGCCCAGGGTGGCAGTGCAGCCTCTGGATGAAGTGTAGCAGTCATCTATACCGGCCATCATCAGAAGCTTCTTGGGCACAGGAGCAGAGACAATGCCAGTGCCTCTGGGGGCAGGAATGAGACACACCAGCACAGAGCCACAGCGGCCTGTCACCTTGCATGGGACAGTGTGGGGCTTGCCAATCTTGTTCCCCCAGTAGCCTCTCCTCACAGGGACGATGGAAAGCTTGGCCAGGATAATGGCCCCTCGAATGGCAGTGGCAACCTCTTGGAGCACTTGGAGCACCAAGACCAATGTGACCATTGTAGCCCTAATAGCGACGAAAGCCTTGAACCTGGTCCGCTGGCCAGTCTGCTTCTGCACTGACATGATTTTCAGAACCTCATCCTTTAGAGATGCACCCAGGAAAAAGTCGATAATCTCAGACTCCTTAATGGGCAGGGAGAACAGGTAGATCTCCTCCAAAGACTTGATCTTCATGTCCTTAACCAGGTGGCCCAGCTTGGTGACAGGGATCCACTCCTTGTCTTCAGCTTTACCTCCACAAGCCTCGCGGCCTCGACCACGACCGCGGCCCCTAAGACCGCTGCTGAATCCTCCACGGAAGCTGCTGCGGCCTTCAGAGCCTGGGCCCTGGGTCCTCTGGGCCCTCCCGCTGCACCGGCGTCATCCGCCATTTGGTGTT
Organism: Micromys minutus; assembly: GCF_963924665.1. Taxonomy (NCBI): domain Eukaryota; kingdom Metazoa; phylum Chordata; class Mammalia; order Rodentia; family Muridae; genus Micromys; species Micromys minutus. Next base: position 12,257,077 of record NC_137975.1, on the reverse strand, counting down.
TTCCCAAAGAAGAAGAAGCAACCATGTACATTTTAAGGGGAGGCAGGAACATGAAATGAATTACCATCATTGATCAAAAGGAATACAGAAAAACTACAAATTCCCATGTGTTTTTAGTTTTAAATCTAAAATATGTATGTTGTATGTACTATGTATATGTGCATATAGTTTATATATTATATATACATACACTAGTTTTTTAAGATAAAAGTTATTGTTGCCTTTAATTTAACTGAACTTATTAAAAATGAGGACATCTAAATCTTTTACTTTTGCTTTATAGCAAATACAAACCCTTACCTCACAGCCTCTTTAGCATCTTTCTTGCTTACATACAGATAAGCTTTGGGTTTTTAAAGTAACCTTAAACATTTACCACAGCTTTATCATTTGCCACAATATATTTGGTTTGTTTGTTTGATCTGTTTTGTTCTTTTGTCTTTTGTCTTTTTTTTTTTTTTTTCTATTTGTAGACCACGCTTGCTTAGAACACTGAATCTTGGCTCAGTTTCTACTGCTTGGTTACAGGTGTGCTCTACCACTGATGGAATGTAATGTACAATAATACTCTGCACTAGGTATATTTTATTGAGAGAAGCAATAAATTATATAATATTATGCATAATTTTAAAAGTAGTAAAGTTTCATTTATCATCATTGCTATTAAGGCTTAAAGTTTATGATTCTTGTACATTTCCCTCTTTTGTTTCTTTTCTACATTGAATTACAATGTCTGTCAGTAGAACAAAGATTAGATTGTAATTTCCTTCAGGTTCTCCTGAAAGTTTGCATTGTGGACACACCTTGTTGGTTCCTTTCTACTTTGTGATTTTCAAACTTTGGATTACATGAAAATTATACAGGAGGAGATACAGTACAGGTCACATAGAAGATGATTATTATTTTTACCGAATTGTGATTTGGCATAAGTGGTAAAATACTGGCTTTTATTTGAAATGTCAGTCAGTGTTTGGTTTTCTTTTGAAAGGCGTGTTTCTTCTGTCATACTTCAGACTGATTTCTGATTGCACACATTTCTTTGGTAGCCTGCTGAGTGTCCTTAGTAGTGATAGTGGGCTCTGTCTTAACCGTTTTTTGGAGAGAATGACAGAGGTACTCAAGAGTCAGGATATTTCAGAAAGAAACAGCAATTCAAAGTGATCCTACAAGAATGCTACATTTGAGGAATCTTATAGCCAGTGACATAAGATAACAGGTTAAAGACAGTTGGAAGGTTGTTAGAATCATGAAATCACTTTGAAAAGTAATAATTAGCTAAGAGTTGTGGCCCACAACTTAAATCTCAGCACTTGGGAGGACCTCTGAGTTTGAGACCAGCCTGGACTACAGAGTGAGTTCCAGGATGTCTAGGGCTACCCAGAGAACCCCTGTCTCAAGGGAAGAGAGAGATAATAATTGGGAGTGAAGAAAAGTGAGTGAGTGCTGGAGCTAAGTAGGAGATAAAGTCATAGATTGTGCTGAGGTGGCTATAGACAGCTGAGTGAAATGTCAGGGAAGAGACTTAAACCCACTCATTCCAGCAGCATTTTGTAAATTCTACGTGATTTTTCCACATAATTTACTTTGTGGTTGCTAAGTTTATAGTGATTTCCAGATTTTAAAACAACCTTATTCCTTTATATAAACCCCAGGGCATCCAATTAATTATGTCATAATCTTGTATTTTGTAGCTTGTTTTATTATTCCTAGTGTGCACTGGTCAGTTATTTCATGTAGGCACTTTTACTTTTTCCTCTTCAGTCTTTATTCTTTTGTTTGTTCATCGTTACTTCCCATTCATTGTTGTATAGCAGGGGGTCACTAGGACACGGCTTAACAGCAGTGACGAGGGAGTTTGTCCTTTTCCCCACCAACTATGCTGTGAGCCCTAGGTGTTTTGTTCTTTAAGCTAAATAAGCATATTTGAAGCATTTATATAAAATAAAATTTAATATCCATTCATGTGAGAAAACCAGTCAAAAGTACCCTTTTAGTATGAGAAAGAATGTTTCCTAAACACTGACTGATGCCTTAGGGAAATGAAAGGCTAGGATACATCTGCTACAATCAGTGAAGCAAATATTCCTAGTCAGACTGTTGGCAGAGATAAGAATTTCAAGGTGATGTACTCAGCTACCTGAGAAACCGAGCTAAATCACAACTCCAAGGACTATGAGTATTACGAAAGAGGTCAGGGTCAGCCTTGACGAGACACCCTCCCCCCATCTCAAAACTAAAAGTATAGAAAGGCTTGGAAGTATATTTCAGTGGTAATACACTAGCCTAACATATATAAAGCCTTAGGTTCAATTCTTAGAACCTCAGTATAAACTGATGATTGGTGATTATTATCAACTATTGTTAGTGATATAGTACAAAAGATAATTTCTTATAAACTGTCATTTATTCATATAGTTTCAGCACACAGGATGCCAAGGAGGAAGGATTGTGAATATTTTTTTTTGTGTGTGTGCACATAGTGTATAGTGGTCAGAGAACAACTTGGTAGTAGTTAGTTCTCTCCTTCCACTATTTGGGTCCCAGGGATCTACTTTGGTGGTGCCTTTATTAACTAAGCCATTTTTTATGCTGGGTCTTTACTCATTTTCTTAAAGTTTCCAGCTGGTTTTTGTTGCTGGTTTGGGTTTTTTGGTTTTTTTTTTTTTTTTTTTTTTTTTGCTTTTGTTGTTGTTGTTGCTGAGGCACTCTTGAATCTTTCTATACACACGTATATAACATCTCTCAGCAAAAGTGAATGTAATCTTGTAAATCTATGCTTTTTACTGATTTTTCCCTTTCAAAACTCACCTTCACTTACCTACAGTTCTGCCTTTCTGTCCTCTGACATCTCAAGCATATTGTCTGCCTCATAAACAGGGTTTGCTGTTGGCTTAAAAACAAAACAAAACCAAAAAACAAACAAAATACCCAAAAACTAGAAAAGTAAAACTCTCACTTGCTGTAGTTTTTCTGTTTTTCAAGAATAGATTTGCTTCTTTTTTCACCTTTTGCTACTTTAACAGCACGTGGTATATCTGTGCTGGTATGTGCATGCTATTAACAACATTCAGGAAATCTTAAGAGGGTTTAGTAGAAAAATCAAGCCTGAGTGAGGAAAACCTCCAGAAGGTGGAGAGAAGAGAAGGGACAATGATATTATTTGGAGAAGTTAATGGCCCAAAGCCTCCCAAGTTTGAAGAAACATCTTGGTGGTTAAAAATTGTTGGCAGATAGCGTGGTGGCAGCAGCATACACATTGAATGCCAGCACTTGGGAGGCAGAGACAAATGGATCTCTCTCAGTTTGAGGCCGACCTGGCCTAAGAAGCAAGTTTTAGGACAGCCTGTTTTACAGAGACCCTGTCTGGAAAAACAACTGTTGGCAAACAAAGAGAATCTTGAAAGAAGAGAGAAATGACTCAACAGGTGCCACGGATCTTCAGTGTAATATATAATCTTGGTAGAAAACTTGCAGGCCAGAGGCAGTGGAATAATATAGTTAAAATACTAGAAGAAAACCACAGTAACAGACAGGTTCTCTATCCAGAAAAGTTAATTCAAATGTGAGGGAATGGCAAGTGTGATTGATACCTGTTGTCTCAGAACTTGTGAGGCTGAGACTGGAGGATTAGGAGATAAAGCCAAGCTGACTACATAGTGAGATTTAGGCTCACAAAACAACCTGGAAGGTGCCAGGGTGGAGGTTAAGGCATTCTCATCTCAGGTAAATCATAGCTGAGGGAGTTCATTACCTCTAGACTTACCTTAAATGCTTAGGGTATACATCCTGCAAGTTGAAAAGGGAAGGACTAGACAGTACATTAGGGTCACAGTAGAAGTTTTCTCATGGGATTTGTTACTTTTGTATTGCTATGACAAAATAGCTGACAGAAACATTGAAGAAAACAGTCAGATTAGCTTACAGTCCACAAGGGGCTAGTTTATCATGACTGGGGCTAGTGGAACAGGGCAGAGCCGCTCACATCTCGGTGATCCAGGAACTAGATAATAAATACGGACATTAATACTTTTTTTTTTTTTGTGGATATTCTCTGTATTTACATTTCAGATGTTATCTCTTTCCCACAATCCAGTCCCCCTTCCCCTACCATTGCCTACATGAAGGTGCTCCCTCTCCCAGAAACCCTCTCCTACCTCAGTGCTTTGGCATTCCCCTACACTGGGAAAACGAGCATTAGCTGGACCAAAGGCCTCTCTTCCCATTGATCTCAGAAAATGCTATCCTCTGATACATGGGTCTCTACATCTGAACTCATTTGTTGGTGTTTTAGTCCCTGGAAGCTGTGGTGGGTTTGGTTAGTTGATCATTTTGTTCTTCCCAAGGGGTTGCAGACCCTTTCAGCTCCCTCATTGGGGTCTTCGTGTTCAGTCTGATGGTTAGATGCAAGCATCCTCCTCTGTACCAGTATGGCTCTGGTAGAGCCTCTGAGGAGGCATCGATATAAGGTTCTTGCCATGAAGCACTACTAGGCATCAGCAATAGTGCTTGGGTTTATTGGCTGCATATGGAGTGGATCCTCAGGTGAGATAGTTTCTGGATGATCTTTTCTCCAACCTCTGCTCCTCTATTTGTCCCTTTATTTCCTCCCATGAATGTTTTGTTCTTCCTTCTAAGAAGAACTGAGGCATTCACTTTCTGGCCTTCCTTTTTTTTGAGCTTCATAAGTTCTGTGGATGGTTTCTTGGGTATTCTGAGCTTTTTGGGTATCACATATAAGTGATACCATGACATAATACATGCCACGAGTGTTCATTGGTGACTAGGTTACCTCACTCAGGATGAAAGCTTCAAGTTTCATCCATTTGTCTAGGAATTTCATTAAGTCATTGTTTTTAATAGCTAAGTAGTACTCCATTGTGTATATGTACCACATTTTCTGTATCCATTCCTCTGTTGAAGGGCATATGGATTCTTTCCAGCTTCTGGCTATTATAGATAAGGCTGCTATGAACATGGTGGAGCATGTGTCCTTGTTAGATGTTGGAGCTTCTTTTGGGTATATGCCCAGAAGTGGAATAGCTGGGTCCTCAGGTAGTACTCTGTCCAATTTAATGAGGAACCACCAAACTAATTTCTACAGTGTTGTACCAGTTTACAATCCCCCCCAAGAGTGAAGGACTGTTACTCTTTGTCCACATCCTTGCTAGCATCTGCTGTCATCTGAGTTTTTGATCTTAGCCATTCTGACTGGTGTGAGGTGGAATCTTAGGGTTGTTTTGATTTGCATTTCCCTGATGACTAGGAATGTTGAGCATTTCTTTAGGTGCTTCTCGGCCATTCGATATTCCTCAGTTGAGAACTTTGTTTAGCTCTGTACTCCATTTTTAATAGGATTGTTTGATTCTCTAGAGTCTAATTTCTTGAGTTTTGTATATATTGCATACCATCCCTCTATCAGATGTAAGACTGGTAAAGATTTTTCCCCAATCTGTTGGTTGCTGTTTTGTCCTTTTGACAATGTCCTTTGCTTTACAGAAGCTTTGCCATTTCCTGAGGTTACATTTGTTGATTCTTGATCTTAGAACATAAGCCATTGGTGTTCTGTTCAGGAAAATTTCCCCTGTGTGTATGTGTTATAAGCTCTTCCCCACTCTCTGTTCTAATAGTTTCAGTGTACCTGGATTTGTGTGGAGGTCTTTGATCCACTTGGACTTGAGCTTTGTACAAGGAGATAGTAAAGGATCGATTTGCCTTCTTCTGCATGCTGACTGCCAGTTGAACCAACACCATTTGTTGAAGATACTGTCCTTTTTCCAATGAATGTTTTTAGCTCCTTTGTCAAAGATCAAGTGACCATAGGTGTATGGGTTCATTTCTGGGTCTTTGATTCTGTTCCATTGATCTACCTGCCTGTCTCTGTACCAATACCATGCAGTTTTTATCATAATTGATCTGTAATACAGCTTGAGGTCAGGGATGGTGATTCCCCTGGAAGCTTTTTTTTTTTAATTGTTGAGAATAGTTTTTGCTATCCTGGGTTTTTTATTATTCCAAAAGAATTTGAAAATTGCTCTTTTTAACTCTGTGAAGAATTGAGTTGGAATTTTGATGGGGATTGCATTGAATTTGTAGATTGCCTTAGGCAAGATGGCCATTTTTACTGTGTTGATCTTTCTAATCCATGAGCATGGGAGATCTTTCCACTTTCTGAGGTCTTCTTCAATTTTCCTTCTTCAGAGATTTGAAGTTCTTGTCATACAGATCTTTCACTTGCTTGGTTAGGGTCACACCAAGATATTTTATATTCCTTAGGACTATTTTGACGAATGTCAATTCTCTAGTTTCTTTCTCAGCCTGTTTATCCTTTGAGTAGAGGAAGGCTACTGATTTGTTTCAGTTAATTTTATATCCAGCCACTTTGCTGAAGTTGTTTATCAGCTGTAAAAGTTTTCTAGTGAAAATTTTGGGGTTACTTAAGTATACTGTCATGTCATCTGCAATTAGTGATGTTTTTACTTCTTCCTTTCCGATTTGTATTCCTTTGACCTCTTTTTGCTGTCTGATTGCTCTGGCTAGTACTTCCAGTACTGTATTAAATAGGTAGGGAGAGTGTGAGCAGCCTTGTCTAGTCCCTGATTTTAGTGGGATTACTTCAAGTTTCTTACCATTTAGTTTGCTGCTGGCTACTGGTTTGCTGTATAGTGCTTTTACTATGTTTAACTATGAGCCTTGAATTCCTGACCTTTCCAAGACTTTTAACATGAAGAGTGTTGAATTTTGTCAAATGCTTTCTCAGCATCTAGAGAGATGATCATGTATTTTTTTTTTTTGAGTTTGTTTATATAGTGGATTACATTGATGAATTTCCATGTATTGAACCGTCCTTGTATTTCTGGGATGAAGCCTACTTGATTATGGTGAACGATTGTTTTGATGTGTTCTTGGATTCGGTTTGCAAGAATTTTATTGAGTATTTTTGCATTAGTGTTCATGAGGGTAATTGGTCTGAAGTTCTCTTTCTTTGTAGGGTCTTTGTGGGGTTTAGGAATAAGCATAATTTTGGCTTCAAAGAATGAGTTGTGTAGTAATCCTTCTGTTTCTATTTTGTGGAATAGTTTGGGGAGTGTTGGTATTAGGTCTTCTATGAAGGTCTGATCGAATTCTGCACTAAACCCATCAGGTCCCTGGGCCTTTTCTGGTTGGAAGGCTTTTGATGACTGCTTCTATTTCTTTAGGAGTTAAGGGGCTGTTAAGGTGGTTTATCTGATCCTGATTTAACTTTGGTACCTGGTATCCGTCTAGAAAAGTTTCCATTTTCTCTAGATTTTACAGTTTTGTTGAATATAGGCTTTTGTAGTAGGATCTGATGATTTCTTGTATTTTCTCAGTTTCTGTTATGTCTCCCCCTTTATTTCTGATTTTGTTAATTTGGATACTCTCTCTGTGCCCTCTAGTTATTCTGGCTAAGGGGTTATCTATCTTGTTTATTTTCTCAAAGAACTAGCTCTTGATTTTGTTGTATAGTTTTTTTGTTTCTATTTTGTTAATTTCAGCTCTGAGTTTGATTATTTCCTGCCTTCTACTCCTCTTGGGCATATCTGCTTCACTTTGTTCTAGAGCTTTCAGCTGTGCTGTGAAGCTGCTAGTGTCTGCTTTCTCCAGTTTCTTTTTGGAGGCACTCAGAGCAATGAGTTTTCCTCTTAGCACTGCTTTCATTGTATCCCATAAGCTTGAGTGTGTCGTGTCTTCATTTTTGTTAAATTCTAAAAAGTCTTTGATTTCTTTCTTTATTTCTTCCTTGACCAAGCTATTGTTGAATAGAGCATTGTTCAGCTTCCATGTGTATGTGGGCTTTTTTTTTTCATTGTTATTGAAGACCAGCCTTAGTCCCTGGTGATCTGATAGAATGCATGGGATTATTTCAAAGTTCTTGTATCTGTTGAGGCCATTTTTTGCGATCGAATATATGGTCAATTTTGGAGAAGGTGCTGTGAGGTGCTGAGAAGGTATATTCTTTTGTTTTAGGATGAAATGTTTTGTAGATATATGTTAAATCCATTTGGTTCATAACTTCTGGTAGTTTCACTGTGTCTTTGTTCAGTTTCTGCTGCCATATTCTGTCCATTGAATAGAGTGGGATCATGCAGCCTTCCACTATTATTGTGTGTGGTCTAATATATGCTTTGAGTTTAGTAGAGTTTATTTTATGAATGTGGGTGCCCTTGTGTTTCGAGCATAGACGCTCAGGATTGAGTGTTTATCTTGTTAGAGTTTTTTTCCTTTGATGAATAAAAAGATGGACACTAGTTCTTAAAGCCAAGCAACAGAATAGCAATTGCTCAGCAGCTGTTGAGAGTCAGACTATGCATTCTGTCTTTACTCCAAAGATGTAAAGTATTAAAAAAAAAAAGGTACAGAGAGATTCACATAAAAAGTATTTAACAAAATAGGCTCCAACATTTGAGGAAAGTTAACACCATGAAGTAAGTTTACCTAAGTGAATAAACCATATTTTATATTGGAGAGAGCAACCTGTAAAGATGAACAAATTGTGCGAATCCTTGACTTAAATGATAAATTTAATTTTTACATAGGAATTGCATATAACAGGGTTTGTTGCATCAGTGAGTACACAAATGTTTAAATGGAAAACCTTTCAGTCCACACATAATGAGGACTGGAGAGTGATGTCACAGATACCTCGTGCAAAAGCTGAAGCCAGCAGTGCATGTTTATAAACTCAACAGCGAGGGAGCAGAGACAGGAAGAGCCTATGACTTACTGGCCTTTTTCAAAAAATAAAGTGGAGGGTCAGCAGTGTGGCTCAGTGGGTGAAGTTGCTTGCTGCCATACCTAATGACCTGAATTTGATCCCTGGGACCCACATGGTGGAAAGAGAGAAATGACTCCTACAAGTAGTTCTTTGACCTCAGTGACAACACAATGGCATACTTACGTGTACCCAATAAAATGTAATAGAAATTTTAAAGTAAGGTGTTGAATGTTTGAGAGGTGCACTGCGCATTGATTTCTGCCCAGCACATGCACCCATGTACCCACACACAGACTTTAAAGAACAACTTTGGAAATTATAGTTGCTGTAGTTAAAAAAATACTAGAACCCACTAGCTAAGATATAGTAGATGCTGTGGAAGTTAAGGTTTTAAACATAATAATAGTGCCAAGTTTGATCTGTCAGTCACATAAACTTTTTCTAGAATATGAGAATATATTGACCAGATTGGGGCAGAATTTGGTCCTTGATCAGTTCTCCTTCAAAGTAAAATATTCTGATATATTAAGTGGATGTGGGGATACAGCTTAGAAATAATATAATAGTAAGCACTGAGAAACTTAACCTGAAATTAATCCCTTAAAATCATATGGTGGGGGACTGAAGAGATGGCGCAGCAGTTAAGAGCATTGACTGCTCTTCCAGAGGTCCTGGGTTCAATTCCCAGCAACCACATGGTGGCTCACAACCATCTGAAATGAGATTTGATGCCCTCTTTTAGTGTGTCTGAAGACAGTGACAGTGTACTCTCACATACATAACATAAATAAATAAATCTTTAAAAAAAAATCACATTGTGGAGAGAGAGTAGATTCTCGAAAGTTGTTCTGACCTCCACGCATGTGCTGTGGCACAGGTGTATACCATCACAAATACACCCACAATAAGTAAATCTAAAAAAAACTAAAGAGCCGAGATCATGGGCACAGGCCTGGTGAGGTTGCACCGTGAGTAACCAGAGTGCAGAGAGTACTTGGCGGTGCTTGTGGAAAAGGTTCCTTTCCAGCCCACAGTAAGGCCCAGGCTTTTGTCAGAGGAAACCGGGACCTGCTTGGGAAAGGCAGTACTTGAAGATCAGCTCCACAGGCCCTTGTGGCAATTTTTGGTATTTAAAAATTATTATGTTTAATCTATACACACCAAGAAACTCTATTTCCATGTTACGTTTTGTTTTACATGTACTTTATGCTTATGGTAACTAGTAAGATTTCAATGCATACTATCAAACATTTAAAAAAATCAAGTACTGACAAAAATATATTCATATAGTTTTATGCCCAAATGCTTTTAAAAATCTGTACTTTTATCTTTCTTTTTTAAAAAATAAAGTTGTAAGGAAAAAAAGCAAATGGAACAAACAATTCAAAAAAATATTCACCCACAAAAAATTGTATACAGCAACAAGAAAAGACCAACATTAATAAAGAAACAGAATGACAGTAAGTTCACCACCATGAAATAAATAGCATTTAAATATATAATGATATTCAATCTTGATCACAATTTAGTTCAAAATCAATGTATGTTGGGCTTTGTTTCTGAGACAGAGTGTCAGCTAAAGCTGGCTTTGAACTTATAAACGTCCTGCCAGAGCCTCCAAAGTGTAGGAATACAAGCATGTGGCGCCTCACCTCTGTACCAGCAAAATAAGCTTTTTAAAATTAGTGCATCCTGATGAGAGAACAGTGGTATATAACTGTGCCTTAGTTTTGTTTCTGTTTGTTTTGTTAAACTCCACCAACAAAAGCAATTTAAGGAGAAAAGGCTTGTTTTAGCTCACAGATCAAGGTCTAATAAAAGTCCACAACAGAAGGGATATCACTGCTGCAGGAGCTTGAAGCGGCAAGCTATTTATATCACATCCAGGGTTAAGAGCAAACAGCAATAAAATTTGTGTTTCTGTTTGTGCTCCGCTCACTATCTCCTGGGTTCAGGACCCAGAGAATTATGCTGTCCTTTTTAAGACTCTTTCTTCCCATATCAGTTAACATATTCTAGAAAAATCTTACACAGATCCGCCCACAGGCCAACTTAGACAGTCCCTCATTGGGATGCCTTTCCCAGGTGATTCTAGATCGTATCAAGTTAACTAAAACTAACCAACACAAACTGCATTTTATTGCTGATTAATATTTCAATCCATAGATGTGTTTCTTTTGGATGGTTGTGTTATTCTGTTCTTTATGAATAATAGTGCTATAAACATCTAAGTACAAGTTTTTGTGTATATAAATGTTTTCAAGCCTTGGGTACATTTTGAAATCAAGTACTATAAACTCTATTTTACTTTGTGTGCATACTTGTATATGCAGGTGTGCACACGTGGTCACATGGATGTGGGTATCTCTGTGTGTCTGCTTGAGCATGTGTGCTAAACAGGAGTATGTATGTATGTATGTATGTATGTATGTATGTATGTATGTATGTATGTATGTATGTGAAGACTAGAGGGCAATCTTGAATACTGTTCCTCGGCAGCCATGCACCTTTTTTGAGACTGAGTCTCTTATAAGGAAATTTTTGATTCAATGATCTTTGTACTGTGAACACTGTCATTTAACAGCCCACACTACATATGCCCTAAGTCCTGTCTCACTGATGTCATTCATGAGTGTTAAATTTCTCAGTGCTTACTATTACTTTATTTCTAAGATGTGCCCCCACATTTACTTTATATATCAGAATATTTTACTTTGAAGGAGAACTGATCAAGGACATCAGGCTTTGGGTAGATGAATCTCACTTTTAGATAATCATTAAATTCGTTTATGACTGTGTTAGTTCATTGTAATCCAACACTCTGAGCAAAAGTAACTTGGGACAAAGGTGTCTTACAGGTTGCAGTCTAGCAGGGGATATCAAGGTAGGAGAGTGACACAGAAACCCTCAAGAAATTTTGCATCCTGGCTTGCTCCCATATTCATTCTTGATGACCTTTCTAATGCAGCCCAGATGGACCTGCCTAGGAATAGTACTGCCCTTTACATCACTAGCCGTCAAGAAACATCATTCCAATTTAATGTTTTTACATGAAACCTTTTCAACCATGCAGTCTTCAAGTGGGACAGATTTGCAATAACTGATATGCTATTTCTTCAGGGGAAAAAAAAATCTCTCTTTCTTTATTTTTCAGAGGTGGCTGGATCCAAACAAACCAATAAGGAAGCAGCTAAAGAGTGAGCATACTGTTTACTTGATATTTTACAAACATACCTCATAAAGATAATGGTCTAATATAATTTGATTAATTAGAGTTGTTTTTGTTATTTCTAGGAGGATCACCTTACAATTTGAACTTTAGAGTCAAATTCTTTGTAAGTGACCCCAACAAGTTACAAGAAGAGTATACAAGGTTGGTTTATGGAACTGTTTCTTTTGAAAACATTGTCAGAGATCTAAAATGAAAAATTAAAATTATCTAGGCAAAAATAAATGATCATGCTAAAAATTTGAACTTCCAAACCAGTATTTAGAAAGCCTATAAATGTTCCAAGGTCACTTATCCTGCCCTACTGAAATTAAATGAAGACATGAGATGGCAATGGATTGTATCCAAGGCGTGTTGCATAGTGAGAGTTTCTGCTACGTGTATATTTTTTTCACGCAAAAGCATATTCTTGTTTTTTTATTTCTTTTCACTAAGGGAGACATAAAATTTCTAAAATATTCATATACCTGTCTTTTACAGGATGTATTTTTAAGTCCAAAGAAAATAGACTGAACTTTATAAAAGATGTTGCAGGGATAAAGCACATTTTGGGCATCTATGTGCCCACTTTACTGCACGTTCTAAGTCTAAGCTTGTCACTTCTACTTGAGAAAGTATCAAGAATGATCCACACAAATATTTCAGCAGTGTCCTTGAGAATTAGGTAAAATGTTTAGGGTAGAAGTAAGAAAGATAATGGCACTCATTACAGTAAAACTGCGTAAGTGCATATTACTGTAAATGGTGAAATGCTGGATTAGTCATTTCAGTGAGAAGAATTAGAACACTATCCCCCCCCCCCCCCCCGTACACTTCCCAGATATAAGAGCATAGGTAGTAATTCAACTCAGTCATAAAACCTTCCACCTACAATCTGTCCTGCCTGCAAGATGAGCTGGGACAGAGGTAGCACAGCTCTTGTGGGAGTGGCCAACCCATGAGTGGTTCAGTTTAGGCTACAGATGGCCTATCAGAATTACTGTAGTGATGCAATAGTATGGAGCACCAGAAAAATAATGCTTTTGAATTAGTGATATTAGTGACAATTTCTCAGTATCTGTAGAGTTCTTAATACTAAATGAAGCTTTAAAAAAAAACCAAAACAACAACAAAACAACAGCAACAGAGCCCTTTCATTTTTTTTCTCATGTGTTAAAATTCTGACTGCAGTTTCCCTTCCCTTCACTATTCCCAGTCTCTGCTCTTCCCCAAATCAACTCCTTCTCTGCTTCCCTACAGGGGCCATGTTTATTGCTTCAGTTTCTGTGAGCTCCCATGAGCCCTGATAATTGATTCTGTGTGCTGTGTTCTTATGGTGTCCCCTGACTCCTACAATCCTTCCTTCTCCTCTTCTGCAGGGTTCCCCTGGCTCTGCCTAGGGTCTGGATGTGGGTCTCTGCATCTGCTCCCATCAGTTGCTGGATGATGCACCTCTGATGACGGTTGGGCTAGACTATGAGGACCGCAGAATATAATTAGGGATCATGGGCTGTCCTTCTGGCTTCTGGCCAACCAGGCAATGCCAGGCATGGGGCTCGCTCTTGTGGTATGGGCTTAAACTGGACCCCTCATGTACTGGTCACTCCCACAAATGCTGCGCCCCAGCACATCTTGTAGGCGTGACATATTAGGTCAAAGGTTTCATGGTTGGGTTGATGTTGAAAACAGTTCTTGAAAATGTTTTCTGTTTGTTGATGCTTTTTTGATGATAAGAAGACCTTGGAGTAAAGGTGCCATGTTGGACAGCTGGAATTATTTACAACTACTAATAAATGTATACTAGTAAATGTATAATTTACTATTATAGGTCTTAGGTTTTTTTGTTGCTTTATTCCCCCTTTACAACCATACTTTATTTTGTCTCACAATACAATTTACTATTTAAATTTAGTAAGTATGTTGATGTTAAATATTTAAAGTAATCTTTTATCATTATAAGTAATCCTCACTATACTGAAATTTTTCCTAATTTTGTAAGACTCCAAGGAAATTAGTCAGAATTAATGAAAAAATTTAATTATAAAACACTAGAAATCACTTTTCATTTCCAGCTATCTATCTAAAAACCACAATTAAAACATCAATTTTAAATTAGATTTCTAAAATTTTTTAATATTTGATATTTGTTAATATAAACAATTAAATACTGCCAGTTATATTGTCTTAGTTTTTTCTTAAGTTGCTTTGACCAGAAACAATGGAAGAGGGCTCATTTTGACTTGAGTTTAGGATTGGTTACAGCCCATCATGATAGGGTAGGCATGGCAGCAGGAGCTCGAAGCAGCTTGTGTTATTACATCCTTTGGCAGAAAGCAGACAGAGAAGAGAAAGTAGGGCTGGGCTATCAAACCTCATGGCCTGCCTTTACTAGCAAGGATGTACCTCTTTAAGACTCCACCACCTTCCACAAGAGTAGCACTAGCTGGATACCAGTGTTCAAACACCTGAGCCTGTGGGGGCGTTTCACACTCAAACCATAGCCAGGTTCAGTACTCAGTTCACACAGATAGCATATACTAGAAACAGTAGGTATATTCCCTGATAATTCAAGTCAGAACTTGAAGAAAGTAAAAATACGTAAGCCGTTGGAGAATTAACTTGTGCTTAAACTGTTAGTGTAAGAGACCATTTTTGTTTTTATTAGATATATTGTTTAATTTCAAATTTATGTTTTGTAAGTATTCCTTTTGTTAAATTGTGACACATTACTACATTTCATTTAATCAGTATACTATACAAAAGTATTTATTAGGACAGCTAGATATTCTGATGTGTCTGTTTGCCTAAATTGTGATGCAGTGTGATTCAAATGAGTGCAGACATATATACATTCCTCAGGTAATTGTAGTATTATAGTAAGGGAGCTATGTTTGCATTTGATTATGAGATCAAATAGACTTAAAAGAATAGTACTGTCCTGAATGAAGTAAATAATATTTATGTTGAGTTTTGACTTTTTAAAAGCTGATTGAAGTTTATATAAATTCCTTTTCAGTATTTAATGTCATGACATTTGTTTCCAGCACAGTGATTTTTTTCTCTGGTATTGACTAGCTTACCCACTATCAGGGACAGAAGGGCAGTGCCGTCTTGTAAGCAACCTCAGCAGTGTGTCATGTTCATTTTAAACGAAGGTGATTGTTTAAACACTTTAATACCAGAGCGATAATAGAAGACAGTTTGATTAATTTTCTGATGGAAGAGCTTTCTTAACTCCAGTGGAAGAAGATAGTTGGTTTTCTGCAGGAAGCTTGAGACTAAAATGACCTGCACATAGGCCTGTCCTTGTCCTGACTTCCTATTTCCACAGAAAGGATGCTTTTCTTTCACTGGTGTCTAGTGTGCTCTCTTGCTCCTGTGTTATTGATCTTAAAGTGTCTGTGCTCCCAGTTTTTCTTGCATGGACCAGTATTCAGACTGTTGCTCCTAAGTCTTCTCCCTGGCAACAGAGAGCTTAGAAATCTTGCATAGTTTTATAATAGAAGCAAGATACTCAAAATGGAAAGTTTTATATATGAACAAATTTTAAAGACTTATAATCAATTCACAAAATCCTGTTTTTCTAGCACTTTTGCTAATGTGTACATATGCTGAGTTTATATGTGCTAATGTGTAGATAACAAAAGGAAATATTTAAATTTAATTTTGTTGGTGTAAGTATAGAGTATCAATTCAACTTGATTCTACTAATTTTTTTTTTATTTCAAGGTATCAGTATTTTTTGCAAATTAAGCAAGACATTCTTACTGGAAGGTAAGTGCTTTTTAAGGGTTTTCTTATAGTTTGAAAATATTTTAAATTCTGTAATTGATGACTCATGACTGATTGCTGTAAATAAGTTTAAAAATTGTTATAGCTAGTATTAGTTCCTTTTATCATCCTTTTTTTTTTTTTTTTTTTTTTGGGTGGGGTTCTTTTGTTTGTTTGAGACATTGTCCTATTATGTAACCTTGACTGGCTTCAGACTGGCGGTCATTTCAACTTTATGAGTGATGAAATAATGGACATGCCATAAAACCCAGCTTAGTTAATTTAATTGTGGTTAAAATGAATGCATATAGAAACTTCTAATGTTAGTAGTATAATGAACTACAGCACATTTGAAATTATATTTATCCTTGGGTTATATATTTTTTTTGTCTTATTAGATTATCCTGTCCTTGTAACACTGCTGCCCTTTTAGCTTCATTTGCTGTTCAGTGTAAGTATCAGCCTACTTGAAATCAAGTTGCATATGGTTTTATAGCTGTATTAATAACACATTGCAGGAGTTCTTTAGATGTGTAGGAAGTAGGAGATATTGAGGTAATTCAATGAATGCCTAGGTGGCAATTATTTTTACGTGAATGATTGCAACTTGTTTACTGTAATGCTAGAAACACATCTATTTCATAATTATATATGAATTACTGACATTGCTGATTTTACTGTAATTAAAGTGTTAAAGTACAATATTTTCTTTTTCTTTTTCTTTTTTTTTTTTATTAGCTGAACTTGGAGATTACAATCAGTCAGAAAACTTGGCAGGCTACCTCTCAGACTATTCTTTCATTCCTAATCAACCTCAAGATTTTGAGAAAGAAATTGCAAAGTTACATCAGCAGCATATGTAAGCATTTGTTTAATTTCCTGTTTATTTGGTAAGCTTTATGGGCAACTAAGGTGATTTGATAGACATGGCTCCCCATACACTTCAGTGTTAAATGCTTGGCCCATAGGGAATGGCACTAATAGCAGGTGTGGCCTTGTAGGAGGAAGGGTGTCAGTGTGGAGGTGGGCTTTGAGGTCTCCTAATTCAAGCTATATACCCAGTGCAGCACACAGTCTCCTTTGTCTGCTTGAGGATCAGGATGTGTGGAACTCTTGGCTCTTCCAGCACCATGTCTGTCTGCAAACTGCCATGCTTCCCACATAACAGAAACTGTAAGCTAGCTTCAATGAAATGTTTTCCTTTGTAAGAGTTGCTATAGTCTCATAACAGCAATGAAACTTACCTAAGTCAGAAAACTTTCTAGAGGAAAGAATGACTCACAACATTCTCAATTTTATTGTTGTATTTGATACAAGAAATAATTGGATGATTTATATTAAAAGCATTTCATTGTTTATTTCACCATATATATTCTCCTTGTTTTCATTTCTGTAACAACCATAAATTATATGTAAACAGTTTATGTTGTATTAAATATTTAATCTCAATCGGAAGTTTCTATTCCTGCTTAGATCATTCAGTTCCCAGATAAAGGAGACACAACTTTTATAATTATAATGAGCATTTTAATGCACCAGAGCTGGGTAGATATCTACTCTCTAAGCTATTATTTCTGCTTTTCTGTCAATAATCCCAAGTTATAACTTGCTATTTTCTATCTGGGGTGTTCTTAACTCCGTTTGGCCAGTTCTCATGGCCATGTTTTCATGACTCACCTAACCCATAGCATCCTGTCTCTCCACCTTCTTTTCCCTCTTCCTCCTCATGGTCCTCCTCAGACCCTTAGCCCAGGAACTGAAACCTTACCTACTTCTCTTCTGCCCAGCTATAGCATCTTTATTCAAACAATAGTTTTAAATTAAGGAGCAAGGTTATATAGCATCACATATCTTATGTGAAGATTCTCTTGTCCCTAAGGCAACCCGGGACAGTATTTAGGATTATAATGCATAACAATAGGCCAAACCTCAACAATGCCCCTTTATTATCTAAATAAAAGGCTCTTTTATAATAATAAAAAATATATAACATGAGCAATTATGAAACAGCTATGGAAATTATTACATAAGTGACACATTCAAAAGTCCAGTTTGTTTGTTTTCAGCAACTTAAGAGAAAGTATTGTTATTATCTATCCTATTTTGGTGAGTGTAGAGTTTTGTCTCCAAATAATTTTTTTATTCTAATTTGCATTATTAACTTAAAATATCTTTTTAGATCTAAAATATCTTTCTAAATGCTAAACAACGTTAGTTTAATTGTGAGACTGTAATTATCCAGTCTTTGACCCCATCAGAGACTTGAGAAAGAATAAATATTACAAAAAGTGCACAAATGCAGCTTCCAAAGTTAAAGAAATGACAGTGACAGTTGGCTACCTAGACAGTCCCCAAAACAGTGTGGTATCTATCTTCAGCCCTCTGGCCCAGAATATCTGATTGGCCTTTTGTGAAGCAGGTATTATAAAGGACTTGCTTTTCCTTTCTTGGCTAAGCTTGGCAGTCAAATTCTCCACATCTGATTTTTGTTTCTGGACAGCTTTCTATCTGCAGATGAAATTAGGGCATCTTCTTTCCCCAGTGGCTAGCATGCCATAATTGCAGTAAATCCATGTGGAGGCTTCTGAAGCTGATCATCCTTTCCCAAGGTGAATGGGCTACTGCCAGGAGTTGACATGTCTCAATTTCAAAAAAAGATTTTAAATAATATTATGTTTAAATGCCATATTCTGTGAGCTTCTGAGATTTTTGAAGACCATCTGTCTATAGTGTAGCCAAATAAACAAACATTATCTATCTCCAGCTAGCTATTTTGTATCAGTATTACAAAGATTTATACCAATAAAAACTTAAACTTTTATCAATATACAAAATTCTGTACCAATGTAACAAAGTATAACCTCAGTTAGCATCAAAATATAAAGATTTCCACCAATGTAAGATTATGGTTATAAAATATCTTTTGCTTTAAGAGTAAATTCAATAATCTACCCCTATTTGTCTAAGTTTTTACATTTCTATCTACTCCCTTTTCCCTCTCAACTCCTTTCTCTTACCTAAGGAAGAAAGATAGAAAAGAAAAGAAAAGAAAGAGGAATCCCTGAATCTAGCCTTCTATTTAGATTTCTCCCTGTCCAAGACCATAATTATTCGTAAATCTTCCCCTAAATATTAGCACATCTATAACTCATGAAATGACCAAAATCATACACTGCAACTTAAGGGACTGGACAACAGTCTTCTTATAATTGCTTCCTGCTGAATTGAGGTGAAGATTTCCTTTTTAGTAGCCCTAGAAAATTAGAAAAATTGTTTAATCAAAAGAAAGCTTACTGGCATTATCTCTTGTTCAGTCTCTGTGTGTTGATTAAGTGAAGTCTTGAATGGATTAGTCTGAAAGGCTGGATAAACAGAGATATCTGGACTAGCAGTTCTTTATGAAGCTGTTCTAGAAGCGAGTCTCTGGAAACAGCATCACTTTAAGGCAGGATCAGAGCTGACAATAGCAGGTCTTTGCATCTCAACATCCTTGAAGGTGAATACTGTCAGGGATGCTATGATGGATTGTGTGTGATTGGCCCAGGGAGTGGCACTGTTGGGAGGTGTGGCCTTGTTGGAGTAGGTGTGGCCTTGTTACCCTTGTCCTAGCTGTCTGGGAGTTAATATTTTTCTAGCAGCCTTTAGATAAAGGTGTAGAACTCTTAGCTTCTCCTGTAGCCTGCTTGGTCGCTGCCATATTCCTGCCTTGATGATAATGGACTGAACCTCTGAACCTGTAAGCCAGCCCCAATTAAATGTTGGTCATGGTATCTATTCATAGCAGTAAACCCTAAGTAAGACAGATGCTTTCCTGATCTTTCATTCTGCAATATATAAACCTTACAAGTAATACATAGCTCTACAAAGACATTTGTATGGAATGTGCAGGGAACATACTCAATTAAAGATGATTTTCTGCTACTTGTCTGAACAGGTGAAGGATAACTGTCTTTTCTTAGAAGTTACTTTGATCATATAGCCAAACAGCAATATAAATCTCCATTTTTGCCATAAAAGGATGGTATGTAATAAGTCATGACAACTCTGTAGCCAACAAGATTAATTCGCTATGTATAGCTGAACTTCTGGCAGGAGATATTTTCCTATCTAGTCAGTTTCAGACCTGTCTACAACTGGAGAGATCAGCAAAAATATCATGTTTTTTGGTCTTAATTTTCTCCTTTCTGCTGTCAAGATATTCAGGGGGTCTCTCTTTATCAAATCTGAACCTTACTATTTTTGAAGGAATCCAAAGCCCTTTCTTCTTTCCTGCTAATACAAATACAGACCTCTCTTCCAACATAGCATGTTCTTTTTCTTCCAGTCTAAAGTCATTAAAAAGCATAGATTGACCCAATTTGTCAGGTCCTTTTCTACCTAGGTCTGCTCTATTTTGGCCTCTTTCAAAGAGGAATTACAATATCATTATAACCATTGGACATATAACTACCGTCATTTGATAATTTAAAACAATTTAGACATTTAAAAATATTATTATTCATCAAGACAGGGTTTCTCTGTGTAGCTTGAGGTGACTTGTGTTTGCTCTGTAGATTAGGCTGGTCTTGAACTGACAAGGGACCTATTTGTTCCTGCCTTTGTCTCCCAAGTATTGAAATCAAAGGCTGGGATTATTTATGTATTTGTTATCTATGTATCCATGAAAACATGTCAATTCCCACTTCTTCCTTCCTTCTTTGGAGATTAATATCTATGTGGGTAAATATATTTATATTCCCCTTTCACTTTATATAAATTCAACGTCTTTCTCTATATTCAAATTTGTTTAAATTTTCTTCCTTTTACTGTGTAAACATATTCCCAGGCAGCCTTGTGTCTGCTTAGAGGTTTTGCCTTGGCTATGTGTCATGTGCTAGGGTGACCCATAATCAGTTCTCCTGTGGGATCCCACATTTAAAGAGACTGCTGATTACAGTGTGACACCCTATTTTAAGTTAGCTCTTATGAACTGTCATCAGTTCTCCTGTGAAAGTCCCACATTTCAAGGAGACAGGCTAGCTGCTCAAAGTATCGTAAACTCTACTCCATGTTAGTTCTCGTGAGCTTTTGTTTTTCTGTTGGATAAAAGCAAAACAACTCTGTCCTAATCCCAACTCTAGGTTCCCATAATGACCATATATCTTTCCTAAGGCAAAATGCTTTTGACAACAAAAAAGCATTATCTTTAAATTTGAAATTACAAACATACTTCATGGGAATAAATATACCCATATTTTTCTTTCTTTTTATATAAATTTGCCTGATACATATTGATTGCTTTATGTAACATTGTCAGTTCTTTAACAAAGTAATTTTAGGGGGCTGGAGAGATGGCTCAGTGCTTGTTGCTCCTACAGAGGACCAGAGTTTAGTTAGTTTCCGGCACCCAGATCAGGTAGCTCACAACTGTGTGAAACTACAGCTTCAAGGATCTTGATGCCCTCCCCTGGCCTCCACGAATACCCCTACACATGTGCACATCTCCACACATAATTACATATACATGTAATTTAAAATAAAATAAAACTTTAATTTTAAAAAAGGAAATGTGGGCTGGAGAGATGGCTCAGTGGTTAAGAGCACAGATGAATTCAGTTCCCAGCAACTACATGGTAGCTCACAAAAAAGTGCTTGGCTCCTTTCCAGTATCAGTGATGAGAAGGTTGATATCTGTGCTGTCATAGTTCTCTGCTTTATTGCATGCTAACTCCATATATATACCTGAGGGTGTTAGAAATATATTTGAAATACAGCAGACCTTTTAAAAAGACTATATTTTAGGGTAGCTCTGAAATTTTTGTTTTAAGAATCACAGAAATATTTATTAAATATAAAGCTTAAACCTCAGCTTCTCTATAGAATTGTACTTCTAAGCAGATGAATGCCTAATTATTCCCCATCTGTCATTGTTATACTAAGAATGACATATTTTGAAACATATAGTAAAAATTGTTGAAATGTTAAGACTGATAAATCGAAGACATTTAATGAATACATCATTACTCTAAAAAGTCTCTTGATATTTATGTTGTGCATGTTATAGCAGTGTATGCACAGTATACCCCGTATATTTTACATGAAGCTCTGATGTATAAACTGAGAAATGTTTTAAAGTTACATCAGGAAACAAATGGCTTTGCTAATAGTTATAAGATCAGCTAGAGGTTTTAAAACTTTGTATTCTTTTCCCTTTTTATCACTTCTGACTTGTAGTACTTAGTGGTTTTTAATTGCCAGTGTCTTAAATTTTTTTTTAATTATTATTTATTTAATGTATAGGAGTACACTGTAGCTGTCTTCAGACACACCAGAAGAGGGCATCAGATTCCATTACAGATGGTTGTGAGCCACCTTGTGGTTGCTGGAAATTGAACTCAGAACTTTGGGAAGAGCAGTCAGTGCTCTTAACTGCTGAGCCACCTCTCTAGCCCTTTAAATTTTTTTTAATTCAAGTATCTTATCACTCTTCTTTTTCCCTTCCTCTGTTCCTTCCAATGCTCTGATTACCTCTCAAATTGATGCCCCTTTCTTTATTTCATTTATATTTATGTATTTACGCATAAATATATGAGTACAGCTTGCTCAGTCCATTTGGCTTGTGTTTTTATAATTTCAGGGTTGAACACTTGGATAGTCAATTATAGAATTTATCCCTGGAAAAAATTTTCTCTCAGCAAGCATTAGTTGTTTGTCTAGGAGTGGGCCTCATGACTTTCCCTTTTCTCTGTTAGCAAGTCTATTGGTTAAGCAGCTACATTGTTGGGGTATTGAGAATGAAGCTTTGCTATTGTTTCTAGAAGAGGCACTCTCATAGTAGACTTTGTGGTTTGCTGGCTCTTGAAGTCTTTTTACTCCACTCTTCCTCAATGTTCTCTGAGCCTTAGGTTCAGAGGTTGTGTTACAGATGTATTCAGTAGGGATTGTGTCCTCCCCCATGACCCATTGCTTTTCTGCATTATGGCCTGCTATAGTTTTCTGTAATGGTCTCATTTACTGTAAGAGACAGCAAAAGTCCCTGTTTTATAAGGGGATACGAGCTACAATTACCTCTGGGCATAATAAAAATTTTAGGATGTAAAGCAAAATTATACTGTTGTAGAACAACGATGGTAGTAGGTTCTCTACTACCATAAGGTCTATGGTCTCTTTAGCCCCGCACTCAAGATATATGTATATTCCTGGAAAATAAGAGAATCTGAAAAAATAAATTTATTACAAGTATGACCTTGAAATAAGGTAGATATTACTATATAAAACTAAAGACTCTGTTTCTCCACATAATCTTTTTGTAACTTGTAACTTTTCTATGAATCTAGTTTTTGATCTGATGTTTTCTTTACAGTGGCTTATCTCCTGCAGAAGCAGAATTTAATTACCTAAACACAGCACGTACCTTAGAACTCTATGGAGTTGAATTTCACTATGCAAGGGTAAGTAAAGAAAAATTATATAGATGCTGAGTTAGGCTTCTTTCCTTGGGATCAAGGATTTCAAATTTTTTTGGTGTGTGTATAGTGCTGGGGTGATTGAGCCAGGGCCACAAGTACTTTTATATTTAACCATAAACCTCAATGCCTCAAATTTTTAATTCCTTGAGAAAACTGGGTAAACAGGATAATTTGTGTTTGCTGCTGATATAGTTGCATTAAAATTTCTTACTGAAATAAGTATTCACAATAGCATAAGTACAAGATGTGTGGAAATGAATTGTTTTTGCTTCTTTCAGGTGCTTATGTTACAAAACTAGTGTTGACTGTACGGGGCATTGTTTTAGAATATTTGTTTTGTAAGCAAAAGTTGCCTTAGGGGCAGTGCTTTTGTCAAAATGTTTGCTAATCATGATCATACACAATGCTCTCATGTTGCCAAGGCTTGTCGTTTTGTTTCAAACACTGTCTCATGGTCAAACTTTATTTGTAAAGTCCATGTCGGCCTGTCATGTCTTTACATTTATAATCACTGACTTTTCACAGTGTAACTCTTTTCCTGTTTGAAACATTTTTGTGTTTCAAAGATTGTTATTCTCTGAGCAATATGTATGAAAGGCTGTTCATCATAGGTAGCTATATTCCTTTTTGTGAACTATCGAGATTTTTTTTTTTTTTTATTCTTTCGAAGTACTTAAAGCCCAGCTATTTCAGTAGAATTATGGCCATTGATTGAGTCAGCAGGGGAATTTTATTCCCTTAGATACATTCTGAAGCTGTGTTAGGCTTGTATTAGCCATAAAGAGAAATATGAGCCACATTCTTCCTTAGTTAAATTATTTTGAACTTGCCTCAATACGCAAATGTGCTGGTGCAGAATCCACGGGGAAGTACTCAAAAGCTCTACCCTACAGTGCTTTTGTCACTCAGGGTCTCACCCAGTCAGTCAGCTTCATGGGAATGAGCTCTGTCATTTTTGTTTCACATTTTCCCTCCATTTTTTGAGACAGTGTTTCTTTGTGTACCTTTAGCTTTCCTTTGTATAGCTTTGGCTCTCCTGGAACTTTGTGTAGCTTTGGCTGTCCTGGAACTCTCTCTGTAGACCAGAGATCTCAGAGATCTGCCTGCCTCCGCCTCATGAGCGCTGGATTAAAGGCCTGTGTCACATAGTCCAGGCTTGTCTGTCCACTTTTACAATTCCAGATGGCCAGGTTTCCTTAAGAGTTTGGTATCTTGTAATTTCTTAATTGTCTTTTGGTTTGCCTTTTTTTTTTTTAATGGTTTTTCACTCTCCTTTCATTTTTGGAGTTTATTATTTTTAAACTTAGGGTTTGTTACATATTCTCATTGGTGTTTGTGCTATAGAATCTGTTTTTCTTTTTTAAGAGGAAAGTTTACAACTGATAGAACCACATTTTAAAATTTGGTTATGCTTTAAAATGTCCAGTTAAAATTACATTTGTTGGAGTATCATAAGCAAAAGTGTATTTGAAATAAGAAAGAAGGGGAATTGTTTGCACTCTGTTTTCAAATGGAGCAGTTATTTACAGAGTTCAGTGCGAAACTAGATAAAGCACATACAACTAACCATATCATTAATTATTACTTACTGATGTAATTAAGGTAGTTCTACTTTCCTTTAACTGTTAGATTGTAAAATAATTTCTGAGACGGTACTAAACGTAGAATATTGGGTTAAAGATTTACATTTTAAATGGTCAGTTATTTGGGCACATGTTTATCACAAACCAAGCCAAGCAAAGAATGCTGCACATGGTGGCACATGCTTCTCATCTGAGCACTTGAACCTGAGGCAAGATCACTCAACCCAGGCCAACCTAACAGCACAGTGATGTGATATCTCCAAAAAATTTAAAGGCTAGGAAATGTATTGCTTCTTGTATGGGCATACTAAGACCTCAAAGGATTGTTCAGTAAATATAAAGGGACTTTTCCAAAAGGAAGAACACAGAAAGGAAACTTACTGGGTATCAGAAACAATGTATATTTGAAATAACAAGCAAGGTGAAATTTTGTGCTCTGTTTTTAAATGGAGCAGAGTTATCACAGTTACTTATCTAAAGCCATCTCTAAATATGTTTCAAGCTATTGTTGTGGTAGAGGTGTTTCATGTTTTTCCCTAGATGTCCTGGAACATGTCCTAGAACTCATTCTGTACACCAGGCTGTCCTCAGACTCAGAGGTCTGCTTGTCTCTGCCTCCTCCCAAGTGTATGCTATCATTTCTGGCAGTCGGTGAAATTTTAAGTTAGAAAGAAGCAGGAAAGATTTGTGGGAACCACGAAGGGCCATGACTTTTCAGGTAGCGAGTTGTTTATGTTCAGGTTTTGAGTTTTATAGCTTGTGTGGCTTTGTATTACAACTGCTACATTTGCAATATGGAACAGATTGGTCACCTCAGAAAACTCATGTCTCTGTTGTGCCTTCTTAGTCACTTTTCCACTTACCTTATCCTGTCTCTTGTTGACTGTTGGTTTAGTGTTTCTTTTAAATGAGTTCTTCATATATTGACAGTAGTTAGCTATTTCAGATGAGTGGTTTAAGAAACAGATAAATATGAGAAATGTGTGGATGTGAACTATGGAAGGCTTCACAGAGAAGTCTGTGATCTAGATTAGGGCTTGGGCTCTTTTGGTTAGACAGAAACATAAGGAAGATAAGAAAACTATTAATAAAACATGAAACTATGTTATCACAATGACATCATTAAACTGATGTTGCCTAACTAGAATAGGTTTTACTAGTTAGGAGGAAGATAAGATGGGTGTTAGTACTGTTCAAATGTTTCCATGCCAAGCTAAACAGTTCAGGCATTTTTGTACAGATTTGGGAGACTCTTGGTTCTACAAATGTTCACACCAGATGATTGAACAAAGGCTTTATATTATTTAGGATTTTGTAGAGAAAAAATATTTTAGCAATAACTTTCATGAAGAAAATTTAAAAAAAAAGAAAGGAAGTCTTAAAGCTACAGTTTAAAGGATTTCTTTCATTAATTTGGTCTGGCTTCTGGAAACATGGATTTAGGAGGATAAAATCATGCCATTTCAAGTGAAAGGCAAAACTGTTTCAAAGATTGACATTTCAGAAAAATATTTA
The DNA here is from genome assembly GCF_963924665.1 of Micromys minutus. NCBI lineage: Eukaryota > Metazoa > Chordata > Mammalia > Rodentia > Muridae > Micromys > Micromys minutus. Next base: position 12,230,818 of record NC_137975.1, on the reverse strand, counting down.
AAGTCTTTTCATTCTCAGTAATGCAGAATAGTCTATTTAATTTAGATTGTCATCATATGAAAGTGCTTATACATTCTTCAAAACATAATTCACTTTCTTCTCCGTGGTCTTTGAGTCTCAAGAACAGTCTGCTTAGTCTTCCCATGTTATTGTTAATACACACTGTTAGTTACAGGATTTTTCATATCAGGTAGATATTTTATCAAAGATCCTCCTTGACCAAAATGTCAGTCTTAGTCATAAGAGAAATCTTCAGATTTGTACTTTAAGACTGATTTTTTAAAAAAAAACATTTTGTGTGTGGTATACATGTTATTTATGTGTAGGTGCACTGGAATATGTGTACATGTGTATATAGAAATCCAAGTTTGATGTGAAGAATCATTTTTAATTGATTTTATACCTTATTTATTAAGATAGGATAAAGCCCAGAGCTGCCGACATGTCTATCTCGTCTTGTAGACAGCTTGCTGGGGGGTTGCCTTTCTCTTCACTCCTTGGCAGGTGGGCTGCCAAGGCCACATGGGTTTCTGAGGATCTGAACTCTGGTCCTCAAGCTTGTGCAGCAAGTGCTTTTCTTCTGAAACATCACTCCAGCTTTTAGAGTAGTGAATTTTAATAGTGCCACATTTCAGCTTGTTTTGAAGTTTGCCTTTTATGAGGCAACAACTGACTATTTGGATTTGTAATAAAGTATAATTAACTTCTGTGTTATCTTTGAAATATGTTTTTTAAAATCTAATCATGTTTTAATTATTTTAGAGTGTCATGTATTTATTTATTTTGAAGGATCAAAGTAACAATGAAATCCTGATTGGAGTGATGTCAGGAGGAATTCTGATTTACAAGAACAGGGTACGGATGAATACTTTTCTGTGGTAAGGATTTCTACCAATACTTTTGCTTTTTTTTGTAATATTACCAAATATGATAATTCATATCAAAGTAAATAGCCTTTAAACTGTTTTAATGTTGTCAGCTTACTTATGTGGTACAATTTATACTTTATTTTGCTTGCTGGGTACCTATCCAAAGACAGAAAGACTTACCTCAATATGTCTTCTTAAAAAATTAATTATTTTTAGTTTTTGCATGTTGCTGTTTTGACTACATGTGAGGGAGTTGGGTCCAGTGGTACTGGAGTTAGAGACAGTTGTGAGCAGGCCTATGGGTGCTAGGAATTGAACTTATGTCCTCTAGAAAAGCAGTCAGTGCTCTTAACTGCTGAGTCATTTCTCTAGCCCTCAATATGGCTTCTTAAAAAGCCATGTAGTAAAAGACCATGGCAAGCAAGTGAGCTTCCTGGCAATAGCCCACTGTTTTGCATGGCTGCAGGGGGTACACTCTGGAGACACCCAGCCTCAGAGACTTTATCAAGGATTGCTCCTCGCTCCTGATATACCTTTTCTACTATTATTACATAGCCTAATGATGCCTGGGCGTCAGCCCATCCAATTGGCAGATTTTCTTCAGATCAGCATGAAGAAGATGGACATTCATGAATTACTGCTGTTTAGATGAATTGATTACTTCTTGATTTGATTCAAATGAGTTTAGGAAGAAAGTTTTAAGACGATGGTTTTACTTGTTTTGCCAGAATGACATAATGAAGTTAGAATCCAGAATTGAATATGCCCCCTTTTCATACAATAGTAAGTAAAGGCTTCATAATGAGTGCAGGAACCAGTGGGAACCACAGCTCAGGGAGTGAAGATGAATATAGGAAAGGCAGAAAGAATATGCAAGAGACAGAGTATGGGAGAGCTGCTGGTTAATACTATGCCAGCAATTAGAAGTATTTTCTCTGTGTCTTTCAAAGGCAAGCGACACAAGATATGACCAATTCTAAGAAGATAAACGATGACCACAAATGTTTAAGTAGCAAGTTTATGACACACAGTATCTGTTTGACCATTTGAAGGCTATTTTCTGTAGGCTTGGACAGACTTTCAATGATATATGCCTAAGTGGAGGAACTTAGGGTAAAACACATGTCTTAATTAAAAACAAAGCATATGTCAGCAGACACATTCATGGTTAATCACAAGCAAGACGTCAGCCAAAGTTTAACTTTGGATGTGCTCCCCACATGTCTCCCTTTTTTTATCTATACAAGTCAAAGCTGTCTCAGAAATACTGTGTCCATCTTAGGCAATCCCTCAAAAAATATGGATCTTATCCATCATTGGTACATGTATTCAAGAATTCATGCCCCTGTCTTAGGTTGATCCACCTCTAAGAGACTCTTACCCATCTTTTTAACTGTAAGAGGCACTTTATCAGACATGGAGCAGAAAGTTGTGCCTGTCTTAGGTTACCATCCAAAAATAAAGCTCTTACGCATCATTGGCATGTGAATAATCTTGTATATCTTGTATTGGTGGCCTGTTTTAGGTTGGAAGGCTTCCAAGATTATCTTACCCATCTTTGACTACCGACTTATGCTACAAGCTTGGAACTTTAATTTATGTAACTTTGTTTAGACATCTGTGAAAGCTCTGATGATTTCTTTCAAAAGACTGGGTAATAGACACTCCATAAAACCGATCATAAAGTCATGTCCTGGTATGTCTCTGCTTGTTGGAATGGTAGAGAAGCCTAGGGTTTAGTCACAGAACTTCAGCTGTCTTAGTCCAGTACTGAGAGCCTGGAAGTTCCCTGAAAAGTTGTTGTGTTTATATCATAAGACTGAAGAGCTAGAATGTAATACCAACCCCGAATAATAGAAGCAGCATCTATAGATGAACTCAGTTCTGGAAGAAGCAGGGAAGGCAGGAGTACATTCCTAACCTCTTTACATCTGACTGCTGAAAACCCCTCTATAACACTCTTTAGAGGTATATCCTCAGTGATTCTAAATCCAATTGTGATGATTAATCTTGATTGACAAGTTAATAGGGGTAGTATTACCATGGAAACAAGCCTTTAGGCCTGTCTGTGAGAGACTTCACCCATATGGCTGATTGGGGGAATACCCTTCCTGTGGAGGATTACAGCATTTCATGAGATAGGGGTCCTGGACTAAATAAAAAGATTACAAGCACTGACCATATAATTTTGTGTTGCCTAGCTGTAGACTCAGTGTGATGAGCTGTCTTATGTCTTGCCACCATGCCTGCCCTGCCTTGATGAGAGCCATCTTTGCAAACCATGAGTCAAAACAATCCATTCTTCTTTTATTTTGTTAGGTATTTTCTCACAATAACAGGAGAAATAATTAATATAGATAATTTATACCATGACTGGGGCCATTGCTGTGTTAATCTTGAACTAGTTTGTAGGGGAAAGTGTGGAAGAGATTAGGCATTTGGACTAGAAAAACCCAAAATTCTGTATGCATAACTTTATGGGGTCATTGTGATGTAAGTTTGGAACGTCACAGGTTACAGTGACTAAAAGTAAAAAGCAGAGCAGAGAGATATGAAATATGCAGGTTTGTGAGGAAAGGAGTATGAGCAAGTATAAAACTACAGAAAAGGGAAGTTTAAAGGCAGCTGTAATCATTAGAAATTTGTATCATTAGAGAATGATATCTTCACACTGACTCAATAGGAATGCTATCCCAGAAACACTGAAGACTCCATCTTGTGAAAATGCAAATTCATTTGAAAAAATATATAAGTCTAAACTAAGAATATTACTCAAGGGGTTCCTTGCTCAAAAACATGTTTTCCAGGTTTACCACACAGGCTGCAGGTAAGGTCCATCTTGAGCTGACAATACAACTTTGAAATTTTGTGCTTGTAATACTGGTTTTGCAGGCATTATGATTTAAGATTGAGGAGGCTATGCAGTCTTGTATAATGGTTCCAGAAGTTTGCTAAAGCTATATAGTATGAGGGAAGGCAGAGAGAAGGTGATGTCCAAGTTACCATGGAGACCCCAGGATTTTATTGTGGACCAAGGGATGCCCACTGAAGGAATACTGTAGGAAATGGAGTAAAACTGGTTCAGAAGTCTGTGTATCCTGCAGGCAGCAGAACTAGAGAGATCTGACTGCCCAGCCCTTTGATTCCACATGATTTGAGTCCCTGAAGCCTCACATGGATCTACGGGTTTTGACTATTATCCTTCTACAATTTCTATCTTGCTTTGTTTTGACCTTTGGACTGAAACTACTAACTCTGTTCCTCTGAGTGAATGTAACTTGGTTTCTAAATGTACACATTCATGGTTAAGAATTAGATGAGGATCGAAAAGATTTTCTGAACAGTATTGGGACTGTTAAAGACAATGGAAGTAAGTATTTGGCATGTCTGTCAAGGAGTTTCTACCTTAGGGTAATAAATATTGTTTATCCACCTGTGAGTTTTGACCCCTTTGGCAAATCTTTATCTCCAAAACATATTTACAGTATGATTCATAACTGGCAACATTACAATTATGAAGTAACATAGAATTGATTTTATGGTTGGGGTCACCACAGTATGAGGAACTGTATTAAATGGTTGTAGCATTAGGAAGCTTGAGAGCCACTGGGCTAATTGAACTGGAAAGATTACCATAAATATGGGCAACACAATTCCTAAGGCTGTAATCTTAAACTAAATAAAAAAGAGAAAGCTGAACACTAGCATTCATCTTTCTCATTGCTTCTCACCTGCAGACACAGTGTTCATCTGTTCTTGCTGCCATGACCTCTCTTTCATAATGGATTGTACTCTCAGCCTGTGAGCCAGAGGAAACCCTTCTCCTTGTGTTTCTTGTCAGATGTATTGTCATGGTAATAAGAAAAGTAATAAGAAATATCAGTCAGGTTGGCGCCTCGTAATCCTAGTACTTTTTCTTAGAGATTTATATAGGAGAAACTGAGTTCACTTAAAAAAAGTTTGTTTATAAAATTCATAGCTACAGTGTTCATAAGATAAAATAAAAATGAAAGGATAATTGAAAGAATAAGTTATGGAATATTCACATGCTATAATTCTTCTTGGCATTAGAAAGAAATGGATTATTGAAACAGTAAAAACACACGGATCCTCCTCCTCTCATCTCAATATATCAAACCCAAAAGAATACTTTCTCTTTATGAAATTCTAGAATACATATATTTAAAAAATTGGAAGCAGAAGGAAATGTAAGATGAAATGATAAAACAATTGCATGATGATTGCTCTGTGGTGGTTATGCAGTTAGACAGATTTTTTTAAAAGCTTATTGTTTACCTAAAATTGGTAAATTGTATAAATGCAAATTCTATCGATATGAAAGCAGTAAAACTCAAGATTATTTATTACTTCATCTTACACTTTTGAAATGTTTCCTGTGTAATTATTATCGTGGCATATTCAAGGACAAAAACGTAATTCTTATCTGTAAGTACAGATAAGACACAAAGAGTAATTTTTCTTTTATACTATATGTAAATGACAAAATCATAATTTACCATATAATTTAATAATATATATTATTGACATAAATTTAAATGCCAGTGGTAATTAATTTTCTCTGTGTTTTCAAAGTTCTATATATTAAATAACTTTTGGGGTTTTTGCAAACCGTTGTAAAGATTCTGTCAAGCTACTTAACTTGTGCAAACAGAAAAGAATACGCTCTATGGAATATTGAACTGAATTTGAGATAGCTTTTATAGGATACAGAGAAGGTTTCTCAATTGGACGGGGACTGGATTTTTATGAATAACTTAATTTATATAGGTTCTTTGTGCTAGAAGACTTGATGCAGCATTTTATAGTTGCACATAATAGATGTGTGTTTAAAGTTGGGAAATAATACTCATATGTCCAAGGCTTTATGCAAGAAAATCAAGCAATGAATGTTAACACTGAAACATTATTTAGATTATTTAGAAAATTCTTAGTAACATAAATTTTAAATATTGTTTTCAGTAATTAAATAGATGGGATTTCAAGTTGCTACACTTATTAAGCTCATATCACTATGTGCTATAAAGGATCTTGTCCCAACTATTTTCAGCAGTGCTCGCTACTAAACTTGTGGAAAGGTATTAAGATTGTAAAAGGGACAGAGAACTCAGCTTTCTAATCAGACAAGTAAGGTCGTCACTGTCTTACTCTCACAACAAAGAGAGACTCAATAAAAACAGAAAATCAATATACTTTGGGTTTGTCAATAGTTGGGGACACTGAGTAAGCTCCTTTGAGAACTGTGGACAAGTGACTACAGAGTTCTGACTGTTGGGAGTGCTTAAAAGGTGGCTGACTGGTTGCTGGCTGGCAGAATCTAGACTGGTTTGAGAAAAAAAAATCTGGGTGGCCCATCTTGTGAGAGTCTTTAAACTTCATGAATTTATGTGCCAGGTGTCTTTCGAGACCTAAGGGGCACAGGCCAGCATGCCACCTTGTCTTCATTCAGGATTAAACCAGATTCCCCAGCTCACCTCTTAAAGGCCCTGTCCACAGAAGTCCTGTGCAATAACAGGATTACAACTGAGAAGCAGCAAGGAAAGCAATTTAAAAGGATGTATAGAAGCCCAAAGATAGCAAGAAAATCAGGAATAAGGGCACTAGAAGAACCTAAGAGTAGCCTTTTGTGAGGTAAACATGAAGTTTCAGCCAAGGAATGTTTATCTGGGTCCTTTTATTCAGTAAATTATAACTGGATTCAACTGCACATTTCGAGAGATTCAAAGTCAAAGGGAGTATCTTGAAAGAAGAAAAACACTGAAATACCTCTTTTTTTCCCCAGAGAAATAAAGTATAAGAATTTCATGGAAAAAAAAAATTGCATGGCACTTGTCTTTAGAAAAACTATGACATATTTGCAAGTATTCCAAGAAAAAAAAAGCGTTATCAATTTAGTCTATAGTTATATTTCAGAATCAAGAGAAGAGTAGGTTCTCAAACAGAAATAAAAGCAATCTTTTACTAGTTAGCCCTTTTTGTGAGGGACGCTAAACTAAGTTCTTCAGAAAATACAACAACTACCCTTGACATTGAAAAAAGCAAATTAATATAATCAGTGTTTGAGGTATGGTCATGTAATACAACATTACTCAATCTAATTTTGAACCATTTTCCTTACCTACGAAAGATTGTTATGAACCACTTTCTATCTCTTGGCTTTTACCACCAGCCCTAATCATATGTCTAATCTGGATATGCTAAAATGAGGAGGTACTGTGTGCTTGAGTGATAAGTTTATCATATTTTGACATTCATGTAAAGAACATATATCATTTTTTACAATTTCTCAGCAATACTCTATCCCTTAGTTACATACCATTTTGTTTCACAACTCATCAGTCGTTCCCTTTGGCTGTTAAGACTCTAGGGTCCAGCTGCCTTTATTCCCAGCACTGGGGAAGCAGAGGTAGGCAGAGCTCTGAGTTCAAAGCCAGCCTGGTCTACAGAGTGACTTCCAAGACAGCCAGAGATACACAGAGAAGCCCTATCTCAGCAAACAAACAAGCAAGCAAACAACCCAATGGCACACTGCATGTTTGTGTAAGTGTTGGCAGGGAGCATAGACAAAGGAGTAGAACTTCTGAGTTTTCTAAACTTTTTCCTCGTGCTGTACTATCACCTCTCCTCCCTATTTGGGGGGGGGGGGGGTTGTCCATGCTGCACTGATTTTACTCTTCACCCAACCATTTGTTGTTTGTCTTATGGCTTAAAACACCTTGGCGGGTGTGTAATGATACCCCGTGTTAATTTTAATTTGTATCCTTTTATGATTGATAATGTTGAACATATTTCCATGAGCTTGTTGTTCTTTCATCTGTCCTCTTAGATGTACCCAGATGGGAATAAAAATGTATATGTATACTATTCACAAGAGATACAAACTTAACATAAAGAGACAGGTTGGTCTAATTCATTATAAAAGATTAATCAAAGGCATGGAAGCCAAAGTATTACAACTATCTCATTATACAAAATGAGCATTAATCATTGCTTGTTAGAATACATTTATAAAAAACAGAAGTCATACAAGTAGACTTTTGCTAGAGATCATCACCCGGTCATTGTTGAAATTTGTCTGTTCATTGATGTATTTTCAGCATTTGCAAAATGAAGATGACTAGAAATTAGATTAGGTTTTCTGTCTTATTCCTTTAGAAAGGAATGACACTTTGTATTGTTTATGTTGCTTGTGTAATGTTTTGTTTTTACTGGTGATATATTCATTTATGAATATGTATATCTTTGAAGGTTACAAATGTTTACTCTCTTCTCACAAACATAGGCAGTGTTCAACCCACTCTTCTTTTCACATTCTAAAAGATACTCTCTGTCTTATGAAAAAATAGTGTATCCAGGTTCTTTTATTTCTATGTGGTGAGGACACAAGATGTAATAGTAACCTAAGAAATTTCAACCCTGTGGCTTGGAATTTGGCTCAGTGTTATAGCATTTGTCTAACATGTATAAAGTCCTAGGTTCAATTCCCAGCAACACAAAATAAAGTTCAGACCTAAAACCTAAGCTTATATTTTCTCTAGTTTAAATGGTTCTGCCTTAGTTGGACTGGAAGTGATTGAGATTTTCAAAGTTTATTCTCTAAAAGTAATCACAGCTTCTTAATGGATATGAGTATGAGTCAAAAAAAAAAATCAAAACTTAGAATTACTGTGAAAATATTAAAAATGTTAGAAAATTAGGTTCCAGATCACATTAAGATTTAGTCTCTCTGGCCTTTTAAGTATCATGGGCCCCAAAGTCTGAGAATTGCTCTTTATATGGTTATTACAAGGAACCAAACCAGCTTGAGTTATGGATCATATAATAGAACATTGAAAAATTAGTGTTATATAAGTTGCATAGTTTTAGGCTGGCATGGTGGCCACCCAGTAGGCAGAACCAGAGAAAACTGGTCTACACAGTCAGTTCCAGGACAGCCAATGCTATGTAGTGATTCTATCTAGAAATAAACAAATAAAAATAAGTTATATATCTTTTTAAAAAGGTAACATGTAAGGGTCAGATAATTATAGTTTTAAGATCAATGTTTTACAAAACTCTGAAATATTACGTTTCCTCTTTTGCATGCTTTTTTTATGTTAAAATATTTAAACATTATTTATATTTGTTGAGATTTTAATCTTTGGTGAATATTTCTGAAAATAGAAAATTAGGAAATACACAATTCATAGTAGATATAGTTTAACAACAATGTTCTCAGCTGATTACCTAGGTTTTCTTTAGTTATATAGGAAGCATCATGTTTTACATTATTAAAGAATATTTGATATGAAGATATTAGTGCACATTAAATTTAAGACCATGGCTACCCACCTGTGTGTGCATAGACAGCACTAATTGGATTTGCGGTTATTAATAATGAAAACAAAAATTAAAAGGGTGCCACAAAGTTAGGAGGGAAAAAGGATGGTAGCATCAACGTGAGTTGTGGTTAATGGGGGTTAATAGATTGATTACTATTAATCCTACAAATGTATGACACTTTGAAAGCCAATAAAATATAAAAATACCTATAATGCCTCCAATTTTTGAATATTTTCTTCTTTAGCAGTATTTTGAACACTCCAATTCTCTTTTATGCAGGTTGAAGATTGTAAAAATTTCTTTTAAATGCAAACAGTTTTTTATTCAACTTAGAAAAGAATTGGTGAGTATTGATTAATAATTATTGATAAAAATAAAATATTTTAAGATTGCCTAGCCTTAGGCAGGGGAGATGGCTCAATTTGTATCGTGCTTCTTGAAGTGCAAGGACTTGAAATTGATGCCTAGAACCCAAGTAGAAAAGCTATACTTAAAATTCTGGCAAGACTATGACAAAACAGCAGCAGCTCCAAACTTCCACTTGTGAAGCTTCACCTCTTAGGACACTTTAAATTCATTGTTTACAAGTTTCAAATACAATTGCAGTGTCAAAAGTACATGCGCAGTGTTTGAAACAGTGGTTTAATAGGGAGGCTACATATTAGACAGTGTATACACACTTTAAAACCTTACTGTATTATATTCTTGTCAGGTATTCTGTCATCTCATATAATATTTATTGTATATCATACAATATGTAAGCTGTCACTACATACAAACAATTGTAAGTGATACATCAACTTTCTAGTAAACAACAAATTATGCTTTAATCCTTTTGCCTTCCGATATGAAACTATATTTTTATATCTGAACATTTTATCAGGGCTTAATTATGAAAAATATTTTCCTGATGAAAATATTTCTTGAATGAAACATAAAAGAAGCTTTTAGTGATAATGATTCATTGTTTCAAACTGATAACTCTTCAAAAGAGAATGACATAGCAGTGTCTGTATATATAGTAATATGCCACCTCAAGTCCTTTCATATATACGTAATCCAACAGAAAAATATGCCAGTGTTTTGAATACCACTTCAGTGACAGTATCTTCATGGTAGCCAAATACTGATAAGGCTGAGGCGAGAAGGTTGTGAGTTTAAATCAACCTTGGCTACACAGTGTGAAGGCCTGTTTCATAAGCTAAAATAAGGTAGACATGGCGGCCTAAATCTCTAATCCCTTTATTTGAGAGGCTAAGGTAGAGAGATTGCCACAAATTCAAGGCTAGCCTGGGCTGAATGCTTTGAAAAAAAAAATCAGTATCCAATTTTCCATTAACCTTAGATGTTGAACCTTACTAAAGTCATCAAGGAGAGGTACGTGTTATAACCAAAATCAAAACAGTGAAATAAGAGAAACTGAAAATAAATGGGGTGGCACATGCTTATAATGCATCACCTGAAAGACTGGCAGTGGGGAGAGTATTCAAATCCAACCTGGACATTATAGTGAGTGTCAGGCCAGCCTAAGGTACAATGTGAAATGCTGTCTCAACACGCAAATGAACACGTAACAAAACCAGAAAAATCACTGAGGTTGGTGAGTATATGGAACACACACTATGGTTGAGAAGGGTGTATTAACTAATATATATGTGTGTGTGTGTGTGTGTGTGTATATATATACACACACACAGAATGTACATACATACACCAACACTAAGAATGTGTACATACAGCGCTCTTCTATCCCTAATTGGGAAATACAAATATGTATAAACAGTAAATTAGGTAAACTATTGTGTATCTATTATATATAATATATACATATTGCAAGCACACACACCTACGCATGCACACACACAGACACACACACACACACACACACACACACACACACACACACACACACACACACACGATACTCAAGAGATGTATGTTTTGGTATAATGTAGCTTATGCCCCCCCAAAAGCTATAGAATTATTCTATTCTAATGCTAGTCAATTTCTAGTGTGATTTTTCTAATAATGCTTGGGATGTTGAATATTTTTTTAAGTTATTCACATCATTATCCAGTTTTTTTTTAAAGATGTGTTTAGTTTATGTATGTGAGTACACTCTCACTCTCTTCAGTTACAGAAGAGGGAATTGGATCCCATTACAGATAGGTTGGTAGGAATTGAACCCTGAACTCCCAGAATTGAAGTCAGTGCTCTTAACCACTGAGACATTCCTCCAGTGCCAGAGTATTCTTATTTTTATTCAAGGCAGAATTATAAATTGTGGATCTATACTAATTTAATTTGTGTTCTGGGATTATATATTGAAGCAGAATTATAGCTAATAAAACTTGACAATATTTATTTGAAAATAGTAAAAATTTTAAAGTTATTTCAAACTGTCAGAGAATATAAGTATATAAAAGTTGAAAAATCATGTTATAAATCTTTTTATTTATTTCACTGAGCCTTTGTTAAATAAAATCCTTGAAGGAGATTAGCGCTTGCAAAGCTGGCACAACTTACCTGTCAAAAGCATTATTCTATCCTGACATCTTCTCATTTCATCTAAAATTTGTCATTTAATACAGCATGAATCTAGAGAAACATTACTGGGATTTAATATGGTGAATTATAGAGCGTGTAAAACTCTGTGGAAAGCGTGTGTAGAACATCATACATTCTTCCGCCTGGATAGACCACTTCCACCTCAAAAGAACTTTTTTGCACATTATTTTACATTGGGTTCCAAATTCCGGTACTGGTGAGTACTACTTTTATACTATTTGTTTTGTTTTGTTTTTCTGGTGTTTAGAATAAGGATCTAGGTTTAGAGAGACAAGTCACGGTTTAAGAGCACTGGCTTCTCTAATAGAAGAACCCAGGTTTAATTTCCAGCACCCACATGGCATCTCACAGCTTTCTCTAACTCCAGTTCCTGGGAAATTTGTCACTCTTTTCTGCCCTCACAAGCACCAGGCATGGATATGTTACACAAGCAGATGTATTATATTGCAGATGAGATATTCATACAAAAAAGTAAAATTTAAAAATAAATTAATTAAAGATCTAGATACGATGCAGTATAATCATTGTTAGTCACCGAACCCACAAAGTCAAAATTTCCATGGAATTCTTGTCTGTGTGTCTGTATCAATAAGTCCATGATGTTTTGTGATACACAGTACACTCGGTAACCATGCCTTTGGGTTTAATAGAGGTAATTATTTTGTAAGTAATTAGCCACATTTGGATAGTTATAATCCCAACAGATTTTATAATTCCCAATGCATTTATTACTTACCTGAAAATGTTTCTGCAAGATATATTAATTTCTTTTGTAAAAGCCAAGATATATTTTACATAGTATATAATTTTTTGTTTAAAAATCCAGTTTAGCATTTTTTGGAGCTATCCTACCTAAGAGTTCAAAACAGCAATTATGCAAATAAGCAAAAACATGAATTTGAGCAATAACCTCAGATCCTGACATTTTCCTGGGATTTTTTTCATTTTGTCTATAATACAACATAAATTTTGAGAAATAACTTTAGCTAAAATTGTCCCTTAATCCTTTTTCCTTTATTTTATGTATATTGGTTGCTTTCGTCTGTGTGTATATCTGAGCATTGTGTGTGCAATGCCCACAATGCTGGGAGAGATCCCCTGTATTTGGGATTATAGGCAGTTATGAGTGCTAGAATGGGTGCTGAAGATCAAACTTTAGTCCTTTAGAAGAACAGGCAGTTCTCTAAACTGCTGAGCCATCTCTCCAGTCCCCCAAAATTTATTTGACTTGTTCTCTAAGTTTTATTTACTGATACATAATTAGGTATGGTGTGGCCTTTGGCATTTATGCAGTATGAAAACACCAGATATATCCTCAGCTTCAGATGTGTATCATGTTCTTGTATTGAGAACGTTCTTAACTCTCTCTACTATGCAATTTGAACTTTATAATTAACTGTTATCACAGTTGATCTCCTGTGCTATAGAATGTGAGAAATCATTTTACCTATTCAACTGTGCCTTTTGGCATTTGTTGATTTTTTTTTCAATACTCCCCAAGGCAAAAATGTTTGGGAAATAGGTATTTGTAGAAACCTTGATTGGTCCTATCTGCAGAATTCTAAAATGACATATAAAAGCTAGTTTTGAAGTGGAATCTAGTAAGACTCATAAAGGAAAAGTTACTGGTGATCTAATAATACAACTGATAATCATTTTTATCTCATTTTTGTGCAAATATGATTTCTCATCTCTGATATTTTATGTTAGATGAAATTGTTATATGAAAAGATAAATGCATAGAAATACTTACAAAACATTAATAGTATAAATCCCAACATTTACAAATGCTCAGTTTGTAATACTAGTCAAAACAATACAATATATCACTTAAAATATGTGCTTATCATCCCAAGGGGGGAAAATGTAACTAACTATAGGAGTTTAATATTAACCATGAAATAGGTTTTTTTAAAACCCAAAAACAAATCACAGCAGATTTTTAAGGAGCTTGATAACATGCTTTATCAAAGCTTTTTCTGATTTTCTAAAAGTAGTATTTAGAAAGGTAAATTGACAGCACTTGACAATTTAAAGGTTAAATAAACTGAAGAAGAATGTGTCAGGTCAATGGTGACAATCAAGTAAATGCAGAGACTATTGGTACCAACTTAAATTCTCAGCAGGGACAGAAATCTCCAGTCCCCTCTCTGAATTAGAAGACATTGCAAACCCTAAAGACATTCCTTAAATGTGTTCATTTCCTAAATGACCAGCAGTGCAAAGACACACACAGTTACATTCAGGCTACAAAGAAATAAATAGAGTACTGCAGGACTTTCTTTGGGACTACCAGCTCCTGAATAATGGCAGGAGACTTACATTTATTATAAATGCTTAAGCCTTATCGCTAGGCTTGTTCCCAACTAGTTCTTAACTTACTGACCATTTATTCTCAGTTCTGCCAAGTGTCTTGTTAGTTACCTGTCCTTCTTAGTCTCAGCCTACCTCTTCCTCTGCACTTCCCTGGGGAATCCTCCTTCATTTGACTCTGTCTCAGCTTCCTGCCTTTGATATAGGCCATCAATGTTTTTTTTTTTTTAACAAACCAATCAGAAGGTGAGAGAGGGAATGTTTACAAAACACTGAGACAGGTGATGCCTAACAATATTAAAGTCCAGCTTATAATCATCTCTGCTTATTCAGAAATTAGTATTTAATACAGAAAGTGTTTACACAGTGCATAAAACATCTTTCCAATAATAAAGTGCAGTGAACAGCCTCCTGTTCCAGTTCAAATAGGTTTCAGATAAAATGAGAGAAAAAATGCCAAATAGGTTACTTGGTCAATACAACATCCATTGGAAAACACCAGATATGATGAATGTAAATAGAAAAGACAGTTGAAAAAAATTATTTGGAAAAAAAATCACCACTGAACAAGAAGGAACTTTCTAGTATATAGATAGTAATTTAAAAACCATTCCTAACAACAATGCATAGCATTCCTCAGTGGGAGGCACAAACTACCATAGTGGTTTTTCCAGGAGAAAAACTGAACACTCCAGGAGAGTGAACTCATGTCCCATGACTTTGTGGCAAGCACTCAACTGTCCCTGGCACCTTTCCAGTCCTTCTTGCTTATACTACATGCCAAATAGAATTTACCAGTTATTCTTTCCGGGCTAATTTCACTTTAAAGAAAGTTTTTTTTTTAATAGTACATTTAACTTATTTACAAGATAAGCCAATTGAGACTTTTTTTTTCCTGAACAAACATTGGTAGTTGATGTATTTTATTCCATGTAAGTTGTTGGCTTTATTGTTCTAAAGTTTCCAATGACTCTCATTATCTTTTTAAGTCTAGAATCTATAGGGCATGGTACTTTAATTCTTCATTTATTTATTTGGTTGGTTTTTTTTTTTTTTTTTTGAGACAGGGTTTCTCTCTGTAACCATGACTGTCTGGAATTATTTCTATAGACCAGGCTGGCTTCAAACTCACAGAGATGAGCCTTCCCCTGCCTCCCGAGCGTTAAGATGAAATGTGTATGCCACCATCGTCTGGCTGCTGCTTTCATTCGTGCTTGTATGTTCTGTCTCTTGATCAGTCTTGTTAGAGTCTCATCACATTGGATTATTTTTAACAATTTATATGCCAAGTAAACTTTTTCTTCAGACTTGTAGAGCTCAGTTCTAAAATGAGATGAGTACGGAAGTGGCTGAAAATATTATGCAGCCAGGTTTTGATAAGTTTAAAGCTAACATAGTAGACATTATTCATTATGCAAAATCTCTAGCATTGTAAGATCTCTGAATCAGGAGTTGGAGAGTGTAACTCAGTGCTTGAGAGCGCTTGCTGCTTTTTCAGAGGACCTAGATTTGTTTCCCAGCATACACTGTCTGTAACTATAGTTCCAGGTTTCTGTTGTTCTAGAATTAGTGTGCCTTCTTAGTAGGAAATAACTGTACATTCAGAGTTTAATAGAAGAAAAAGCTCTTAAGCCAGGCGTGGTTGTACATACCTTTAATCCTACCTAGCACTGTGGAGATAGAAGGAGGTGGATCTCTTTGAGTTCAAGCCCAGCTTGGTCTACAGAGAATTCCAAGACATTCGGGGCTACACAAAGAAACTGTCTCAAAAAAATCTAGGAAGGAAGGAAAAGTTTCATAGGAGTCACATAAGACAACCTGTGTATCAGACGTCTGTTTATCTGTCAGATAACTATCTGTTCTATTTTTCTTTCCTAGTGAAAGGTATCTGGTCCCTCTACACCAGTGGTTCTTAACTTGTGGGTCAGACACTGTTCACAGGGGCTCTTTTTGATACTTTAAGTAAAATGAAATTAATTCAGAGACTTGGTTACATAAGCATTTAAAAATAAAACAACAAACACACAAAAATGGGGAGTAAGTGTGGAGGGGTGTTTATTGAGAACCAAGTGTGCACGAGGAATAATTAAGGGTCACATTTGATCTGGATTCCCTGAACCTAGACACGTTACTATGCTTCAGAAACTCTTTCATGGTCAGTCCAGGTGGTCCTGGCCCTGTCAGAGCAGTACTACTTCATCAAGATGCTATTTCACTACCCCAGCATTTGCCAGTGCCTGCTTTGCATTTCTTTCACTTTTCTGATCCTTTATCTACACATTGTGAAGGCATGACCTAGTAGAAAGCTAAGTAGAAAGGAATCTAGAAAATGGAGTGTGATTACTTACAGCCTCATATGTAACAAAGCACAGAATGGGCCTGTGGTAGTCTACTGCACATCAGTGCTTGGACATAAGCCATGTATGTTTATAGTGTCTGTGATTATCATTCTTGTTCTTAGCTTTAGAATGTATTGGATGCATCTTTTAATTATTAATGTTAATACTCTTGCAAATGAAGTGGGAAAGGTAGGATGACAAAACCTGTACATAGTTCTTTCTCTGATGGATATGCCTCATGGTAAGCAGTGGCCAGGAATATTAATGTTACTGTTATACTTAAGATATTAAAATATTGGCTAGAAAGTAGAGCTGGGAATATTGACGAAGTTTATTGCTTTCTTAACTATTTACATACATGCTTACTGGTATTCTGTATATCCAAGGGATTAAATGCATTCAAACTAATGAACCTGAATATTTGGCCTCCATAGAGAAGGAGATATATTTTTTTAAGGAAATCTCACATTTAAAATAAAGTTTCTCATTTTTCTATTAAATATCAGTCATGCCATTTATTTCAAAATTACTTATATTTGTTATAGTAATTTGGTCTGAAATTTGCTTATGTGGCTTTGGGAACTTGTATCTAACCACTTTTATATACATTAAATATCTATTTGTAAATGGTTCTACTTTCTGTAATAGAAGTTTATGGTAATTTACAACTCAGTAACAGGTTGGTTTTACAAATCCTCTGAGAACTACTCTTTCATTAAGACAATTGGCTGAGTATACTGATGTACTGTGGAGGAGAATCAGAATCAGAATGTCCTCTGCATGGAGTGCTGTCTAGGCAGAAACAGTGCCCAGCATCCACAATATTTCTGACTTCATTTCTTTCATAGTCAAAACCCTGGCATTTCTTGTATTGTGGCCAAAGCAGTTTCTGAACAGTCTTCATATCTATAATAGTTGGTATTCATATCTATAATAGGAAAGGGAAAAGAAGTTATCCAAATTACCATGTAGTTCTGCCCCATCATTGAGTAACAGAGGCATCAGCTAACTCTCTTCTGTTAGGGTAGGTCAGGGCCATAGAGCTTGATTGACTCAGGGCATTTCTGACTTTCCAGAGGCCATTTTAGTAGGGCACCACAGGAAAGGAGTTCCTGTCATCAAGCATGTGTCTATTGACACATCTTGGTTTATTAAATTGAGCTTCATCTATTTGGGTGGAACTGGAAAGTAGTCCAGTCTTTCCTTCTAACTCTGCTGCTTTTATTTTTTGTTACCACAAATATCTTGTCGCTTATAAAATTATAGTACAATCATGTTATATATTGTAATTTTTTGTTGTAGTCCCCTTTAAGATGTTATGCATATTTATATATTTCAGTGGGAGAACTGAAGTCCAGTCAGTTCAATATGGCAAAGAAAAGGCAAATAAAGACAGGGTATTTGCAAGGTAAGTCAATTCTGTTTTGGCATATGAGGGTTTTTTTTTTTTAATTGACATTTTATTGTATGATGTGTGGCAGAGAAGGTGGTGACACACAAGACATGTATGTAAAAGTCAGAGTAAAACTTTTTACCCAAAGTTCTTTCATTCCATTAGGTGGGCTCAGGGTTGAGTTTGCATTGTCAGGCTTGGCAGTGTGCACTTTGATTTACCACTGAGTTATCTCACCAGTTCAACAGAGATTACAAATGGGGATGGAATACATGACTCAGTAGTTAAAATGTCTTGTAGAAGATGCAGGTTCAATTCTTAGCACCTACATGGTAGTACACAACTGTGTAGAGCTTTAGTTCAGGGGATCTGATGCCTGCTTCTGATCCATGGACTTTTGCATGCATTTAGTGTGCATGCACATACTCAGTTTACCCACATACACATAAAATAAACACTTAAAAATCATTAGAAATGTTTTCTAAATGATATACTATGTTGATGAAATGGAAACTAGTTTGTCTAGTGCCTTGCTTCTTTTTTTAAAAATTTTTAAGAACTTTAGCCATGTATTGAATACAGTAGTTTTGAGTAGGCTAAATCAAGTATCACTAATATGTTTTTCTACTAGAAAGTTATTCTCTTATTACGCACTTTTGAGCAATGTATGTAATTTATATAGTTATTAAATTATGCTATTAAAAGATAAGGTGCTTTTGAGTTGCCTTTTTAAAGTATATATTTATTTTTGTTTCATTAAACTTTGTGAGGGGCAGTTTGTTTTTTAGAGACAAAACTGACACAATCAAATTAACATTTCAGATTAATAGTTAGGGATAGAGAATGGGTTAGCAAAGTATGGGTTTGATACCTAGTGACTTAATTGCGAGATAATCGCAGTAATCCAAGTAAAAATAATAAAAGACCTTGACCAAACACTGATGGAGAACAGGGAACAAATTTGAGGGACCCAACATCAGCTGCTACTGACAGATGGCTGAAGGCACAATGAGACAGGTGTTTGTTCCTGTGGAGAAAATGAAGAGTTGTATGTCTGGTATCTACTATTGTTAGAAAACTGGAAACCTTTATGAAGAGAACAGGAAAATTTTACTGGGTCAAAAATCCAAAGGTCCTTTCAGCTTTGTATTTCTAGAAGAAATAGATTTGTGTTTGGCTTGTTTTTATCTCTTTTTCTTCCTCCCAACATAAGAATTGCTCCCTGCTTCTACCAATTAGTGATAGATAATTCATTATATTCTAAAATGCAGACTGTTTCAAATGGCTTGAAGACTAACCATCATCCAGAACAAACAACCCCCTATCAACTTTTTGGCATTTATTCAAGATTTTTTCTTGCATATACTTAGGTGTGCAGGGGGAGGGGAGGTTGTTTGTCTGCCTGTCTGTCTGTGCATCTGTCTGTCGACTACCATAAACACAACTGTTCCTGTTCCGATTAAGTGGCATAGACCTGGAAAACAAAGGGTTTGTTTATTGAATGTCACTAAAATGTTTTCTGTACAACTGACCTTAAGATATAACTTTACTCTTAATGGCATAATTTAGAAAGAATTTATTTCAGCTCTTATTTGCAGTGCCCCACCCCATTTTTGAAAATCAAAATGATGGTATTTTGTTTTGTTATTCACTATTTAAAATGCTACAAAGTTTGTAGAGGACTGTTTTTGTTTTTTGGTGTGTGGGCAGGGAGGATATAGATGTTTTTAAAGATGCTAGGTTCTCAAATCCTAGGGTCTTACACATGTTAGCCAAATGTTCAACTTCAGTACTGTCTTGGGGAGGAGTTTTAATAGTGCTGGGCTGTCTTAATGATTGTTCTGCCTCTGAAAGTCTGTGCTTTCCTGGGATTGTTTTGATTTGTTTGTTTGTTATTGTTGTTATTATTGGTTTGGTTTGGTTTTTCCAGATAGGGTTTCTGTGTGTAGCATCGATTGTCCTGGAACCTGCTTTGTAGACCAGACTTGGTCTCCAAGAGATTGCTTGCCTCTGTCTCCTGAATGCTGGGATTAATGGTGTGCACTAGCTACAGAGATTGTTTTATATCAGGCTCTACCTCATAACTAACTACTAAAATTCTCTACTAGTTTTAGCAAGAATTAGATCATTTTGGTTGAGAATTCCAGATTCATTGTCTCTCTTAGAACTTGAAATGACAGTGTAAGTAGGAAGATTAAAAAGGGCCTTAAACTTCATATGAACAATTTTACCACTAATGACCCCATTTGCCCTTATATGTCTACTTTTTTAATTGCTTTCACATTTTTTCAGTTATCATATAATAATATCTGAGGAAGAGATGAGACCATATTCTTCTTCAACAGAAAAATAAGGTGCCATGGTCAGAAAATAAACTCACCACATTGCTAACAGTGTGGTATTTTTTTCTCTGAAATTTCCGCTCAGAACAGGAAACATAGACAGCAAGCTTGAGTGGGTGGGTCTCTGAGGTTAAAACTGTTAATAAAGTAGTATGCCTGAAATTTAGTTAACTCAAGACATTTCCAAACATGTTTAGTTCATTACCAAAAATGAAGTGTTCAGACAATTTGTAGTAGGTAAGTATGCTGGATTTTCAATTCTTCATACGAATTTTTTCTCTTAGTAATTAATCTTAGCTCTCATCACTTACATTTAGTCTAATATATGAGGAAAGACTAGTTTGTGAATAGTAAGGATTAAAACTAGTAAAAGAACTATAGGTGATAAATTATGGTAAGTCTGAGATTTTATGTTTTAAATTGAAGAGGTTACACAGTATATTCTCATTTGTGACTAATTGAATTTATGTGCTCTCCACTGTGAGGGGTTAAATCTAATGGTGTCCAGAATTCAAATCAAGTCGTAAACTAAAACTCATGGTGATAGGAAGATGTCTTTGTGTTTAAATTACTTCGACTTTACATTTGGAAAATGAACTTTGAGTCTGTCCTTTTTGTTTGCTGTTGCTTACCAGTAGCAACATGTCTCTTTTAGAAGATGCACATTGGCTTTAGAGTTCAAAGAGATTAGGTCAGACTGACAGGGCTTGGCTATGAAATCCTGAAATGATACGATAACTTGCATGGTTTCGATTCATATATATTTATTATTCATAATTTAACAACCTTTTATATTTATTTTATATACATTGGTGTTTGACCTGCATGTGTAAGTTTGTATGAGGTTGCTGGATCCCCTGGAATAGCAGTTGCAGACAGTTGTGAACTGCCATGTGGATAGTGGGTCCTTTGGAAGAAGAGCCAGGGCCATCTCACCAGATTTATTTAACAAACCTTTAAAGGGTCTAAAACATTGTTCTGAAAATATAGATTTTCATAAAATTAGGTGTAAAGAGGTATGTCACAACCCTGTTGTGCCTGTGAGTTTAGATATTTAGTATAGAAACAATTTTCTATTATAGGCCATAATTAGAATTCAGTGTTTCCAGTAGCTGTGATTTTTTTTAATGCTTCCTACTGCGGACATAAAACACAGTGAAGTACCATTTGCTGAGCACTGCCTTTCTCTAAGGCCACAGTTAATGCGTCAGAAAGGAGATTATGGCTGCAACTACAAGTTAATCACACTGGACTTAGGTACACACTGATTTCACTCTTCGAATCTGTTTGAAGTACTTAATTTTGCATTTACTTTGTACTTTGCTTTGTATTTTTTCTTAATTTATATAAATTAATATAATATATGATAAGAGAGA
This sequence comes from Micromys minutus, assembly GCF_963924665.1. Lineage (NCBI taxonomy): Eukaryota > Metazoa > Chordata > Mammalia > Rodentia > Muridae > Micromys > Micromys minutus. The sequence continues at coordinate 12,209,278 of NC_137975.1, read as the reverse complement.
AATTATGGCTAATTTTTAAGGCAGAAAAACTTCCAGATATCTAAGTTCATGTACAGTAGTCTTTATTATTATTGGGAACCTGAAAATATAATTCACAGAATGGAGATCTTTGAATATAATGGGCCATGACCAAAAAATAGCTTTAATTGTTTTTTAAATACGTTTTATATGTTCTTTTGAGTTCTGTCCAATATATTTTGACCATATTCACCTGCTCTTACCCAAGTCTTTCTAGACCCACTCCTCTGTTGCCCCCCAGCTTTGTGTTTGTTGTGCTCTTTGTCTTTGTTTCTCCATCATGGCCAATCTGCGTTGCCCAGACAGTCTTGGAAGTGTAGCTTTCTTCTAGAGCTTGGTAGACTTATCAGATGCCACATCATCAAAGAAAACTGACCCCTTCTCTCTTGGCAGCTAATAGCTGGCAGGAGCTTCTCACCTAGGGAGGTGTTTGGTTTAGCTCGGGTTTACACAGCTTTTGTTTGAATTCTCTTGTGTTCAGCCACCCTACTGTGCTATTTTATACAAATAAGTGCTTGCATTTAAAAAAATTTATGATCTGATTTTTGCAGTAGTATGTTTATATCTATTTTATTATAATGTAATTGAAAATAACATACATGATTTTTATGACTCCTGTGGAACTTATTACTGAAATAAAAAGCATATAAGGTGATTTATTATGTGTTATATATGTCACAGATCATTTTATTAACTTCTAGAATAATTTTACATATCAAAAATGTACACATTTAAGAAAAGGAGATTTCGGTTATACTTAAATTTGCATGTTGAAGACTTTGTTAACATTCCTAAAATTCTAAGGGCTTATGTCTTTGAATAGTTATACCATCTGATCTGTGGAGATTAGTACCTTTTCTCTTAACAGGTCTCTTAATTCTATTTTAACACTGTCATAGCTGACAAAAGATAATAAAACATCCTTTTGTGTTGGAGCCATCTTTTAGTGGTTGGGAGCCATTGCTGCTCTTGCAGAAGACTAAAATTAATTTTCCAGAATTCATCCCAGGCAGAGTATAGCAGCCTAATTTTTACTTTAGCTCTGAGGGATCTGATGCCCTCTTCTTGCCTCTGCAGGCACCCACACTTATGTGCATGGACACATACAACAATACATATAAATAACTAAAATTAGAGTAAATCTTTTTTTAAAAATACCCTTTTGTTACCTACTACAAGGTACAAGATACAGAAAGTTTTTTTCAGAAACAAAGGGAAAAAAATTCACTGACCATACTCTATATAAAAGAGAAAAAAACATTTAGCATGTATGATTATCTGTTTTGGACCTCTCCTCATCGAAGCAGAAATTGAGAAAGTCATTGAGGAGATGGTGTGGTAGGAACTGTTCAGTACTCTACAAGCAAGAACATTTGAAATTTGAGAAAGTGTTTGTTAGCAAACTACTCATTGCTTCTCTTTATATCTTTTTTAAAATATCTCTTGTTTTCTTATTCTTCATAGATCCATCCTTATTTTGTCATATAAAGCAAATAAAGCCTTTTGAGAATTATAATATTATCAAATCATGATATAATTTGCATTATATCATAATAAGCAAATTCTTTGACTATGAGTTATTAAAATGAATTTTATGATTTGACTCGTTATATAAAAACAAGACTTTTTATATATTGTTCATATATTTTCTACAGATCTCCAAGTAAGCCTTTGGCACGGAAATTAATGGATTGGGAAGTAGTCAGCAGAAATTCTTTATCTGATGACAGGTTAGAAACACAAAGCCTCCCATCCCGATCTCCACCTGGAACTCCCACCCAGTAAGTGGCAAGCCTGTGTCATGCTTGCATTTTGTGCTTTCTAAGTTATTTGCTACATACTTTTTTTGCCTAAAGATGACAATTTATAAAAATTTAAGTCCTTTGATCAAATTTTCAAAAACAAGTTATTGTATTTTACTTTTTTAAAGTGTGGGCTTCTCCCTCCCTCCCTCCCTCCCTCCCTCCTTCCCTCCCTCTCTCTCTGTTTATATATAAGGACATGTGGGCATGTATATGCAACAGTGGACATATGGAGGCTAGAAAACAACTTGGGGGAGTAAGTTTTTTCCTTCTATGATCCCTGGGATTGAAACCAGGTACTCAGGCTTGGTGGCAGATGCCTTTACCTGATTAGCCACCTCACCAGTCCCAAACATGGGTTTTGTTACTTCAAACATTATTGCCTCTGTGCTTGCTGCTCATTGTAAAAGTAACCTAAAATAGCCTTAGGGAATGAGCAAGTAGAAAATTGAACAGCCTTTATTTTTCTCAGCAGTTGATTTTCACCAGAAGAGTAATTCAGGATTTAGTCATGACTTGAAAATGACAAAAAACTGTTTTTTACATAGTCCATTTATTTTCATGTAGATTTCTACCAGAATTTCTAAGGAGGTATAAATTGTTTGAAAATGCTTTGTTTGAGTGATTGTGATGCAGAGCTCTAATACTTCCTGTTGCCTCAGAAAAGATTTCTAACAGTAGCCCCATAGCCCCATAAGCTCAGGTAGAGCTGGACCAAGGACCGTGTGGTACAGCTCTAACCTTGTGTACAGCAGTGGCTACACACTTTATTACCTAAAGATCACAGTTTATAAAAAATTGTGTTCTTTAATCAAATTTTCAAGAAAATTCTTTATTTTACCTTTTTATGTGTGGGTTTATCTCTTTCACTCTCTTCGTACATTCGTGCATGCTTGTGTGTGTGTGTGTGTGTGTGTGTGTGTGTGTTACAGTCTAGCATTTCTTACAAATCTGACAGGTTTTGGAATAGGTAATAAAAAGAAAGGGAAAGCTTCTTTAAATATGCAGTAGAAGGAGGGCAATTTAAGACAAGCAAGGCAAGGAGTGGGGAAGGGGAAGTGTAAGAGAGACAATCTAAATAATAGAAATAGCTAGGATTAAGTTTCTAGGGAATGAAATAATTTTAAGGACAGTATGAATTTTTTAAAGAGACAGAACAGCATAGTGATTAAGCAGTGGCTCTAGAGTCACTGAATCTTGAAGTTAATTTCTGTCTCATTTTCTTATCTACAAAATTCTAATTGTTGATGGACACGTGCCTTTAACCCCAGCATCTTTGTTATATAGCGTTATAGAGTCTTGATGAGGTAACAAATGTAAAATGTTGAATAAGGCATAAGATGAGTAGTGGCTGAAACCAAGTAACACCAGGAGAGAAGAGTAGACTGCAGGCATGTCTTACATCACTGTGTTTTCATCTTTATCACACTGTTTATCACTGTTAGAGATTCTGTGTAGTCAACATAGGCTCTTACACACAAACACACTCACTTTCTCATGAAAACATACGATTTTTAAAAAGAACAGGGAAAATCAAAGTATACTGTTGTTCAGACTTTGTTTCTCTTCATTCAGTCGAAATTCTTCATACACACAAGAAGGGACCCGGGTTCGGCCGTCTTCTGTTGGTCATTTGGTAGACCACATGGTTCACACATCCCCCAGTGAGGATGTTGTAAGTCAGAGATCTCCATCATCAACGCAAGCTAATAGCATAGTTCTGGAATCATCACCGTAAGACCACTTTTTAACTTTGCTTTTTAATTTTTTATTTTAATATAGGTAAATTTTTTAACTTGAAATAACTTTGGAAATTTGATAGAGTACTTGATACAAGGTATTATTCATATATAATTATAAATTCATATTTGTAAATGTGCTCATTTCTCCTTGAGATTTTTTTGTCTCCTTTCTTCCCTTTACCTGTCAGGTTACTGACTATTATTTCATTTTTAGTGTATATTCCCAATTATTTTTCAAATAATATAATAGTGTAGTCAGGGAGCTGGAAAATGTAAGACAGTGTTCCTAATATTTTTTAAAGGAAAGAAACCATAGATATGAATATATTGCAAAAAATATCAAGGGAGAAATAAGTGAGATGGTTGTCACACTCGGTTATATATAAAACATACTCACATCTTGTTTTATCTTTTTCATGCTTAGAGATAGGTTCTTCCTTTATAGTCCTGGTTAGCCTTGAACTCGCAGTGCCTCTGCCCCTCAGGTGTTGGCCACCACTCCTACCTATCCATGTTGTTTCTAAAGTCTGCTTCTACTATTTTTTACATAGTGATCGATAATGTCAGCTTTTTAAGTATTAATAGCCATTGGTTTAATGCATAGTCTACATATCTTCACATTAATATGCAATATCTTCATTTGGTATAATTGAAGGATAGTACCTACATAATACCATAAATAAATAAGAAATACAACTTCCCTGAAGAGAGAGGAGTATAAGAAACACTATATAGTGAATGTGCTTACTTTTTTTTTCCTCCAATCATTTTTTTATAATTCACTTTACACCTGATCACAGGCCCTTTCTCCTCTCCTTCCAGTTCCTTCACCCATTGCTCCCTCCCCTTCTACTAAGAGGAGGAGGAACTCCCCGTGGGTACCCCCAAGTCCCAGAAGATCTGGTCCCAGCAGTGCTAGGCACATCCTCTCCCACTGAGGACCTACCAGGCGGTCCAGATAGAGGAAAGAGAATCCAATGGCAGGCAACAGAGACTGAGACAGCCCCTGCTCTACTTGTTAGGGATCCCACATGAAGACCAAGCTGTTAATTTGCTACAAATGCAGTCTAGCCCCTGCATGCTCTCTGGTTGGTGGGTGAGCTCTCTGTGAGTGCCCCAGAGGCTCAGGTTAGTTGACTCTGTAGGTCTTCTTGTGGTGTCCTTGACCCCTCTGGTTTGCTCATTTCTATCTCCCATTCTTCCAAAAGATTCCTTGACCCCCTCCTGATGTTTGTCTGTGGTCTCTGCATCTGCCTCCCTCTGCTTCTGGATGACGCCTCTCAGGAGATAGTTATGCTAGGTTCTTGTCCGAAAGCATAGTTCATTAATAGTTTCAGGGGTGTGTTTTTCCCCATGGGATGGGTCATTGGTTGCATAATAAAGATGGAGCTGTTCTCTCAGTCTCTGCTCCATCTTTATCCCTGCATATCTTGTAGGCAAGACAAATTTTCAGTCGATGTCCCCCTCATTCCTTTGGAAGTTCTGTTGACTAGAGGAGGTGGCAGTTTCAGTCTCTGTATCCTCCTCTGGTTAGAAATCTCAGCTAGGCTTACCCCCATAGCCTCCCTTATCCTCCCCAGTACCAGGTGTTCAGCTAGTCCCAGAGATGCCCCCCACGGATTTCATCCCCACTTTTAGCCCTCTCCCAAACCCTCCCTCTCCCCATATCGATTACCATTCCTGTTCCTCTCACCTCCTGTCCCTACCCCATTCCTTCTCTCCATCCACTTCCAATGACTAATTAGTTTCCTCTTCGGTAAGATTCGAGCATCTGACCTTGGGACCTCCTTATTACCCAGTTTCTTTGGAGATCTGAGGATTATAACATGATTGTCCTGCACTTTATGGCTAATGTCCACTTATAAATGATACATACCATATGTGTCTTTCTGGCTCTGGGTTACCTTACTTAGGCTATATTCTCAAGTTCTATCCATTTGCCTAAAAATTCATATTGTTTTTGTTTTCAATAGCTAAAACAGTATTCCATTGTGTAAATGAACCATATTTCCTTTATCTATTCTTCCACTGAGGGATATCTAAGTTGCTTCTTGTTTCTGGCTATTATGAATAAAGCTGCTATGAACATAGCTGCACAAGTGAAGAGAAGTCTTTAAGAAAGAACATGTTTGAGTAAGGGGTAAAAGAGAGATGAAGAGGTCAGCAAAGTCTTAATAGCTAGCTATTCTGGGAAAACATGACAGTCGGTATCAGACATAGTTTTTCTTAGGCCAAACAAATTATACTAGCTAAGCTGTTGAGTCATGAAAGTCTAGCCTTGTTATCATTTTTTAAAAAGATTTATTTATTTATCTCATGTATGTGAGTACACTGTCGCTGTCCTCAGACACACCAGAAGAGGGCATCTGATCCCATTACAGATGGTTGTGAGTCACCATGTGGTTGCTGGGAATTAAACTCAGGACCTGTGGAAGAGCAGTCAGTGCTCTTAACCACTGAGCCAGCTCTCCAGCGCTTGTTATCATTTTTTTTTTAAACAGACATTTTACATCTCTACTTATAAGGAATGAAAAATTATAATATATATATACAGACATACATACATATATACATATATATATATACACTACAGATACATGTATATATGTGTATGTATATACACACATATATAGATCATACACATTGATACTTGTAAAAACTGAGTTGATAGAATTGATAGAAATGTAATGTTTTATTGCTTTAAAAGTTATATATAACTAACTCTTTTGTTGGGTTTTGACAATTGTAATTTTTGATCTTTGAAAATTTAAAAATAAGAAGTAAATCTCAAGAGCTAACCAAAAAGTTCTGTTTTTTTTTTTTTTTTTTTTTTTTTTTATATTAATTGCATCCTGGAAAGGTTTAATGTATTTTCTAAGCTGCCTGTTTAATTGACTCTGAACACGAATTAGTGCTTTAATTCTTTTTGTGTAATTGTGACCAGATACTTGAGAGAACCACTTGAATGGGAAAAAGATGTGTTTTAGTTCAGTTTCATAAGTTTCAGTCTTGAGTCCCTGACTGTTGATTCTGGGCCCATCACAGTGGAACACTGTCCAGCTACTAAGTAAAGGAAAGCAGTATGCTAGCAAGGGCACGCCACAGAGACTGAGTAGTCAGAGAGAGTACTCTCGAGGATCTACCCCCAGGAACTACTGTCTGCACATAGATCCCACCTGTTAAGTTTCACAGTCTTCCAACATACTACCTCAAGGTAGGAACGAAATATTTAACACATGATCTTGAAATTAGTGTTTTATGTCCAAACTATAACAGTCATCTGTGTAATACAGTGTTTACTTTTAAGTCTTGTTAGCATCAGTATAAATTAGCCAAATTGTTAAGAAGCCTAAGTTTTAAGCCAAGACTGTCTTTAATTTAAGTAAAGTATAAGGTTAAGTGACTGGTAATAGCAGGACTGGCACTGGTGATTGGAGTTAAATGTGACATGATCTCCTGGTGTATATCTTCATAATTAAAGTCCTTCCTAGAACTACCCTTCCTGACCCAGGTTTAGCAGATTAGCAGACAGGCTTGGGTGTCAGTTCTTACACAATGCCTACCTTTTGTCTAAGACAGCACCAGGTGGGAATTTATGTGGCCTGGAATTTAGGAAATAGCAGCTACCTCTTGCTTTTATACAGTGTTTAGCGATTGACTGATGATGCGTATACATTCTTTCCAGAGCGTCTAATTTTTATTCTGAAAGTCCGAGTTGTATCTAATTTTTAGAGTGTATTCATAAACTTTTTTTAAAAAAAGATTAAATGGACCAAATATGTGTTGGCCAAAATTGAACAATCTCTGAATTTACAGAGTTGGGCTGGTCACTGGATCTCCTTCAGTCTCTTTTCCATCTTTGTCTCTACAGTTCTTTAGATAGGAACAATTCTGGGTCCATCCTTCCAGTTGATTCCCTCTTTTTCTACTGGAGATTAAATGTTTTTTTATTTTTTTTAAACTTCATTTTAAAAAACAAAGATAAAAGAAAAAATTTTAAACATTTTTGCATAAATGTATACAAATACAATTGTGTCAGTGCTTGGCTTTTTTTTTTCTCTTTTTTTTTAAGGTTTGATACTCTCCATTAAGGTCTTACTATTTACAATGAGCAAAAAGTACATGTAAAACAGGGTGTAACCCGGAATTAGTCAACGTGTTCTTGGTGTGTAAGGATTGAGCATGACTTTTTGTTTGTTTGTTTGTTTTCTTTTCTTTTCTTTTCTTTTCTTTTCTTTTCCTTTTTTCTTGAACTACACAGTCTGTGAGTTGTTTCTGGGGCAGTCCAAGCCTCTGGGGTTAGCATCCCACTATCAGTGACTGCATATTATGTCTGTTCTTTTGTGACTGGGTTATCTCACTCAGGATGATATTCTCTAGATGTAGCCATTTTCTTAAGAATTTGGTTAAGTCATTGTTTCTGATGGCTGAGTAGTATTCCATTGTGTAAATGTACCACAATTTTTGTATCCATTCATCTACTGAAGGACATCTGGGTTCTTTCCAGCTTCTGGCTATTATAAATAGAGCTGCTATGAACATTGTGGTGCATGTATCTTTGTTGTATATTGGAGTGTCTCTGGGGTATATGCCCAGAAGTGGAATAGCTGGATCTTCAGGTAGTACTATGTCCAATTTTCTGAGGAATCGCCAGACTGATTTCCAGAGTAGTTGTATTAGTTTGCAACCCCAACAACAGTGGAGAAGTGTTCCTCTTTCTCCACAACCTCGCCAGCATCTGCTGTCATCTGAGTTTTGGATCTTGGCCAATCTGACTGGTGTGAGGTGGAATCTCAGGGTTGTTTTGATTTGCATTTCCCTGATGGCTAAGGATGTGGAGCACTTCCTTATATGTTTCACAGCCATTCGATATTCCTCAGTTGAGAACGGTTTGTTTAGATCTGTACCCCATTTTTAAAATAGGGTTGTTTGATTCTCTGGTGTCTAGCTTTTTGAGTTCTTTGTATACCTTGGATATTAGGCCTCTATCTGATGTGGAGTTGGTAAAGATCTTTTCCCATTCTGTTGGCTGCCATTTTGTTTTCTTGACAATGTCCTTAGCCTTACAGAAACTTTGCAATCTCATTAAGTCCCATTTGTTAATCTTTGACCTTAGAGCTTGAGCCATTGGTGTTTTGTTCAGAAAATTTTCTCCTGTGCCTATGTGTTCTAAGGTTTTCCCTACTTTCTCATCTAATAGTTTCAGTGTATCTGGTTTAATGTGGAGATCTTTGACCCACTTACACTTGAGCTTTGTACAAGGAGATAAGAAAGCATCTATTTTCATTCTTTTGCATGCTGAGTGTCAGTTGGACCAGCACCATTTGTTTAATAGGCTGTGCTTCTTCCATTGGATGTTTACGGCTCCTTTGTCAAAAATCAGGTGACCATATACCTGAGGGCTCATTTCTGGATCTTCTATTCTATTCCATTGATCCACATGCCTATTTCTGTACCAGTACCATGCAATTTTCAGCACAATTGCTTTGTAATATAGCTTGAGGTCAGGGATAGTGATTCTCACAGATGTTTTCTTGTTGTTGAGGATAGATTTCGCTATTCTAGGTCTTTTGTTATTCCAGATGAAATTGCACATTGATCTTTCCAACTCAATGAAGAACTGGGTTGGAATTTTTATGCGGATTGCATTGAATCTGTAGATTGCTTTTGGTAGGATGGCCATTTTTAAAATGTTGATCCTTCCAATCCATGAGCATGGGAGATCTTTCCATTTTCTGAGATCTTCCTCGATTTCCTTCTTTAGAGGTTTGTAGTTCTTGTCATATAGGTCCTTCACTTGCTTAGTTAGAATCACACCAAGGTATTTCATAGTTTTTGTGACTATTGTGAAGGGTATTTTTCCCTAATTTCTTTCTCCACATGTTTGTCCTTTGAATATAGGAAGGCTACTGATTTGTTTGAGTTAATTTTGTATCCAGCCACTTTGCTGAACTTGTTTATCAGCTGTAGGAGTTCTCTGGTGGAATTTTTGGGCTCACTTAAGTACACTATCATGTCATCTGCAAAGAGTGATGTTTTTACCTCTTTCTTTCCAATTTGTATCCCCTTGATCTCCTTTTGCTGTCTAATTCCTCCAGCCAGGACTTCCAGTACTATGTTGAATAGGTAGGGAGAGAGTGGGCAGCCTTGTCGAGTCCCTGATTTTAGTGGGATTGCTTCAAGTTTTCCACTGTTAAGTTTGATGTTGGCTGTTGGTTTGCTGTATATTGCTTTTATTATGTTAAGGTATGGACCTTGGATTCCTGTTCTTTCCAGGACTTTTAACATGAAGGGGTGTTGAATTTTGTCAAATGCTTTCTCAGCATCTAGTGAGATGACCATGTGATTTTGTTCTTTGAGTTTGTTTATATGGTGGATTACATTGATGGATTTCCTTATATTAAACCATCCCTGCATCCCAGGGATGAAGCCTACTTGGGCATGGTGAATGATCGTTTTGATGTGTTTTGATTCGGTTTACAAGGATTTTGTTGAGTATTTTTGCATCAATGTTCATAAGTGAGATTGTTCTGAAGTTCTCTTTCCTTGTAGGGTCTTTGTGTGGTTTAGGAAGGAGGGTTATTGTAGCCTCAAAAAATGAGTTAGGTAGTATTCCATCTGATTCTATCTTGTGGAATAGTTTAGAGAGTATTGGTGTTAAGTTCACAATAAATGTCTGATAAAATTCTGCACTGAACCCGTCTGGACCTGGGCTTTTTTTGGTTGGGAGGCTTTTGATGACTTCTTCTATTTCTTTAGGTGTTTTGGGATTATTTAGATGGTTTACCTGGTCCTGGTTTAACTTTAGGATCTTGTATCTGTCTAGGAATTCATCCATTTCCTCCATATTTTCCAACTTTGTGGAGTATAAGCTTTTGTAGTAGGATCTGATGATTTCTTGAATTTCCTCAGTTTCAGTTGTTATGTCTCCACTTTTTTTTCTGATTTTGTTAATTTGTATACTCTCTCTTGGCCCTCTAGGTAGTTTGGTTAGGGGTTTATCAATCTTGTTGATTTTCTCAAAAACCAGCTCTTGGTTTTGTTGATTCTTTCGATGGTTCTTTTTGTTTCTATTTGGTCTATTTCTGCCCTAATTTTGATTATTTCTTGCCGTCTACTCTTCTTGGGTGTATCTGCTTCCTTTTGTTCTAGAGCTTTTAGCTGTGCTGTCAAGTTGCTGATGTATGTTCTCTCCAGTTTCTTTTTGGAAGCGCTTAGGGCTATGAGTTTTCCTCTCAGTACTGCTTTCATTGCATCCCATAGGTTTGGGTATGTTGTGTTTTCATTTTCATTGAATTCTAGAAAATCCTTAATTAATTAATTTATTTCTTCTTTGACCCTGCTATCGTTTAACAGAGTGTTGTTTAGTTTCCATGTGTACGTAGGCTTTTTGTTGTCTTTGTTGTTGTTAAAGACCAGCCTTAGATCATGGTGATCTGAGAGGATGCATGGGAGTCTTTCAATCTTCTTATATCGATTGAGGCTCCTTCTTTGTCCAATTATGTGGTCAATTTTCGAGAAGGTGCCATGGGATGCTGAGAAGAAGGTGTATTCTTTTACTTTAGGATGGTATGTTCTATAGATATCTATTAATTCCAGTTGGTTCATAGTCTCTGCTAGTTTTACAGTGTCCTTGTTCAGTTTCTGTTTCCATGATCTGTCCATTGGAGAAAGTGGGGTAGTAAAGTCTCCCACTATTATTGTGTGGGGTGAAATGTATTTCTTGAACTTTAGTGGGGTTTCTTTTATGAATGTGGGTGCTTTTGTATTTGGAGCATATATGTTAAGGATTGAGAGTTCCTCCTGACAGATTTCCCCGGTAATGAGTAAAAAGTGTCCTTCCTTATCTTTTTTGATAACTTTTGGTTGGAAATTTACTTTATTTGATATTAGAATAGCCACTCTAGCTTGCTTCTTGGGGCTGTTTGCTTTGACGTTTTTTTCCCACCCTTTTACTCTGAGATAGTGTCTGTCTTTGTCTCTGAGATGAGTTTCCTGTATGCAGCAAAATGCTGGATTTTGTTTATGTATCCAGTCTGATAGCCTATGTCTCTTTATTGGGGAGTTGAGTCTTAAATGTTGGGCATGTAATCTAAAGTCTCCCTTTGAGTCCTGAGAGTCTCTCACCTCCCAGGTCTTTGCCCACTTTCCACCCCACCCTACCTTTTAGTTTGCATATTCCTTTTATTCTGCTGGCCCTCAGGGATTCTTTCCTATCTTCCCCCTCTCCCATACCTGCTCTTGTTCCCCTTCTTCCCCTACCTCTCTCCTTTCCTCTCCCACTCAGGACCCTCCCTCCCTCTCTCTCCCTTGATTGTTTTGTTCTCTCTCCCAAGTGGGAGTCAGGCATCTTCACTCGGGCCCTTCTTGAGTGCTGTGGATTGTATCCTAGGTATTCTGTACATTTTTGCTAATTTCCACTTCTCAGTGACAGCATACAATGCCTCACTCAGGATAATATTTTCTAGTTCCATCTATTTGCCTGCAAAATTCATGATGGCCTCATTCTTAATCGCTGAATAGTATTCCACTGTATAAATGAACCACATTTTCTGTATCAGTTCTTCAGCTGAGGGACATCTTGGTTGTTTCCATCTTCTGCCTATCTTAGATAAGATCACAATGAGTATAGTGGAACATGAGCCCCTGTGGCATGGTGGGGCATGTTTTGACTATATTCCCAAGAGTAGTATAGCTGGATCTCTGTCTTGTCTTTGTACACATCCTCACCAATATGTTTGTGACCTGAGTTTTTTTATCTTAGCCATTCTGATTGATATAAGGTGACATCTCAGGGTCATTTTGATTTGTATTTCCTTGATGACCGAGGACTTTGAACATTTCTTCAAGTGCTTCTTAGCTATTCTCTGTTGTAAATTCTCCGTTTAGCTCTATACCCCATTTTTTAATTGGGTTATGTGGTTTTGTTTTTTTAGAGGTTAGCTTCTTGAACTCTTTGGATATTAGTGCTCTATTGGATGTGGGGTTAGTGAAGATTTTACCCCCATTGTGTAAGTTGCTGATTTGTCCTGTTGACTGTGTTCTTTGCCTTACAGAAGCTTTTCAGGTTCATGAAGTTCTCATTGATCAGTTTTTGATCTTAGAGCCAAAACTATTGGAGTTCTGTTTATGAAACCACAACCCACCACCCCAACCCCATCCTCCTACCAATGGGCTCGAGGCTCTTTCCCACTTTCTCTTCTTTTAGATTCTGTGTATTTGGTTTTATGTTGAGGTCCTTGATCCACTTAAACTTGAGCTTTGCACAAGGTAATAAATATGGATGTATTTTCATTTTTCTACATATCTGCATACTTACTGCCAGTTACATCAGCACCATTTATTGAAGATGATGCCTTTTTTCGATTGTAGCTTCTTTGTCAAAGATCAAGTGTGCATAAACATATGGTTTATTTCTGGGTCTTCACTTCTATATCATTGATCAACCTGTCTGTCTCTATACCAATACCATGCAATTTTTATCACTATTGCTTTATAATACAGCTTGAGGTCAGGGATGGTGATTTCTCCAGAAATCTTTTACTGTTAAATCTTTTTATTCTTTTATTGTTAAGAATTGTTTTTCACTATCATGGGTCTTTCTGTTTTTCCCTATGACATTGAGAATTGCTTTTCTCGTGTGTGGAAAAATTGTGTTGGAATTTTGATGAGGATTGCATGAACTTCATCCTACCAATCTATGAACTTTCTTCTATTTCTTTCTTTAGAGTCTTGAAGTTCTTGTCTTACAGGTCTTTTATTTTCTTGGTTAGAGTTATACCAAGGTATTTTATATTATTTGTGAGTATTGTGAAGGGTGTTGTTTCCTTCTTTTCTTTCTCTGCCTGTTTATCCTTTATATAAATGAAAGCTACTGATTTGTTTGAGTTTATTTTGTATCCAGACACTTTGCCAAAGCTATTTATCAGCTGTAAAAGTTCTCTGGTAGAATTTTTGGGATTGCTTATGTATATTGTTATATCATCTGAAAAAGGTAATACCTTGACCTCTTCCTTTCCAATTTGTATCCCCTTAATCTCCTTTTGTTGTCTTATTACTCTGGCTAGTAATTCATATACTATACTGAATAGATAGAGGGAGAGTGGCCACCCTTGTCTGACCATGATTTTAGTGGGATTACTTCAAGTGTCTCTCCATTTAATTTGACAATGACTGTTGGTTTCCTGTATACTGCCTTTATTATGTTTACATGTGGACCTTGATTTCCTGATCTCTTCAATACTTTTAACATGAAGGGTGTTGCATTTTGTCAAAGGCCTTTTCAGCATCTAATGAGATGATCATGTGATTTTGTTTATGTAGTGGATTATGTTAATAGATTTTTGTATGTTGAACCAATCTTTTACTCTGGCATAAAGGCTTCTGGATCCTGGTGAATAATGGTTTTTAGGTTTTTAGATTCGTTTTGTTAGAATTTTATTGAGTATTTTTGCATTGATATTCATAACTAAAATTGGTCTGGAGTTTGCTTTCTTTGTTTGGTCTTTGTGTGGTTTAGGTATCAGTGTTATTGTGACTTCATAGAATGAATTAGGTAGTATTCACTCTATTTTATGGAATAGTTTGAGGAGTGTTGGTATTAGCTCTTCTTTGAAGGTCTGGTAGAATTCTGCACTAAAGCTATCTGGCCCTGGGATGTTTTTTGGCTAGGAAATAGACTTACATGCTTAGAAGATATGGGCTTTTTTAGATTGTTTGCCTGCTCTTGATTTAACTTTGGTACATGTTATCTGTCTAGAAAATCACCCATTTCATCTAGATTTTCAAGTTTTGTTGAGTATGGGCTTTTGAAGTAAAATCTGATGATTGTGAATTATGTTGTTTGCAGGGATGTAGATGGATCTAGAGTTCATGATATTAAATAAACCAGATTCAGAAAACTAAGTTTTCTGCCTCGGATGGAATCTAAATTTAAAAGGGGGCTTTTGAGAAACAGGATCAAAGGCAGCAAGGGGGACATTAGGACAGGAGAGGATAGTGGAGATCAGATGTGACAAAAGTACATAATATACAAGGTCTATATAAGAATGCCACAACAGCATTTTTATCCAGTTAATCTACACTAATTTCAAAAAGGGAAAAGTGTTCTGTTTCTCCTGACTTTCTCCCAAGATCATTTTCATGGATGTCAGCAGAGTAGGATAGGAGTTGAACCACTGGTTCTCCCTTCTGGCCTTTTGGAGACAGACTATTTGCTTTTAAAAGTTACAATTTCTATCCTGAAATCACTCCTGAATTCCTAGCTATCAATTCCTGTTGCCACAAATTAAAGGGTTATACTTTTAAATGGATATGAGCACACTGTAGCCATCTTCAGACACAGAGGACCCCATTACAGATGGTTGTGAGCCACCATGTGGTTGCTGGGAATTGAACTCAGGACCTGTGGAAGGTCAGACAGTTGAGTGCTCTTAATCTCTTAGCCTTCTCTCCAGGCTGGCTTTTTAATACTTGTAAATTGTTGTTTTCTAGCCTTAACATGTGGCAGGATTCCATACAGTTGTGTCTTTGCAGTGATTAATATTGTAATCTCTGTCACATGATTGTGCTTATTAACCTCATGAGCCATGGTAAAGTAGTACAATCATTTAAGCTCATTAGACTATACCTATCAGACGGGATTTTTTTTCTGTTCAACACCCAATTTTGAGGGTTTTTCTTTTCTTTTTGATGTTATAAGTACACTATTTTCCCCATCATTCCTAAAAATCCTTCCTATACTCCTTTATTTGTTCTTTTCCAAATTTGTGGCCTATTTTTTTCATAAATTGTTGTTAAATTCCTTCCTTCTTTCCTTCCTTCCTTCCTTCCTTCCTTCCTTCCTTCCTTCCTTCCTTCCTTCCTTCCTTCCTATATACATATGTACATGTATTTGTGTGTGTTCATATACATTTCTAAATATAGCCTGCAGTGTTTGTTCCTGGTTTCTGTGCTTTCGAGGCTGGCCTGATCATTTGGTATTAGATACCTAATTGGTGTGCTTTTCTGCGGAAGAATGTTCCCCCACTCTTGGCTTTCCTTAGTTATCTGTGGTTCTTTGTGTAATGTTTAGGCCTTGTAAAGTTAAAAACTCAACCAAACAAAATTGAGGCACCTGATTCATAAAGAACCATTATAAGGTTTTTCTTTCTTTTTTCTTTTCTTTTTTTTTTCTTTTTCTTGTCTTTCTTTCTTTCTTTCTTTCTTTCTTTCTTTCTTTCTTTCTTTCTTTCTTTCTTTCTTTCTTTCTTTCTTTCTTTCTTTCCTTTCTTTTTTTAATGTTTAGGCTTTGCAAGCTTTCCTCCATCTACTTTGGTTGTCAGTTGTTGTCCTTGTTCACCTCATGTGTAGGTAGCCATGTTGGTGAGACTTTATTTGTTTGGTTTCTGATATTACTAGGAAGTATAGTCTCACAGGAAACACTCTGATTCTCTCTGGTTCTTTCCACCCCCTCTTCTCCAGTGTTCTCTGAGCTTTAATACAGGAATCATTATGTAGATGTATCCACTGGGGTTGGGTTCTACAACTGTGCATTTTGATTGGTTAAGTTTCTCTGTAATATTCTTCATCTGTTGGAAAGAGTTCCTTACTGATGAGTGGGGACTGCACTTAGTTGTGAGTATAAGGGCACATATTAGAATGTACGTAGGTGTTGTGCTAGTTCACCATAGTAGTAATTGTAGGGTCTTCTCCAAGATCCATGAGTTCCAGTACCAGGCATGACTTTTTCTCTTGTTGAGTAGATCTTAAGTCCAATTAGAGAGCCGTTGGTCATATGTGTGCCACTATTGTACCCTTCCAGTTGTGCTGCCTTGCAGGTGGTTTTGGTTCATAGGCGCTATAGTTGGTAGGACTGTTGGTTGGTTGTCTTCTTCCTTTGGAAGCTTGCATGGAGCAGTCTCATACCATGAAAGCTGCTCCTCAGCTTATAGAAAATTAATAAATATCTTCATAGGAATATCTTTAATGTATTCTATAACTGTTGATTTGAGTTAAAAAGGCAGATTTACTACTTTAAAGATATTTTTTAAAGTATTTTCAAGTAAATAGAACACTTAAGACTACACATTAGACATAGTTGGTATCTGGTTGCTTTACCTAATTCAGAATAAGGTAGTTCCATCAGATGATTTCTAAAAATATTTATATCTAACCACTTTTCTTGACTAGATCACAAGAGACCCCTGAAGATGGGCAGCCTCCAGCTTTACCACCAAAACAATTTAAGAAAAACAGTTGGAACCAAATTCATTTTTCACACTCTCAGCAAGATCTAGTCAACCATACTAATGAGTCCTTTGATGTGCCCTCTTCCCCTGAGAAGTCCACTGTGAGTAGCTTTGCTTTGAACTTTTAAAATTCTGATTACATTTTAATTTCTGTTCAGCTATAGCATGTTTTAGTAGTAAATTATAATACTTTGTCTTTTTCTCATGATTCTTCAACAATGATTTATACCATTTTGGTGTTACCTTTTTCTTCCTTTGTAAAGTGCCAATTGCTTTAAGAGATAATGTCTTAACAAATTGGTGTAAATTTAGTATACAAAATAAATATATGTTTCTGCATCAAGTGCTATTAATTCAGCAAATACTTAATTTGCTATGTAATTTCTTAATGTAGAGATATTCCCTAAATTTTAAAATCAAGTACAGATTGATTTTTTTATATATATATTGCTTACATAGAATATGTTTTATGTAATAAAGTGATGAATTGTTACAATCCTAATGGCTTATCAGTTTTAATGTTTTTTTAAGAAGATTATAAGCCACAAGTAAGGTTGTCAGTTTATTACAAGCATACACTGGATTCCTAAAAATGCAAACATCATCGCAGGCATATCTGTTTTAGGAAATTTAAAGGAACATTAGAAAATGAGATAAATGTGAAAGAGAAAGTCAGTAATGGGGGACTATTGATAGAGGGTATATATTTTTTAAAGCTCAATATAGGGAATCATCAAGACATGTATGTAGTTATCTGAATACAGGCTCTAGGAACCAAGCCCTCACCAAATTATAAGAATAAGGGAGATGAAGGGAGACTGAGAATATGCAGCCAAAAGGTCGAAGGAAAAGAAGGCAATAACGTATAATAAAGGGTTCAATTCAGGTAAGACCAGGACTGAGACATAATACTGGATTTATTCACGGGAAAATATTTTTTGTCTTTAGTTTAGCTATGGAATGGTGGGGGTGAAAACCAGACTGGTATTAAACAGATTAGAGGAAAGGGAGATGGCAAAATACCATTTGCTAGTGTTCTTCCAGTAGAATGGAAGGAGGAATGAGAGAATCATATACAGATTATTAGGCAAAGAGGCTCTTTTCCTCACAACTAACATTTACTTAGGCTATTAATTCTTTATATACCATAGATCATCCAAACAGATAAATTATGTAATTTATTTATATTCTGACATTTATTTTTGTGTTTTCAAGCCTAATGGTGGCATACCACATGATAACCTTGTTCTAATCAAAATGAAACCTGATGAGAATGGAAGGTTTGGATTCAATGTAAAGGTAATCTAGAATATATGTCATAGTTAGTTTTTATACTAAGATATTCTTAGTTTGGTAGTATTTGACTTTTTATTTTTCTGTTTTCCAGGGAGGATATGATCAGAAGATGCCTGTAATTGTGTCCCGGGTAGCACCAGGAACACCTGTACGTATCCCAACTGTTATCTAAACACTGTGTCTAAGAATATGTACTTAAGGAACAGGTGTGATGGTTACGTGCCTTTAATCCTGGCACTCAGGAAGCAGAAGCAGGCAGATCTCTGTGAGTTCAAGCCTAGCCTGGTCTGCAAAAAGAGTACTAGATCAACTAGAGTTACAAACAAACAGCAACAACAACACACACACACACACACACACACACACACACACACACACACACACACACACAAAAAAAAAAAACCCAAAAATGAATATGTACTTTGTAAAATGTTTTTTTTGTGTATGAGTGTTTTGTTTGCATGTATGTCTGTGCACAGTGTTGCTTCCCCATGGTTTGGACCGTTGTCTGTGAGCCATTCGATGACCCCTGACACTCAAACTCTTTATTAAAAGATTAGTTTGGTGTATATGAGCATTTTGCCTTCCTGTATGTCTGTATATTACATGTGTGCCCATCGCCTGAGGAGACCAGAAGATGGTATTGGGTCCCTTGGTACTGGAGCAAGAGAAATCAGTGTTCTTAACCATTGAACCTTTTCTTCATTCCCAGAAACTGTACTTAAGAAGTAAGAACACTGGTTGCTCTACTAGAGAACCTCTGTTTAACTTTCAGAACCCACATGGTGGTAGCTCAAAACTTGGTAGTTCCAAGGAATCTAATGTTCTCAGTAAGTTATCCGTCATTTTTGTGGGGTACAGACTTACATGCAATCAAAACACCTAAACATATAAAACGAAAACAAAGCACTTTGTTTGCTTAAAGGAAGTAAAGTTACTTTTCAACTTGTCACATATTAAATCTAAATGCTAAGTGTCATATTATAAGTTTCAGGAAAAGATAAATTTTAATTGAATCTACATCTTAGAAGTTATTACTCTGAGCTTTTTTGCAGTGGTCAAGAGTTCTGTTGGAAAAATGAAACCTCCTTATTCCACAAATGTAGATGAAGGTGGAGTTTCTTTTGAGATTTGTTGCTGTTTGCTCTTTTATTTATTGTAGTTCATTATTTGCCTACTTTGTTGTTGTTTTGAGGTGAGTGAGTGGGTGGAGTTTGAGGCAGGGTTTCTCTGTGTACCCTTAGCTGTCCTGAAACTTTCTAGGTAGCCCACGGCCAAATTCACAGAGATCCGCCTGCCTGTGCCTCCCAAGGGCTGTGGTTAGCAGTTTGTGCTACTCCTGCCTGCTTTACCTACTTTCTGCTTTAAAATTACTTTAATTTGGAATGAGACAGGATTATGTTTAAATTCTAACATGCCCATGCTAAAAACATCAATTTGTAACAGTGAATCACCTGTCTCTCATTAAGTTTCTACAGGAATGAATTTTCTGTTATCATTATATAATTTTTATTGGTGTTCTGGAGGCATGGTAAAATATTAGCAATGTTTTCCTGAGAAATGGGATTTCTGGTATGTTTCACTTTCTTTTTTCTTCCTTCTTAGTTATCTGAATTATGACACTGAATGTCCTTTGCTCTTATGAGCTGTATCTATTGCTGGTGACTTCCTCCCTTCTGCTGCATAGGACAAAGCTATAAAAATATTGGTAGACTTTAAAAGATATTGAACCTTGTCATTTTAAAATTACTTCATTAAAATATATATACCACAGTCTTCCATGTTGTGACCTTTTTAAAATAGATGATATAGAAGAAACAGTTTCATGGTTGTTTGTTTGTTTTGCTGGTTTTCTGAAACGTGGTTTCTCTATTTAGCCCTAGTTGTCTTAGAACTCACTCTAAGTAGACTAAAGCTGTCTTTCCTCAAGAGATCCTCCTGCCTCGACCTGCTGAATGCTCACCTTCATTGTCAGGGTTTTGTGTGTGTGTGTGTGTGTGTGTGTGTGTGTGTGTGTGTGTGTGTCTGTGTGTGTGTGTGTGTATTGAGTACCTCAGATATGGATAATTCACATTAAAAACATCATTTTCTTTACAAATGGAAATCTTATAATCAATGTCTGTTCCTCTTAGAAAATTTATTCAATGTCTAGGGTTTCAGATCAGAAAAAATGCAAATGAAAATTTATATCTGACAAAAGGCAGGTTATATATGAGCAAGTTCCCATCGGTGCTGATAGGTTTAGTAAAAAAAAATCATAGAGGACTCATGTCCCCTGCTACATAGACCACTTCTTTTCTGCCTACATATACCCATAGAGTACTGTGGGGAGACGGCACTTTCTGCTGAAGCAGCATTTCTCTCAGTGCTTTAGCAAACAATCTACTTCACTGTGGGTATCCTAAACATACCTTTATGAAAGTGTAGAATCAAACTGGTACATAGATGCATTTCCCTACATAAGGAACTACATAAATATTTGCCATCTACTTCAATAAAACATAGCCACAAAAAAACCCAAATTAAAAAATTATGGCTGACATTTGAATATTTGAGATTCTTAAAACATTTTATTGAACTAACAACTTATTTTTACAACTCCAGGTGGTAAATCAGGCTAAGTTCTTGTTGAGTTTTCAGGGTGTTGGCCCTCTAAGATCACACATTTCATGAGCAGGGGAGGATGAGCTTACCCTACAGCAGTGTTCTGTCCATTAGGCACACGGTCTTGTGAGAATTATGAAACCATAGTTCATAGTAAATCTAAGTAATGTGTCCATTTCTCCTTCCCTTTTTCATAGCACTGTTTTCTCTGCCTAGCCTGCCGTCTTCATGCTTGGGCTCATGTTCTCATAGAACTTTTTATTCCAGTTCCTGTCATTTTTATCCCCTTTATCTTAATGACTGAGTGATTTTCTCAGTATTTGGGCAGTTCCTAATGCAGCAGTGCAGAACTTTAAAGATGGCCATACAAAGGTGAAATCATGCCATGAGCTGTTAACCAATTGGAAAAATCATACTGTTCTTATGACTTTTAGATCTGTTTTCTATACATTAAATAAAGTCTTTTGTGCTGTTTGTTACAAAAATATTGAGCAATGCAAAATGTGTTCAGTAACCCAAAACACCAATTCTTTATAAAATTTTATCACAAGCAGTTTGAATAGTACGTTATAAAATTGGTGATACAGAAAAAGCCTCTTACATTAGCAGATTTCCATGGTCTTTTCCACATTTGGATCTGCTTCCAAGGTTTTGTCCTTTGAAGCCTTGGTATTGTATTGTGAAACAAACCCGAGTCCCTCTGACTACTCATACAACTAGAGAGAGCCCCAGACAGCAGAAATGCTCTCACTTCACAGTTCACGTCTGGGGGCCATTGTGCTTGCTTCTTTTTAGAGCTTTCATTTATATCTTTGCTGGGAAGTTCTTCACTGAGGTGATTTCCTACTGCAAGCCAAGGACAAGCAGAGCTGAGGCCTTGCTTCTTGGTCACACACTAATTGATGGATATGCTTTGACAAGTGTGATCTGGGCCTTCTTGCTCTTTAAAGATTTGTTTTGTTATTTTTATTATTAATTTATATATTATATTTTATTTTATATTCATTTTTATTTTTGCCTTAATGTATGTTTTACACTATGCATGCAGTACCTGTGGAGGCCAGAAGAGAACATCTGATTCCCTCTTAGAACTGGAGTTACAGAGGAAGTTTTAGCGCCATGTGGGTGCTGAAAAATGAACCTAGGGTTTCTGGAAGAGCAGCTACTGCTCTTAACCACTGAGGCATCTCTCCATCTGCTGTGCTCTGTTTTGAGATACAGACTTTTGGACTGAAGCACTAGTAGCAAATGTATATTTTATGTAATAAGACACATGTATTCTGAAAACTAAAATTTGGAGGATGTAATTCAGAAACTGATATTCTTTAAGCTGTGGGAAATGAAATTGTATATTCTTCACAGTACAAATTAAGACTGCCTGTATGTAGATATGCATTTTGACATATTTTTTATCTGAATCTCTATGCACATAATAGGCCATGAGGAAGGAATTCAAATGTTCAGTGAAGTTGTAAAAAAAAAAAAAAAAAATAGGATGTTTGAAAGAAAACTAGATTTCTGCATTTTCAATGAGTAAATGAGATAGATTTTGTGTGTGTGTGTGTGTGTGTCTCGGGCGTGGGGGAGGTAAACCAGAGGCTGGTGACTTCCTCAGTCACACTCTACCTATTACTTTACTTTTTGAGATGGTGTCCCTCACTGGACATAGTGCTCTCTGTTTGGCTTTATTGGTTAGCTGGCAAGTTCCAGGAATCCTGCTGCTCAGCCTTCTCAATACTGGGATTACAGGACCACATTGCAGTACTGGATGTCTGTGTACCTTCTGGGTATAATTCAGGCCCTTATGCTTGTCTAGCAAGCATTTTATTGACTGAGCCATCTTCCTTGCATGGATGCTTTTCTATATGTTATTTTAGTCCTCTTTCTATACTCTGTAAAAAGTAAGTTTTCTATTTTCAGGATGCTGGGTGCATGCTTGAACACTTATATACATTGTATTACAGGCTGACCTCTGTGTCCCTCGGTTGAATGAAGGGGACCAAGTGGTACTAATAAATGGTCGGGACATTGCGGAACATACGCATGATCAAGTAGTCTTGTTTATTAAAGCTAGCTGTGAGAGACATTCTGGGGAACTTGTGCTCCTAGTTCGACCTAATGGTAAGTACTCTTGTTTAGCACTGAGTATTTGTCATAATGTATTGCTATTTCCTTCTGGACATCATAGCCAGAGTAGGTGTCTGTCAATACCTCATGTCCATTTCCTCTTCAAACAACAGCGCTATCTATCATAATTCTTGGAGAAAAAAAATCCAAAATCTTGGCTTTCTTCTCTCCCATCCACACCTCTGATGCACAGTGGAGTTCTTACTGTTTTCCCAAAGCATCATCCTGACATACTTGAGGGTCTGTGAACTTGTGTTTCCTCTGCTCAGCAAACAGTTCTTGGTTTTTATGTAATGGTTTTATGTTAACAATTTTGTGTAAACAGTTTGGTTTTATGTTTTTCCTTCATTCAGAACTTTTTTCTCTGCTTATCCTACCATACCTATAGTGAACCCTCTTCAACCACTCTAAGAGTAGTATAGCCAGTGAGTATTTGTTTAGTGAATAAATAAAATTGTTCTACTTCTAGAAATTTCCAATGAACTCTAATTAAACAAAGAAAATACAGTTGACTATATTTTGGGTAGGTGGTGCCCTCTTCACTAATAATGTCAGATTCTTATCTGGACACATACTACTAGCAGTATCTGCATTCATTCACTACAACACTATTTCCAGTAGCCAAGTTATACAACCTGCTGTGTCCATCAGCAGATATATAAACAGCATGAGGCCTATATGTGCTTATGCAGAAGGGACACAAGAGGCAAGTCATGGCTGTGACTCAGATTCATTGTATTCATGAATGAGAATGTCACAGTGAGATGCTTAGAGAAAAAAAATTCCCTTTTTATATTTGGTCAAAGCAGGCATCATCTCTTCCGTACTTAATGTTATTATCCATCTGTAATCCTAAAATTGGCTTTCTAAGAATATTAAAAAGGCGTTACCAGATATTAATTTTGATTCTGAGGAACTTGTTTGTTTAGGCTTAATCTGTCTTGTTCTGTGTCACAGCTTCAGTTTTAGACTAACAGCAATCTCTCAGTTTGACATTTTTGTCCTTTCCTGATAATAGCTCCTGTGCCACTCAATGCCAACAGTCAGTAGCTGTTGAAATTTTCTTTGTACCAAGGCTGCTGTGTATGTTTTCACTTAATCCTCAGAGCCAACAGACATGATAGGTACATTGCTCTCAGTGTAGAGTTGAATCAGAAAATGCCTGCAAATCCTCTATTTTCTGTTTATAGATTCATGAAGGACACATGGCCAGAATATAAAGAAAAGTCTCTTTGATAGCAAAGGCCTTTTTTCACTTCTGGTTGTTTTTTTTAATATTTTAAAACCTAGGAGGAATCCAGCTAGGGCCCTGTAAAGTGTTATTCTAGCTGGAGACCTCTCTACGAATTTTCAGTGTGGATTTCATCTCATCTTTTTTTTTTTTTTTTCCTCTTCTCTCAAGTATGATACATGATGTTTCCTGATCCAGCAAGATGGCTAAGAGGAGGGAATCATTTGCCTTGAATATACATGTTTTTATATAGATGTTATTGTTTAACATGAGTTATATTAGCTCACATGTGAGTTAATATAACTCATGTTAAACAATAACGTTAAGGAGCTGAATATGGCTCAGCAGTTACAAGCACTTGATGGTTTTACAAAGGACCAGAATTTGACTGCCAGCATCCACATGGTGATTCACAATGGCCTGTAACCCTAGTTCCAGGTTACCTCAGGTCCTCTTCTGGCATCCATAGGCACTGAGCATGCACTTGGTATGCATGCACACATTCAAGCAAAACACCCATACTATTAAAACATAAAAACTATATGTATTTAAAATGGAGCTGAGAGAGAGAATACACAGGGTAAGTTGTAGGCCTTGGCATTTATAGGCCCAGCATCTGAGATCTGAGCTCTCTTATGCTAACTTGAACATTAATTTCCTAGAAATTATGGGCATGTCTGTTCAGATCTGCAGCTCAAAAATGCTTCATTTTCCCTATTTTTGTATTTATTAACTCTGTGTGTCTGTCTGTCTGTCTGTCTGTGTGTCTGTGTGTTTAAGCACACACATTTGAGTACTCCTGAGTGTGTTTATATTTCCAAAGAAATAGCAGAAGCCTGTCAGCTCCATAACCGTTCTTGGTTCCTACTCAAAGGCATCAATCAGATATAATGGAATAATTAGTTATTGAATTTATAGAAAATATCTGGCAATTTCTTACTGAATTCTATTAAGATTCCTATGTTTTTTTTTTGTTTGTTTGTTTTATTTTAGCTGTATATGATGTAGTGGAAGAAAAACTAGAAAGTGAGCCAGACTTCCAGTATATTCCTGAGAAAGCCCCACTAGATAGTGTCCATCAAGATGACCATTCCCTGCGGGAGTCAATGATCCAGCTGGCTGAGGGGCTTATCACTGGAGCAGTACTGGCACAGTTTGATGTAAGTGATAACCGGTATTAATCAGCACATGCTTAGCTGTGCTGATCTACTGTGCAGTATAGTTTATAAGGTAAAATGATAGGTTTAGGATTTGTCAACATGAAGGGTTCTAAGATGTAGTGTTTAAAAATTATTCACACAATACTAGTTATGACTGTTAAAGTAAGTTTCTGTTTTAAAGAAAAATAAAAGCCAGGCAGGAAGATGTTGTTCAGTTCAGGGTGAATCCAGAATAGGGAGTTCCAGGCCAGCCTAAGCTAGAGTGAGACGTCGCTCAAAAAATAAAGTAGTAGTAAAAGTAAAAATATTTTATAGGTTCTTTTCATGTAATTCACTAGCTCTTTTTATGAAAAATACAAGATAAGGGTATTGCCTTCTAAATTTAAAACTTGTACAAAGCCATATGTCACAGCACACATCATTTGTAATGTTACAATTTTCTATAAGTTGGGTTCCATCCTGAGCTATATGTAGCAAAGACCTTGTCTTGAAAAATAAAACAAATAATAATAATAATAAATAAAAGTTAAAAACATGTATTTCAAATTCATAGTAATATTTAATCTTTTTCTAGTTTTTTTTTTTTTTTTTTTTTTTGGTCTGTATAGTCATTAGTTCTCTGAGATCATGATCTCAGGTGAACAAGAATGCTTCTTGATTGATAATTCCCCAGCCCGAGACAGGGTCTCTCTGTGTAATGTTAGCAGTCTCTCTCTGTAGCCCCGGCTGTTCTGGAACTCAATCTGTAGACCAGGCTGGCCTCAAAGGAGATTCTCCTGCCTCTGACCCCCATGTCCTGGGATTAGAGCCATACACCACCTTTGCCTTGCGTGACTGCTAATCTTTATTTATATTAGTGAGTATATAGTAAATTTGAAAACTATATTTAAGCCAGACATGTTCAGCTTATGGCCCACAGGTTGTATACATCCAAGATAGTTATAAATTGAGTCCAACACATTTGTAAATGGCAGTATTTAGTCATAGTGAACCTAATTAGTTTATCTTAAATAAAACCAGGAATTTCCCCCATTTGTTTTTAAAATATTGATGGCCACATACAAATGTTGTATATAAATGCTGATAACAATAAAACATACTAAGTCATGCATCAGTTCTTTTTAAACATGTCTCAGTGCGCTTTTGAACACTTCCAAACTAAAATAAAGCCATATGTTCTCTGTAGACTTAGTATTGAAATATCTGGTACCCTGGTGAGCAAAGTTGTTCTTAGGCTTTTCAAAATATCATAGATGCATATTGCATGTCAGAAACTACAGAGCTGACTATAGCTCTCAGTCAGCACTGACTGTTCTGAAGACTAGCAAAGTGTGCTTAGAGTGTGGAAGGTCCCATTGGAATAGAAACAAGTTGACCAAAACAGCAGAATTGTTGATGGCTTATCAGACTATTTCCGTTTGTTTGTTTTTAAAGCAACTGTATCGGAAAAAACCTGGAATGACAATGTCTTGTGCCAAATTACCTCAGAACATTTCCAAAAACAGATACAGAGATATTTCACCTTGTAAGTATCTAGTAACGCTAGCCATTATAAGCTTAATCTTTTAAATAAAACTATTAAATTTTTATGGCTAGAGTATGGGTCATTAGTGGTGTAGCTTTGATGGCTTAATCCCAAATATCAAAACAACAAAAGAAACCATTGTTTCTTTTAATTTTTTTTTTTTTTTAGATGATGCTACACGGGTTCTTTTAAAAGGTAATGAAGACTACATCAATGCAAACTATATAAATGTAAGTTTTTTTGTTATGCCTTTGTTGTTGGAAATACTTGAAAACCATTATAAATTTTAAGGTTAATTCCTTTTTATTGAAAGTCTAACCTTGATCTTTTGTGCAATTGATGAACTAGGTAACCACCATGTGGTTGCTGGGAATTGAACGCAGGACCTCTGGAAGAGCAGTCAGTGCTCTTAACTGCTGAGCCATCTCAGAAGCAGCATTTTCATTTCTTCCTGTTGTCCTTATAGATAGATATATATTTACTTGTGCTAAAAATGTCAGGTGTAGAGAAGTGTTAACAAACATATTAACAATGCCTTAGATGTCTGTTAAATAAGTTACAGTGTTTTTTTTTTTAAGAAGAGCCATTAAAAGAAAGAAATTTAGGTACTAATTTAGGTATTATCTTTCAAATGATGGGATTCAGAAAACCATAAATACTATGCTACCATTTTAAAGTTGGTTTTATAGATTTGTAAAATAGTTGTGTACAGTCTGTATATATGAAAGAGGTACTAGAAAAACAAATTTACCCTCTGGTAATAAATGGAAGCTGGCTCAGGAGGGAGCCTTCAAGTGTCAAGTATATAACCTTGGGCATTCTCTAAATTGCTATAAAAACAAGCTTAAATATCATTCTAATGGCTCTGCATTATTTAATGAGCAGAGTTCAGCTAAAATAAATGGCAGAACTCCTCTTCCTTACAAAGTTTACCAGGCACTTGTAAAAAATATTCTTCAAACGCTCTGTCCTTAAAACAAGGTTCTCTGTAATGCTGCCTTTTAAGCCAAAGCAGTGCGAGGTATGGTGGTTCACGACTGTAGTAGTTGAGATGCCGGGACACATGATGAGACCATGTCTCCAAAAAAAAAAAAGCAGGTAGTGTTTGGAAAATATTTGTTCTTAAATTTCATTTCTGCCAATTAAATAAGTATAACTTTGGTTAATTTTGCTTTTTAGAGTAAAGTTGTTCAAAAAAAAAGTATAACTTTGGACATTGCCAGGAAATGACTTTTACAAGTAAAATTTATGTAGATTATTTTTTTATTTTAATGTTTTTTTTCTTGTTAGATGGAAATTTCTTCTTCAAGTATTATAAATCAGTACATTGCTTGCCAAGGGCCATTACCACACACTTGTAAAGACTTTTGGCAAATGACTTGGGAACAAGGCTCCTCCATGGTTGTGATGTTGACCACACAGGTTGAACGTGGCAGAGTAAGCTATAGTTTAATCTTACACATTACTTGGGCTCTTTTTCAATTACATTGTGTATATACTCAGAGCATTGTCTTGTAGCCTTTAATCTTTTGTTGTCATTCCATATTTTGAATTATTACAGCCAAATAGTTAAGACTGTAACTCACAGAATAATTGCCACCCATATTACCATTCTTACTGTATTTAATCAGTACTTTAAAGTTTAATACTGAAGAGTATTTGATAAAAATAGTAACTGAAGTACTGATGATAGAATTTGGGGATCCTGAAGAGCATTATGCTAAGTGAAAAATGAACAAAACAGACAATTGTTGTATGATTCTATTTTTATGAAACATTCCGGATTGGCTTTTCACAAGTAAGAAAGTAGATTTGTATGTCCAAGGTTGGGAAAGAGGACGAAAGGGACAGAAAGCATAGCAACTAGTAAAGAATATGCGTTTGTAGAGTATGGTGAAAGTGTTCTATTAGGGGATGGCTACACACTTGTATGAAGTGCACTGAAAGCAATTGCATTTTAAATGGGTCAGTGATATGAAAATAGGGCTTGGATTACATAGTGTACACACACACACACACACACACACACACACACACGTTCATATACACCTGTGGTAAAACTCTAATCAGGATATAGCCAAGCAAATTGTTTAGAAGGATTTATTTAAAATGACAGTGAATAATGAGCAGACAAGATGACTAAAGAAGTAAAGGACCTGCTACCAAACAGAGGGACCTGAGTTGAGACCCCCAGCACTCACGTGCCATTAGATCTGCTAGCATACGTCTGTCGCCCTAGAGCTGGAGGGCCAAAGCAGAGAAAGCAGGTCCCAGAGCTCATTACCAGTCAGCGTGCCTAGCATGCTGATGAGCTCCAAATACAGTGACAGACCTTGTCTCGAACAAACACGGTAAAGAGTGGCAGAGGATACCCAATACTGATCACAGTGTATACACACTCATGTATGTGCATAGACACATTCATACAGTATGCACATGTACACACAAAAATATTAGTAGCTGGAAAAATCTTATGTGAAAGGTGTATGAGAATTATTTTCTATAAATATGAAAGTTCTTAAAAAATTAGATCATTTTGAAAGTTGGAGAATTCAAATTCCTATGTCTAAATATGCAATTTTCTACATTCACTATGTTGGTAATCAGGTTAAATGTCACCAGTATTGGCCAGAACCCCCAGGAAGCTCTTCCTATGGATGCTATCAAGTTACCTGCCACTCTGAAGAAGGAAACCCTGCCTATATCTTCAGAAAGATGACACTGTTTAACCTAGAGGTAAGAAGTCAAGAGTATTTGTGTATAAGAACTGCTGTAAAGTCTTTGAGCTGAAAATGTCTTTAGTCTGAGACTAGTTACTGGGAAACAAAAGTTACTCAACCGGTAGCTAGAAGGATGGATCATCTGTTAAGAACACTTTGCTGAGGGCTGGAGAGCTGGCTCAGTGGTTAGAGCACTGACTGTTCTTCCAGAGGTCCTGAGTTCAATTCCCAGCAACCACATGGTGAATCACAACCATGTGTAATGGGATGTAGAGGGTTGGTATATGCTTGGGCCAAGAAATGGCACTATTAGGAGGTATTGCTTTGTTGGAGTAGGTGTGTCACTGTGGGTATAGGCTTTAATACGATAGCCCTAGCTGTCTGAAGGTTAGTCTTTCACAAGCAGCTTTCAGATGAAGATGCAGAACTTTCAGCTGGGCCTGCATCATACCTGCCTGGATGCTGCCATGTTCCTGCTTGATGATCATGGACTGAACCTCTGAACCTATAAGCCAGCCCCAATTAAGTGTTGTCCTTATAAGAGTTGCCTTGGTTATGGTGTTGGTTCACAGCAATAAAACTCTAAGACAAATGTGATGCCTTCTGGTGTCTGAAGACAGCTGCAGTGCACTCATATACATAAAATAAATAATTCTTTTTAAAATAAATAATTCTTAAAACAGAAGAGTATTTGCTGATCAGTCATAAAGAGAGTTCAGATCCTAGCACTGATATAACAAGCCGGACATAACTGCAAGTGCCTGAGGCCCCAGCTCTGAGAATTCAGACAGAAGGGTCCCTGGTGCTTTCTGGGCTCTACCATAGCAAGGACCAGGTTCAGTGAGAGATCTTGTCCTAAAGGAGTAAGTGGAAAGTAAGAAGGGAAGAAACCTAATGACTTTTGTAGCTTCTACATAGACATACTACACACACACACACGCACGCACGCACGCACACACACTTAATTTATCTTTGCATTGTTCTGAAGCACTGGGGTTACTTGGGTTAAACAAATAAAAATGCCATGGCTATATATAACCTTAGATATCTATATTTAGATTTTTTTTAAATCAGGAGTATGTTGAAGATAGAAATCACTATTCACACATGCATGAACGTCTGCCTAACTCTTGATTATCTACTTAGAAAAATAAAGATTAAACTAAAGAACTATCTTAATGATTTAGCCTATAGATTGGTACATTATATCATAAGCTAGACAGTATAGTTTTATTTTTATTCGAATAAATTTTAGCAATTTCCCCCTGTAATTTTTAGCTTCATTTAGTGTCAGATTTTTTTTTTTTTTAATATTAGCATATCATCTGACTCCATCCTTGTTGACTGTAGGAGAGCCAGTAAGGCTCTACCTCACTTGTCACTAGTCAGACTCTTGGAGTAGCAGCTGTTCCCACTTTTAAAGGATTAAATATTGGTGGGGAAGACCTGGGCCTTCACAGTCTTATGTTGCAGTTACTCCCTTTCTTTAGCTTTTATAAAGTGACCATCAGGGTCACTAAATGTGATGGTGCAAGTATTTATTCCCAGCTTGAGCAAAATAGAATGGAAAAAACAAAGTTTCTAGCCAACATAAAAGTGCACATACACTGATGGATAGTGAAGAGGCAGATGCCACTCCCAAGTGATGATCAACTCCTACCTTCATTGAATGGACACTAGCCAGCCTGAGCATGGCAAACAGGGCTCTGGCAGTTCTTTCCCTTCTCCCTCATTTTCTCTGCCTTGCTAGATTGCATTCCTAAAGCTAGCCAAAAAGGCCACTTTCTCCTTCTGAAGCTGACTATGAGTCCATCTATCAAAGTATCAAGGTCCAGTAATCAAAAGCCCCCTTTGGCTTACCCAACTGACATGCCCAATTAAAACTAAACATCTCACTCTAGTATGAGCTTTCCCCTTTTACCTTTATAAACTGACATTTACCTATGGGCTACGTCTGTCTCCTCTATCCAGAGGCAGTTCTTTGTCAGCACCCCTACCCCAAAGTCACTTCTGCCCCCTCTCCCGTTTCCTTCCCTTTCTCCCTCAGCCTCTATCTTCTGTCTTTCTCTCTTATTCCTGCCCTTTTGTCTCTGGGACAAGTAATTCTCCTCTGTTCTGAGAACTTGGTCTTGGCAGTATGAGCTGGTACTGATCTTTTCATTCATGATCTTCCTTTAACATAAATGTCCTTCCCCAGACTGAATGATGTTGACTGATAGTTACCTGTATGAAAGTGTGTGAGTAAGAAATTGGTATGATTTAGTCTGTTGGAACCTTTTAAACCTAACGATGCTGTGGAGCTGTAGCTGTCGGTTCACTTTTCACCTGAAAGGAGGAACCTCTGGACTGCTAAAGGCCGGAATGGGCAGGGTCAGGATTTGAGGACTTGAGCCAAAGTTCTTATTTTCATTATATCCATCACACCCCCACTGCTCTGACCAAATGGAATCAGTCCTTATTTAACTCTGTGCTTTTAGGACCTCTAATTTTTCATCTGTGTTTGAGAGATTTTTGTATTTAAGTGTTTTGTTACACTTATTTATGTGTGCAAGTGTTTGTAGTTTTGTCATGATGAGTCTGTGGAGGTCAGAGAGGGCAGAAGACAACCTGCAGGAGTCTAGTTTCTGCTCCACCATGAGGGTCCCAGGGATTGAGTTTAGATGGCCACGCCTTAACTGCTGAGCCATTTCATTCTCCTCGGGCTTTTTGCCTTTTAATCTCCATGATGTCATTTGTGTCATGAAAAAATTATCTCAAGTTTTATTCATACTCACAAAAGTGTTTACCTTAATCTTTGCTCACATGGAATCTCTACTAGGTGATCTTTTAAGCAGTTCTCTGAACTTAATTTATTTCTGCCTATTTATTTGATTGCCATGTTCAAAATACCTTATAGATATAAAAATTGAGCTATAAGAGTGCAGCTCTGTAGGCAGGTGGTGGCAGTGCACACACACCTCAGGTCTAGCACTGGGGAGGTGGGAGCAGGTGGGTCTCATGGTCTCCAGTTAGTTCTACAGAGTTAGTTCCAGGACAGCCAAAAGCTACACAAGGAAACCGTGTCTAGGTAGACCTTTAAAACAACAACAACAAAAAAAGTACAGCAATGTCAGTAGCTAGTACTTACAAGGATACAACTATTTCTGTGAAATGTTTTCCTTCTGTTCAAATGTTGTATTTAAGTGAGTTTATACACATGGCAAGAGGAAAAGGAAAGGTGTTTTTTCTTTTCTTCTAAACTTAAAATGCCATGAATTTTATATTTTAAAGGTAATTCCTAGGTCAAAGTGTGTAACTTCTCATTTTTATTTAGAAAAACGAGAGTCGCCAACTGACTCAGATTCAGTACACAGCCTGGCCCGACCACGGAGTGCCTGATGACTCAAGTGACTTTCTGGAGTTTGTTTGTCATGTACGAAACAAGAGGGCTGGAAAAGAAGAGCCAGTTATTGTTCATTGCAGGTATTTCATTTCCTGTCCTTGAAAAATGTATAAGAACTTTCTGGGGAAAGCATTCTGTATTTTGGCCTTTTGTTGTGATTACTTCTGTGATAGTTAGAAGATGGAAGACAATGGAGAAAATTCTAATATAATCATATATGAAACTATGCAAAAGGATTAAAAACAATAGTCATTTTTCTGGTTCTCCTGTTTTAATATTCTTCATTGGAATGTGTCTTATAATTGATTGTAACTTGAATATTATGGAATCCTAACCTTATTTCCATGTGTTTGTATTGCTATAGCAAGATATTAAACTCTGGGTAGTTTATAAAAGCAGGAAGGTATTTTTCAATTTTAGATTGCAAGGCCAAGTGTGGCCAGCAGAGGCTGCTGGCCACAAACAAGGGAGCTTAGCCTGTGTGAGCAGCAGAGCCAACATGTCAGCATCCTGTGCATTTTTCCCCTATTTTTAGTGGTGTTTTAACTCTTATCTTAGTGTTTCCTTATTTTACCATTTTTGAGAAAAGGTCTCAGACAACCTAAGCTGGTCTTATATTCTTTTGTGATTGTGGACAGCTCTGGACTCAGGGTCCTTAGTCCTCCACTTACCCAGTACTGGAATTGCTGTGTGCACTGCCACTCCATCTTACAAAATATAATTTTTGTGTTTTTATTTTTTAAATTACATTCTTTATGTATAGCTGGTTTTGTTTTTTATTATTCAGCAAGTTTTTTCTTTTCAATCTCCTGTTTTTTCCTCCTTATTTAAAAAAATTTTTTTATTGGTTCTTTGTTAATTTGACATCATGCTTCCCTATTCCACTCATCTCCTCGTCCCTCCATATCTGCCCTCTGCCCTTGCAACCTTTCCCCCAAAACAAAACAAAATAAAGAACATCTCGCTGTGAAAGCTGTGGTAGGTCAGATAGTATACCTTTTCTCAAAACACTTTACTTGCCAGTTATTGCAAGTCATTAGGTTCAAGGCCTCTGGTTTCTGCTACACCATCAATTCTGGATCCTTGCCTGGCTATCGCTTGGATATCCATTTACATCCATTTATTGCTGTGTCATGAAGATCCTGCAGCTTTGGGTCTGTAGGACCTGCCTCTTCCCACACTCCAGCATGTGAGTTGATCAGCCCCCGAGCTTTCCTGTGCCAGTGCCAGTGGGGCCAGCTCTTCCACTTTGCCCAGGAAGGGGATTCCTCTTCTGTTCTATAACTTATCTCTACTTTTCTTTTTCCTTTCACTTAACATTGTTTCTTATGACTCTATTTTCTTTTCCTTCCAGGTTTCTTTCTTTATCCCATTCATTACTATTTCCACCTTTGCTATAAATGATTTTTAACTTCAGAGTACACTTATCTTTTGTTTTGCCATTTTATTTTTCCTCCTTTGGTCACTGAGGGAGTTTAATCAATTTAACTGTGTTTCTATATCACAATCAGTGTGGGGTTACCAACTTGTTTTCATCTCTCTGAGTGGTATTGGGGGTTTACCCTGCAAGAATAGCCCTCTCAGTAGGAAGATTCCCAAATAAAAGTGGAAGAAAAAGCCACACTAACAAAGGCACAAATTAGGACACAGAAATAATTCCTCGATAACTAAATTCAAGCATACTAAGACAGGTAAAATGTTGGATCGATTCAAACATTTTTCTGTAAAAATCATTAGTGACTTTAAGGGAAATATAAACAAGCAGATTAATGAGCTAAGAATTTCATATCAGGACTTGGAAAGAAAATGGGCAACAGAGGAGAAAGTAAGTAAAGTGGATAGAAAAGTTAGTTTGCAAATGAGTAAGAAATTAGT
Source organism: Micromys minutus (assembly GCF_963924665.1). NCBI lineage: Eukaryota > Metazoa > Chordata > Mammalia > Rodentia > Muridae > Micromys > Micromys minutus. The sequence goes on along the minus strand of NC_137975.1, from coordinate 12,174,567 downwards.
CAAGAAAATTGAAATTTACAAAAAATAAATAAAATGTCAGAAATGAAAACTTTGGAGCAAACTTTTAATAAAATGTAGAAAGTAGAATGTATCACCAATGGACTAGACTAAGCAGCAATGATAAAAGAACATCAGGATTATGGGCAAGGCTGAAGAGCACTATGCAGACATGGTGGTTTAAAAGCAAGCAAACAAAGTCACAATCATAACTTTCAAAAACTTGAGGAAATTATCAAGAGACAGAATCTAGGCATCTGTGTGGTAGAAGGAATCAACAGATAAAAGCAAGACTAGAAAACCTGTCCAATGAAAGCATAGCAGCAAATATAGGGAAGCCCAGGAGGTATTTAGAATCCCAAATTACATGACCAGGGAAGAGCCTCTCCATGGTGCAGTATACTCAAGGTGCCAAAGAATAACAATAAAGTTGTAGGAGAACCAGGCATAGTGGAACATACCTTGGTACAAAGGTAGTAGGATCTTTGATGTTCGGGCCAGGCAGTACCACATATTCAGCCCCTTTTCAAACAAGCAAATACTGGAAGAGAAAAAATAGCAACTCACTGAAACAGCAAGCATAGTGACTGGAGAGATGGCTCATCAGTCAAGAACACTGGCTACTCTTGCAGAATGCCTGGCTTTGATTCCCAGAACCCACACAGTAGCTCATAACTGTCTTTAAATCTGGTTCCAAGGGAATTAAAGGCCAGAAAAGCATGGGGTAATATATTTCAAGTCCTGAAAATGAATAGCCAATAATACGACTTGATTCAACAAAGCTACCTTTTAATATGAACAGAAATAGGACATTTCAACACTAAAACAGTTCATGACCACTAAATCAGCATTGCAGAAGATACTCAAAGAGAACCCAAACACAGGACAGTAGGAACCATCAAGAGATCACAGGAGTTAATTTTATGAGAGGACTAAAAAGCAAAGGATACTTGAACCTATCATATGTTTAACAAAGTCAGTGAAATTCCTTGTGCAGATAGAGAAAAAGAAAATGCAAACGTTAATCAACTGCTCTTCCCCACCAACAAAAAACACAGCAAAATTATAGATAGAAAGAAAGGAGAGAAAGAAATGGGAAAGGAAGGAGGAAGAAAATGAAAAGAAAGAACCATGCCCTCAACATAATAAAGTCTACAATAAACCTATAGCCAACATTATACCAAATGCAAAAAAACTGAACACATTTTCTGTTCAGTCAGAAACTGGGCAATTCACATATTCAGTGTAGTGCTCTATTCTTGATTCAATATAAACTCAAAATCTTAGCTAGAATAAGGCAAGAAAATAAATATAAATAAATAATGAAGAAAAAGGTTAAATTATCCCTATTTTCTGGTCATGTGAGGTGATTTTTGAAAGACCCTACATACTCCATAAGAAAACTCTTAGCTCTGAATAACACTTTTAACAAAGTTGCATAATTAGAAGAAAAAAATCAACAAACAAATATAGGTAGCATTCATATAAATCATAAACGTGTCAACAAAGCAGTCAATGGGCAAGTTCCATTCACAATAGCTATAATAAGGTCCTTAGGAATAAACATAGTAAGTCCATTAAAGACCTCTACAATAAAAATGCTAAAATACTGAAGAAAGTAAGTGAAGACACTGAAAGATGAACAGATCTCCCATACTCATGGGCTGCTAGAATAATTGTAAAAATGGCTGTGTCCCTAAAAGAAACTTACAGACTAAACATAATCTTGACAAAATTCTAGTGACACTCCCCACAGAACTGGGACAGAAACCCCTAAAACTCACATGAAAGCACCAAAGATCCCAAGTAACTAAGACAAACAAACAAAAGACATCATAACCAGAGAGTATTATAATACATGATCTCAAATTACACTGCATAGCTCCAGTGACAACCACAGTGAGATACTGGCATGAAACAGACCCAGACCAGTGGCTAGAATAATAGATTCAAAAGTCAATGCTCACAATTACTTCTACCATTTTACAAGTGTTGTCAACATTTTACTTGGGTAGTGTTGATCTCTTGATAAACACTGATTATTCTTCATCCCCAGCTGATTAGAAACAGCCAAGTTTCAATGAAAAATACATTAACAGCCCTGATAGACTATTTTCAAGGACTCCAAATTTTTCTCTGAAACTTCACAAGCTAGGCCTCCATTTTTTTTGTTGCTCTCACCATTATTTTCCAACAACACATTAAGCTCCAATCACTCAATGACTTTTTCAGACCAGAGCTCCAGACCCTCTACCCTTCTCCCACAAGGCATCCCAAGGCAGAAAAACTCCATGGTCAGGTTCATCACAGCACTTTCTGCTTTAGTTTGATTTCCTTTTGCTATGAGAAAACACTGATCAGAAACAACTTGAGACAAAAAGAATTTACTTCATTATATGTCCATCATGGAGGAAGTCAGGGCAGGGCTCAGAGCAGGATCCTAGAGACAAAAGCTGAAGAACCATCAATCACAGTGGTTACTCACTTCTACTGGCTTGCTAAGCTACTTTTCTGAAATAGTCTAGGCACACTAGACTAATAGTAGTCTGGGTCCTCCTTTGTCAGTCAGCAATTAAGAAAATAACCTTCAAGCCCCTAGGCCAAGCTGAAAGTAGACTCATACTTCTCACTCTGCATAAATATCAACTTCAAATGGATCAGAAACCATAATCTGAGACTTGAGAACCAGAAACTCATAGAGAAAACCATGGGTAGAATATTTGATGATACAAGCAGGAGTTTTCTGAAAGACTAATAGCTCTGGAAGTAATGGCAAGAACTGACAGGTGGAATTGTTTTAAAGCTTTCGATAAATGGAAGAATCAGCAGAGTGAAGAGATTCGGTTTGTCAACAGGAAATCTGACAGGATTTATGTCATTATTCACTCAGTAAATGGACAAATAAGTTGAACTAACAGTTCCTAAAAGAAGAAACACAAATAGCCAATGAATATTTGAAAAAAGGTTCAACATCCTTTAGTTATCAGGGTAATAAAAATAAAAATTTGTTTGTCATTCCATCTCATTCCACACAGAATGGCCATTCTGAAGAAAATAAATAAGAAATGACGGCGAGGATGTGGGAAAAGAAGAGCCTTTAGTCACTGCTACTAAGAATATAAATTGTTACAGTCTCTGTCCAGATTATGTAGACTCCTTGAATATTGAGCTACCATATGACCTGGCTATATCCCAGATCAATATGTACTTGAACCACTGATGCCAGGTCAATATATCATAATCAGTGTAAAGAATGAAATTTATCATTTACAAGAAATTTGATATAACTATAGATTATATAAATTAAAGTAAGTTGGTTCATAAATACTTGATTTCTTTTTTTTTTTTTTTTTTGGCAGATGTTTAGTGAGGGAAAAATACATAAGACATGCAAGTAGGAAGGAGACAAGCAGGAAAAGAATGAAGGGAAGAGGGAAGGTTATGGGAAAAACAAAATGGGCCATTGTTTTCTCTCAGAATCTAGATTTAAAAATACATATATTTAAATATCTATAAATGATATAAAATCAAAGGGGGAACTAATGCAGGAGATGAGTGTAGGAGAGGGAGTGCTATGTCATGCAAAAAAACTTCATGAAATTCATTATTTTGTATGCTAACTAAAATTAAAATTTTGGGGTTTTTTTTTTTTTTTTTTTTTTTGGTGGGTGGGGTTTGAGTCCAGTGTCAGGGCTGGAGGGCTGACGGCTTAGTTCTTAAAAGAATTTGTTTCTCATTCAGAGGACCAGGGTTCAAGACCCAGCACTAACATGGTGGCTAACAACCAACTATAACTCCTGTCCCCGGGGATTATCACCTCTAGCCTCATTGGGTACACGGGCACATTGTGCACTTTCATACATGTAGGCAGAACATGTATACACATGAAATAATTCAAAAAACAGAACAAGATGCAATGTCAAGAGGGGAGATGTATGGATCTTTATATTATAAAATCTTTAGTAGCTACTTGTAGGTTATACATTTTTCCCCCAAGTATCTGAATGGTAAGTTTGATATAACTTAATTTCAAACATTAACTTATATAAGGTACAAAACCCAAAATTGTCTTTTATGTATTTGTTAATGACTTATTTTGCACCTGTTACTTTGCACTTTAAAATATTAAACAGTTGACTTGCTAGTTTTATGAAATAAAACCTTAAAATGAAATTGTTTTTCTTTATTGTGATGTGATACTTTGATATTTCTGCAAAAGGGCCACAAATTAACAATTGTACCACCAAAATGTTATATGTCTGTCTTTTTTCAGTGCTGGAATTGGAAGGACTGGGGTTCTTATTACTATGGAAACTGCCATGTGTCTCATTGAATGCAATCAGCCAGTGTATCCACTAGACATTGTAAGAACAATGAGAGATCAAAGAGCCATGATGATCCAAACACCTGTGAGTACTGTGCTTCATGTGCCTCTGCCTCCCAAACAAGGTGGATCTTGTTAGTAATCTACATTCTATATCATTTGTCTTGTACACAAATGTACATACACACGACAGGGTCCTGCTGTGTAACCCAGACTGACCTAGAATTCACTATGTACTGCAGACTAGGCTCCAACTCTTCAACCTCCTGCCTCAGCCTCCTGACAAGTATGTGCCTCAAGCCTGTCCCTAAATTATATCTTGATCGTTTTAATTTCTACTCAGAAACAATTACTCTGTAGTATGATAGTTAATAGCTCTTGGAAAACAACCATGTTTGTTTTGTGTATGTGCCATGTCTGTCTGCTTTTCATGTTGCAACAGATACCTGTGGCCTACAATGTCTACAGTATTTACTCTCGGGCCTTTTACAAAAACAGTTTTGCCAGTGTGTATATATCTTAGCGTGATAACTTGTGAGTGCTTTGCTAGATGTAGAGGCCCTTGTCTTGGGTTGTTTAGTCAAGAGGAATGCTGTGTATGAGAGTTTATGAGCTCCTGAACTGGAGGTCTGGGTAGAGCTTTCTTCAGGTCTACAGCTGTGTAGAAAGCCTTCCCTTTTCCTAAGAACTTAAATTGCATAACAGTGACAAAATTCCTAGAAATTAAGATACTTATTTATTATATTCTCCACTGACTTTTCATATTACCTCAGTAATCAAAAGAATCAGGTAAGATTGGTTTTTGTATTAATTAAACCAGAGTAAAATGTTGGCATTGTTAGTGGCCACAGATTTCTTGATGCTTACTGGCCTAAGTACTTAAAAAATACCTGTCATTTTCAAAGCTTCTAAGTACACAAAATTTCACAGTTACTCAGAAGTTAACATTGTAATATAATAAAGACATTATAAATACTCTACATTTGCTACTAGTTTCATTTGCACAGTTATCCACTTTCTCATTATTTAAAGCAGATCTTGGATGATGTAAGCATTTTTGAATGTAAATAAAAGATAAGATTGTTTTCTTTAACAGAAATACTACTGTCTCACCTACATGTAATTATAACTTCTTAATATTCAAATTATATTATAAATATTTATAAATATTCATCAAAACTCCTTTTTTAATTTTAGAACTTTATTTAAATACAATTCACATGCCATAAATTTATTTTTTAAAGTGTTACTTCAGTGTTTTTTAGTATGTCACAGAGAATAGCCATTCTCTCTATTTTCAGAACATTTTTATCATCTTATAAAAGAAACTCCATTCTTGTTAAGCACTTATTCCCATTCTCTCTGATACTCTCAACGCTCCCTTAGCCTCAGGCTATGCAGCACTGACTCAGTTAATGTTTACTCCAGTGTGTGTTCCTTCCTCTGTCTGCTGAACACTGTGGCAGTACCTGGGCCTAGCACATTCTGTATATTCGTCTGTTGACTCATCAGTATATGAATTGTTTCTTTTTAATGACTTGTTCTTCCATGAACACTTATGTTACACATGTCTTCTTCGTTGGGTATACACTGGAGGAAAGTCACTGGGCCAGTGGGCTAGGGCACATTTGACTACTGAGCTGTATCCTCAGCTACGGACACAGTTCTGTATTTCCAACAAAGGTTCAAATAGGGTTCCATTTTCTTAACATCATTGAAATGTACCTTGTTTAAGAGAGATTCTGTTTCATATAAGGATATGAAGTATTATTTTGACTTTGATTTGTATTTTCTTAATAGTGTTGTCAAATATCTTCTGTAAAAAATTATTTTGCTCCTTTTAATTGTCATTTTGTTGTGAAATTTATATTTTCTAGATAAAAATATTTTGTGAAATTTTGTTTTCAAATAATTCCATTCTCTTTTTACTTCATTTTCTATTTATGTGAAAGTGTTCCCATTTATTTAGTGTGTGCTGCGTGTATATGAGTGGTTACACGGCTTGCAGTGGCTCACCTGGGAAAGTCAGAGGTCTACTTAGAAAGACAGGTTCTTTTAGTCTTCCCTGTGAGTCCAGGGGCCAAACTTGGAAACACTTTTAATCATTGAGCATCTTGTTTCCTAGCCTTTGTGTGTTGGTTTTGTTGTTGCTTTGTTTTTCCACTTCATCTGTTTTTTTCTTAGTAATACCATTTATGACCCAGATAGTGGGTTAGGAATGTAATTTAGTGGTAGAACACATATAAGACCCTGGTTTTGATGCATAGCTCCACATAAATAACCCAAATGTTTTTCATTTTAATGAAGTCTGGTGTCTTTTTTTCATTGTAGTGTTCCTTGATATTTTATGTTCTTTGAGGCTACTGTGACTGGGGTTGTATGCATGATCTCTTTCTAAATATGCTTGTTGTTGCAGTATAGATATATTCTTGGCTTTTATAAGGTAAGTTGACCAATATTGCCGCTTTGCCAAAATTGTTGATTGTTTCCAGTCACTGTGCCAGTGGGCTAGGACACATTTGACTACTGAGCTGTAATCTCAGCTAAGGACAAAATTTCGTATTTCCAACAGCAAAATATAAGGGTCCCATTTTCTGGTGGAATATTTTAGATATCCTATGTAATACTAAATCATCTACAAGAAGTGTCAGTGTGACGGTTTGCTTATGCTTGGCCCAGGAAGTGGCACTATTGGAAGGTGTGGCCTTGTTGGAGGAAGTGTGTCACTCTGGGGATGGGCTTGGAGACACTCCTCCCAGCTGCCTGAGGATGCTTGGTCTGTTCCTGGCTTCCTTTGGATGAAGATGTAGAACTCTCAGCTCCTCCTGCACCTTGACTGCCTGGACGCTGCCATGCTCCCACCTTGATGGTTCTGGACTGAACCTCTGAACCTGTAGGCTCTTCTGACTTTCAAAATTCTCACTGAGATGCCAACTGTTTTTCTGATGCATTTTCCTTTATATGTGATGTAAGGATTCATCCTTCTTTCCTCCCTCCTTCCCTTTCTCCCTCCCTGTCTGTCTTTCTGTCTTTCTCTCAGTCTTTCTTTTTTTCTTTTGCAGCATTCTGTACTTTTTCTTTGTTCTTTCTATCTACTCACTTTGTGGTGGAGACCCCTGACTTTTCTCATTGGGTTATTGAGTTTTTCAAGTCTGTCTTCATTTCAGCTTAAGTTCTCTTCAATATTTTTATTTATTGAAATTCAGTCTTCAAACCCTATATTGCCTCTTGCTTGCATTTAGACAGGTTTTCTTTATTTGTTTTTCTCTTTGAGTTTAAATTCAAATTCACTAAACTATCTGTTTATATCTTTAAATTTAAATCTTTTGCTGAAGCTTATGGTTACAACTTTTGTGTCCTGTGGTTCATCTAGGTAATTCTTATTAGAATTATAGGACTGGTAATAAGTCTGGTAGATTTTGTCTTAGGTTTTTCTGTTGTTTCCATTTTTATGATAAGGCCTGTGCATGTCGGCTGTGGACACAAGCAGACTAGGCCTAGCGATTGGGTATGGCAAAACTGAGGTGAAGCCAGGTGGTTGGGCTGGCATGCAGAAGAAGGGAGGCGTTGTGTGAGGGTTCAGACTGGGGAGGTGCGGGCAGGTGGGCTCTCTCATAGAGCGTTGGTTTGGTCTGGCCTGGGGACCGGTTATGTCTCAGGTGGAGTCAAGTTGGGTGCACAAGGCTATTTGGTTTTGTTCTTTTTTTTTAATGTGAGAATGAACATATAAGAAAAATTTCCATTTTAACCATTTAATGTATGCATTTCAGTAGTATTGAGTATATGTACATTTATGACCTTTTTTTTTATACCATTAAAAAAACATATTCATATCCATTCTCCTAAGAGTCTGGTAACCTCTAGTCTACTGTAGGTTTCAGAGTTTGATGTATCATATAAGTAGAGTCACACAGTGCTTGTGTATTTCTGACTGCCTTGGTTCAGAGAGTTAATATTCTCACAGTTCCTCTGTTTGGCAATCATGTCAGAACCTGGCTCCTCTTCAAGGCTAAACCATAATCCGTTGTTTTCTATACTAGATTTTGTGTAGTAATTCCTCTATCAGTGGACATGTGGCTGTTTCCAGCTTGTGACTATTCTGAGTAATGCTACTGTGATGGGGATTGTATAAAATATGTCTGAGACTTCAGTTTGATTACTTTCAAATCTGTACCCACATTGAAATTGCTGAGCTATTAAGTTATAATGGTTGTTTTTCTATTTTATTTGAAATCGATGTTCAAATAATGGCCTGCACATTAGTTTAGATCCAAATTCTAACGTTTTATAATCAAGAAAGTACTTTCTGCACTTCTTGTTCTTTTTGGGGGGGGGGCTGTTTGGTTTCTTTCTATTAATTTAAGAAACAAACCAAGATACTTGTATTATATCATTTGCTAGAGTCTCCGTTGGTTTGGTTTATATTCTCAAGGTAGTATTATGTGTATTTCCTCAAAGTGACAGATGGATCTGTAGGCTAGGGCAGTTTGATGGAAATTCCTCAAGATACACATGATGTTTGGTTATCTTTCGTTTTGTGATGTTAGCACTCCTCAGGTGATCAAAACTGCCATCGTTATTCACTGGGTGTAGAGTGATAACCTTCTGCTTGTTTGTTTGATGCTTACTGTTTACTGGATTGCTCCCAAGTCCATATTCAGCTACCGCTGTTGTATATAGATCAGGCCTCTGCCTAGGAATGGGCACCATCCACAATGGGCTAGGTCAGTTCATTTATTAACTAGAGTGTGTTTTTAAAGATTTATTTATTGTTATTTTCTGTGTATGAGCACTTCACCTGCATATATGTATATGCATCATGTATATGCCTGATACCCTTAGAGGTGAGGAGAATTATCAAATTCCCAGGAACTACAGTTAGAGGTGGCTGTGAGCCATTGAGGGTAGTGGGAGTCAAACCAGGACCTCTGGAAAAGTAGCACTTAACGACTGAGCCATTGCTCCGGCCTAGAATGATTTTTATAGAAGATAAATTTTTAACTCTTTCCCTTGACTTTCAAGTGCAGTCTTAATTTTGTTTTGTTTTGATTTGTAGTGCTGGCATGGGGTCCACTCAGATATGCTGCACAATGCTGTTCCTTGCACAATGTTTGGCACCCAGCTCAGATTCCACTGTGGTCTACTAGCTTTCTCCACTGCCAACAACTGACTTTTAGATGTTTTGATACAATTTAGAAAGTGTAAATATAGCTGGTTGTAGTGATACACACCTTTGAATCTTAGCCCTCTGGAGGTAGAGGCAGGTGGATCTCTGTGAGTTTGATGACAGCGTGGTCTACATAGTGAGTACCAGGAAAGCTGGAGCTACAGGGTGAGAGCCTTTGGGGGTGGGAGTGGGGTCAATCTAAACATACTTTACCTGTTTTCAGTATTTTTCTTGACGGTGCCCAAAATTATACTATATTTTGGCCAGAAGGAACCTCAGTTTCTAAGTTCTTTAAAACCACTTTGTGAACTTGCTTGCTAACAGAAAAAAATCACTAAGCCAGCTTTGTATTTTATGACCTAGGTTTGGAATCTAATTTCTCCAGTAATTCTTGGTTCTGTTATTTTACATGCTATGCTTTGAGTTCTGGGGATGTGGTATTGTTATTGGTGATATGTTTCTCTAAACTGTTATGTGTCTGAACATACATGTCCATGATATAATGTGAATTTGGACATGGTGTTTTGTACTTAACATCTTTATCTGCTTTTTTTCCCTTTCTAGTTTAGCAAGAATACATCTTCTCTAGGACAGCAGTAAGACTAAGAATGTTAAAAGTACTCTTCTGTTTTCTCTCACATGGCCTGCCATAGTTTCAGAATGGCAGTGCTGATAGTGAAGAGTTCCTGGTTTCCCACAGTTTTATTTGAACTTTGGATGTTACTCCAAAATCAATTGCTGTCTTAAAATCCCTGCAAATAGCTCATCAGGTTGATATAGGCCTTGTTGATTTGTTTTAGGATAGTATTCGTTTTATGTTTACATCTGGAAAAGAAGGGTGTGGTCTGAGGAGATGGCCTAGTGGTGAAAGAGCACTGGCTGCTCTTCTAGAGAACCCAGGTTCAGTTCCCAGCACCCACATGACAGCTCAGATCTGCCTGTAATTCCAGTTCTTAGGGAATCAACACCCTCAAACAGACATGACAACAAGACAGAAAAAAATGAAAGTAATCATTAGAGAAGCAGAGGAGAGGGAGGAAGAAAAGGTTTATTATTTGGTGAAGTCTGGTCTCTGTTCCTCTGCTTTTTTTCCCCTCCATTCTTTCATGAAGACACTTTAATTACATTTTCTTCCCTTAAAAAAAAGAGTTATACTAACAGTAAATTCTAAATGTATATTTATATTTTCCTTTAATGAATGTCATACATACTTTTCATCTCTCACCTTTTAATACTTTTATATGACACAGAGACTAAGATAGAAATTGAGTGTTCAGGTGTGTGTGAAGAGGATATAGGTGGTCTTGGCCACTCTCTACTTGATCTTTAGAGAAAGGGTCTCTCCCTGTACCTGGAGCTGAGCTGGCAGCCAGGAAATCCTAATGCTCTTTCTCTGCCCAAACACAGAAGTGCTCAGCCCTTTCACATGGGTGACAGCCATGAATCTAAGTCCTCATGCTTGTTCAACAAGTATGCTCACCTGCTGAGCCATCTCCCCAGCCCTTCCTTGCCTTTTTGGTTGTTGTTGTATGTTTCTTTATTTTGCCTTGTCTTCTTGAAACAGGTTGTTCTGGTATTCATTATGTAGGTTATGCTGGTCTTGAACTTACAGAACTCTTGCTTCTGTCTTTCAAGTGTTAGCATATGCGTAAACCTCTCTACCTGACATTCTTGCTTGTTCTCACTTACCAGCATAGTCGCACACCACGGTAGGACAAAGGGACAGGAGGGTGTCTGTCTTATCTGCACAGTACACCGATGGCAACTTAAATGGTTTCTACTTGTTTATTATAAAGAAGGGAATATGTTTTCTGGATTTTTTTCTAGTTTATATCTTGAATTGAATTTCCTGGAAGAATGTTTGTTCCAAAGGTAAAATAATGTTATTTTGTTAAATACATTCAAATTTATCTTTATCGTTCCAGTACTTTAACATTCCTACCAAACATTGTCTTGGGTTTTGCCAACAAAGTATTATGTGAGGGATTTTTTTTGTTTGTTTGTTTTCTTAACTTTTTACCAATTTTTAAAACCCTCTATCTCTGTTTGGTTTCACTTTTCAAGTTTTTAAATGAGCAACATAAGCGAGATGTTAGTTTTTGGTTTTATGGACATTGTAGTGATTCTGTTTTTTTACTTGTGTTTTTCAGAGTCAATACAGATTTGTATGTGAAGCTATTTTGAAAGTTTATGAAGAAGGCTTTGTTAAACCGTTAACATCATCAAATAAATAGAGAACAAAAAGGTCAGAATAAGTATTGGGAAACTGATTTTGTTCCATTCACTGTGCCATATGCATTGGTAGGAAATGGCCTCTCACACAAAAGTGAAGCCCTGAGAGACTCAGAGAACTCCAGCACTACTGCACTTTACGTCTCAACACGTCACTCAGACCGTGACTCACGTGACCCACTATCTGTGCTGCTCTGAGCAGATGGTGGGAACTGAACATGTTCAGGGTCATTTATGGCATTTGGAGTCGTTGCCATGCAGTCCCCTCGGGTAGAATTGCCACAGACGGGGCTCAGAATTCTCATCTCTGCTGTACCTTGGGAGCAAAAAGGAGTCACCATCAGGAGTCTGTCTGCTCTGGTCCTCTCCAGTGGCTCACGGACTCACTCTACTGATTACCAGATTTCAGTTTTCAAATGTTAGCAATACCATTCTCAACATCAGCCAGTACACTGCCTGTGGATGCAGCCCATCGTCCTGACATCCCAGTAGGGACCTGCCGTTGAGAAGAGAATTGGAACTTGCTGTTCCCAGGAAATGCTGCACAGTGTCCATTTACCAGCATCTTATAGAAATAACTATGAATCTATGGATTTTCTTGGATTTAGTAATGTAACTTATATTTATCATAAGGTTGGCTTATTCCAAATCATGTGATTTCACATTCTTGATGTAAAGGAATGCATGCATCGTGTCTTAACCCCTTAAGTGCCTTGAGATATCTTTGTCTAATGAAAAGGCACTCATTTGACCCCATAGGAGGTATGTATACTGTACATTCTTATACATTTATGAATTTTTAATAAGTTCACAGTGTTTTAAAAAACCAGCTTATGTTGAGAGTCAAACAAACAGCAGAGGGTGAGAACGTCTGTTTCTTACTCAGTGCTTGCTTGTACTTTGCCATAAAAGCCAGGATCTCTGTACTCTGCTGAGAGAGCATCTGCTGCTATGGAATTGTTCACAGCCTGTACATTCCTTTACTGAGGGATAGGGGTTAAAGTTTAGCAGCTTAACTTAAAAAGAGGGTTTATTCCTCCAATTTTATATCTACTTCATCCTGAGTTAAGACGTGATGTTCAACATGTACATTAGACATAAGTATATTGGCACTCTTAAGTTATAGTGGCGAAGTTAATTAGGTGAGTTATTAACGTCTATAACTAAAGTGCTTCCCGGAAGTACCATTCTAGGTCATATCGGGCTGTCTTCACACTGCTCTTTTCATTGGGATTCTTCAGACAAACAGTTAGACACTTTCTCTAAATGGGACCCTCCATAACAGTAAAATGCCAGTTTTCTTGTCGTCTAGTTTATATATGCCTATTAAATTATAAGCATGTCAATGAGTACATCTTGATGGAACAGCCAACACCCATTATAGATGCATCTGTTTTCCCTGTTTTAAGTCTATGGAGACAGATTTTATAAATTGCACAATTTAATGTGAGAACTTGCTCACCTATTCACATGTTATTTTAAATGGACATGGTTAAAATAGAGACGTTTGCTAGTGGCTTCAGATCACTTCTGTAATCTTATAGAACATAGGTTCCAGTGATAGATATTTTGAAATGCTATTTAATTGGGGGGATGGTATACATCTTAAAATCTTTGATAAAGTATAAATTATTGTTTCATGTACTCATAACTCACAATAGTAAAATCCCAAAGTTAGGCTTCTACAAATTAATTGCCAGGGTACCAAATAAATGTCATTGATAAATATTTCTTGTCTTATTTTTTACAGAAAGAAATAGACATTTTTACAAAATCAAAAGTCCCCTTGTTCTGATTTCACATGCAGGACAATTTAAGTTAGTAATGAACTGTAATCTTACTCAGACATTCCATTCTATACCCAGAGGCAAATGTGATTTAGGCTGTAGGATATGATTACAAGTTAAAAAGAGAAATCGAGTTGGAGATCTGTATACACTATGAAGCTATTTTATTTCATTGGTAGATTTTAGCCTCAAGTTTTAATCTTGCCATGAAGGGAAGGTGACATCCATGGACCGAAAGAGAAAAGCTGTGTAGAAGGGCAGTGTCATGATTCATCGGCTAATCAGAGTAAAGCTTTGGTTGCACCTCTGTTGTCAGCACTGAGCATGGCTGCCTTATACCAGCAGTGCTTGCTGTTCAGTGACAAGTGTAGTTACGTTAAATTTCTCAGCAATTTCTTATCTGAGAACTGTGCTCCATTAGTGTCTTACATGTGAGAACAGCTCTTTTAGAACATTCCTTAGGATCTTAAGCTAAACTTAGCCTTCACACATTGTTCCTATGGATATGCTAACTAAACGTGACTAGGTACCTAACATATAGCACTGTCCTTTCCACAGAAGCATCTGACCAGTCATCTCATTAGTTCATTCATCTACATAGATGTGTGGAAATGATGCTGGTTTTCATAGGCCAAGTAGTACCGTTCTCCATGCATACTGATGTAATACTGGGTGAGGAAACACACACTTCTTGAAGCAACTCCTTTTCCATTTTTTTCCATACCCTGAAGCCCACACCCCAACAAACTAAGAAAGAATGCATTTCTTCTGACAAGTGAGAAGTTAGTATTGGTGAGTCAGGGCTTTTGTACATGCTCAAAGTAAATGGGAAAATGTTCCCTCTCTTAAGTCACATGGCTTTTCTGCTTCTTTTTTGGGCATTTGTTTTGTCAGCACTGCCTAGATGCTCTAGTCATCTTTTGGAGTAGACTTTGCATTCACAAAAAGAATAGGGTGTATTTGTTACACTAACCAATTCATTCAAAAGTGAGGCAGCATAAACAGCCCAAGACAAGCTTTTGTGTAGCTTGCTGGGACAATTAACTGGGAAAGGGCAATGATCGATCATTTTGACTTAAGAGTAAAGGTAACATTGTAAGAAAATTGACTCCATGTGCAGTTATGCTGAGCCATTAGGACAGATGATTGAAAATGTTGAGTACTATTGTACATGCCTTCAGAGAGAAACATCAGTGCATTGGTTTGCATGTGTGCTTTTTAAAGGCATGTCCACAGACTGAAAGGACTTTTAACCATGGGGTTGTTTGTATCTTGGCAGGTCTGACCAGGTCTAATGAGTTATTTGAGCAAAAAATAGCTTGTGTCACTAGAAGCAGTACTACAACTTGAGAGCTAAATTTTGAAAGATTTTGTCCAGTCTCTATGCTCTTGTTATCATAGGAAGGACCACAGGCCCAGCAATTAATTTAACAGACGCTTCTCATCTTCAAGTTTTCTAATTCTCAATCTACAGTTGCTGCATTAGACTATAACTTCAGTAAACTGTGACAAATGCTTGTAATGCTTGTCTACTTCTCCTTGGGAAGCGTGCTCAGTGTTGTCACTTTGAATCTGTGACACCTTAGAAGTCTGAAAGGAGACTTCAAGAGTGATGCCAATGAGGACTTGGACTCGGTTTGCTGGTGCTTCCCTGACAGACTAGCATAGCTGTTGTGGAGTAGGTAGGCTGCTGCACATGCGGTGTAACTGAATTGCACGTGGGAAAGCATTTCTAAAGCACTTAACACATGGAACTCAGAACTTCTACCTACTGACAAAATTCATGTGGGCATGTGATAAAATGGAAATACAGTTTGTTTAGCAGGAAGAGAGAAGGAAACATGAACTTATAGCAATATGCTATTTAATGTCTGTGTTTTGAATACTTAAAATATCTGACAGTAAAGTTGCCAAAGTAGTTTTGAATTCATGTAAGTTGTTTATACTACAACCATGTGGGATATGTTTACAGGCTCTTTCTAGTACTTACTTTGTAGTTCTGGTGAAGTTTGTAGTTTGTATTTAAGTCATTTATAGTAAATATCTGATGATAAATATTTGCTGGAATAAATATCTCAGTAATATAGCAAAACGTATCTAAGTCATCCCACAGTCTGCTTTCATACAAGGTGCTGTGTCTAGAAAGCAAGTGCTTTATGTTCCCATTGCTCACATCCCACATCTGCACCAACCACCCGACTGCCATTCCTGGAACCACGTGTGGTTCCTCCAAGTAAAACAGCCGTGTTACTATAATTCAGTGGATTGAATCTACAAACTATCACAATTATTAATCTAGTAACAGATATTTTTGTCTCAGTGTGATCACCAATTGAGTGATTTTTATGAAATTCTTAGAGAAATATATTCATGCAAAGAAATGTGTGTAACCTTAAAACTTTTTGAGGACTAATTGCTAATAGATAATGTTATCAATTTTAAGAGTAAAAGAAATTGGTCCCAGAATTATGTTTTGGATTTTGCTTTTTACTACAATTTTTTTTTTGGCATGGATTTCATTTACTCTTAGTAATAGTTAATATATTTTTCTTTGTTAACAGAAACAACAACCCATATGTTCCAGCCGCAGTTACTTGATTCTCATGCCTTATTGAGTTCTTTTGATTAGGTACCATAAAGTTCTTTTCTGTTTCCATAAACCAACGAGATGCTGCTTATTTTACATTTTCTACTATGGAACACTGTTTATTTCTAAAGTTATTGCTTACTTTATTTTATTTTTTAGTCCTCCAAAGGTGAATGGACAGTCATTAGTTACAGCTGCTTGGTGGCAGCCTGACTGTACTGGCTAGGTGTGGGACAGTGTATAAACAAGTACACCGTTTGCAGAAGGTATTAGGAATATTGCAAGTTAAAAACTATGCTGGTGAAGAAGAATTCAAACGCTTAGCTTCCCGGAGCCTTGTAAAATTTCCAGTATAAGAATGACAAAGAAAGCCTTGTTAAGGTCATAAAAGTTTCAGATAAACACTGTAGAGTTTTCCTATTATTATGTAAATGAAATACAGAAAATATTTTTCTATGAACAGAAGGTTAAAACTGTTAACTTTAATTTCATTGCTTAGAAGGGATAAAACAATATTTGTATGTCTGTCATGCTGTAAAGAAAATGAATGTATCTTTTAAATGTTAGAGTTATTACTTGATTCTAAGTATATGTGTTTTAGAAAAGAACTCTGCAAAGGGTTGAAGAGTTTTACAAGTCATTCTATAAAATACAATGTTGGAAGAAATGGGATTTCAGTGTAAATGAGCAATCTATATCAAAGCGTATTTCAGTATAGTGTGCTTTCATTTTCCCGTTGCTTTGTTTCTAGAACTGTTTCTAAAAATTGTAAATACTGTCTTGAGTGTAACTACGTGGTTTCTACACTTGTGTGTCCTGCTGCATGTGTCTGCCATGGAGGAAAGTTCCCAAGTTTTGTCAGCATTGCAGCCACCAGTGGGGGCATCATTGTGAGACTGTGAAACCCCATGCCTAAGAGCCACTGCAGCAGCTGTGTGCAGAGGCCTCTGACTGTGCTGATGTGTTTCCCTTTTTATCTTCAGTGTCATGGATAGTAAGCCTACTGGGCCCAGATTTCCTGACTTTAACAGTGGTGGTCTGTGTGCTTACAACTTTGTTCAGCTGAGTGAGGGCTCTAAACCAGTGCCCATAGGTGTTAGTGATTTGGTCAATAGCTCCTTTAAATCTAGCATTTATCAAACTTGATGAAAATTGGGAGTTCATGGTTTTGACACTCTTCCGCCATCCATACTATTTTTAACTCATCATGATGCACCCTGAACAACCAAAAAGTGATCCAAGGTTAGTGTCAGATTTCCTCTGCCCCAGCAGTTACAAAGTTTACACTGAGAAATAACTGAAGACTTAGAAGTTGCATTGTTAACTAAAGTCCCTGCCAAGGATCATCAAGGAGATAGATAGCTTTCTTTAACCTTTGGCCCAGACAGTTGCTGCTTCCTGGTTTCTCTAGATGTGCTACATGTCTGCTTTGTGTCTTCATGCCCACTCTAGGCACAATTGGGCCTAGTCTACCTTTTCTTAAAAATTGTTTTCCACTCTATAGTATTCCATTTCTTTGCCTTCTTGGGAAGGAAGATTTAACCCAATTCTGTGATTCTCTAGATTCACTTTTCCCAGTTTCTCAGTGAGTTATCAAGCTTCCTCATTCCTGATTCATGTAGAGTGGGTCCTTTTCCAGTGCTAAAACTGATTTCAAATAGCACTTTATTTCATGCTTACTACTGACTTAATTTATACATTAAAAATATCTATTCTAGGAGGTTTGTAAATACAGAAAAACAATTGATTAGTAGTAGAGTTTATTAGATTGGCCCCAAGTTGAAATGCTTTATAATGATCTCTTGATAGCTTCTTTGATATTTAAGAGGTAACCTATGTGGTTTTAGCTCAGCCATCTTCCTGTAATTTGTATGATACAGTAGAGGCTGCCCAGCTGACTATAGTGCTGGGCTTCTCAGCTAGCTTCAGCCAAGCTTGCTTACTAAAACTGTCTGCTGTGCATTTTGTGGACATTACATGAATATTTGGAAATCTGTTTTGTTTTCAGTATAGTACCTAGAGATTTAGTAGATACTGCACCGCAGTTCATAGTTTGTATGGAAGACAAAGGGCAGAATTTATGATGTTGTAACAGTTTATATTAAGCTGTTTCATATTCTCCAGTACAGTATATATCTGCTGTAAATAAATAAAAAGTTGTCTACCCTAGTGTCTCCAGCATCAGAACACACCAGTTAGAAACTACGCTGTGAGCTTTTCGTATAAGAAAGGCAAGTCCTTGTTTTCTACAGTGTAGGTTAACTTTAGGACTGATAGCTTATACTTATCAGTACTATTTTAAATAGTAGTTTACAAATTATTTTTATGTAGAGGGTCTTTTAATTTGGGAACTTTCTTTTTTTGTAATAGGTGCTATATGTAAATACAGAGTGAGAATTTGCTTGGTTAAAGGTCTAGTTTATTTACTTATTAAAGTATTTTTCATTTCTGTTTCCATTTCATGGTTTGTACTAAACTAATAGCAGAATGGAATTAGTCCCTTAAGGTTGTAGTTTATCTTTTCTCCCAGTTATACAATATCTCCATATGGGTTGGTCTCAGATGAAGAGGCAATGAAACTGAGAATGAAAACAAAATGCATAAGCTTGAAGTTGGTCAACACTGGACTATTTTAGATGATCACTGTGCATTTGTCACTGCAGTTCACTGTGTCTGAAAGGCATTGTGTGTGTGTTAATTTCAGTGAAAATCAGAACTCCTGCCTTCATGTCTCAACAAGCCACACATAGCTACAGTGAGCAGGATAAAAATGCTGGTTTGCATTGAAACCGCTTTAGTCCTGACCTCAATTTATAATATGCAAAACACACAGAAACTTTGTTGGTTATGTTTCATTTTGATGTAGTACTTGTTCAGGTACGGATGCGAGAAGAAAAAGACAGCGAGCTCTTGATGTTCAATGGAGAAATAAAGAGATGCTTTAGTAATGTAATGACTTCGTTTCAATCTTTAGACATAACAATGATTTACTCATTAATGAGTGGTAAGTTAGAAGGGATGGCTCAATGCTAAACCTGGTGTTAATTTCTAAAATGTGTATGTGCTGGGACACCTGTGCTCAGACTTGTAGAAGCCAGGAGGGGGCGTGTGCTGTTTGCTCTAGAGATCTCCACCTGATTTTCATGAAACAAGGTCTCTCACTGAACCTAGAACCCAGTGGTTATTTTCCAGCAAGCCTGCGGGTGTTTTGTCCCTAACAGCACAGCACAGGGTTGCAGGCTCACCTGTGCTCAGCTTTTATCATGAGTTCCGAGAATTCCAACTCCGTATACTCGAGCAGAAAGCATTCTTAGCCATTGAGCCATCTCCCTGTTCTCCCAGGGGATAAAAGATACCTGTAGTCTCCTTCCTTGTAGCCACCACCCAGAGCAAGACCAGGATCCTAACTCCAGAGATGTCCCTTCTCTCGAAGTCAGCCTGAACCTCATCTTTCAAGGCGCAGTCAGGCCTGCTGTTTCGCACCTTAGAGAAAGGGAGGAAGTAAAGACTACTGGTCCTCCTTTGCTTTTGTTTGAGGGAGGTGTTTGATCTTTAGGTACCTTTGATTTGCCTTGAACTCAGGACACCTGCTTCTTCCCCTCGAGTGCTAGGGTCAAAGGGCTGAAGCTCTCCACTCACCAGCCAATAACTGCTTTAAGTGCACACATGATAAAGGATTCACCTGGCAAACGGAGGCACAATGACAGTGACCTGTGCATGTGGTCCTAGCTACTTTTAAAGTTTTGGTAGGAGAAGCACTTTTTTAGGCCAGCCTGAGCAACACCGAGAGATACTGTGTCAAAATCAGCAGTTAAGAGCACCAGCTGCTCTTCCAGAGGTCCTGAGTTCAATTCCCAGCAACCACATGGTGGCTCACGACCATCTGTAATGGGATCTGAGTCCCTCTTCTGATGTGTCTGAAGACAGAGCACTGAGATAGTTAAAATACATAATTTTGTTTTTAAATTAAGAGAAAATGAAGTTATGAGAAACACTTTGGGAAAGCTCCAAAATGACTCATGGCAGCCTCGTACCAACTCCATCTCTGAGAAAAGCCCCCATTTTTGCTTTTCTCTTTTCTATGAGATGGTGTTAGGTAGATCGGCCTCACGTTTCTGGGCTTAAGTGATCTTTTTGCCTCAAGGGCTATAGGTATAAGGACAACAGGCACACTCTACCATACAGGCTTGACCATGAAATAATTATGACAGAACCCTTCAGTCCAGCCAGTGCTGGCCCAGAACTCACTACTCAGCCCCCAGGGGGCTTTTGTCACTGTGGTTGCCTGAAGGGACTCCTGTGTGTCTGCTTTATCTGTTTTATCTCCAGCGTCTACCCCACCGTAGGCATTTTGATAAACTGTCTGAAGAATGAATGAATGGAATGTTGCCCTGCCACTCAGGGCCTCCCTTCCTTGACCACAGTGCCTTGAGCATCAGTCCGTTCTTTCCCTTTCCTGGCTGGCTTTCTCCAGGGCCTTATCACCACTTGACACATATTTGTTTGCTCTTTCTCCATTACAGACTAAAGGTTACTTTAATCTCTAGGATTTGGGGGAAGGGAAGCAAGAAATAAATGCTGGATCAACTAATAAACAGTTGTGTAAGAGAAAAACAGATATGCCAGACATTAAAAATAAAAACATCTAGTCACTTTTGCTGTGCCAGGAATTGGATCCAGGGCCTTGTGTATGCTAGTCTAACACACTAACGCTGAACTGTTCCCCAAACCCAACGTTTCATTTTCAAATTATATTACCAGGAAAGTGAAAATTTCAAAACAAACACAAGGCCATTGAGATGCTCAGTGGGTAAAAGTGCTTCACTCCAAATGTGAAGGCCTGAGTTCAGGCCCCTGCACCCAAATGATAGAAGCAACTGCAAGTTGTTCTCACACAAGGACTGTGGCACTTCATTACCTCACCCACACATACACAGAAAAAATAATTGTTTTAAAGTCAGGATTTCACTATGTAGTTCTGGCTGACCTGTAATTCACTAAGTACACCTGGCTGGGCTCGAACTCATAGAAATCCACCTGTCCCTGCCACTGGAGTGGCGAACTGCATTATTTCCGTTGGCCCCACCTGGTGTTGCCAGCTTAAATTCATTCTCACGAGGGCGATTTCCGGGGCGGTGCCATTGCCCCTTTAAGAGTGGCTCACCCCGCCCTTCGGGGGCGGAGCTTGGAAGGGCTTTAAGGGGCGTGCCCGCGGGCGGCCGGGGTCCTCCGGGGATTAGCGCAGGGTGGGCTCGCGTCTTGCGCCGCCATTTCTCAGCGTCTCTGGAGACCTGTTCTCTCATCTCGCCGGCTGGGCGTCTCTCTCCAAGGGTCGCGCGTCCCAGTCGCAGTGGTCTCCGTTGCTTCACGGTGTTCACTCCCCAGCACAGGTAAGAGTTTGGCTCCGGGTGTCCAGTTGGCTTTGCTCACGGAGCGGAGACTGGACCGTGCGGGGTGGGCGGCCCGGCTCCGCGGGCGACGCCACGGGCTGGGAGGGGAGTGGCGGCGACGGCCAATGGGGCTGGGCGCTGAGTTTCGGGCGATACCGCGCGGTGCCCGCCGAGGGCCGGGCGCGTTGCTGGGGTCCGGCGCGTCGGGGAAGGAACTCGGGTCACCTCTGACCTCCGTGTAGCCGTGGGATTAGGGGAAGGTCGCCTCGAGTGTCACCTTGCCAGGATCGTGGGCAGACACCGGACCGGACGCGCCGGCTAGCTGCGAGTGAAACTTAGGAATCGTAGGAGGCAGGTGCGTTTCTCGGAACCGCCAAGGCCGAGGGCGCTCCCCGCCCCCACGCGTGGCGCGCCTCTGGTAATGATGGGTCCTCCGGTGGGTAGAAGATAATCGTGTCCGTCTCGGTGGTTACTCTCCCGGGTTCTGCTTTAAGAGCAAGAAGACTCCAGTCTCTGAAGTTGTTTAGCAGACGTTCAAAATTACTAGTAGTGTTTTTCTAAGAATTAGAGATAAGCCCACCAAGAAATTATGAATGTAATTCACAACTCCGCTAACCCCAGTTGCAGTATGGGCTCAGACACTAAGCACCACTTACTGCAGTGGGTAACTTGTGTGAGTCTCCCTAAACGCCTCGGGATCATTGTTATTCTTTTCTCCCCAACCCCCACTTAGTTCTTTTTGTTTGTTTTTCCTTCCATACTAGGATCCTAACCCGGGTTCTGGAGCGCGCTAGGCTGAGCTAAATCACACCTGTTTTTTGTTTTGTTAGGATAACTTGTTTGGGAAACGATGTGTTTAATGTTCCCGCGATTAGTTTGTTACATTTTCTTTTGCGGGAGTAACTGGGAGGAAAGATACGGATAACTTTAGGACATTTTCTAAAGTTTTCAATATTACCGTTTAAAAAAAAAAAAAAAATGAGTGGCTTGTCTGGAGAGGCCCTCTGTGGTGGTAAAGCATGGATGCCAGGGTTCAATCCCCACTGCACCAGAGCTCTAAAACTCCAGAAAGGGGAGGAGGTGCAACTGGCATATCAGTAATGTACGAACTTGCAGTTCTTGGTTAAATAGGAAACATCTCGCTTCAGTTTGCATTTCTGTGATTGAAAAGAAAACTTACTCATTGTTAAACTCTGAGCTCCATATTTCCAATTGATGTTAGAGACCATGTCTCCCTGTGCAGCCCAAGCTAGCTTGGAATTTGTGATATATAGCCATTTTCTAATGTATCATTTTGCTCTGTCACATTGGTTTTCTTATTGCCTGATATGTAACATGTATCATAGCAACTTTGTCATAACTGTTTGGTCAGTAAACGAGTCAAGACTAGGTCCTGGTCCTTGTGGGTGTGGAGGGGTTGGGGGAGGACAGCCAGTAAAAAGAAGTCAATTAGTTAATTACAGTTTCTTTCTATGTTATCAGTAAGTCAGCCTGCTAACTGGGCCATCTAATCCGGCTACAGGATTTGAGAGTACTTTTCTGAGGAAATAAAATTTCATGTATAAACATAGAGCTGACTCTCTCAGAGGGAGAAGAATGGGAGGTGGAATGCACACTTTCCTAGGAAGAGAGAACCATTAGTAAGAAAGTTCTGGAATTAGACATTTGAGCTGAGCAAAGCACTGGAGCTAAGAGCTCACAGCTAGAGAGAGGCCCAGGAGGAGGAGCCAGGGCTGTTAAAGATTTAAAAGGGAATCAGATTTGTGGAAGTTGATAATCCACCAATCCACCAGCTGCAGCCCTTGACCAGGATTGAGGGCAGGTGGGATGAAGGAACAAATACTTTATTGCCTAACCCTTAAGACTTTTTTTTTTTGTTTGTTTGTTTGTTTGTTTTTTAGTATTTAAAAACTTAAGCAATGCATACTCTTATGACCTCTGGATTAACTCTTTACAGAGAGAACCTCCCTTAAATCATCTGCATTTTGTAGTTTCTATATGTGTGTATGTATGGATGTGGATTATATCTCAAAGTGCAATAATACTATTTTCACCTTCTATTTGATTTCTCATTTATTTTTCTATATATTGAATTTTCACTTGTAGACAGGTTTGTTTTAAGACAAGGCATCACTATATAACCTTGGCTGGCCTGGACTGTATGTACACACCAGGCTGACATCCAACTCAGATCTACCTGCCTTTGTCTCAAGTGCTGGAATCAAAGGAACAACTGGATAATTGAACAGATTTGTGTGGCATACCTGCCTAAAAATCCTTTGAATTGTGATAAATACATTTGGGAAGTTTGGTTGGTTAGGTTTTATGTTTTTTGGGGGCAGGGTTTCTCTCTGTAGCCTTGGCTGTCCTAGAATTCTCCCTGTACACAGGCTGGCCTCCAACTCAGATCCACCTGCCTCTGCCTCCCAGTGCTGTGATAAAGGCCTATGCTGTCACCACCCGGCCTATCTGAGCATCTTTTAGGTCAGTCAGGCCAAGAAAAAAACGTTTGTTCCTGCAACTTAGAAATAGAATTGCTATATGAAGTCTATGCAATTTAGTAATTCGTTCAAAAAGGACAGTGTATGAAATTGTATATAAGCATTCTCCCTCGTGTGTGTGTGTGTGTGTGTGTGTGTGTAGAGAGAGAGCATGCATGTGGATGTCAGACAACCTATAGGAGCTGGTTCTCCTGCTTTATACAGGGACAGGCCACTTTTCTGGACTTTGTGCAGTGCTAGAGGTCTAATCTAATCCTTCAAACATTTTAGGTGCATCCTCCTTTTAACTTTCTCTTTTTACTTTTTTGCCATTTTTGTTAGTGTTTCATGTTTCCTCACTTTGCCTAGAACTTGCTATGTTGCCAGGGATCATTTTGATTTTCCTGCCTCTGCCCCCCCCCCCCCCCCCCCCAGTTCTGAGATTACAGGATGTACCACCATGCCTGGCTTCTATCTCATTTTTCAGTTTAGATTTTCTTGTCTACTATTAATCTTAATTATGGTCCGGTTTGGTACACTTGCTTGTCAGTATCAGAGTTGCTTCTCTATTCCAGGCGTTATCAAGGTCTATACTCACCGAGCAGTATTACCAACCATATCTTTTCTTTTTAGTGTAGCTCAAGCTAACCTGGAATTGGCATGTCTATAGGCCTGTAGGTTGTCCTAGAATTCCCTGTGTCCTATTTTGGTCTTCCAAGTGCTAGAATTTACTAGGCTTCCAAGTTCTTATTTGGGATATCCTTTTTCATGTCACCCATTTTCTTCTGTTGGGTTGTTTACCTAGTTATGTGGTTCTGTGTTCTGGGTATCATGTATAGGCCATATGGATAACAGGCACCTCCTGGTGGGAGCTACTGTAGCATTACACTAGTGTCCTGACAACTTGGACTGTAGTATGCTTTGGCTGTCTCCCCTTTCTGTCCTTCCTTCACCCCCAGAATTAGTAATTGTCTTTATGTGCACCTAGTTATTGTTCACTTTCTCAGTCTTAGTTGTGAAACTAAAGAGACGAGGTTTATGAAGCAACTGTGTATGGTGTTTGCACTCTGTTTCCTTCCAACCTTGTATTTACTATTTCAGCTATAATGTACAATATTTTTCTATAACCAGTAGTTACTTTAACTGTTTTAATGTTCTTTGTAGAACATTAAGTAATAAAAAGTTTAAATTTATTTGATCTTTGCTGGGATAATTTGTATTTTGGATGCTCAGTTTAGGAAAAAACAAAACTCAGAGCCAACCTCATTGTGTCTGGCACTGGGTAATACTCGCCTACCTTACTGACACAGTTGATGAACATCATGAAGGACTGCCTTCTCCTGCAGGATTAGCTCCTTATAAAATAAGACACTGACATTTAAAAAGTGTAAGCAGGGCTGGAGAGACGGCTCAGCGGTTAGAGCACTGACTGCTCTTCCTGAGGTGCTGAGTTCAAATCCCAGCAACCCCATGGTGGCTCACAACCATCTGTAATGGGATCTGATGCCCTGTTCTGGTGTCTGAACAGTGACAGTGTACTCATATACATAAAATAAATGAATTTTTTTTGAAAAGACTGCAATCATTGCTCTGTCTTAAGTGTTTTAAAACTTTGTTAAAATCTAGCTTTAAAAGTCATTTTTGAGTTGAAAATTGAATTGTACCCAACATTTTGAAATAGTAATGTTTCAACTTTTTCAAATTAACACCTATAGCCTTTTCTAAATATCACCATTAATTTGACTACAAGTTGTTGCTTTTCCTTGCTGTCACTTTCACTGGTTTTGTAATGACAGAAATGCTGAGCTTCCTTCGAAGAACGCTTGGCCGCAGGTCTATGCGCAAGCATGCAGAAAAGGAGCGACTCCGAGAGGCACAGCGTGCGTCCACACACATTCCTGCCGCTGGAGATGCCAAGTCCGTCATCACGTGCAGGGTGTCCCTTCTGGACGGCACAGATGTTAGTGTGGACTTGCCGGTAAGTAGGACTGTTAGCTGCTGGTTGCGTGTCTGTGCTTCCTGGGGGCTAGGTAAGATAGGGTGAGTGTGGACCAGGCAGGGAGCATCCGTGGACATGGACGAGTAAGTGTAGGCCAGAGGACCTCGAGTAAAGTCAGTTGCAGGAACCATTGATTGATGGGTCAGTTACTAATGGGAATGAACTCTTGTCCTGTTTGCTTGTACATGCACCTGTTTTAAGGACGGGCGGGATCACAAGCTGAGATTAGCCTTGGATTTGTGATCCTCCTGCCTCAGCTGCCAAGTGTGGGAGCCTAGTTTTGTGTGCTGCCATGCTGGGTTTGAGTCTCAGAACTATTTACAGATACTAAATCTCTTCTGTTTTCAAAGAACAAAGTCTTTGGTTCTGTTGAAAGGGTTGACAGAACTATAATTGTGTGTTTTTCTATTAGTTTCATGAGAGATTTCCTGCCTTCTGCTGTCCCTGTTCACATTTTACTAATACTCAGGTTGGAAAATTGATGTCTGTGTCTGTGATATGTAGTTGAATAAATTCTTAAAGGCTTAAGATGCTGAAACTGAAGATATGGATGCTCAAGTTTGGGTTCAGGCTTTTTTGTTTTTGGTGGTGGTGGTGGTGGTTAGTTAGTTAGTTTGTTAGTTTATTTTTAAGACAAAGCCTCGGTATGCATCCAAGGTTTTGGTTTTTGTTTTAAATGTAATAATGTTTATTTAACTTCAGAAACTTCCACATTCTAAACATACAAAAAAACCAGGATGTTGCAGATTGCATTTAGGTGCAGAGGGTTCTTGAACTTCCATGATGCTGTAGTCCTTTGCTTTGCTGACATAGTTCTTCAGTTTCTTTAAAAAGTTTAAAATCTACTGCACTTAACTAAAGATTCTAAACACTTCTCATGCCAGCTGACCCCTCCCCCCTCCATAACCAAGAGTGTCCGCAGAATGCTATGCCACTATATACAAAACCAAGACAACCTGAAGCTAAATGGATGCTCACCACAGTATCAACAGGGCATGCACTGAGGCTGGACCTGAGCTACTAAAAGGTGTCTTCCCCCACAGCCTCCACACCAAACAAGGAACATCAAGAATCTGTCTGGGTTGTTTTGTTCTCTTTACAAATTATAGGTGTGTACAGTTGACAGCTCAGGACTTCTAGCCAATAACCATATAGTTAACACTACCTTCCGAGTTAAAAAAAGAACCAGAAACCTCTCCGAATGTCTTGTCACAGCAATTATGAAGTGTGCTGAGTGAGGAGTGCCTTTCATTTTAACAATGTTTAGAGCTGTGCACAACTTTGATACAGTTTCAGGGCACTCCGGACACCCACGGCCACTTCATGAAAACCACTGAGACTTGAGAAACTACAATGTGATCGTGATCAAATTTTGTAATTAAATCTAACGGGCAATAGACACGACTCAAATGAGAGATGTGTCGATCACAGCGCTCTCCTACGTACTCTAAGGCATTCACAAGGAGACAGAATTTTTATTCATTTTCCTCTTTTTCCGCCTCCTCTTCTTCCTCTTCCTCTTCTTCTGCCTTTTTCCGGGCAACTTTAGCAGGCCCCTTGGCGCCATCAGACCTCCCTTTAGACTTAGTCAGCAGCATCCTTCTCAATCTCCTCCTTCCGCTTTGCTGCCTTGGTAACGTAGGGCTGCTTCTCACTGTCACTTAAGTTCCTCCACATCTCCAGTGGAGACGCCAGGGCTTGTGGATTGGGGCGGAATTCAGAGCAGAATAAGAAAACTCCAGACAAAGGTCTTTTGGGGGCATCTGGGTCCTTCTTGCCTCCTATAGCTGGTCTATAATCTTTAATCTCTCGATCATAGTGTACTTTATCTGCCTTTGTCATTTCATCAACCTTTGATTTCTCTTCTCTAGACTGTCTTCCACCTCTCGGAGCACTTGGAAAATTCCGAAAAATTGACTGGAACCTCTGGGCTTTCCTTATGTTCTTCCCTGCATGTCTGCACAAAGAAGACATAAGCAGACATCTTGTCCTTTGGTTTCTTGGGACCACCTTTAGCCATTCTGACTGTTTGTTCTCTAGTCTGGCTCAGCACTCCCCAGCCTCAAGAATCCCAGATTTTTATGAAACTTAGGATCCTCCTGCCTCGACCTTGAGTCCTGGCTCACAGGTGTGCTCACCCCACGCAGCTCTCCAGCAGTGTTGCAAGTCCTCATGTGTGTGCTTGCCATGCACGTGGATGCTGCAGTGTACATTTTTTAGAGTTTTTGAATCTGGAAACTTTAAGGCATCTAGATTTTCTTCCTGTAAGGGCTTGTTGAGGGTTTGTGAACTATTCCATGAGATACTTAGTAAGGATAGTTTTTGTATTTACTTATTTGATAAGAATCTTGAAGAGTTTTTGTGTATTCCATTAAAATATCATTAAATATTTAGTGGAAAGCCTGAGATTGCTGTGAGAGCCTGGAAAAAAATGTATTACCTAATGTTTGAAATATGAAGCCTTATGGTTGTTGATGGGTAGGCTGTGCTAAGTCTGTAGAGAAGCCTTTCTGAAGGGCAGTGCGGTGTGGAGGAGAGAGGTGTTAGCCTCAAAGCAGCCCAGCAGCAGCTGTTTAGTGCCTGGCAGAGAATCCCGTCATGTTGTAGACACATCAAGAAGCAACTACAGCAACACAGGCACAGTTTCAGACAGATTTGACGTCCTCAGGAACAAAGCCGTGGCCTTTAACAACAGTTTTTAAAGGTTTATTTACTTGATACGTTTGAGTGTTTTGCATGCATTTGTGATCAGTGAGTTGTGATAATTATGAGACTAATACTGTTCAGTAGGAATATTTTTCTCCAACAAATTGTTCTACCTACATGCAAAAGAATAAAACTGAACTTTTTTTCTCATACTACATATAAAAATTAAAGACAGAACATGACTAAAACTGAAATTTTAGAAGAAAATGTAGGAATATTTATTAGAGAATGACATCTAGGAAAAAAAAATACCTGACAAATTGGACTTAATCAGAATTAAAAGTGTGAGCCCTTCAAAGGGCTCCACTTAGGTAAAAGATTATATGATATAATAACAAAGTACTTCAGAATTAAATATCAGATAAAGAACTTGTATCTAGAATCTATAAAGAACTGTTACAATCCAATAAAACAATCTGATTTAAAAATGAGCAAAATAAGTAGAAATTGTGTAGGACATACAAAATAGATAAGAACAAATATAATAGAATTCAGTCATGTGAGTCATAGTTTAGTGGCCAAGTATGTGCTGTCGTGTATGAGGCCCTGGCCTCAAGCTCCAGCATGACAACCCAGAAAACAAACCACAGTAGCATACTTATTCACACTCGAGTAAAAAGTCTACAAAGTCAGATAATAACAAGTATTGGAGGGGATGGAGAGAAATCAGGATCCCCTAACACCAAGCTTTTGCTTTGGAGAACAACCCCATAGCTGTTCACATGACAGGACATTGTTACCTTGTGACTAAATGTTTCCACTTTACAACATCTATCCAAGAGAATTAAAAATGTGTAGATGTTAGCAGCATTGTTTTTAATAACAGGAAAGTGGGACTGACTGAAAGGCTATCAGGTAAAGTTAAGTTACTACCCATAGAAGAAATGCAACACTGACATCACAGGGCTGGAGAGATAGCTGTTCTTCCATAGCTCCCAGGATTCAATTTCCAGCACATGGTGGCTCACAACTGTAACTCCACTTCCAGGGCATCTACACCCTCACACAAACATGTATGTAGGTAATATCAATACAGAGTGGAAAATTCTGAGAATAGTTAGCTGGCCCAGCAGGGAGACAGTGGGAGTGGAGAACATGCTGTGGTAGGCAAGTGTGTTCACTAGTCGGCTTTTAGAAAGTAAAGGAGTTATCGGTGGTAGTTATGTTTGGAATTGTCTATACTCCTTGGACACAGTAGCTGCTTTTACCCTATTAGTTGTTTTGAGCAGGTACATGAAAGGTTACCAGCTAGGAAACGGCTGGGTAGGGAGACTTCTGAGCTTGCTTCAAGGGATAGGATAATTGTTCCTTGGGAATTGACTTTATATATGCAGACAGAGGAAGAATATTCTGAAGAGATAGCTTCTGAGGAAAAGGAAGGCTTGTAAAAGCTTCGGGATGGGAGAGATGGCTCAGCTATTAAGAGCACTGGCTCCTCTTCCAGAGGTCCTGAATTCAATTCTCACAACCATCTTTATCTCAGATGTCCTCTTCTGGTACATAACTATAGTGTACTCATATAAATAAATAGATAAATGTATACAAATAAATAAATGGTAATGCCATGATCATCTTAATGTGTAGCAGTAAATTGTTAATCCATTTTGAGCTCCCTGCAGGTGACTGCGCTTCTCCAGAGTTCCCTGGATTCGAAAATGAAAGATGCGCGCGCGCGCGCACACACACACACACACTCACTCACTCACACGCATGTGTGTGCAGCCTTTATATTTCAATATGCCTAACTAGCTGGGCTTTTCTCCAACTTCATGTGGCTGACCCACTTTCCCCTCTGATATTCCTGAGTTACACTTGCTAAATCTATATTTTATGGCTGCTGTCCCAGACCAATCGGGAGAGTGGACCATGTAAGCACAAACAAATCCCCAATATCCTAGAATAGAGGGTGATGGCTGAGATAGTGGCCTGGAGTCATTTGTTGGAGAAAGAAACTAAGTAGTGGTTCTAGGATAGAGGCAGCTGGCATGGGTTTGTAGTGTCCCAGAACTGTGCAGGTCAGATTCCTACCCCTTCTACTTGGGGTTATCTTAGGTTTTCTAGTGCTGCAATAAAGCATCATGACCAAAAGCAACTTGGGAGGACAGTAATTATTTGCCAGACAATTAACAGTCCTTCATCAGGGAAATGCAAGGCAGGAATCTGGAGGCAGAGCCTGAAGCAGAGGCCTGCTTACTGACTTGCTCCTCCTGGCTTCTTTTTAACTTGCTTTCTTATACAAGTAGAACCCAGAACCACCTGCCCACAGTGAACTGGGCCCCACAATAGTAATCGTTAATCTAGAAGATCTGTGCCTTGTTCACACTTTATCCATTCTTTTTCAGTAGATAGAAATGAACACAGCGAACTACAACCGGACAGTGTGCAGAGAGGGAGATGCTAAATGAGACAGATGTCTTCACCAGACCCCTGCCCTCAAAGCTCCGGATCTGCAGGAAGGAGCAGAGTTTGGCAAGGGCTAGTGGACGTCAAGCAGTCTATTCTAGCGCAGCAGGACTGATAAGGGGTGCACATATGAACTCAGACTGTGGCAACATGCTTAAGACCTGTACTGTTGGAGCCAGTCAGGTCCCAGCACTGAGAGGGGGACTTGGATATGATGTCCCACCCCTGACCAGGTAGCTATTTGCAACTGAAGACACCTGAAAAAGACAAAGTAATTTTTTCCAGTGGCTTGTCTCTGGGCTTAACTACACTGCAGAGAATACCCACTTCCAGGAGTAGTGAGCCAACAAAACAAGCCCCATGGGGTCTTGCTTCATCTTGGCGTTTTTGTCTCAAGCTGTCTCATCTTAGTTGTTGTTGCCTGTGATTGTGTTTTTAGTATTATTGGAAACAAAGTTGGTTGGGGGGTCTGGGAGGAAGTGGGGGAGAGGAAACATTTTGCATCTCTCATGGGTACCTGTGCCTGCTCATCTGACTCTTGTCTCCTGTCTCTTTTCTCCATGCTACCAAAGACTCGGGACCCCCTCCGATATTGTTTGCACCACGGGTGGCAAAACTGCATTTATTCTTTTAGACACAATTTGAACTCAAACCCCTGAAGCTGTTGGTACTTTGAGGCAGATCTGTCAGACTACAGCCACTTCTTTACTGCAGAAATAGCACTTGTGGCACATTTGTTACATTTGAATCAGTGTTCTTGGATAATAAACCCGTAGTTACTCTTGACATTAGGAACTAGGTTTATCAAATATCCATGCTATTCCCACAGCCAGATTGTTTTAAGAAATTTTTACATGTAGAGATTTGTTTTAGATTGAGCATCAGTAACTTGAATTTGAAAATGCCCATGACTTCACTATTGGATGGTTCAGACTGGCTTCTCATTAAGGAAGGTAAAATACATAACCTTGAGAAGGTTGTTCTCTCCATATGGCAGAAGGCTGGGAACGGTACTTAGACTGCAGGAGGACAAGTATCATTTTACCATGGTGGTGTTGTTTCTGGAACAAATCCAGCATGTTGATGGAATGTGAAATTAAGTCTAGACGTGTACTTAAAATTGATGTACTGGAAGTTGGACACTTTGGTTCATTGGGAGGTAGGGGAGAGGATCGAGAGTTTAAGAATATTTTGGGTTCCCTTTTTTGATAATGGCACTTTATAAAATAAATATGATTGTTACCTAAGTTCACAGTGAGGACAGATGGCTCAATGGTAAAGAGTGTATACTGTGTTAGGGGACTCAAGTTCGATTCTTAGAACCTGCAGCAGGCTGTAGCTGCAGCAGCAGAGGGGTCCAGTGCCTCTGCCTACACACACACACACACACACACACACACACACACACACACACACCCATACATTACGTGTGCATCCCACCCCCCTCACACTCAATTAAAACATATATCTTAAAATTTAAGGTTAGCAGTTCTGTTTTCTTTTTAAACCATACAATTTGAAATCAACTATTTTTGTCATGCCTAATAAACTACTATTCCTTCCCAGCACCTGTATTTTTTGGTAGACTATTGATTTGGTGGGCTTGCTCTATTTGCCTATTCGGTTTCAGTGTGTATGGGTTTAGAATCTGACATGTTGGGCTGGAGAGCTGGCTCAGTGGTTAGAGCACTGACTGGTCTTCCAGAGGCCCTGAGTTCAATTCCCAGCAACTACATGGTGGCTCACAACCGTCTGTAATGGGATCCAGTGACCTCTTCTGGTGTGTCTGACGACAGTGACCATGTACTCACATAAAATAAATCTCCCAAGGAAAAAATTGGTGAGGTCATATTTGGGAATTCTCCCATTGGAGGAAAAGAATCATTGAAGAAAATTTAGAAATAAGCAGAAGACAAAAAGAAGTACTTTTTCTCTCTAAGATCAGAAATAGGTCAGTGACCCCTCTTAAACCACTTATTAATTCGTTATCTTGCCGTTTCAGAAAAAGGCCAAAGGACAGGAGCTGTTTGACCAAATTATGTATCACCTGGACTTGATTGAAAGTGACTATTTCGGTTTGAGATTCATGGATTCAGCCCAAGTAGCAGTGAGTATCTTTTGGAAGTTCTGTCATGACTACAGAAATGGCATTTTTCAGATCATGCTTGAAAGCTAAAGTACACTCAGTGCATTCTTTATTTTGTGTCATTTCCTATATACCCTGAAACACAATCTTATTTGTTGGTTAAAATAGGGTCTTGCTCTACAGCCTGGGCTGAACTCATCTTATAACTAAACCTGAGGATTAGATTTGGGCACCACTATATTTTGCTGTTTCTTTCTTTAAAATCACCTGAAACACTTTTTTACAAAAAGATCTGGCCCTAATCTGAATTATGAAAGCAGCATTTTTGAAGATGGGGTTTGTTATGAACCCCTGTATGACAGAAAGAACACTAATACTGGAGTTCTGTGTGCTCTTAGACAATTGATGTTGATTTCTAGTTTATACGGTCAGCAGGCAAGCATCTCTAAGGTTTCTTTCAGATCTGTAATTCCGAGTCAAAACTATCTGTGCCTTTCCGATGAGCGAGCAGTGTATGTAACAGAGTGGGAAGTTGGAAGCTATTCAGACAGCTGAGTGCTATATTGTGATTTCACTGAGGTGTGTGTGAAAGAAAGTATATGGTAGGGCTGAGAAGGATTGGTGGTTCTTTCAAACCAAAATTGTTAAGTAATTGTTGTAATACTTATTCTTTATTAATTGGAGTTGGATCTTTTATAAGCAGATTATTTTGTTTCAGTTTTTTTTTTAAATTTTTATGTTGGGGGCATGTTTTTCTGCATGTATGTCTGAAGTCAAAAGAGGGCATCTGATCCTCTGGGACTGGAGGCTCAGGTGGTTTTGAGTCACTGTAAGTGCTGGGAATCAAACCCTGATCCTCCACCAGATTATCCAGTGCTCTTAACTCTATCTCGTTTTAGCACATTTTATGTAGAAAAATTGTATGGGATTGTTTAGAATAAGGTAGTCTGAAGTCAGAGTTAGTGGCTGGAGAGATGCTCAGTGGACCCATGTTCAATTCTTGGCCCCACATGTTTATAACTCCAGTCCAAGGGGTCTAATATCCTCTTCTGGTCTTTCTGAGCACTGCACACTTGGTTCACAGACGTACATTGAGGCAAACACCAATACATAAAAATAAATAAAATCTCAAACAACTTGACGTTATTGTAACACTTTGGTAGAAGTAATAATAAAAATAGGCAGAGAAAGCAGATAGAATAAGGGCATCAAGATATTAAGCTCACTTGCATGCGCACGAGCACATACATACATGCTCACACACCCCAGAACTCAGACTATAGGAAATAACTGCAAATCTCTTACATGTGCATGTGTATGTATATATGTATGTAAACATATATCCAGAAAAAAAATCTGAAAAATTAGGCTGAACCTAGATACACTTTACAGCTTAAATTTTAAGTGTAGTAAGCATAATGACCCTTTCAGGTCCTTGCTCAGTAGCCACGCTTAGTCCCAGAATGAAATAAATTGGGTATTTAGTGAACAGCTCATATTACTATATATAATAAGCTTGATAGATCAAGGGCAGTTTTTGGTTTTTGCTAGAGCATATAACATAAACGAAGTTACCTAATGATTTCATGTCCTTGTCACATGTACTATATTGATACACCAGAATCTAAAGTGGGCAGCAAAATATAAGGATCAAAGGTATCAATGTATTATAGTTTAGTCTTCATCATGTGGCATGTTTATACATCGAAAACTAATGTACCACATTTAGTATTACCAAGCAGTCCAAAATGTATGATGCGTATTGAATTATGGAGTCATCATGGGGATAACCAAAATTATAAGTAATTAAATTTTATTTTCTGTATATATGTATAGATAATAGTTTGTTATTTAGAGAGAGTATTGACTTTTTATTCCTGGCTGTCTTGGAATTCTCTGTGTAGACCAGGTTAGCCTTGAATTCTTTCATGTCTGCTCTCTGCAAACAAGCATGGTTTGTCATTTCATACAGCATTGAGAGCTCCCCAGCGTCTGGTCTGTACTGTAGCTCAGTTGTCTGTAGCGTGCCCTCAGTCCTGTTGTGCTTAGTTGTCCCGTCTCTCAGTTGCCTTGAACCAGAGACAGTGTGGTTGGTGGTGTTTGTATTTTCATGACTTTGAAACTTTTGAAGAAATAAGCTGGTTACTTTGAATGCCGTCCCTTTCTGTGGATTTGTTACTTGCTGAAGTAGGTTCATTTTAAAAGTTAATCCCATGTTCCATTCTCTCCTACTCCCTAATTAGTGACACTAACTTTGCCACTTAATGACAGTGTCTTCCAAGCCTCATTTCTATGTCATTTTCTTTCCCCTTTGTATTTTTTTTTATACATCCCAAACTCTATGTAGGTGAGCTGGCCTTGAATGTGTGCTCCTGCCTCTGCCTCTCAAGCACTGAGATCGCAGGTGTGCACTGCATGCTCTGGTTTCCATTTCCCCTTTGTAGTGTAGTGTATTAAGTTTCTGAGACTGTTCCCCCATCAAGCTATCTATAAATAGATTGCTATTTTATTCAGTGTCCTGTTACTGTCCTTTATTTTGATGCTCACATTTCTCTAAGTTTGGCCAAATGGCAACTACTTCAAAACATCTTCATGTTCATTTAACATGAAATACTGTTCTTTGTGTTCTTGCTTACTTTATGCCCAAGAAAGTGTTCGGGTTCATCTGGTATTCCCATCTCAGTCCTGGAATCAGCAAGATGTTCATTTTACTAAGCTTTGTGATGAGATTTGAGAGCATAAGTTCACAGTGATTTCTACATAGACACATCTTATTAAGTCAAATTTGAGTCTGATATTACAAAGGTTATCATGGTGTTTTCACCTTTCCATATTTGTAACAATTTTCATACACAGATGCCTATTGGAATTCCTTGACTTGAGGAGTATGTCTGAATAAATCTATTATAAATTAAATGCTGTAAGTTCAAAAATGCATATATCTATTGGATACATCATTCTGAGCAATCTACGATTGCTTATTCAGCAAGCATAGCTGAGCACTGAAGTTAATGGCAGAGCCTTGGTTATCACATGATAAGCAATCCTGGAGCTCACTGGAACTTGTGACTCATCACCACTGTCTCTCATCAAAAAGACAATGCTACTTGTGTATTAGTCTGGGAAAAGATCAGAAATAGAATGGTTTCTGTTAAATGTGTGTTGCTTCCAAACACCTAAAAAATTGTGGAGGTATAACCAAACCTGATCAGTTACTTCATTTCTCATGTGCAAATGCTGACTATATTTAAGCTACTGAATTATTCCTGGACTATTTTATTAGGGGGAAGTAGGGCTTATTAAATGTAGTGTTCAGTTATCTTACATACTGTAGCACAGTCACTAAAGAATACCTTTGAAGTTGTCTACTCTTGAGATATGGTTTGACAAGGAGCGTTCTAGAGCAGAGCAAAGGCATACTTGAGGAAAATACTTGATTTCATCTAGGATAGCCATAACATTATGTCAAAATGAGGCTACTTTGAAAAATCGAGATGAATTTCTCGTACTATAAAATTTGCCACTTTAGATTTTATAATTTGTTTTTATTATATTCAGAATTATGCAACTATTACTAATTTCAGAACACTATTATTTCTTAAAGGAGCCCTGGATGTATTACCACTTGATTCTTATTAACCATCTTCAACACTGTACTTTGGCAAGCACTACATTTTTGTTCATATTGATTTGCTTATTTTGAAAATTTTATATATTTAATATATTTTATACTTTTTTTATCCAATTACAGCCTTTTCAGTGTGTTTTCAAAGTTAATTGTACATCCATTTTCAGTCTTTGATTCCTTCCTGTGGCTGAATAATTTGAGTAAACCACATTTTGCTTGTTCAGCAATTGATGTGCATTTTGTTTGGTTCTGTTTGACTGCTACGGGTGCTGCTCTGACCATTAGGCCTCAGTCCTCGAGGGCTGCACCGAACAGATCATAGAAAGGGATTGGATTAATCTGGTAACTGATTTATTTCTGTAGAATGCTCAAACGTTTCTATAGCACATGCACCGTTCTACATCCCCACTAACAGTGTATGAGACTGAAGTGTTACATAGTGGCTTCACTGGCTCATTCCCACAACAAGACAGAAGGGGTCCCCCCACTCTGACCATAGCCATTCTGACTAGGTGAGAATGTAGCTCTGTATTTGTGTTTTCCTGATGAGCCTAAAGGGTTGACTTTTCAATTACTTACTGGCCATCTGCACTTTTCATTTGAAAAGTGCATTTTTGTTTCACTTGCTCATTTACTATGTAGTCTGTATTCTCTTGGGTGTTTAATTTTTTATGCTCTAGGTACTGATCCTCTTGGAGATGAATAGCTGGCAAGATTATCTACCATTCAATACACTGTCTCTTTTGACTGGTTTCTTTCACATCACAGGAAATTTTAATGTTTTGGTTTTGGGGGGAGAGAGGAAGAGTGTGTGTGTGTGTATCTATATGTATGTACACATACACATGATTTGGAGCATATTCAGAGAACAATTTGGGGAGTTGGTTTTTATCTTTCACCTTGTTGGGATGGCATCTCTTTGGTTTCTGCCACTGCAGACATGCTTAGGGCTAGTTGGCTTTTGAGTTTCCAGCCAGTCTCCTCCCCCATCTACCCTCCCATCCACCCTTACCAAGTTCCCAATAAAAGTGCTAGTAGTGCAGATGCATTCCCAGCTTTGGGTTGCTTTGTTTTGTTTGTTAATCTGGGTTACAGGGTTCAAACTCAGATCCTCAGATTCCTATAGCAAGCACTTACAACTACTGAGCCATCTCCCCAGCTCCAAGAGGGATCTTTAAGTCCTGAGAAGTTGTGCATTCATGCTCATCAAGGAACTCCTCCATGGGGTTTGTTTTGTTTTCTTGGTTCTTTTGTCTGTTGTCCTTACCTGGTTTAATTATGGCAATACTGGCTTTATAGCAAAAAATTGGGAAGCACCCCTTCCTTTTATTTTGTGATACTCTAAGGAACATTGATGTCGGTTCCCTTTAAAGGTAAAACAAGCAGTGAGTATGTCTGCTGGGCTTTGTCCTAGTAGTAGGATTTTTGTTACCATATCTCAAATATTCTTTTTAAGATTTAATTTTATTTGAAGTGTATGGCTGTTTGTCTTGAATATAGGTTTCTGTATTGTATGTGTGCATTGCCTACAGAGGCCAGAAGAAGGTCCCCTGTAACTAATGATGGATGTTAGCTGCTGTGGCAGCGCTGACAGTTGAATGTGGGTCCTCCAGAAGAGCAGTCAGTGCTCTTAAACTCTGCCATCTCTCCAGCCCTCAATATTTTTTTCTTGCTCAGTCTCTTGGTTTAATTTTGATAGGCCATTTGTCTAGTTTATTCTTTTTTTTCCCTAACTTACAAGTTTTCAGAATGGTGCATCATAATCATGTGGACATGTTCAGTATTTCCTGTAATTTGTCTCCAGTATTATAACTTGTAATGAGCAGCAGTAGTACTTCAGTTCTGAGGCTCACCACTACTGTTTGTTCTTTCAGAGAGCCAGCCAGCTCTTTGTTATGTTTATTTTATGTTGTTGGCTTTTGTTTTGTTTTTTTACTATTTCATTAATCTCAGCTCTTGCTGAGTTTAGGTGTTGACTTTCTTGTTCTTGGTTTTTTAAGACCTTGAGATGCACCATTAGAACATTGATCTCTGATTTCTTTTTTTTTTTTCTAACTTTATTTTAAAAAACAGATACATATACATATTTTTGAAAGCATTTTTGCATAAAACTATATGAATATATTTTGTCAGTACTTGATGTTTTTAAAGGTTTGATAGTATGCATTGAAATCTTACTAGTTACAATGAGCATAAAGTACATGTAAAACAGAACGTAACATGGAAATAGTCAGTTTTCTTGGTGTGTAAAGATTAAACAATGATTTTTAAATTCCAAGAATTGCCACAAGTCTATATTCTTAGCTCTTGAGTTATTGATGATTTAAGGTCTAGGTGTACCCCACTCTGAGAGGGTGCTATACACTTATTTTTTTCTAAGAAGGACTGAGGTTTCCACTTTTTGCCCTTTTTTTTTTTTTTTTTTTTTTTTTGGAGCCTCTTATGGTCTGTGAGTTGTTTCTTGGGTATTCGGATCTTTCTGGAGCTAGTATCCAATTATCAGTGACTGCGTATTATGTCTGTTCTTTTGTGACTGGGTTTCCTCACTCAGGATGATATTCTCTAGATGCATCCATTTTCTTAGGAATTTCATAAAGTCGTTGTTTCCAATAGCTGAGTAGTACTCCATTGTGTAAATGTACCACAATTTCAGTATCCATTCATCTAGATGTTTAAAAGGTTATTTTCATTTTATGTATGTGAGTGCCTGCATTTATGTATAAGCATATGTGCCTGGGGCCCCTGCGGTTACTTTCTGTTGGCACTGGGAACTGAAGCATTATGAATGAGCAAGAAGCTGACTTAACACCTGGACCATATCTCTAGCTCTATTATATGCACTTTAATACTTTGCTTGTTGCTGTAACCTTAGAAAAGCACCTTATAGATCTGTAGCCTCTCCTGGCCTCCATAGGTACAAGCATGCATGTGGTGCACATAAGCATATGCAAGACAAAAACACAAAGATAAGCACATTTCTTAAAGATGATTTACATCCTTAATCACCTACATTTCAGCCATGAATTTGACATTTTACAAAATTTTAGCAAAGGTACCTTGAACATTTTCTAATGGCTGGTCTAAGTCTTTTGAAATGATTTAGAACACTGTTAACTAAGGAAAGCAGTCACTTAGGAAGGGTTTCTTAGCATCTAGACTAAACAGAAGTGTTTTATTTTATTACAAATCCTGATTTCTTAGTGTGTGTATTAACAGTTCCTAAATTAGTTGAAAATGTTAAAAATGTGTCTGCTTACAGAGCTATTTCTTGTGAAGCCTGTTTTGAAAGACAGCTAACATTTCTGTGTTTTATGCCCTTTGCCCTCTGAGCAGGAGTAAGAGCTTCAGGCACTCCAAGGCTGGGCTCACTGAAGCGCTATCAGCACACTATTTAGCTGGAGGGCCTGGGGCCAGGGTGTGTGTGTGTGTGTGTGTGTGTGTGTGTGTGTGTGTGTGTGTGTGTGTGTGTGTTTTGTTTAGAAGCTTCCTAGGTGATTGTTTGGTCAGTTATGTCTTGTTTGCAATTATATACTACTGTCTTTTAAGATGCGTGAGTAAATGGTTCTTCCTTAACCAGCTGCTGAGAGTGGAAGGAATACAGCTTTCTATGTTTTAATATCTTCAAGTTTTTAGTGTCAACTAAACTTTAGGAATAGGAAATTAGAGGGAATTATTTTCTTCTTAAGGCATAAACTTTTAGTTTTACACCCAAGCATCTGTATCTGCATGCCTTCTGTCTTTATCTTCTTAGCAATTTAAACATAACTCGTTCTGAGACCCTGCTTCTAGGCAAGTCCATCAGTGCCTGACTCTGAGCTCTGAACTTTGCAGTCCCTGGCAAGGAATGCGGAGGAGATGGAAGAAAACAGACTTGAGAATTCACAAACATGAGCTCAGACCTTCCTCATAAGAATGGTGACCAGGACTCCCCCAGCTCCTAAACTGTACTTTAAATGTGTTTGTTTGAGTTGTCTTACTGGGGCGGAGCTAAAACTCATAGGGAAGACTAAATTTACTGTTTGGTATACACCTCCAACCCGTTCTCTACTGGCATATGTGTTTAATGGTAGGCATTGATAGGAGTAGGAAAGTGTAATCATGAAAATCGTCTTTCGATTTTTTTGTTTTTATACTTTGTTTTTATACTTTGTGTTTATGTGTTTACCACATGTGACACACATGGGGAACTCAAGGGCAAGTTGGAGGAGTCTGATGTCTCTTCCACTGTGGTCCCAGAAGTCTAAGTTATCACACTTAACCTGCAGATGTTCTTCCCTGCTGAGCCATCTTAATGCTTCTGAAGCTAGTCTTGAATGGATCCAACCAGGAAGAGATGTAGTGCGTGCTCTGTTTCCTTCTTATTTCTTCAAAATTTGTAATGAATTGGCTGGATGTTGTAGTGCACTCCTTTAATCCTAGCACTAAGGACAGAGTGAATCTCTGAGATCTGGGCCAACCTGGTCTATATAGCAAGTTCCAAGCCAGCCATAGCTATACAGTGAGATCCTATTGCAAAAGAGAAAGAGGAGTAGGAGTTGGGGTTATAAGTAGCCTATCAATTTATCAGTGTAATGTTAAATGAACTTCAAATATAAATATGCAAGATGAGTCTTTCAGTTTGAAAGTTGAGAAGAAATCACAAGAAACCATACTTGAGGAAATGCATATAGTTTACAGTGGACAGATCTTGGAGGTGGTGAGACTGTTGGTTGTGTGCTTTTTTTGTTTTTGTTTTTAATATGTATGTATATATGTATGTGATACATGTCTGCAGGTGCCCATGGAGTCCAGAAGAGGGCATTGGCTTCCCAGAGCTGGAGTTAAGAGCTGAGCCACATGACATGGGTTCTGGGAACTGAGCTCAGGTTCTCTGAAAGAGAAGCAAGTGTTCATAACTGCTGAGATAAATGCATATATCTGCAGCATATCAACTTCACGTGCCTCTGCTTTTTAATATTACTGCCCCCAAACGTGAATATATCATCTATATCAAATGCTATAATATAGGTTTGTATTGATCTTTGCAACAAATTGTATTCATTTCAGAGTAAGTTGAAAATAGAAGAAAGAAAAATATCATTAGTTATCTTTTTTAAAATACTTCTTGCTGGCTAGAGAGATGGCTCTGACTGCTCTTACAGAGGTCCTGAGTTCAATTTCCAGCAACCATCATGGTGACTCACAACCATCTGTAAAGGGATCTGATGTCCTCTTCTGGTGAGTCTGAAGAGAGTGTCAGTGTACTTGCATATATAAATAAATCTTTTAAGATATACTTTATGCAGTTTTATGTTTTTTTAATGTATGAGTGTTTTACCTGCATGGATGTCTGTGTACCACATGTTCACAGTACCTGTAAAGGCCAGAAGACAAAGTCATATCCTCTAGAACTAGAGCTACTTTGTGTGTGCTTGGGATGAATCCAGGTCTTCTGGAAGAGCACCATTCAGTGATTGTAACCATGGAGCCATCTCTCCAGCCCCTCACCAGTAATCTCATTTACTATTTTATTGTTTCATCGCTTAAGTGTTCTGTACAGTTTGATGAAAGAATGTGTAGTACTTTACAGTATGTTCTTTAGAATACAGCTATGGCCAGGCATGGTGGCACACACCTTTAATCTCAGAAGAGGCAGAATTTCAAGGCCAGCCTGGTCTGCAGAATTCCAGGACATCCAGGGCTAGTAGACCCAGTATTTCAGCCACCCTTCCCTCTGTCCTCCTAAAATACCAGTATCTGTTTCAGATTAAGTATTTGCTTTCATTAATTGCTATATTATGTTTTGCCATATTTAAATGTTTTGTTCGGTCTATTTTTAGATTGTCATCTTAGGTTTTTCTTATGAAATTCCTTACAGGAAAATCTTTGTACATTTATTTCTGAGTTAGACGTGATCTCAATCTCCCACCCCCACCCCCCTTTTAATGTATGTGAGTGCACTGAAGCTGTCATCAGACACACCAGAAGAGGGCATCAGATCCTATTACAGATGATTGTGAGCCACCATGTGGTTGGTGGGATTTGAACTCAGGACCTCAGGAAGAGCAGTCAGTGCTCTTAACCACTGAGCCATCTCTCCAGCCCTGGTAGGCATTAGCTGCCCTCTGCTAATGAAGATGACTGCCTGGAGGGATGCGCTCATTTGTACTCAGTGCCCTGCACAGCCAGGCTCCCTGACACAGTACTCTAACGCTGTGATTAGGGTTTGGGGTTTGTTTTTTGCTGCCACCTCCCAACTACAGTAAGAAAAATAAAACCTGAGCAATGGTTCTGAGAGCAAACATTCTATACACAAACTGTTATTTCATGCTCAGCATATTAATAGCATTAGGCTGTCTCAAGTCTAAGATATTTGACTATTGAGTTTTTGAGCCAAGATGGAAGCACTATTTTCTATTTCAGGTTAGTCATTCCCAATAAGTCAAACTGTTTTCTGCCTGTCAATAAGATTTGTACAACTGAACATTTTCCATGCTGAAAGATGTTTAGCAGGGGGTCTCAAAGTTTTTCAAGTGAAAAATAGCTAAGTAGTAGCATACACAGAAGAAAAATTAACATAGGATTGGCATGTGACTCAGCTGTCAAGGATGTTTGAAGCCCTGAGTTCAGTCTGCCCCCCTAACCCCCCCACCCCACCCCCCACACACCAGAACCAAGACAAAGCATTGCACTGCTACTGCTGCTGAAATGTTTACAAAAGCATCTTATTCACCAGTAGAGGAAGAAAGGAGAGAAGTAGCCAGGCAAATAATTGGTAAGGAGAACAAACAGAGCCCTGGTAACAAACAGTGCTGGCTAATTTATTCTTTGCTTAGCAGGATCCTTGAAACTGTGTCCTTGGCTCTGTGGACTAGTTAGCACAGGAGCCCTCTCTACTCTCGGTACCTGGAATTGAAAGCATGCTGAGGAGAGCTTACCCTTGTGTGTGGTAGCTGAGCCTGTTGCTGCGAGGGCTGATGGGAGGGGTGTG
This sequence comes from Micromys minutus, assembly GCF_963924665.1. Classification (NCBI taxonomy): domain Eukaryota; kingdom Metazoa; phylum Chordata; class Mammalia; order Rodentia; family Muridae; genus Micromys; species Micromys minutus. Next base: position 12,130,811 of record NC_137975.1, on the reverse strand, counting down.
TAATGAGAACTGAGCTGACTGCTTTGTCAGTGCAAGCATCAGGGATTGATTCAGGTGTTTTCTGTATTATGAGCAATTCCCAGTGAAGAGGCCATAGAAATTAAAAGGCTGATACTGTTGAAAGCAGAACTCTGCTTGTTAAGTAGAAACGTTTTTATATGTGAAGCAACTGCTTTATTTGATGTCATAATTTTGAGGAAAAAAAATCTCACTTTTTAAAACCTTTTCGGCTCTCTGAATAAGTGCTAAATAGTGAGTTTCAGAGTACTGAGGAGCGTTCTCTGCTCAGCATTAGGGTCTGCCAATGACTCTTGTCAAAGAATGGCCAGGCTTTGATATTTTTCTAAATTTTATTTACGTATATATTTGTGGTGATAGCTGACTTCTATCTACAACCTTCTTTTCTCCAACAGTCTCTGTAGAGCTGATTATTTGGGAACTGGGGAAATTAGGGTATAATCTAAGCCATAAGAGCCACCTCTTTCAAATCCAGCCCCTTTGTGGAGTACTGCTTTGTGGTTGCCAACAGTTTCAGTAAGTAATAATCTTATTAAATCTTAAAGTCCTTCCAGTTGCATAGATACTCAGCTTTTATTTTTCTGTTTACAGCATTGGTTGGATGGTACAAAAAGCATCAAAAAGCAAGTAAAAAGTAAGTGTTGGGAAATATTTGAAAACAGTGCAAATACACATGAGAAACGCTGATTCTTAATAGTAAGAACATTTCAAAAATTGTTTCCTGGGTTTTTTTTACCATTGGCTTTTTTGGAGTGGGCTAAGGGTTAGGGCAGCCAAGAGTCTCAAGATCTGTAGACTAGGCTGACCACATGCTCAGAAGCCTTCTCCAGCTAGGATTTCTGGTGTACTCTATTACTGGGCCTCACTAGCCTGTCTGCTTGCTAAACTTTGTTTCAGTGTAACATACCTACTGGATACCTGGTTTATATGGGTTTAACCTAGACTCAAGAGTCTTATAACTTGTTCATAGAGGAAATTTTTGCAGCTTACAAATTAGATTGAATTTTTACACAGTATTTTACTTCTCTTTACACAATTACTGGTGTTGAAGTTTTTGGTTGATTTGGGGTTTTTTTGTTTTGTTTTGTTTTGTTTTTACTGTTTTTTGCATTTGCTTTTTTCCCCTGACATAGGGTTTTTCTATAGCCCCAGCCTAGTCTGAACTCAGCCAGTCTGGCCTCAAAATAGAAATCCATCTGCCTCTACTTCTGAGTGCTGGGATTAAAGGTGTGTGTCACCACCACCCAGTTGTATTGAAATTTGGGGGGGAGGGTTGGTTGTTTTGTTGGTGGTGGTGGTTTTGTTGTTGTTGATGTTGGGTTTTTTTGCTTTTTGTTTGAGGATTCTATCTAGCTCTAGGAAACATTTTGGGACCTTCTGGGTGTAATAATTTTCTCCCCTTGTCTTTCTGGAGATTCATAGTGCAGACTAGGCATGGTGGACTGGAAAGAAATACATGGTGGATTTACTGTCCTCTGACTTTGTGTAGTCAGCAAACACCAGAGACCTGTCATTATTTTTAAAAGTTTGACTTAAATTTATTTTTATTGGGTATATGAATGATCTGGCTGTGTGCATGTATGTGAACCATGTATGCACCTAGTGCCTTGGTAGGACAGACAGTTCCTGAACTGGACTCATATAAAATGGAGTATTATTAATTGGGCAGAACTTGAGAAAATACCAGTGTCCGGTCCCCGAATTCTGGATTTTTCCTCTAGTGTCAGATTTCAGGGCAGTTTAACTGCCTTTATAAAATAAAACTGTATAAGATATATAAAGCATCTTTATAAAATACTGGGACAGAATTGCTGAGAACACAGCCATTAGTGAGCCCACTGCACTGAACTGAACGTGTGGGTTGCTTGGCCTTGAGCTGTTTCAAGTTGGCAGTCCTCAGCGTTCACTAGAAGGCAGATGAGCGGGTTTCCAGGCTGTTTGATTACTCCACTAAGATTATACATTTGACCCTGACCTGCTAGAATTAATGTTTGACAGATGGATGTGATAATGCTGTGCTGTGCTTGGTGCGCTTTAAAACTTCTTTGTCAAATTTTAGCTGCGTTTTCCTTTGAAGTAATGGTACAATATTCTGTTTTTTCCTTTTATACTTTAGTAACTTTCAACAGATTTTCTGACTGAAGATTAGTAAATAAAAATTAAAGCTTTTTTTTTTTTTTAATGGCAGTTGGATCACCCTATTGTCTTCATCTTCGAGTTAAGTTTTATTCCTCGGAACCAAATAATCTTCGTGAGGAGCTAACCCGGTAAGACCACTATGCAGAGGCGTGTCAGAAGTGCTAAGACCTTTAGAAGATAAAATGATAGGATTTTTTTTCTCTAGTGAATTGTTCTATTTAGTTAATTTGTGCCTTTTACTTTTCTTAGGTATCTATTTGTTCTTCAGCTAAAACAAGATATTCTCAGTGGGAAGTGAGTATTAAATTATTTAATACATAACTGCAAAATTCTTGAAGTAGAGAAGTAATTTAGAAAATGTTGAGGGCTGGAAAGATGATGAATCAGCAAGCAAAGAGTCTGACTCTGCATCCCCTGCACCCGTGTGAGACCCAGGAGCAGTGTCTGTGGCCCCAGTGCTAAGGGCTCACAGGCCAGCACAGTAGCTAAACAGTGAGTTCCAGGCCAAGTGAGAAACACCGTCTCAAACAGAAGTACGTGGAAAGCAACAAAAGAAGGTTCTTGATATAGCCCTTGGGCCTATACCACACACACACACACACACACACACACACACACACACACACACGAGCAGGTAGTGTGCTCGCACACAAACCAGCACAAATACATTCAAAGTTGTCTAAAGTTAAGATTATAAATTGATGGAAAATTTGTATTTTGATCTCAGGTTAGAGTGTCCCTTTGATACAGCAGTTCAGTTGGCAGCTTATAATCTGCAAGGTATGTGATTCTTGTACTTGGTTGTTAAGACTGAAACTTAATTCTTTTGTGTGATACAAGTCGAAGAAAAAAAAATTAGATGACAGGCTAAAAATGCTACAGCACTGTTTCTGTGTAAAGCTACCAGTGTCCAAGGCTTGAATTTTCTTGGTATAAAATACTTCTTAAAAATGTTGTCTTCATGCCTTTCCTCTCAATTCTTCAGTTCTTTGCTGTTTTTCTTTTCTTTCTTTTCTTAGTTATTTTACTTAATGTTTACATGAATATTATGTCTGCAGTTCTGTCTGTACACCATGTAAGTGCCTGGTGTCCAAAGAGGGGAGAAGAGGGTACTGGGTCCCTGGAACTAGAGTGACAGGTGTAAATGCCGTGTAGGTTCTGAGAATCGACCCAGGTTCTCTGGGAGAATAGCCCCTGCTCCTTATCCATCTGTAATACAGAGAAACAATTGGCAGCCTGCCTGGTAATTAACATTGAATAAATGTTAATATGAAAGCCTAAGTTGATTTCTGTAACAGAAGAGTAAATGATTGTGGTTGATCGTGGTTGCTGCATGACTTGCTTTCTTTAGTCTTCTTAAAAATGAGTTTATGGAGACTCGTGACATAAACAAGATCGGGCCAGTGCATATTTTAAAGCTCCTGTGGGTCACTTTAGAGTATTCTTTAATGAGGTTAGCAGAAAACTAAACTTAGGGATTTTCTCTTAAAAGTTGACATTTTACTATAATTTGAGTCATTGTTCATCCATTGAAAAGAAACATCCCTCCCTCCCTCCTTCTCTCTCTCTCTCTCTCTGTGTGTGTGTGTGTGTGTGTGTGTGTGTAAAATGAGTGATATTGTAACTAGAATTAATGATGCTCAAGACTAGGTCTTTGCCTACTTAGTGGTTGTACATTCTCAGCATTCTAAGATCAATAGTGTTTGTCACTATGTAGATAATAAAACTACATTTACATCTTTTATAGTAAACCTAATGTTTTTACTTACATTGAAAATCTGTTATTAAAGCATATTTTCCTGGTGATAAGAATTTTATCTTCTTGTCTTTTTTCATTTTTGTAATCTGTCTCCAAATTAAAACATGCATAATGAAGGGGAGACATTAATTTAAAATGCTACTATCTGTTTTCTATTTGTTCCCTTTGACAGCCAAAGTATATGTTTTCTAATAGGGTATGTGGAACTGATAGATTACTTAGGGAGTGAGGGTTCTTAATCTGCTTCTGGGAAAATACCAGTACATGGCCCCATATCAGTATCTGCCAAAGTCTCCTGGAATTTTGGAGCGGAGACTGGCAAATCCAAGAATTTGATGGCTATCCAAAATGGTGGGACACCTGGACTTAGGCCATAAGTAAAAAAGCACCTGACATCCTGTCTGGACTCTGCATGAACAGGCATAGGTGTGTGTTGAGTTCAATTTCTAGCAACCACATGGTAACTCACAACTATTTTCCAGAAACCTGATGCCCTCTTCTGGAATTCAGGTGTATGTCCAGATAGAGCACCTATATACATTAAATAAATCTTTTAAAAATGAATTAAAAGTCAAAGCATTTTTTCCTCTATGGAAACACAAATTTATTTTCAAAAGCTAAACATTAATATATATTAATATATTCATAATAAATTAGGAGAGAGATATGTGAAAGTATACCAACAACAAATGTTATTTCTATTCTGTCTTCTTATAAAAGAGAGCATTTAATTTGGCACTCAGAGCTCCGGGAGGTTAGAGTCTGTGGCCATCCTGGCAGGGAGCACGGCAACAAGCAGGCATGTCAGTAAGCAGAAGCTGAACGCACATCTAATCCAGAACCGTGAGGCAGAGACGGCTAACTGGGGATGGCGTGGAAATGTTAGACCTCGGAGCCTACCCCCAGTAACACACTTCCTCCAACAAAGTTACCCCTCTTTTCCACACACTTCATGACCAAGCACTCATGAGCCTGTGGGGGTTATTCTGAAACCACTGCATAAGTGTACAGACCAATCCTAGGTCTAAACCAGATCAGAGGGGAATGGTTTAGGCCATTGTGAATGGCTGGTAGCTTAAGAAGGGGTTTTACAGATCTTAATTTTTGTTTACAAATTTTTTAAAGCAATTTTAGTGTTACTAATATTCCATAACTTTGTTAATTTGTATTTGTAGCTGAACTTGGCGACTATGATCTTGCTGAACATAGTCCTGAGCTGGTCTCTGAGTTCAGGTTTGTGCCTATCCAGACTGAAGAGATGGAACTGGCTATTTTTGAGAAATGGAAGGAATACAGGTAGCTCATCACACTTTTAACATCACCAACAATTACTATGTGCATGTTACTTTATAATTACTATACTTAAATTTTCAGAGGTCAGACACCAGCACAAGCTGAGACCAATTACCTGAATAAAGCCAAATGGCTGGAAATGTATGGTGTCGATATGCATGTGGTCAAGGTAAGCCCTATGTTGTACCTTTTTAAAAATTATATTCTGGAGATAGAGGGATGGTTCAGCAGGTATAAGCAGGCATGTGCTGCTCTTGTAGAAGTCCTGAGTCTAGCTCTGAGCACCTGTATTGAGCTGTACATATAAATACCTGTAACTCCAGCTCCAGGGCATCTGACACCCTCTTCTGGACTCTGTAGACACTTGTACTCAATGTGTACAGACATATCATTTTAAAATAAATCATTTTTTAAAAGTCCATCCCAAGTTTAAAGGTAGCTGTGAATGTTACAGTATTTGGGAAGGTACAGAGTTTCTATAGAATCTCTGGATGTGTAGTAATGAAAAATGGTTGAAATTAGACATTGAAAGACTAGAGTCACCTGGGATTGGTAGCACACACCTTTAGTTTGGGCATTCAAGAGGCAGAGGCAAAGGGATTTCTTTTGAGTTCAAGGCCAGCCTGGTCTACATAGGACAGCCAGCGATGTGTAGAGAGACCTTATCTTACAAAAACAAACATCAGAACAAAAAAAAAGACTAGAATCTAAAAATTGATCATGAAACGAGAAAACTAAAGTTCTCATAATTATATATAATTTTTGTATAAATGTTGATTTTTACACTTAAACTTTTTTAGGTTACTTTTTATGTTTATTGATTCAGTTTGATATCACCAATGCTCACTATTGAGGAGACTTTACTAAAAAGAGTAGTTAAGGAGCAAGGTTGACACTTTATAATTGAAGAGGATTATTTGTCAGAAATACCTAGAATAGAAATATTAGCCTGTGTATAATAGTGTGAGAAAACCACCTGTATGAAAACATGAAACCTGCTTCATGTGTACAAACACTGCACTTTTATTTCTCTCCTTCCATTAGGCTAGAGACGGTAATGACTATAGCTTGGGACTAACTCCAACAGGAGTCCTTGTCTTTGAAGGAGAGACCAAAATCGGCTTGTTTTTCTGGTAAGCAGTGCTAAGTATCAGAGGTCCTCTTGTCCTGTTTTGAATGAGTCAATGCATTTGTATCATTAATGAATAAAGTGGGGAACAAATTCCTGAGAGTTGACGTTTGCAAGTGAACTGGTCCGACCTTTCATCTGTGACCGTTATCCCCAGGTGCCCACTCTAGGTCTGTAGCTCATCGATTTCAAAGTGTGTCAGTGTGTCTTAGTATTCTCTCGTGTCATGTGCTTATGACATGTCCCTTACTCGATGGCCCCACCAACTCCTGTGTGGCTCTGTCACTCTTAGTGTTTTCCATGGGCTCTCTCACCCCCAAGGCAAGGGAGGAGATGGCACTGCTTCTGTTTCTGCTTTCAAGCTTGGCTCCTTCTGTTTCCCCATTTCTGCTTTCCAGTCTGTGGTACAGATTTCATATCCCTACAGCATAGAATTGGAAACTGTTTACATTATACTGTTGTTAGAACTAATTCAGTTTTGGCATATGTTACCGATAAGAGCTAAAGATGGCCTATGTTACTTATTTTGCAACATGCCAAGAATGTTTGGCTTCAAGCCTTTTCACATAAACTCAAATTCATCTCCAGGTATTGTTGGTAAAAATAGATCACAATCGGTGATACTTTCTTTTATGCCCTATAAAAATACTTAGTAGCTTTTCGCTATATCTTAATTCCTATGCTGTTTAATCTTGAAACATTTACCCAGGTTACAGAATTTATTGTTCCACATTAGGGGTGTGCAAAATACACTATTTCCTTGATAACTTTAATGTCTAATAGATGGGCAGCATCATTATGTCAGTTGATTCTTCTGAAATATGTTTGCCTTCCCTTAGAGACTTTGACAGGCAGAGCTGGCTGCATTCATTTCCCTGACCCGTGTGGAGAGTTAAGATGAGGAAATGTACTTGATACAGAAAAGGATTTCCCCTAATCTGACTGTTGATCTCATATTACAGGCCCAAGATAACCAGATTGGACTTTAAGAAGAATAAACTAACTCTAGTGGTTGTGGAAGATGATGATCAGGTAGGAACTTACTGTATTACTTGCTTAACTGTAGTTATGTGGTAAACAGGTGGTGGTATGGTGGTGTTCCCCATCGTATGGAGAGCTATAAAACAAAAGCTTAGCATTATTTATACTTGGAAGTAAAATTCCACGTTCAGGCCATTTTGCACCACTAAACCTAATGAGAATGTTTATCATGTGCGTTTTGTTTTTGTAACATACAGTGACTCTATGCCTTAATTTCCTAACAAAACTTAAAAGAATAAGCTAGTTGCCTTTTATCCCAATACTCTGTAGGCAGAGGCAAGTGGATCTCTTGAGTTCAAAGCCAGCTTCTTCTACATGAGTTCCAGGCCAGTTAATCCTGGCCAGTGTGACCCTGTCTCAAATAAACAAATAAAAATGATCCACCTGGGGGTATTCTTTACAGTAAAATGTAGTTTCGTATTTTTTCTTAATTTTCTTTTTATATAATTTCAGTGTACTCCATTTAAAATGATATTCTCTTAGCTTTTATCCTATTCAGGTATATTTTCATGCTTCCATTCAGCTTACAATGGACTTTTAGTTTTTACTTCTATAAGAAGTCATAAGCAGCAAGCAACAGTTAAGTTTTTAGTTTTCTCAAGTTTATAAGATAAAAGATTTTAGAATCCTAGTTTTATGAGTTCCTACTTGTAAGGTGTTGACTTAATTACTCAGAGCAAATGGGTCTAGTCTAGAAAGAGCATTCCCACACCTGTGTCTTGTAGGTCCGTAGGTCGCAGTGGTCGGTACTTCTAGCATTCTTATGGCTTTGCTTTTCCTTTCCCTTGGGATGTCCAGGCACTGCTGCACGCCAAGCAGGGAAAGGTGGAGTGGAGTCAAGTTTCATGGTCTGTCTTCCCTTGGGTGTCTGGGCCCTGATGCACACTGACAGAAAAGGATGAAGCAAATTCTGAAATGGGGGGGGGGGGTCTTACAGCTCTCTTAGATGATAGTGAAACAGCTTGTCATTCAGGGAGTCACGGGATATACATATGAACCCTGGAGAGTGCATAGGGGTTCTGTAAAGTTTCGCTGGCTGAGGTTTAAGGTTCTTGGGATACCTCATTTGCATGGAGAGGCATTCCAGAGAGTTGAACCTGTAATTTGTCCGAGGACTACATAACATTACTCAGGTAGAATATTCGAATCAGGCTCCCCAGATCAGGCAGAGAAGAGGAAGCCCTGCTAAGAAAAGGGAGTCTCCATTTTTGTGCCAAGTTGAGGAAGGCTATGCGGACATAAGAATATAATGGTAGCCAGGTGCAGTATAATCTTGAACGTCCCATTTTCTTGCCCCATTCTTGTGAATGCTGGCATTCCAAGCATATTCCATCACACTCAGCTACAGTTAAAAGTGCTCTTCTACGTTTATGTAATGTGCATGGCTGTCTTGTCTGTGTGCGTGTCCATGTACCACGGTCTGGTCTCCTGGAACTGAAGTCACACTTTCTAAGCTGCCATATTGGTGCTGAGAAGTGAAACCAGGTCGTCTGGAATTGGTGCCAGTGGTTGTAACTGATGAGTCACCTCAGTGGCCCCTGAAGAGGTCCTGACGGAAAATAGTGTGTTACAAATACTTCTCTTTGTAGAAGTATAGGTGTTCTCTCAGTTTTGATGTTATTGCTATTGCCATGACCACAGCAACTCTTAGAAAGGAGAATATTAATTAGGGCTGGCTTACAGTTTCAGGTGTTTGGTCTACTTTTGTCAGGCGGGAAGCATGGTGGCATGAGGGCAGACATGGTACTGGAGCCACTGAAAGTTCTACATCTTGATCCAAACACAAACCTGTCACACTGGCCAGACTTGAGCTTATGAGACCACAAAGCCTCCCCACAGTGACACACTTCTTCAGACAAGGCCGCACTTATTCCAATAAGGGCCACATCTTGTAATAGTATCGATACCCATGGGCCAAGCATAAAAACATGAGTCTTTATGAGCTATTCCTATTCAATCCACCACAGATAGTCTCTAATGCGAAAGCAAGATGTAGTTATGTGTGTAGGTATATGTAGTCATACTTTAATAACCTTTTGTTCTTTGGTCTATGGGGACTGGTTTCACTCTATAGTCCTGGATGTGTTAGAACTCAGGCCTTAAACTTGTAGGGACCCCTCTGTCCTATCTTCTGGGTGCTGGGCATGAAACATACATCTAGTTTTAGCATGCCTTAAGGTTTACTAAAGCACATGCTGGTTTGTTTTGTTTTGTTTTGTTTTTTTGCTTGTTTGGTTTGGTTTTTAGTATTCATGACAGGGTCTCTCTATATAGCTGTCCTGGATCTCGCTCTGTAGACCAAGGCTGCCCTCGAACTCAGAGTTCCCCCTGCCTCTGCCTCCTAAGTGCTGGAACCAAAGGTGTCCATGCTGGCAGCTTAGCACATGGTTTCTTTCTTTCTCTTTCTTTCTTTCTTTCTTTCTTTCTTTCTTTCTTTCTTTCTTTCTTTCTTTCTTTCTTTCTTTCTTTCGGTCTTGGGCTTTTCATATGTGTGGTATGTACTTGTTTGTATGGAATTGTGTATGAAGGTGCACATGTATGTGTTCATGTGGCCAGATACTGGTTGTGGATTTCTCACCACCTTACCTGTTTGCATCAGGGTCTCTACTGAGCCTGGCACTCACCTATCTGACAAGTCTGGGTGGCCGGTGCCATACTCACCCATCCCACCAAAATGTTTCAGAGGACAAAGTAGAGGCTTTATTGTTTTTTAAGTTTTATTTAATTTTTAATTATGTGTACCGGGTGTGGGTGGGTGCTTAGTGCAGATGACCTTGGAGAACATCAGGTGTAGAGCTGGAGTTGTCTATGAGTGCTGGGAACCAGACATGTCCTGAAAGAGCGCTGCCTACACTTAGCCACTGAGCCATCTCTACCACACCTTTGTTTCCTTTTCTGTCTAGCTGGCTTGGCATTTACTGTGTATGCAGTGTTGGCCTTGACCTGGTGACATTCCGTCTGTTTGCTGGGGTTGTAGACATGCACCACCTGCTTAGTTGCCGTTTGGTATTGATTTGGTTGTATTTCCTTTGCAGCAGTAGAAGACATGGCTAATTGATGTAACAAACACTTTGTCTTTTTCAGGGCAAAGAGCAAGAGCATACCTTTGTCTTCAGACTGGATCATCCCAAAGCCTGCAAGCACTTATGGAAATGTGCTGTGGAACACCATGCCTTCTTCCGCCTCCGAGGCCCCGTCCAGAAGAGTTCTCATCGGTCGGGATTCATTCGACTAGGATCACGGTTTAGATACAGGTTCATTCCCTAAGTTTTCAGTTCTACTCTTTCATACAGGCCAGAAAAGTACTCTAACTCCTGATTTTACTGAGGCAGAAACCAAGACAGAGGAAATAAAATATGTACCCACTGGCCAGATTTTTAAAATAATGTTATTGGTAATAATTTCTTGACTAGATGGGAAATCAGTTATTTTATAGATATTTATATTGATACATTTTATATATAAGCCACAATTTAAATTTATGTAACAAGGTAGATTGTCCATCTGACGGGCTTCATCTCGTATAGAAAATGTATGGGACATTAGTATGAATAATACTGTGGCTTTTACAACTCCTGTCATGAATTGGAAATGTCTGTTGATGTTACATTTGGTATCGGTCAGTCTGGGTCTTCAGTTAAGGCAGGGATGACAGTGCCAGTAATGTAGCAAGTCAGCCACAGATGTTACATATTTTACATATTTACAAAAATGTTACATATTTTATGTTAAAGCCTGGGGAATAAGAAAATATTTGGATAAAGAAAAAACTCTTGATGGCAGTAGTTGCCTTCAGCATGCGTCTTCGCAGGATAATATGAGTGTAGACATCCTGTGCGTCTGGTTGCCTCATACTGTCTTCCTGTTGCTATTTTAGTGGAAAAACAGAGTATCAGACCACAAAGACGAATAAAGCAAGAAGATCAGCCTCCTTTGAAAGAAGGCCCAGCAAGCGGTATTCCCGACGGACCCTACAGATGAAAGGTGAAGTGCAGCACTGCTCCACAGGCTTGCCCTTCCTTGCCAGTCTTCATGTACTCCAGCTTCCTGTTTGCTACAGAGGAAGCTGCCTGAGTCTTCTCAGGTCTATTTTAGTTAACTAAAAGTATCTTTGTGCAACTTTCATAAGCTGCGTAATAATGGCTCCTGTAAATGGCTGATTTGAAACTTTATCGATCTCAGTGCCGATGTTCTGGGCAGTGTTGCATAGTGTGTCCTCAGTAGAGTGGTATTTTCTCTCGTCTTTCAGATCTCACGAGGAAATGCCAGTTCATCCCCTTGGATATTTTAATATTAGCATGTAATGAGTACGTTTAATTTTTTTATTTGTACATGTGTGCACATCCAACAGCGCATATGTGACGTTTTATGCTCCCTATAGAGGCCAGGGCCCCGGCCTGGAGTATAGGTAGTTATGAGCTGCCTGGTTTGGGTACTGAGACTTGAGACAAGACCTCTGAAGAGCAGCAAGTACTTTTAACCACTAAGTCATCTCTCCTGGCCCAAAGAAGTTTAAGTAAAATCTTTCCATATTAGGTTGGTGAGATGGCTTGTGTGATAAGCGCGCTGTGCTGACAAGTCTAATAGCCAAGTTATTTCCCAAGACCTCCAAAATGAAAGGATTTATCTTCTGACACACACACACACACACACACACACACACACACACACACACACACACACACACACCATGACGTGTGAATGAGACAGTATAAGAGTGAGTAAATGAAAGCCAGTCGTGAGTGGTGCAGGCTTTTTATCCCAAAGGATTAAAACCCAAGATTTGAAACTCAAGAAGCAGAGGCAAGCAGCGCTCCGAGTTAGAGGCCTGCCTTGTCTACAAAGTTACTTTCAGGACAGCTGGAATTGTTCCAAAGACAAACCCTGTCTTGAAAAAACAATTAATAGTAATAATAATAATGAGTCAATTTTATTGTTCCAAACTACAGTTTACCATTGAGAAATTCCACTAAATAGAATTTTATTTATCAATATCTATCATGCATAGATATTTCCAAATGTTATCTGGCACTTAAGATATTTTAACTCTGTAAGAAGTGCATAGTTTCCATTAAAAAATACATGAAACCTGTGTTTGGTTTCAAATTTGGACTTCTCCTAAAATAGAAATTGAAGTTTAAACATGTCTACTGTCGGGTTATTATCAACACTACCAAAAATCGGCCCTGAGCTGACTGTGGCAGTGGTTTCTTAAATTAATCCTCTGCCTGATCTATACTCAGTTTTTGGTGTGATTGTGAATTTAAGTATATAGTTATGAGTTAATTCAGTAATAGTTTAAAGTGGTCTTACCCCATCTTTCTACTAACAGAACTTAGAGTCAGTTGCCTTACTCCAGGAGCCTCATAGAAACTTAGTCTTTTAAGGACAGTGTGAGCTGGCAGATGCTCATGAGTAAAGCTGTTCATCACTAACCCTGCCTGAGTGTGGTCTGCAGGGCCCAGGTCATTTCAGAAAGACAGTGGACTCCCACATGCCCTGTGACACTGACACGCACACACAGATTTTTATCATGGAATTTTAAGACAAATAGATGTTGGGCTGGAGAGTTTCAGCATTAAAAGCAAATATCACCCTCCAGAGGGTTTTAGCAACCTGTGTCAGATGGATCGATGTCGCCTATAACCCCAGCTCCAGGGGACTCTCACACCTCTTGCCTTCACAGGCACCTGCTCTGTGTGCATATGTACACACTCACATACACAAATTTATAAATAAAATAAATCTTTAAAAATAGAGAAGGGTGCTGGATGCCTAGTCGTTAAGAAAGAATACTGCTTTTGCAGAAGACCTGAATTTGGTTCCAGCACCTACATCAAGTGGCTCACAGATGCTAATAACTCCAGCTCAAGGGATCTGATGCTGTCTTTAGAACTCCAGGTTCACTACACCATGCACTTCCACACTTCCACACTCAGGTCCACAGAAATGAAGATAAAACCTTAGAACAGACAAGCACAGTGGTTCCTGCTCTTGGCCTGACTGGTCTGACCTGCAGCACAGCCCGTGGTTGAGCAGTATGTTTTACAGAGCAGCCAGCTGAAGCTTCCTTTTGAATAGTACAGCAGTTTGTTCTACAGGGTGGACTAATGAGATGCTCTCTTCTCTCTCCTCCCAGCAAGCACAGCAAAGCCTGAAGACCCGGGGTAAGTAACGCCTTGCAATATGTACAGCAACCGAGAAGACTTAGATAGTGGCAATCATTAATTAAACAAGTATTAGTTGAAGACCTCAGAAAATGACAAAATTTCTCAGGTCTTCAGAGGATTATAGGGAACAAGTAAACAGCAGATAGAATTACCATTGAGAAAAATGAAGCCATTACAGAAGAACAATGGGGTTGGAGCAGCTGTGTTATTCCTATTGAGACTGTCAGAGAAAAATCATATACAACTTCTGTGTATCTAGATTTAACTTGCTGGCATTAGTGGTCTGTGTGACTGTTTATCAGAGGTTTTGGTATGAGGGCAGTTCATAGGAAGGCAAATAAGTCCCTCCTATTATGAATTCTTTCTTAGCACTGTGATAGTATTTATTAAAGCCATCTATCTCTAGTTAGCTTTTAAAATTATTAACCTGGCCACCTTTGTAGACAGATTTTTCTTTCAGCAGTCAGCTTGGGAGTGTGAGTCTGAGGCCAGCCTTTTCATATAGTAAGACCTTGTCTCAGAAAGGACAACAGTAGTAGTAATAATAATAGTAAGTGTTAATGATAATACAATAACAATACAGATCAGACTCAGACCAATACCTCTAAACATACCTTTGTGTGGGTTGTGGCTGGATGGGTCTGTTTGTCTGTTTTCTTAGAACTTCTTCAAAAGAGGTTTGTTATTTGAAGGTACTGAATAGTCAACCTTACCTTTAAAGAAATTTTTATTACATTTGTTTTATTGTGTTTGTTATACTGAACAGCTTCTGAATTTTCTTGCTCAGGTTTGTTCACTTGAAACTGTTAGAGCTAGGTCATGATTAGAGATCAGTACAGAAAGACTCTGCTGATGAGAGGACTCTTAAAGCTGTCAAAACAAATTACAGTTGGGAGGAAGTAAGGGTTTCCACTCTGAAACTTGAGTTTAAGAGTACATTTCTGTGCATTTCTCTACTTTTTTTTCTTTCCCTGAACTATCTAGAAGCTCTGCTTGTAAGCAAATTGGGAAGTGAAGTAATGTTATCTTTTTTTTAAATGGTAATGTTTTTGATTAGTAGGTCATGTTTTGCTTTCCTGAAACAGCCTGGGACATGACATTTGACCTTCACCATGTACCAGGAAAGTAGTAGAAATAGGAAAAAAAGTGTTTAAGTAGTGACATGATACGGATAAAGTAAAAGCCTTGTGTAGGATGTTCTGAAGCACACATCTGTAATCGGAGTACAGTGACAATGAGCGCGGTCCCTTTCCTAGAACTGATTACTTCCCCGTTAGTGGGTCAGTGTCATTGTCTAGTCATTAGTGATGCTTTTGATTCTGGAAGATCACAGAAACAGGCTACTTAAGAAATGGTGGCCCTTAGGAGGGAGCAAAGGGAAGGGGACGACAGGCTATAATTGTTTTCTCGAATCACACTAAACAAAGTTGAGTGGCTCACAGCTCAGGTGATCCGAGTTGGCTTCCAAGGACACACTCATAGGTATGTACTCATATATATATATATATATATATATATATATATATATATATATATATATATATGTATATGTATATATATATATGGGCTCTCAGGAGTTAAAAGACGAGAGTGCACAGTCCCTCCTGAAGTAGTCTCATGCAGAACTCTGGAAGGCCTGAGCTTGTCTTGGCACCCATGCCCTCTGCTCTCGCCCTTGCCACTCTGTTTGCACGGATGGTTGTGCTCCAGTGGAGCATGGAGAACAGCGCCTTTTCATAGGGTACAACTGTGTGACCTGAACCATTTCTTGTCCTTGTACTCTGCTCTTTTGTAGAGTATACCAGTTTGAGAAACAGTTTGTCTGTCTTTTTTCTTTTAATACTTTCCCTTATGAGCTTGAACTAAAAGTATGTTAAGAAAAGGGAGGGCTTTAAGGGAGGGTTTTAAAGGACAGTTGATGGTTTGGGTTACAAGTACAGTTTTCTTTTACTGAGTTTTCTCCTAGTGAGACTGTAGGCATATGCCTTTGTACCTGGGTTAGAGCATCTCTGAGACAGGAAAGGGGAAAGAGACTAAGTAGGGCCATGAGCAAAAAAGGGTCAGTTACTGCACATGGTACTTTACAGAGGTTCTTCTAAGATGCTCTGAATATATACTTTTGATCAAAAATCAAGTTACTATTGAGTGTCTTGAATTAGTATCAGTTGTCTCTTCATCACAGCTGCTTGCTTGGTTTGTTTTTGTGTTTGTGGAACTAAGCATCAAACCCTGGTCTCCTGGATGTTAGACAAACCTTCTACCAGTGAGCTACATCCCAGGTCCTACTTTTAGATTAAGTTCATAACAGGAAGTTATGATTTAGTTAGTATGCCTTGATTTGTTTCCTCAGGTTTGACTTTTTGTTGTTGTTGTTACTACTGAAATTATTCCCAGCTAAAAGAAATATTTTAAAGTAACAAGTGAACCATACACTCATGGAGGCTAACCTCTGCTCCAAGCAGATTTTACACATAGACTAGGAAGTCACTTTCACCAGGATACTATAGTCTGGGAAGAGCAACCACAGCTCCTTAGGAAAAAAAGGGCAGAGGGAGCTGGGACTCAATGGTGGGTCTCCTAGATGTTGTTCAGCCCCCTTAATGTCAACAATCATTTAACAGAGATCCAGTGCTTAAGCATGCTGACTGCTCTTCCAGAGGACACAAGCTTCGTTCCCCACTCCCACATTGGGCTGCTCACAGCTGCCTGTAACTCCAGTTTCAAGGGATTCTAGCTGCCTTTTAGCCTTTTCTGGCACCCTTATACATGTGTATACATATGTATACACAGACAACACACATAAATAAAAATAGAATGACTTTTTTTTAAGGGTGAGGAATGATAAGATGAGTCAATGATAAAAGCACCTCCCCCAAAGCTCGATATTCTCACCTCTATCCTAAGGTGGAAAGAACCTCTCACCAGCTGTCCTAACCTCAACAGAAACCTTTTAGAATTCATATTTTGAATGAAAGATATTAGACAAAGGCTTAATGTTTGTGATGAAGCTTAAGTCTCATTACCATATTACTCATAATTAGGCTATTCTGCACAAATTATATAAAAATGAGTACTTTGAATATGTTAGTGAAAATAGATTATTAATTAAAAACTTAAGCTAGAATAAGATACAGGGAAGGACAGTTAGATTGGTAGCTCTCAACCTGTGGATCGTGACCACTTTGGGGGCTCAAACAACTCTTTCACAGGAGTTACATACCAGATATTTTCGTTTCAATTCCTAGCAGTAGCAAAACTACAGCTATGATGTATCAACAAAATAATGTATGGTTAGAGGTCAGCACCATATGAGAAACTGAGTTAAAGGGTCACCGCATTAGGAAGGTTGAGAACCACTGAGTGACATTATGTAGACTTTTAAAAACTCTTCAGAGATAGGAAGGAGAGAAGCTTGAAGGTTCCAAATATAAATGATTCTGGGGTAGGAGTGCTCAGTACCCTGTGGCTCATAGTGCCTGATGATGGCATGTGTGGGAAGATTACTAGTTATGGAAGGCATAATTCTAAGTGTTTATGTGGGCAGTACAGATACCCATAGAAAAGTGCTTGATGGAAAATGTGACAGTCTTACCGTGAGAAACCACCAAAACCATGTCACTGGAAGAAAACATTAGCATTGTTGGTGCTACTTTGAATTATACACATATAATCTTTAGAAAGTAAAGATGCCAGGCATGGTGCCAGAGGCAGTGGCTACTGGGTCTGAGTTTAAGGCCAGGCTAGTCTACATAGCAAGTGACAGGTCAACCAGGACTATGTAATGAGACCCTGTATCAAAAAGAAAAAAATTTTATATGTAGGATTTCTTTAGCCTAGAATGCTTTACCTTATTAGTAATAAAAGTTAACATTATACATCATTGAAAATAAAAGTTAATGGAAATTACAGGTAAACATGTGCGTGTACACACATGTCAGACATATCAAAAGACTACACAGTGATGCTCTCAGATCTTATTTTTTCAGTGCTACAGTGGTTCAGTGGCAAAGCATGAATTAACACCTTAGGTCTGAGACAGGTGAACTCATAAACACAAGATGGTACTGATGCTGGTTCCATGAAGAAACTAGTACTTTACTGTGCAAATTAGATACATATTTTTAAACTTTGAACTTATCATTTTATAATCAATTTTGTTCCAATTTGGGTCTGTGTTCATGTTTGTCTTTTTGTTGTATTTTAATTACATTCCAGCCTTCCCTTTCTCCAAACCTGTCTTTCCCTCTCCCCCTTCTCCCTCTTCCTCTTCCCATCATCCTCTAACCCCTCTCCCTCTGTGTGTGGTGTGTTTTTAATCGATTTTTTTCCTCCTCTTTACAGTGTTCATAATGCTTCAGCCCTGAACAGTGACTCCCAACAGGTAAGACAGCAGTAAGTTTCTAAAGTACTGGAGCACTTAATTACAGTGACTGTCATGGTAGTAGTTGGGTTTTTGCAATGTGTGATCTTTTACAACTTTTGTACATTTTCTTACTCCGAGCATTTCTCCTGCTTTACTATTGTAACTAGAACAGATGATTCATAAAACATTTACTGTTCCTATAAATCTGGCACACCAGTAAGTTGTGAATGTTCATTTATTATTGAAAATTAGTATGTAAAATTTATACTCAAAAATTTGACTACCACTGAGTGTCTTCCTCTGTGCTTGGGGTGCCCGGATCGCCGGGAGGCAAAACAGTCTGTAATGGGGTCCTCAGCCCTTTTTCCAGGTAGGAAACAGCAGCGGGGTCTGGGATGATTGCTGTTGTTCCAATCTGCTGTAAGCTGTGCCACGGGCTTAGTGCTGGGAGTTGGAAATGGGGTTTCCAGTCAGCTTCCCTTCAGGGTGGCCACTCACCAGGCCGGAAGTGGGGAGACACACACCAGACAGGGTTGGAGCCGATTTGGTTCCGATTAGGAGTGAGTGCTGAGAGCATCGAAGACTGGAGAGAAGTCCTCCAGGAGGAAGGGCCTGCCCACTGGATCCTGAGAAGCAGGCTCTTGCTGTCCAGACTGCTCCATTCGTTAGCAATTGTGAATGCTTTTCAGGATGAAGTGCCTTTTGGGAGAAGGAATGCCCAGGAAGGGAAGCTTCTTGGCTGAACACGCAGGGCCTATCTAGATACCTCATTAGCATGGAGAACTCCAGGTTTTATGCTGATAGAGGCGAAAGTGAGGGCTCTGAGTTCTCCAGACAAGGTCAGTGAAGGAGAAAACCTGCTAACAAGGAGTCTCCCATTTTGTGCCAAGCTCAGAAGCTGTCCAGTCTTAATTAGCAGTTTCCCACTGTTGACCACATCTATTTACTGATATTTTGTTTCTTGATGTTAGTATTTCTATTAATATTTGACTATCTTTATACTTCTGTCCAAAGGCTTGGGCTGTGAGTTCTCCTGTGGCTGTCACTTCTTCCTCTGGCCCTGTGCTGGTGGAGATAGAGAATCTTCCTCAGAATGCTGCAGCAGAACAACATGACAGGAAATGGTTTGTTAACTTCCTAAACCAAAATATTGCTTGCATAATTGTATTTTAAACTTTAAGCTATAATCTTAAAGCACTTTAAGTGTGATTGAAGACAAAGTATTCATATTTGTGAGCTGAAAAGGAGCATACTGAGCAGCCAGAGGGATGCGGGTGGAGGAGGGAGGACAGTTGTCTAAAGACAACCCTTGCATTAATAAAGTCTGGCAGTGACTGAAGTTCTTAACAAATTTCAAATGGAGGAGCTGGAGAAATAATCCAATGAAAGATACTTACATAAATGGTAAACACAAATATGGGTACTTTGTGGCTTATTGGATTAATTGGTTTAATCGGTTGAGTTCATGCTTTCCTAGAAAGCAGGGTGGTTTGATGAGGGGTTTCTTGGAAATTATTTGGGCTGAGTGGTCCTATTGGATGTATCATCTCTTCAAGCTCTGGTGTCTGTTCATTCAATGAACTTGGATGATTCATGGGATATTCTTTCTCTTGCTCTAATTTGTTAATATCTGAAATCAATGAGATTCTGTGGTGATCTCAAGGTTCGGGTCAGCTTCTTGTGCAGCCAGTTCTTCTGCGTGGTTGTGGCCAGCAGTGGTGATTGGCTCTGGCGTGTGCTGTGCACTGTTGACTTTGCTAACTTCGGGGTGCTTTGCTTCCGAGAGTTGGGTATGTTCTATTTCAGTTCCAGGAAACTTACAGTTAAGATTGAGGATTCCTTCTTTGTTTGGACCTTTTAAATTTTTCTTTCCCTTTTTTTTGGGGGGAGTCTGGTACAGGGAGGGTACTTGAGGTGTGTATTCGTATACACATACCAAAGATGAAGTCTACAAATGTCAAGCTTTAGTCTTTAATACATAAAACGTCTCAATTCCTTGCTGAAGATAACAGCCCTGACAAGCAGTTACGCTCCATGATGTGCCACTGAAGTTCATTGTCACAAAGATAGGGAAGAGTTCTGAGCTGTAAAGAACTGTCTTAATGTGTGCATGTCTTACTTTAATTACAAGTGAGAATCTGATTAGCCAACATTCTGTGCTATGATACTGTCTTTATTTAATTCAATTTTAATGAGTATATATTTAAATCTATTTAATTTGATTTGGTAGACACTACCAGATTCTTTGATGTAGCCTTTAGAGAGAATATTGAATTTGAGGTTCAAGGAAAATGAAATATCTTGGAGCTGTGTGTCCTCTTTCTGCAATGGTTGTGCTGAGACCTCCTTTGCTGGAATGGAGCACAGATGACCCTAAACCCGATGAGCCTCTGAGTACGTTAGCAGAGCATGGAACTGAACTATGGCTGACATGTCTTAGATCTACTGATTTCTCTAGCCTTAGAGTGCATTCTGCCTCTTTCTTTGTTTCTGCATGCTTATATTTCAGAGAATATAAAACAGTCCTCCTGTAGAAAGTGGGAATAAAATTTGGAAACTTATTACTGCATTGAGCAGCACACAGTATGGAACGTCTTCTTTCTGGCAGATAATTTGGAGACCATATAATTTAAGCCTAGTTCCTGTCCCAGTTTTCAGCTTTATTTTATTTTATTTATTTATTTATTTATTTTTGCATTCTAAATGAAACCATTAACTAGGTGAATGATGTGATGTGTCAGTAACTTAGAATTTGTACTTCACATCGCTTGGAATTCACAAAGTGTTTATTAACAACAAGAAGCCATTAAACAATGGTATGTGCTTGAGAGGCTGAGGCCTGGAACTTGAGTCCAGTCTGAGCAACAATATAAGACCTAGTCTCAAAACAAAATGAAGCATGCCTATAGATAGTCTTAGTGCTTGGGTGGATCATGATTCCAGGCCCAGCCTTATCAAAAGACAAAATAATAAATAAAAATACTGAGAAAATCTTATCTATAAACAGAGCATAAACCTAATTTAATTAATGAAATTTGAAAAACTTTAGATCAAGGGTCATAAATTTTGCTTGTTGAATCTGATAAGCGAGTTGAATTTAATTGGGAATAAAATGATGGTAACACTTACTACCGCGTACCTTCCTTACTTGTTTTTAATAAGTCCTGAGAAAAGATTAAAAATTAAGTTAATAAGAGTTTGAAAAATATTACTACTATTGATTTTCTAAGCCTAGATTTTTGGAAGCCCTTTGTAATTGGAGTGATCTTTTCCCCTTTGTGACTACATAAAGTGTGCTCCCTTGTCACATCACACAAGTTTGGTTTTTGAGCTAGGGCAAGTGTGCTTTCTACTGGAAGACTGTCCTCCCACCCAGACCTACACGTGTGCATGGGGATGCATGCCTGCTGTCCAGTTCTGTGCTGTGGTCCTTCCTCTGTACCTGTCGCACGTCAGTGTGTCTCAGTTCTCAGTACAGAAGGTGCAATGCTCTTTACTAACGTAGTCTGTGTCCACACCCAAGCACTCCCAGCCCAGCCTCAGCCGTTGATTAATTTGGACACCGATAAAAACTTGATGTCTGGGGCTCTTTTGTTTTGTTTTTGTTTTTTGCTCCTGAATTTTGTTTCCTGGATTGTACCTTTTTAAAACTGTATAATTTTGGAGATAATTTTTATAATTCTTATTTTTCCATATGTTTTTGTTCTGTGGTAGAACATTTTCAAATATTTGAATAAAGCTCTACTTGCATGTTTTTTCCCCCACTAGAATCAACCATCATTTCTACCTTGGAGTTACCCAGAAACCTCAGAAATAGATAACAGTATTTTGCCTTCTGTGACATTGTTACATTAATTAATTCACTTAATTCATACTGCTTTTGTGTTTCCATATTGGTGTTTTGCGTTACATGTGCCACATAACTTTATGGATTTCTTCCTCTGCTATTCTTGAATGTTACTGCACGGTAACTGCTTATCACAGTGGTGCATGCTGCTCACATTGCCTCTCCTTTACACATCTGTGTTCTCTGTTCTGTTGACTAACTGTACTCCCCACTCCTCAACCATCTAGGCTCTCTGCTTCCAGTGACCGCTGCCATCGTGGTGAAAACCAGTGGAACCCAAGGGCCTTGCCCCCACCCCAGACTGCACATAGAAACTACACTGGCTGTGTGCATGAGCACACTGTGAAGAATGCAGGAGCCCATCCTGATGCCTGTTTAGCTGGCCGTGCAGCCATGACTGATATATGAGTCCTTACACATTTTAGGCTGTGGAACTCGGTCATCTAGGTCCATAATGTGTTTTGTGGCATTTATATAGAGGACTGATTGCATTGGGAATATTGGAGAGAATTGGTTTCATACTGAGTCGCTAGTTACACGATGTGATGCTTGACTTCTCTCTGCGGTGGAAGGGAAGAGGATCTGAAGAAGCCGTGTCACTGACATGCAGATGCTGCTGCGTTGAAAGGGTGTGCATGCTACTGTGACCTTGAAGGGTTTTTTTCATAATTTTAGCATTTAACACATCACTCAAAACATCTCTCAGGAGGTTCGTATCCTCCACATGCCATCTAAGTAAGACTGAGTTTTAAAGGATAAGACACAAAATGTTCACCCAGAGGAACCATGTTCAGTCATGGTTATCAGCCTTATGTAGTGCTATAGTAATAGTATTCTCCTACTACTTTATAAAGTGACCTTCATTTCAGCTAAGTGCCTGGGGGTTAATAGAAACCTACTATACTTGTCTTTGATAAACATGTTTTGTTACCACAGGTCTAGAAATTGCAAGAACAGTACTATTCATGTAGGGCGAGAAGAGAAGTCGGAGTGATTTCTTTGGGTGGTCAGCGTATAGTTAACTTGGATAGTTACATTACTAGCAGGGGCCTATAGTTAACTTGAATGGTTAAATTCATTCAGGTTTGTAACACCGTCATAATCTGACCCATACAACCTTTAAAATACAATTCTGGAGTCAGAGTTACCATTTTGAGATGGATTGCCTATATTTTACACTTTTAGTCTTTTTTTTTTTCTTTTCTTTTGAACTTTGCAGTGTAGTTAATTTGAGCTCTTTGGTTTAGTTCACTGGATACAAATTAGCTGGGACAGTACATGATTGAGACACTAAGAGGAGAAACAGTATTTCCTTTTACAATTAATTTTAGAAACATTTCTGAACTTTAAGCTGTATAAGGAGAAATGAGAAGGGTTATATTCAGAACTGCTTTGAAATAGTAAAGGTTTGTTATATTTAATTCATAGGTTAACTCCTGCTTAAATCAGGTTGGCTTCATTCTGTAGTCTCTCTGCTGGGATATGAAGACTTGAGAGGGCTTGGACAGAAGGCTGCTGTTGCAGATATAATAGGGCTTGTTACTAGAAGACAGGCGGGTAACCAAAAACATTTAGAGCATGAAATTCATAGGCAAGTCTTGATCTGATTTTTTATTATATAAGGGGATCATTGCTTAAATGTACTGTAGTTTTAGGATGGATATTCAAATATTAGTATATCCTGCATAAAACAGATGCATATCCTTTTTTGTTAGTTTTAATATATTTATTAGCATAAAGATGAATGTTAAAATACTTAAAATATTTTATATATCTTAAAATATCTCAATATATTAATATATATAAGGGATGTATCTTAAATTTTCATTAGACTAACCCTTTATAATATTGACAAACATTCCATCATTCCAAGTCCAGCCAGACTTAGATTAAGTTTCAAGAGGCCTACTTACTCCTTCCTCTGTTTCTTGCATTCATCCTTGAGTTCCTTGGAGCCACTGCTTTTCAGGGGTTTTTTAGAACAACCATAGCATTTCAATTCTTTAAAAAACTTGCTTGACATCCCTAGTCATCAGGGAAATGCAAATCAAAACAACCCTGAGATTCCACCTCACACCAGTTAGAATGTCTAAGCTCAAAAACTCAGATAACAGCAGGTGCTGGTGAGGATGCAGAGATGGAGGAACACTTCTCCACTGTTGGTGGGATTGTAAACTGGTACAACCACTCTGGAAATCAGTCTGGCAGTTCCTCAGAAAATTGGACATAGTACTCCCTGAAGACCCAGCTGTTCCACTTCTGGGCATATACCCCAAAGATACTCCAACATATAATAAGAACACATATTCCACCATGTTTACAGCAGCCTTATTTATAATAGCCAGAAGCTGGAAAGAACCCAGATGTCCTT
This sequence comes from Micromys minutus, assembly GCF_963924665.1. Taxonomy (NCBI): domain Eukaryota; kingdom Metazoa; phylum Chordata; class Mammalia; order Rodentia; family Muridae; genus Micromys; species Micromys minutus. The sequence continues at coordinate 12,106,681 of NC_137975.1, read as the reverse complement.
CAGCAGATGAATGGATACAAAAATGATGGTACATTTACACAATGACTTTATGAATTCGTAGGAAAATGGATGGATCTAGAGAATATCCTCCTGAGTGAGGTGACTATTAGTCAGGGTTCTCTAGTCACAGAACTTATGAATAGTCTATATGGCAACGTATTTGTTGTTGACTTACTGTCTGTAGTCCAGTTTCTTAACAATGGTCGGCAGCAGCTGTGATGTCTAAGGATCTATTAGATGCTCAGTCCCACAGGGCAGGCAAGTGGGGAGAGAGCCTTCCTTGTTCCAATGTCCTTATGTAGGTCTCCAACTGAAGGTGTGTCCCAGATTAAAGGTGTGTGCCACCACACCTGGATCTGGGACTTGCTTGTCCCAGATGACCTTGAGTTTAGTGATCTCCTTGCCTTAGTTTCCTAAGATTCTTAGCCTCTATGCCTGAAGATCCAGATCAAAGGTGTGCTTCACAATTCTGGATTGTAGTTCATTCCAGATATAGTCAAGTTGACAACCAGAAATAGCCACTACAATTCCCCAGTCACAAAAGAACAGACATTTTGTGCACTCACTGATAATTGAATACTAGCCCCAGAAATCTGAATACCCAAGAAACAACTCACAGACCATATGAAACTTAAAAAAAAAAAAAAAAAGGCCAAAAAGTGGAAGCCTCAGTTCTTCTTAGAAAAAAGTGTGTAGCACCCTCTCAGAGTGGGGTACACCTAGACCTTAAATCATCAATAATGCAAGAGCTAAGAATGTAGCCTTGTGGCAATTCTTGGTATTTAAAAATCATTATGCTTAATCTTTACACACCAAGAAAACTTTGACTATTTCCATGTTACATTTTGTTTTACATGTACTTTATGCTCATTGTAACTAGAAAGATTTCAATGTATACTATCAAACCTTTTTTAAAAAATCAAGTACTGACAAAATACATTCATATAGTTTTATGCAAAATGCTTTTATCTGTACATTTATCTGTTTTTTAAAATAAAGTTTAATTTAAAAAAGAAAAACTTGTCCAAGCCAAGAGGATCATTCTCAAGGTGAACTGGTTCTTCTAGGCCTGTCTCTGGTGTGAACCAGAAAATCTTTTTTCAGGGAACGAATCTTTTTTTCCACATGGATTTTGATCCCAGCATTGTCTCTAGCTTCCTGGTTGTCCTTTTCTTTTTGAGCCATCTTTCTATTGGGCTGGCATTTCCACTGATCTCTGAGCCTTTATCAGTCCTGGATAGTGCTTCATCCAGCGTGGCAAATTTTTCATTTTTCTGAGCCATGTTAAGTCCTCTTCTACCAGAAGCCAGACCTTTGATTTAATGGTATTTTATAGCAGGAGGAAATACAGAGACAAAGTGTGGAGCAGAGACTGCAGGAAAGGCCATCCAGAGACTCAGATACGTCTTATATACCCTGACCTTCAAGACTATCCCCGTCTAGTGTTTTAAAAACAGCACCAACATATGACCCTCTGAGGTTGTTTTGTTATAGCTCAGATTATAATTTAAGTATTCTCTATGGTGTTCTTTTCCCTTTTTTATTTTTAAGGTCTGTTTTATTCTTTATGTGAATGGGTGTTTGTCTGCATGTATGTCTCTGCATCTGTGTACCCATTAGTATGTTGCCTCTGGAAGAGGATCCTCTGAAACATGTTGTGGATGGTTGTTGGCTGACATGTAAATGCAGGGAATTGAACCTGCATCCTCTGGAAGAGAACCAGTGCTCGTAATGCTGAACTATCACTCCAGCCTTTTTAGTCTCTTAAAAGTGCTTATTTAGATCATAACATTTTAAACACAGAAGCTGCTTTGTGCCATAAATAAATATCTCTCTCAATGAAAAAAAAAATCTAGATGGGAAAAATACTACTTAGATAAGCCCCCACTTGTGGCACAGAACTCCATGTTTCTGTACTGAGCAGTGTTTTGGCTACTGTTATTAAATATAATTGTAACATTTTAATTAGATTGGTTGCGTTCTTTTGTGTTTTTATAGACAGAATGTTTTAGACAGAAAGTCCAGTAACCTTCATAAACAAGCTCTGGTGATCATTGTTTTAATGGTTAAAAAACATTTCTGCTGGTTGGGCAGTGGTGGTCACATTTTTAACCTCAGCAACACTTGGAAGGCAGAGGCAGGTTCAACTCTGAGTTCAAGGCTAGCCTGGTGAGTTCTACAGGGTGAGTTCTAGGAAGAGACTACACAGAGAAACACTGTCTCCAGGGGGGAAACTATCCACTGGACACAGAAGTTCATGCAAGGAAAAGAATGAAGCAGGAGTTTGACCCTCTGAGAAACCAAATTCATTGTTTTTTTTTTTTTCTAACCTGACTTTAAGTATGATGTAATTTTTCTAGTTGAAATGATAATCACATGTATATTTTAAATGAAATTACAAACAAAAACTTATCTCTATGCCTTTATCTTTATTTGAAGATTATAAAATACTGGTTTATTGTAGAAGAAATTCAAGAATAACCAGCTAAATTCTTACCTGCATCCTACCCATTACAGGAATCATCAAATGCTTTATGTTATGAAGAATGTCAGAGTACTGAGGAAGGGTTCTCGGGTCCCCTGCAGTCATCACAAAGGGTTTGAGGTCAGAGTGCTGTCAGGTACCAGGGCTGCTAGACACTGAGGGTAGGCTGCGCTTGTCCTCATAGTAACTGATGTACAGTTTGGAGTCTATCAGCTTAGCAGTGAAGTGTGTTGGCACATGCCTGGAATGTACTTAGAGGACACAGGAGCACAAGCCTAAGGCCAGCTTAGTTACGTAGCAAGTTCCAGGCCAGACAAAAAACTGAAAAATGTCTTTTTGCCAGGAAGCGACCTACAGACATACACCCCAATGTGGACACATATAGTAAAATATTGGGCCAGGCACAAAAATGTTGAACTTTGTTGGGATTCTGAAAACCCTACCCACCCCTCAATTACCTGGGTACTGCCAGGTGTGCTTCACCCCAGTGACCTGACACTATAAAGGGGGCTGCTTGACCCCTCCTCTCCCTCTTGCCTGTCTGGGCCTCTTAGCCTCTTGCAGCCTTGTTCTCCCCCTTTATCTCTCTCTCTCCCTCTTCCTCAACTCTCCCATGAGTTGAATAAACTCTATTCTGTACTATACCGTCGTGTGGCTGGTCCCTTGGGGGAAGGGATTCCCAATATGGATCCCCCAAGAGGCCTTGCCCTCAGGCCTCGCCGCACCTCCATGGGCCATATGCCCCCCACTCTCTTCATCCTTCCCCTAACATTGGTGCCGAAACCTGGGACGTCGTCATCTAACAGCATTGGTACCCCGTGACTTTTCCTTTCAGTGGTGCACATTGTGGTGCCCCGTGACTTTTTTTTTACACTCTTGAGTGGGAATTAATTGGTGGCATTGCCTGGGAAGTAAACATTATTACGTAAATATATCAGGATATAAAAACATATGTAGAACATATGATACAAAAATATTTAAGTGAAAGGTGTTTTTTTAAGGTAACAGTTACTTTACGTGCCCTTCCCCAATGCCAAGTATAGAACCTTGAGCCTTGCACATGGTAAGTGATCACTTAGCCCATCTCTAGCTTATTTGGGTTTTGTTTATTTTACTTTGGGTTGGTTTGGGTTTTTTTGTTTGTTTGTTTGTTTGTTTTTTTTTTTTTTTTTCATTACTACACATTTGATATGGGAATGATTTTGATAATTCTGCTATATAACTTTTGTATGTCCCTAAATGAAGTTATCCTTCCATTTTCCATATCATTAGCTGAGGGAGTCTTGACTCCCGAGAGAAAACAGGATACTTACTGTGGAGGAGGCTGCTTCCCTGGAACAGAAGCCATCCTCCTTCAGTTTTGGTTTCACACCTGCCCCTTGTATTCACAAGTGGAACCAAAGAGGTTGGGGATGGTTGTCCTGTTTTATCCTACACTGACGGGCGAAGCCATGGATAAGCACAGAGAGGGGAACACTGACCTTTAAGTCAGTAAGCTCTCCTTTTCTAACCTTCTTTCCAGTCTGTAAGACATTAGGTTTGAAAATAAAACCACACTGGATAAGTTCATTTTCTTTTTGAGACGAGAGCTTAGGAATTTTTAAAAATAAAATGTTGGTTCCAATAACTCTTAGTGTCTCTTACACTGAAGTTCTATTTATCATTGTGTGTACACTTTGTGCTACATGGAGGTCAGAATCCTTGCAGAGTCATTCCTCTCCTACCTTCCTGTGGGTTCTAGAACTAACCTCAGGTTCCTTTACCTACTGAGCCATCTTGCCAGACTTTGATGCATTGTAATATTGTTATTCCAGAAATGCTGTGAGCACTCACATGTAAAATGCTTGGACATAAAAGCACAAAGCATTAATCTTTGGAACATGAATCTCTGTGGTATAGAAATTATGACATGTCCAGAAAGACGGCATGTTAAAGGTTCTTGCCACCACCTTAGTGATCTGAGTTTGATACCTGGGACCAACTCTTACCTCTAACACACATTCATGTATAGATTAATTTCAAAAAAAATGAGCACATGAAGCACATCACTTTCTATGTAAAATACATTAAATTTCATTTTTTCATTAATTCTTGTCCATTGTTAATTAGTACTTGTCCTTTGAGCAGTTCATGATAGTGAAACAGAACTTAGAGAAAGGAATTTTTTGAGATTGAAAACATCGTGTGACTTTATTACTGAGAGTTTAGAACACATGTTTCTGTTCTTCTGAAGGAATTGTTCTTTTTTTTTTTTTTTCACTAATTAATGCCCTATGGTTGTCTTCCCAAAACGCTACTAGCTGTGGCCTCAGCTGGAGGTGGCAGAGCCTGAGTGAACTTTTTACAGTGTGTTCCTGACGACTAGCCACATTGTTTATTGGCAGGAAAAACAACCTGACCTGCAGAGCAGCATTCTAGGACAAGGCCTTCTTGTGTATACTGTAGTGAATTTGTACCTCGCCTTTAAAACTAGGCTCAACAGCTATAACTATTCGTTGTTGTTGAGGGAGTAAAAACTTGAACTCATTCTACAAAGAAAAATGTAGATGCATCAATTTGTGGCTAGGATTTGCAACAAATTGCATATTCTTTAATATCATTGCTAATAAAGCTTAATAGTAGGAAGAGAATTGCTTGTTTGCCTTGTCCTGTGCAGTGTGGTTTCATTGGGAGGTCATGCAAAGTGCCCCAGAGGTTTGCAGTAGCACAAATGAAATTCTTCTGTGGAACAAACAGGCTTCAGATCAGATTAGAAAGAGGTAGTTACCCCCAAAATATTCATAACACTATTGGACTAATGGGTATACCACTGGGTGAAACCTTAGGTGACTTTTCTCCCCAGCACCCCTGGCACTATGTAAGCCAGCCAGCAGAAAGGAAGCTCCCAGGTCAGTGCCAGCTGTTGCTCTCAAAACCTTGCAACCTAAGTTTGTAGTGTCTTCAACAAAGTTCTGGAGCTAAGAACAATGGCAAAAGCCTATATTGTTTGATTTTCTGGCCCTTCCTGGCCAATAGTTCAATAAGGAGGCATCTCACACCAAGTGCCAAGACTTGTATTTAATATCCCATGTTATTAAATTTCTTATCAGTAATCTCTCCTGACCACTCCAAAGTAATTGTGTGTGCCCTTAACCTTAGCCTTCTCTAGTCCCTTTCACCCTTTTCTTCTCCTCACGTCTTCTTTATGGGGTATGTTTAGGGATTCCCTATCTATATTTACTAGGTTGTCAGTTTCATTAAAGGAAAGCCTTTGCTTGAGAACATGAACTTCGTACATAATCTTTGGGTGACTGGATGCATGGATGCCATGCAAAATATACTCAGTCTCTTGCCTTTCAAGAAACTTAACAAGCTGGGGACAAGCAGCTTTACAAATGCATGACAGAGGCATATGCCGTTAGGAAAACAAAGCCTTTTTAGAGTCTTCAGAGCTTGAAGAAGGCTTTGACGTTATCGCTGACCAGTCTATATAGTAAGAAAAATATTCTTTAAGACTTTGTTTTTCTTCTAGCAAAAAAACAAACAAAAAACCTTTAAAGTAACAGATACAAGGTGTTGTGTAGTTGAGGAATGATGGGTAAAGTCATGTAAACAGTGGTGAGCACACGTTACTTATTCAGAAGGCTGCCCAGAGACCTCTCACTCAGCCTGAGAGCCACAGGCTGGGCACCCTTCACTCCAGAGATCCTTCACTCCAGCCCTGGTAGGGCCTAGAGTAGAGAACAGTGGATGGAAAGATGGCTGGGAAGACCACGTGATGTACACAGCACAACAGCGGAAACAGGATGCTTTCCCGCAGCAAGGTGGAAGGGCAGAACTGACTCTGCAGGGCTGTCCCCTCTCTCTGTGCGCAGACACACACACAGAGATCTCAACCATTTAGAAGACAAGCTTGGTGGCTTATGCTTCTAGTGAGGGAGGGAAAGCGATATCTTGAAATATGCTCCAAGCTTTTAAGGAAGTTAACCAAGCCATATATGTTTGTGTACATATTTTTAAAAAGAAAAGACTGAACTCTCACCAACCTTAGTGTGCATAGCCTGTGGGCCCCTGGGCATGTTGGGCTCTGAAGATGGTAAATGTTGTCATCTCACTTGGTAATCTAGACCTAACCAAGAGAATAGAAGACACATATTAGTACATACAAACCCCTGTCCATGAGCTGTCAGAGCAGCAGTAGAAATCTAGCCAGGAGTGACAGCTCAGGCATGGTCCCAGAACTTTTTTCTTTTCCCCAACATTAAACATTAAATGTACTGTTTCCAGGGATTTTTTCACAAGCCTAAGTAGTAGTTCCCATTTAATAGCATATCAGAATTAATAACTCAGACTCAGGCTAGTGGCTTGGGCTTATTACCTGAGCTATTTGGGAAACAGGAGGATTGCAAGTTGATGGGCTGCCTGAGCAACTTAATAACCTGTCTCACTAAACTGAGGACTGGGAATGTTAGTATAGCTCGGTGGGGGAGCACTCTGCCTAGCATGCATGAGGCCCTCGGTACAGTCCTGAGTACTGGGGGAATTCAGTTCTTAAGTACATTTCTTACTACCCTACATTCTAAACATAGAACAGGAACATGCTAATGCACAAGATGAAGATGCCGGTAGACAGTAACAAGGTAATGTCACTGTGGGTGACTACAGTGTGAGAAGCGGAGATAAGGAATAATACACAGAAAGCAGTATTCCAGACGGAAAGGACCATGCTAGCTCAGAGGCCTCTGAGATGAAAGTGGTGGCAGTTGAAGGACAAGGATGATGATGGTTTGTAAGAGCTCTGGGGACTGAGCAAGGGACCCTGCACCTCATGTGCCAGGGCCCTCACAGCTGGCAGCTTAGTAAACTGAAGAAGAAAATAGCATGCTGATTCTTTTAAGGCTTCCTTCAGGGAGATTGGGTAAGAGTAGGTTTCCCTCCATGTATTCATTGACAGAGATTTGCAGAGCCTCCACATACAGATTCTTCACAGGGGGTGTGTTTGGAGGAAAACACAGAAGTCTTTTTCCTGCATCCTCGATGCAGTTGCTGCATAGACTCGGAAGACCAAGGAGTTAGAGAGGTGGTTCCCTTAAGACAGTCTCGCAGAGGGTGTGGGCGTGGCTCCCGGCCCCTGGCTGAGACAGAGCACAATTGCCTGTATCTCTAGTTCCAAAGGTCTGATACCTCAGCCTCAGAAGGCACCTGCATTCACATAATTTGAAGAGATAAATCAACATCTTGGATGCATACTGGATCATATGTAGTAGTTTATGTGTATCTTGGGTCTGTTAATCATCAGTTCCTTTCCCATGTCTATCCTGACTTTTTAACACTTGCTGTTGCTTTTAAGTTTTTTTTGTTTTGTTTTTTGTTTTTTTGTGTCTTGTCTGCATATAGGTCTATATCATGTGTGTATAATGCCAGTGAAGGCCAGAAGAGGGCATTAAATCCTAGGAAACTGGAGTTGAGGATGGTCATTAGTCACCGTGTGTGCTGGAAGTAGAAGCTAGGTCCTGGAAGAAGACCAGTGCTCTTAACCACTGAGCCATCTCTCGGGCCCCAAAACTTGTGTTCTTAAATAGTATGTTTGTTCCACAGACAATTTGGGTTAACCTAATTGCTTCCTCTTGATTCGATCTGGGTTATAAATTACTAACAAGGTCTGTGATATGCCTGTAATTCATCCACCCAGAACTCATGATGTCAGTGTGTCCCATCACTGGCATTAGAGTACTTGGTTATAATGGTTAAAGTAATATATATCAGTTGTCTTGGTTGGTTTTGGTTTTTGAGGCAGGGTTTCTCTGTGTAGTTTTGGCTGTCATACATGGTGGGTTGGTTGGTTGGTTGGCTGGCTGGCTGGCTGGCTGGCTGGCTGGTTGGAATATATTTAACTTTTTAAGATTTTATGTGTATGAGTGTTCTGCCTGCATTTTTGTATGTGTGTGCACCGTGTGCATGCCTGCTGCCTTGCAGAGTCAGAAGAGACAGATCCACTACAGCTGAAGTTACTGATGGTCATGAGCCACCATGTGGCTACTGGGAATTGAACACAGGTCCTCTGCAAGAGCAGACAGTGCTCTAACCAGTGAGCCATCTGTCCGGCCCATGTATCTATCGAGTTTTAGGTTCTCAAGTTAACCTGTGTTTACAATAAATGTACCACATGCAGTGTATTAATACTCTCTCCCTCAAAGATACTACTTAGATCACTCAGGGAAAGGCATATGCTGCCAAACACAGGATCCAAATGGTGGGAGGAGGAAACTGACTCCCACACAAACTGTTCTCTGGCCTCCACACCTGCTCCAGGGAACACATAGTAAACAAGTTAAATGTAATTTTAAAATATAAAAAAAAAATTAATGTAACCTAATGGGAAAAATTGGATATCGCTTGTGATGGTGACAAAATCCTGATTGGCTAAGCATCACTCTTACCTGGTAAGTTACTATTCTACAGTGAGAACTTTCCAGCTCTGTCTGCTTATTCGTGACATCATGAACTCCTTTATTCAACTCACTGCTGTCGACTTACCATTTTGGGAAACTTGAGGTTTGGCTAATGGCAACATTGTCAGACTACCCTAGTGCCAGTTAAGCTGTCCCCAGATGGGTTTAGTGCCTGCTTAGACCGAAACCAGAGTTTCTGCCTTCTGTAAAACACTGATGTTGGTGTGGTCTTTAGAGCACAGTCTGACCAGCAGGTCGATTCTTTCCTGCCTTGGATCCCACAGGTCCTGCCTCAGTGAACTGGTTTCTGTGTTGGAGTCAGAAACTCATACTGAAAAATCTAAAGCCAGCACTTGTGGGTCTTGCTTTCCAGGTTCTTATTTCTTGTGAATCTGGCTCCCGGCAGACTCGGGATTTCCGTAGTTTTCCACTTGGACAGTGTATGCTAATTTCAGAGTTGCTGCATCCGTGTTCCACTCCAGTACCCCTTGTGTAGGCTGAAAGTAAGGAGCACTGTGCTTCACAAATCCTGGAGGTGGCCTGGGTGCTTCTCCCTGTGATTACAGTACTGATTTGGTAGTGAAGCCATTTTAATTAGTCTGGGTCAGATGTGTCCAACATTTTGGCTTCTTTACGCATGTTGGAAAAAGAATCGTCTTGCAGTGTACATTAAGCTATGGCAGGAAATCACCTTCATTGAATTCTACATCTGGCCTCTTAGAGCTAACGTTGAGGGTTGCTGATGTTAACATTAAGAAGGGTGTTTTCGTTTTCACTAAGTTGTATCGAGCTGCACTGAGTGTAAAACCGTGTCTCAACTGGAGGTGTACTTCAGCCCTGAGTTTGCCCCCAACAAACGGTGACAAGGGGAACTTTGACATTAAATCAGCCATGAAATTAACACCACAGTGAAGATCAAGGGTGGATCTCTTCAGTGCAGTTAACTTTTAAGTTTTCCTCACAAACCACTGGTATTTGTTTAAGAACCATTTGCATCTTCTTATTTATAGTCTTGTCCCCCCATTTGTTTTTTTTTGGGGGGGGGAGGGCAGGAGTTGGGGTTTTTTGTTTTGTTTTGTTTTTCGAAACAGAGTTTCTCTGTGCATCCCTGGCTGTCCTGAAACGTGCTTTGTAGACCAGGCTGGCCTCCAGTTCACAGAGATCTCTCTGCCTCTGCCTCCTGAGTGTGGGGATTGAGTCCTGCACCACTCACTCTACCCTGTAAAAACCCACCTGATAGCCCTTTCTCCTGTGTTTGTAATATCTATATCTATATGTAGAGAGAGAGACGATATAATTTATAAGTATATTTTCAGTTCATCATTTTACTAGGTTTTTTTTTTTTTTTTGGTAATACAAAACTTTTTATTTTTATATTAAGCTTATATCTGTCTTTTCCCTTAAATTGTGCTCATTTAATATTTTTGTTATTGTTGTTTAATTGTAGAGGACATGCAGTTCTGACTGGCCTCTAATTCCCTATTCTCCTGCCTCCACCTCCCAAGTACTAGGATTACAGGTGTGCACCATCAGACCTCCAGCGTCTTGAGGCAGAGTCTCCCTGTGTATGTAACCCCAGCCCACTGTGATGGTCTCACTGTGGTGATCCTCCAGCCTTGACCTCCTGAGTACGGCGGTGGCAGGCATGTGCTACCACTGTCAGATTAACTTAACGTTTCATGGAATTGATGGTGCGGAGTCAGCTAGACATCCACTTCAATTGAAATTGGAGCTGGGAGATTGCTCAGGCAGTAAAGTGTGAGTTCAAAACTCTCAGGCTGAGGATATCGATATGTATCTGTTACCCTGGCAATGGGAGGGTAGGTTATGGGGTAGGGAGGCTGGTGGATCCTTAGAGTTCACTGGCTAGCCAGGCTAGCCAGATATGGAAGGTGCTGGTTTAGTAAGAGGCCCTGTCTCAAACAACTAGGTGCAAGGAGTTAAGCATTAGCTAGCCTCCCTCTGCTGCAGAAACATGTGTTCTCTAACCCCTGTGGTAATGGGAGGCACAGACAGAATCCCCAGTGGGCACTCAGAAGCCAGCTAGCTTGGCATTTACAGTAACAAACAAGGTAGAAAGTAAAGGCTGACACCCCAGCTCACCTGTCCTCCACATGAGAATAACACAGACCTATTGCCACTACTGGAACATGTCTACACAGATTCAAACTCATATATGCACATACCAGGTTTTTTTGTTTTTACACCACCAAGGTAATAAGTACAGTTTGTTGAATAAAACTGTATTTTTCCCATTGATTTATCTTGGCAAAAAAGAGCTTTAAGTAGAAGGAGATCTTGAGTTTCTGGTCTTTTGCTGTTAACTGGGCTTTCTCGTAGCTGTGGCCGACTTCTTGAGATAACTTAAAAAGACATTTGTTTTATTGCTGGCTTCATAGGCTTCAGCTCATTGTCCTGGGAAGGCATGGCAGAGCAAAGCAGCTCACACCATCCCCACCAGGAGTGATAAAGGTCCAGGGCAACAGCTGCCCTCTAAGACCAGCCCAGGTGACCTGCCCACTCAGGCCGGGTTCTTCAGTAGTCCTTTCGTATTGGAGTCCTGAGTCTTCTGAGGGTCACCTGGTAATAGTTTGAGCCTGTTAGATCTCATTATGGTTTGCTAGGTGGGTCTGCAACACATAGTGCTTCTATGGTCAGTGTGCTGTGGATTGTGTTCTCTTTATCAGTGGAAAGGAGCCTGTAACCCCGCCTGGGCTTTCCTCCGATCCCTTAGGTACTTCTTTCCCAGGCCGGGGGCTGCTTTTCTAACCAACGCCACGTTGTGCTTCTCTCACTCCGCCTCTGCTCATCCCCAGGACGCGCGAGAGTTTGCTCTCTGGTGCTCAGCTTTTGCTCTCTCTCTGACAGAAGCTAGTCAGGGGAGACGGCTTTCTTTGGACTCCCAGTTGAGAGGAATGTGGTCCATCTCTGGCGTAAGCATGCTGGCAGGAGTAGCTTGGTCCATGGTGCTGACAAGGAAACATAAAGGTGAATGCCAGTGCTTGGCTGGCTCTCTCATCTTCCCTTTTTATGTATCATCTTGGGAGTTGGTGGACGGGACAGCTTCAGGTCGGTCTTCACCTTGCATCCTGTAGTCTCGTATTGATCATCACGCACTCTAGGCTAGCTAGCCATTAAGATGCTCCTGTCTCTGTTTTACATCTTCTGGTAAGGGTATTGGGATTAAAATTTTTTGTCTGCTACTGTGCCTGTCCTTGTGTGGGTTCTAGGGCTCCAGACTCAGTCCCTTATGCATGCAAAGCAAGTGCTTTGCTGTAAACCATCTCTCTAACCTTTCCCCCTTCTTATTCATCTGGGGTCACAGCCCATGGCTGGTACTGGTCATATTCCAGGTGTCCCTCTTCTGTGGAACTGATCTGGAGACATCCTCAAGGACACAACCAAGGGTGTGGCTCATTAGTAACCAGGTGTTTGCTCACAGATTTTTGGCTACCTTGATCTCCTCAAACTCATCTCTTCCTGATACCTAAGATAGTCCCCCGTTCTGCCCGTCTCCACCTCTGCACAGTGGCCTGACGTGTTCTCCAGGCAGTCATAAGGCCCACCTCTTGTTTCTTGAGACTAGTGTTACTTCAGGTAAGAAACCAACCCATTCCCTTTTACTCCATCTTGACTGGAAAAAGTATATCCAAAGGTTTTGAAAGATGAATAAAGTCAGTTCAATAAAACTCTTCAACTCATTTTTTTAATATTGCTTCTGGTTTGTATTTTAATAATAAATTTACTGGTTTAAGTAAACTTTCTGTTACTTTTTCAGCTTGCCCCTAAGCATTGATTTGCTCAATAACCCAGACTTACTAGAAACAACCATTAGTGATGTAACAAGGACATCAGAGACTTCGGCACCATTCCCAGCACCAGATGACATTAAAGTAACCACCAGGTCACATGAATTAGAGGAGTTCAAAGCTGAATGTGAAGGTAAGTACTTGCTCTGTAATTTATGACATTTAAAATGTTCTTATTGCATGTATGTATTTGATGGGGTATGCCGTGTTATGTATGTGGAGATTTTCAGCAACTTTGAGAGTCATGTTTCTACTTCTACCATGTTCAGGAATCAAACTGAGATCCATATTCTCAGGCCTTGGATAAAGCATCTAAACCTGATGAGCACTCACCAACACCAGCACCTTTTGATCAAGATATTTAAACCACTTCTAACCAAAATGTGGTGTCTGATAGCTTAGTTATGATGGATTGTACATATATGATTGTTCACTCTGGGTTTGTAATTGTTCTTTGAATACAAATTAAGAAGCTAATGGAAGCAGGAATGCAAGCATCGTGAGTCCAAGGCTACCTGGGTGACATAGTCTCAGGCCAGCCTGGCTGTGAATAGCGAAACCCTGTCTCTGACAGTTTCTCTGAAGGTCTTCTGGGGCACAAGACTGAGTAAATGTTTTATTTTCAACATGTTTTCGCTCCTAGAAGATAGTGGTTATTAGTGCTTACTTGCCAAAATGAAAATGTAGAGTGAATGCTGTTTTTCTTAATTTTTTCAGGGGATAACAATTAGAAATAGAAAGTAAGTTGCTCATTGAAAACACTTATCTGTTTGCAAGCTTGGTTTGAGTGCAAAGGGTAAGTTCGATGGTTTAAAAAAAATGTAAAGTTTAAAATTGTTTTAAACTGGACTTTCCTGTCTTACAGGTCAGTGTAATAGGGTTCATTTTCAGGCAGCTCATGTTTACATGGTTCTTGCCACTTTGGGTTTTATCATAGGCAAAATTAGATGCCATCTCTCTGCCACCTAAAATCTTTCCACAACAGTGGTATGCAGTCATTCAGGATGGCAGTGCTCCACAGAGCACGCTGAAGTCCCAATTATGTTGGGAATGTTAGAGTAGTGTCATTTAGTTTTTCTAAAAGCAGTTAAGTTACTGGACATTCTTCACAGGCCGGAGAGAGATGGCTTAGAGATTAAGTGCACACATGCTTTCAGCTTGGTTCCCACAGCCCATATCGGGTGGCTCACAGTAGCCTGTAATTCTAGCTCTTGGGCCATACATCAGCTCTGGCCTCCAGAAGCAAACTGCACACACAAACACTCCCACACACAACTAAAAATAATAAAATAAAAAGTCATTCTCCACTACTGTTTATCAGCTATCACTGTTTTCTCTGCCATAGTTTCTTTTAGGAAGTTAATTTTGGTAACCTTGCCTGGACTCTACCTTCTATTAGAAATGGTTGTTCGTCCTTAACTTAGAAAGATACAAGATGAACCAGAGCCATCAGGATCTAGATCCTGCCAGAATCAGGACTACCTTAAAGTAAAGCACTTCTAGAATTAGAGTAGAAATAGTATCCTGTTAGGAGACTTCCTCCTCAGGGAAGGTGTGAACCAAATCTCATCCCTCTCCAGAAGATTCCCAGGACAAACTAAAGTATGATTCCACCAGAGTTCACAGTGGGCAACTAGTGAGTATGGGGCTTACGTACTGAATGTGCGTGAGAAGCTACAGATAACCCTAAAGCACCCACACTGAAGATCTGCATCCAGCATGACTGATAGCTCCCGAATAGCCACTGTAAATGGATCCCTGTTGGGATCTTCTCAGCCTGTATTCTCTGGCCCCTCGCCCAGGTACCTTCTCCCCAGCTCTTGTGCAGCTAAGGTAAAATCGTATCCAAACGGTTAGGAGGGATGACTGGATACTCAGATGAGGATCCAGTGACCCACCTCCCCTTCACGGAGGGAATGTCAGCAGTCCACAAGGCCAGTCATAATGGACTCACACAGAATTGATGCCATCAATAAATATGGTGACTACTTGGCACAAAGGACTGTTCTACATCTTTTTGGGTTGAGTTGGTTTGGTTTGGTTTGGTTTGGTTTGGTTTGGTTTGATTTGGTTTTTCAAGACAGGGATTCTCTGTGTAACAACCCAGACTGTCCTAGAACTTGCTTTGTAGATCAGGCTGGCCTTGAACTCACAGAGATCTGCCTGCCTCTGACTCCCCAGTGCTGAGACTAAATGCTCCCACAACCCAGTTTCTACATCTTCTTTATGGAAGTGGAAGTTTTATTTACATTCTATTTTATGTCTTATATTAAATTTTAAAAGTTTAATTGTTTCTTTTTTGCATAATATTGTATTGCCAAGCAATTATTATATAATTATCAGAAGATTGTATTAGGTTAGAATAACATGATAGAATGAAATAGGGTTCCCTATAATGATCAAATGAGGGGCTAGTAAGATGGCTCAGCCAGAAGTGCTTATTGCACAAATCTGGTGACATGAATTTGGTCTCAGGAACCTACATAAAGGTGGAAGAGAGCAAACTCAACAGGGTTGTCCTCTGACCTCCACTGGGTACACTCCCTCCCACACACACATCATGCACATAGAATAATCATAATAAATAAAATTTTAAAACATTAAGATATGATAATTCCCTTATACTTTACAGTCATGTATAAAGTAATTTATAGTGTTTTACTGGTGTAGAGGAGAAATTTACAAGTATAGAAAAGCAAATTTTGTATCAATATAAGAAAAATATTTTAAGTTTCTTCTGCCATATTCTAGATATAGATGCCCAAGAATTAGTGTGTTTCTCATTATAGAAAGTATTCAAGAAGGGCTTGAATGCTATGGAAGTGTTGGAACAAGAAATTCTTCCAGAGTATAAAGATCTCATTAATGTAATTTAGTTCATATTTACGTTTTCTTAAAGTCAGGAGTGTAAGTCTTGGGTGTGGGGAAGATGGCTCCACCAGTAAAGTTTATCCCATTAAAACATGAGAATCCAAAGTTTGTATCCACATAAAATCCAGGTATGACAGCATATGTTGATGACCCCAGCTTGGCAGGGGGACGGGCAGGAACTAAAGGATTCCCAGAGCTCATTGGCAAGACAGTCTAGCTAAACTGATGAGCTCCAAGTTTAGAGAGAAACCCTGCCTCCAAAAATAATGTTAAGAGGAAGACAACTAACATTGACTACTAGTCTCTGTACTACACGCATGTGCACATACACATATAAATACATACATACATTACAGAACGAAAGTCTGTTTGGTCTTGCTCTGTTTTGACACGAGGTCTCAATAGACAGGCCAGACTCTCCTAGAGCATGCTGTGTAGTTTAGGCTGGCTTTGATCCTGTAGTGAGTCACTCGCCCAGCCTTCAAGGTGTCGAAATCCAAGCATATATTCTTATGCCCAGTTTATCTCCTCAGTCTTCCTCCCCTCTGTACTGTGAACTCTATGTTGGTGGTAGATAAAGACCTCTGTAAGTAATTTGGAAGTGAGTACTCCTGGCATCACACACAGACGCATGAAGAAGGCAACAGTAGTCAGCAACACAGCTTTTGTAAAGGGCGCTCTACCACCCTGACCAGGCAAGCACACCAGAGTAGGAACTCAGTTTTTATCCTGTCACTGGGTACTGACTGTGTTACCATACAGTCTGACATGATTTGTTAATTCCTAGATAGTGCCAAAGGAAGGGGTGTAATGGAATCAAGCCTCAGGAATGTTTGGTATTCAGGAGTCTGGCAGCAGGCATGCATGCAAGAGTTTCAGAAGGTGGAGGAGGTTAGTAAAATACTGGTTCTGGGTGGTTGTCCATCTTTGTAAGAAAAGACTGTTTGTGACAAACCCCCTGCCCCTGAGCATACATTTTTTTTCAGTCAGCCAGTGTGGACTGACCTTCTACCATCTCTAGTAACAGTCAGTCCATATCAGAGTTGACTGAGAAATGTTGGTTGAGAGTGGTCTGATGAATCCTGGGACAAGGACCTTAATACACACAAGGAAGTTGTCATGGCTTAAGGTGAGCCAGCTTCCTAGTGGTAGTCCTTGGCCATGAAATTGACCTGGACCAACTTGAATGTTAGGCCAAAACTTCTCTTGATTAAAGGTTATCTTTTAATGAGTCTTTGCCTTTTCTAACATTATCCTCTCTAAAGAGGTAACCTGATTAGTTAAAAAGTACATTAGAGGTCAGAGCTTCCAAGCACTTGTGGAATCTCTAGCAAGAAACTGGCTTTCAGTGATGAAACTTGTTCCCTCGTGGGGCAGAGGCACATCCGTACAGTAAGCTGTCAGGCAGTGCGCTTCCTGATCGCGTTCTCCATCTGCATGCTCTGAACCTAAGCACCATGTCAGGCCTGGGGTGCTGTCCAGTGTGAGCAGACAAAGTACCAGGCCAGCGGGCCTAGCTGAAAAATAACAGGAGTGTACCGTGTACTGGACATTTTATTTAAATTACTGTCAGGCATGGGGGAGGAAAGGGAATCCTTGGCTGTTGCTTGGAAATAAATGTGAGGGAGAATTAAAGGAAGAAGCTGTTAGCATTACAAGTCCTATGCCAGGAATCAGGAGAAATGAGAATACAGAATACAGTTCCTTGATGCACTCACAAGAGCATTCTCCATTTGGTTCCATCTCTTCCTCCCCCCCCCCCCCTTGGATCCCTAAGGCTGGTTTTGAAAGGGTCAGTTTTCAGGCACTTTAATAGCTAGTTCAAATAGCTAGTATTACAGTTCCTCCAAGATGGCTTCTCAAGTATAAGGGAGGGAGGGAGGGAGGGAGAGAAGAGGGAAGAAGGGAAAAGAAATTTAACCATCATCTGATTCTTAGGTTAAAACAATAATGGACCTGCCCCGTTGGATGTATTAGGTGTTGTAGTGTTGAATTGAGCAATCTTACACCTCTCTTACCAAGAATAGAATTGATAGTGAGAAATGGTTTTTTGTTATGTGTTTCATAGCAAGGCTGGCCCTAACCTCACAGAGATCAGCGGCCTGCTTCTGCCTCCCAAGTACTGAAGTCAAGGGTCGTGAAACCATGCCTAGCTCTAGGATTAATTTTTTTTTAATAGGGTCTCACTATGTAGACCAGGGTGGCTTCAAATTTAGAAAGATCTACCTGTGTCTAAAGCCATACACCAGGAAACCCAGCCCTAAGATTAACTTTTTATGTTCATCTTGATTATTCCACTTCTGTTGAAGGGAGAACAGAGCCTCGGTGTATACTCTCATGTAACTGTCAACCAGGCAAACTATTAAGTTTTCCTTTTCTTTTCTTTCTCAGCATTAAAAGATGACACAGAGAAGCTTAAACAGCTGGAAACAGAGCAGAACATCCTGCCATCTCTTCGACCTACCATTGACATTAATGTCAACAGCCAGGTATTGGGCTCTCTCCTGTGTCTACTTGTTGTACTGCTATTTGCAGAAAGACTTCCTTCCCCAGACCATTGTCTTAACTTGCTTTCTGTTACTGTGATAAAGCCTATGACCAAAAGCGACGTTACCATCATCATGAAAGTAAGTAAGGGCTGGAAGTGAAGCAGAAGGCATAAGAGGGGTGCTGCTTACTGGCTTACCCTCCATGGCTTATTCAGTCGGCTTTCTTCTACAACTCATGATCAGTCATTAATCATGAAACTACCCCGGGGGTGCCTACAGGCCAGTCTGATGGAGGCGTTTTCTCAGTGGAGAGTCCCTTTTCAGACAGCCCTAGCTTGTGTCAGGTTGACGGAAAACTAACCAGCACAGCAGTACTATCTCATTTGGGTGGGAAATTTGTCCGTGTTGAGCCATGTGACAATTTGCCTTCCATTTCAGAAGATGAAATGTGTGGATACTTAATAGAGAAGGGAGAAGTTTGCGTGACAACATGAAGAAAATCATGGGGCAGAAGAGGGCTGGGCTCCGGGTGTGGTGCTGAGAGATGGCTCCGTGGCAAGATGACCCACGTGTGATTCTGTATCCACGTGACAGGTCACAGCCATCTGTAACTTCAGTTTCAGATATTCTCGTCTGGATTCTGAGGGCACCAAACACACATGTGCTACAGATATACATGCAGGCAAAACACTTATACATGGAAAATTAAAATAAATCACAGAAAAAAATTAAGGTCAGAAATAGTTCCAGACTAACCTGGTCTGCATAGTGATTTTCAGGCCAGCCAGAGCTACCTAGTGAGATGCTCTCTTAAAAATAAATAAAATTTAAGGTATTGTGTGTTTTGGTTTTGGTTTTTAAACAGGATTTCTCTGTGTAGCCCTGGATGTCCTGAAACTCTTCTTGTAGACCAGGCTGGCCTCAAATTCAGAGATCTGCCTGCTTCTGCCTCCCAAGAGCCTGGGACTAAAGGAATGTGCCACCACTGCCCAGCTTATGGTGTTTTTTTAAAGACACATGGAGGGAAAGATGGTCAATGGTTAAGATTACAGGCAGCTCTTCCATAGACCTGAGTTCCCAGCACCCACATGGAGGTTTACCCAAATAGAGACTCACAGCCATCTGCCAGTGTAATCCCAGGATATCTGACGCCCTCTCCTGGCCATTGCTCTCACATGCACGTACAGATGAGTACATATAGAAATTAAAACTAAATAAACAGTGAAAAAGCATTATTGGGATGGCTTAGAGTAATAGATTACATGGTTTGCTTTTATTTAGTGGGTTTTCCCCCCTTTTAATTTCTTGTGTTTTGAGACTTTGCAGTGAGGGTTGTTGTAATGTGCAGAAGATGATTAAGAAGTACTCAAGTCTGCAACATAGTAGTTTCCAGCAGTGTGTTTGGATGAGCCGTGATTGTACAGAGCATAGAGAATCACTGTGATCTGAGCTTGTTAGCTCAGTGCCATAATCCTACATACCTGGGAAGCTAAGTCAGGATGGGCCTGTCAGTGATGTGAACATCAGCCTGGACAGCTTACTGAGATCCTGTCTCTAATTAAAACCAAAAATAAAAGGGAGTGGGTGCACAAGCTCCTAAGATCCGTCCCTGGTGCCACACACACAGGGACTAGGACTGACCTCTGCTCTAGGAGCTAGGAGATTACAGGGAAGCTCTAGTCTTAATCCATGATTTTCAGACTTTTTTATATCAGAATTACATAGGAAAGCTTGTTAAAATTTCAGACTCAGAGCCAGACCTGCTGCTATATTCTTATATTCTCAGCCTTTGGGAGGCTGAGTCAAGACTACCAGCTCAAGATCAGTCTGAGCTGCATAGGGAGAGTATCTCAGAAAACAAAAAAAAATTCAGTTCAGATTTTGGGGTGCTACCAGAGGCTGAAATAGAGACCACACTGAGAAACATCAGAATAAGAACATCAAATCCGTCCAGGCATGGAAGGTGGTATGGTATTCAGACCTGTGCCCGTCAGTAATCACTGTTTAAGTTCAGCAAAATAGTAAATACAGGGCAGACAGCTCACATTTCTTTCAGATGTATCAGTCTGCCTCCCGTTTATTCTAATGCTGGTTTTTAACTACAGTGCTTATGAGTAAATTTGTACATTATGTTACATTAATTGTTACATATAATTTGTTATAAAATGTTGCCTCCTTCACTGGTGACAACTCAAGAGTTAGAACCATGAAGTATGACTGGTCAGAACCTAATGCCCAGTCTTATGCAACCGAGTTACTGAAATGCTTGAATTAAAACATTCACTGAGAATATATGACACTTGCTGACATTTGTCCCAGGTGGGCTTCAGGTTTGACTCTGTAGGACCCGTCCTTTGACTCTGGAGCTCTTTGTCTGCAGGTAGATAGTCACAGGAGTTGGGTGAGGCATGTTAGCTCTTGGCTGTCTGAATATGAACTTCCAGCATTCTTGTTTCTGCGTAGCTGGACTGTTGAGAGTGAATATATCCTTTAACATTCAGGAAGAAGTAGCAAAGTTGACTGAGAAGTGTCTCAATAATGCCATCGAGAGCCCAGGACTGAACACAGTAAGGGTCCCTCCTGACTTCAAGAGTAATATTTTGAAAGCTCAAGTAGAAGCCGTGCATAAGGTAAGAACCACAGAGTTGTAGTACAAAATAGCATACCAACAGAGCTCCAACAGCGTCTTTACTTCCCGTAGACCTTCATCATCTGCATGTTCTCAGCTATGTCTTCTACGTTCCCACAACAGCTCATTAAGCTGTGAGCATATAACAGTTTTTCTAGCCCAGAGTTCCATAATCTGCCCTAAGTTATGGCCATGCCTATTTCAGTAATCTCCATAAACCTGGTACAGCCTGTGTCAGGCTTCTGTTGACATAGAACACCATGACCACAAGCAGTTTGGGGAGAAAAAGTTAACTTTATCGTCTACGGACAAGCCACAGTCCATCACAGAGAAACGTCATGACAGTAGGAACTGAAGCAGACGCCATGGAGAACTGCTGCCTACCGGGTTATCCTCTTGGCTTGCCCAGCTTTCTCTTTTATACCCAGAGCCACCTGCCCAGGAATGGCACCACCCGCAGTAGTCTGCACCCCCTGTTTGATTCAGCATAAAGGTGCGGTGCATGCTGCCAGGACTCACAACTTCAGTTCAGTCCCAAGTCCCACAAGTCACCCTCCAACCTCCATGCTTGCGGTGTGGCACTCGGTACCCGTTACAAACAGAGCAGCACTTTACAAATCCTGATGCTCCAAAGAAATAGAAGCTAAAGAAGGCATTATATGATTGCAGCTTATATGAAATTGTGTGAATGTTTTCAGTCAGAGGAGTAGAGAAAATGTTACGTGTTTGTTATGTACCTGTGAATGTTTTTCAGAATTCATCAGACTATTGAAGTGAGTACATTTACCATCTTAAACATTACTTCATAATGTTGGGTAAAACTGAGCTCTTTAGATAAACATTTGGGTTTCCTTCTTAAACTGTTCATTTCGTTTAAGGAGAAACAGGATCTAGTGATGCGGCTAACCATTTTCTTTTTATCACATAACTTTGAAAAATGCTGGCGTTGAGTCTCGGTGAACTCTCTGTTTTGGGTAACACTGTAGTGTCTTAAATAATGACTAGCTGTGGATAAGATGTGCCAGGTGTACACTGAATCTGAGTCTTACATTATTGGATAGGACTCTACTAGCTGTGAATGGGTAAGATAGTTAACCTCTTACTGAATTGAAGCAACTGATTTTTCTATTTTAGAAGAATGAAGGATAAACTTGTTACTTGAGTATCCTTTTAAATATTCAGTGTTTCCATTATTTAATTTTCTTAGGCTACAAGAGAAGATAGTTTATTAACTCGTAAAAATGCCAGCGTTCAGGATGCTGCCACAAACAGGTACAGTCTTGGGTAAACGGAATTAAGTTGATTTTCTTATTTTTTCTTTCCTTCTACCTCTTCTTGTACATCATCAGTGGATTGACTATTTGAGAGTCAGCTTGAAGTCACTTTTTGCTGACCATCAGAGAGCCAACTAGTATCTAGTTTTAGATTGTATGAAGATATTCTTAGTCTCTCTTCATCCTCGTTTTTTTTTAATTGACTCAAACTATAGAGCGACAAGGCCAGGTTTAGTTAGTGTGTACTATGACACCTGAGCTTCATACTTAATCTCAGCCTCATCTTGTTATCACAGTAAACTGAGTGATGAAGACTCTGACATTAACTGAGCAGATGTGTGTGCTGTCCCTCCTTGTCTTCCTCTGCTTTCTTCTCACTGAGTATGTTGCCGCTTGTTTATGTTGGTGGGCATTTCCTCCTGGCTCATTCCTCTGCCCTTGTTCATCCTTGTATCCGATGGGCCGGGCCTTCCCCTCTGTCTCTGGTTTGGTTGGTTGGGTTGTTTTGTTCTGTTTGATTTTGGTTTTTGTTGTTTATCAGTTTCAAGTTAATGGATAGTGAACAGACTTCCCTTAGCCCTTTGTTGGGTGTAGTTACTTGTGACAGTAACTTTTAGCTTTGATTTGTCTGAGAAGATCTTCATTTCTCCCTCATTCATTTCTCCCTCATTCTTGAAGGGTAGCTCTCTTGGATGTCTGATTCTATACTGACATTTTTCTTTTTTAATAACACTTTTAAATATGCCATACAATGCTGTCTGATTTTGGATTTTTCGTTTGAGTTTGTTATTGTTGTTGGATATTTAGCAACTTATTTTTTAATTGAAAAAGAAGTGTTTTTTTTTTTTAATATACTATCTTCTACTCACGCCTTTTTCCTCCTACAACTCCTCCAAGATCTTCCCCACCTTACCACAAACCTCCCACACTCTTTCTTAAACACACACACATACACACTCACCATGGAAACACAAAAACAGAAATCAAAATATATAAGCAAAAGACCAATAAGACCAAAAAAAAAAAAAAAAAAAAAGCCTACACAAAGCAATTTGAGACAAAAAGTCTACAAAAATACCATTGAGTTAATTTATGTTGAACGTCTACTGCTGAGGCCTACCCTAGTGTGTGGTTTATATTCCCAGTAAGACTCTGTTGGAGAAAATTAGTTTTTATTTGCAAACAGTTGTCATTTACAGATGGCTTCTTGGTTAGAGGTAGGAGTTTTCTCTGCCTGACTTGTACAGAGACCTGTGCAGGCCGTTTGTACGCTGCCAGAGTCTCTGAGTTCATTTGCATCAGCCCTGCTGTGTCTGGGTCATCCCGATATTACCTTCTACTTTTATAGTCTTTCTGCCTTCCCTTAAGCATAGCTCTCTGAGCCCTGAGAGGAGGTTTGGTGACGGCATCCCATTTGATGAGTGCTCCAGAATCTTTGACTGCATCCTGTCCAGTGTGGCTCTCTGTACTTGCTCCCGTTCACTGCGAGAAGCATGTCTGAAGATGGCTGAGCGAGGCACTGACCTATGAGTACAGCAGTGTCATGAGGAGTCCTGCTGAAGTATTCGGTTTTCCTTAGCACATGTCCCGCTCAGTCCTGGGTTCCTCACCGGCCAGGCAGTGTGTAGAGTGTCCTGGAGTGGATCCTAACTCTAGTCAGAGGGCTGCTGTTGTTCCCACAGCATCTGTACCACCGCCACACAGTGCATCTTGTAGACGTGATCGCTGTTGTAGATCACAGGGTTTACAGCTGGGCAGGTAGTTCTCTTTCTCCTGGTATCGTGCAGAGGACCTTCCAGTCCATGAACGATAATCAGTAGGGATAAAGCCTCCAATTACATACCAGCTTGGCTGTTCCATATTTGTTGAGATATGTCAGTGTTGTCTTCAGCAGTAGGACCTCAGTTGTGGACACCAACCAATGACTTTGACCTGAGATGTTTGGGGTGTCCTTAGTGCCCCTTTGGTTCATGACTAACTGGATGGAATCCATTCCTACCGCTTGAGGTGTCGCTTGATGAAAGATGTCTAATTAGGTTATTGTCTTCCCCTTGTTCAGTGACTCCATCTCAATTACTTTCAAAGGTTTTCAAATGAGCCTTAGTGTTAGTTGTCATTCGCCGTATTCCCTCCTTTCTTCCTATTTTCTGTCCTCCTCCCCACTTAATCCCTCTACACACAGGGTCCCCATCCCAACACTTTATAATAAAGTGTTCTACAAATGAACAACAGAAACAAGACACAGCTGAGCAGTGGTGGGACATGCCAGGCAGAGGCAGCAGAGCTCTGAGTTTGAGACCAGGTAGTCTACAGAGTAAGTTCAGGACAGCCCAGGCTACCCAGAAACCCTTTCTCAATAAAAACAAAACAAACATCAACAAAGCCAACATTCGTATATAAGAGAAAACATAGAATATTTGTATCTGGGGATCTGGGTTATCTCACTCAGGGTGATTTTTTTCTTTTTTTCTAACTCCATTGACCTTTGGATTTCATTTTTAAGAGGAAGATATATATTCCATTGTGTATATGATCCACATTTTCATTATCTTTTTATTGGTTGTTAGACTTCTAGACAGTTTACAGTTTCTGGCTCCTATAACTAAAGCAGCAGTGAACATGAGCAGGTTCTCTGCAGTAGTATGTAGTCCTTTGAATATATACCCAAGAATAGTATATCTAGATCTTGAGGTAGATTGACTCCAAGCTTTCCGAGGAACCACCACCTGATTTCTGTAGTGGTGAACAAGTTTGCACTTGTGAATAAGTCTTTTCCTTCCTCTGCATTCTCATCATGAGCTGTAGTTTTCTTGACCTTGGCATTGTGAGCAGTGCAAGACAGACTCTTGAGTGGTTTTAGTTGCACCTCCCTATTAACTGCTGAGCATTTCTCTAAGTGTTTTCTCGTCTTCTGAGATGGCTCCTCTTAATTCTCTACCTCATTTTAACTTGGGGCATTTCTTTTCTTGATGTCCAGGGTTTGGTTTTTGTGTTTGTTTGTTTGGTTGGTTGGTAGGTTGGTTGGGTTTTTGTTGTTTTAGTTCTTTATTTATTTTAGATACTCTATTGTTTTAGATGCATAATTGGTTTTAAAAAATCTTTTCTCTTTCAGTAGCCTGTGGTTTGTACAAATGATGGTATTTCTTTTACTATAAGAAGCTTTTGAGTTTTATGAGGTCTGTTTATTAATTGTTGGTCTTAGAGCTTGCTCTATTGATGTCTCATAAAGAGTCTTTTCCCATGCCAATGGGTTGAAAGTTATTCTCCGGTTTCTCTTCTGTCAGGTTCAGGGTATCTGGTCTTTTGTTGAGGTCCTTAATCTATTTGGAGTTGAGTTTTGTATGGGGTGATAGATGTGAATCTCCTTGCATTCTTTTACATGCAGCTGTCCTGTTTGACCAGCATCATTTTTTGAAGATTTTATCTTTTTCCCCAGTGTGTATTTTTGGCTTTTTTTATCAAAAATCTGGTGTCCATAAGTTTGTGGACTTAGTCTAGCTCTTCATCTTAACTCCACTAGTCAAACTGCCTGCTTTTAAGTCAGTTTTTATTACTATTTATTATGTGCTGTTTTTATTACCATAGCTCTGTAGTATAACTTATAATCTAGGATGCTGATACCTTCATCTTATCCTTTCTATTCAGAATTATTTTAGCTCTTTTGATTGTTTTCATATGAAGTTGAAGGTTATGTTGGAAAAGTAGTGTAAAGAATTAATTGTGTTAGAATTTTGATAGGAAGTGTATTGAATCTGTAGATTGCTTTTGGTAGGAAGCTTATTTTACTATATTAATTCTACCAATCCATGAACATAGGGAATCTTAAATCTTCTAATGTTATCTTCAATGGTCTCACTGTCTTAAGGTATTTATTATATAAGTCTTTAACTTGCTTAATTAGAGTTATCCCAAGATTGAGACTATTGTAAAGAGCATCATTTCCCCGATTTCTTTCTAAGTCTGTCTCTTGAATGTAGGAAGGCTGCTCACCTTTATGTGTTAGGTTTGTACACAGCTGCTTTACTAATAGTGCTTATAAGCTGAAGAAGTTTCTGGGTGGAATTTTTAGGGTCTTTTATGTATACTACTGTACTTTCCTATCTGTATCCCCTCATCTCCTTCAATTTTCAATAAGACAACTAGCTAAGAATTCAAGTACTAAATTGAATGGGTATGGAAAATGAAATGTCATTTTTTTATGAGAGCTGCCATGGTCATAGTGTTTGTTCACAGCAATAGAACCCTCAAACGGCTTCTTATACCTTGTTAGGCACCACATTCTTGAGATTGGAGACATTTTCTTCTATGGTTTTGTTTAAAATATTTACTGTGCCTTTGACTTGGGTTTCTTTTCCTTCCACTCTCCTATTTGTAGATTTGGTCTTTTCATGGTGCCCCAGACTTCCCGGCTGTTTTCTGCCTGCTCTTTGTTTTGAACATTTTCTTTGACTGACTTGTCTGTTTCTCCTCCCTTGCCATCAGCTTCTGAGATTCTCTTCACTCTGTTGGTGAGGCTTTTAACTCTTTGTTTACAGCCTACATTTTTTATTTCCAGGTTTGTTTTTTTCAGTGTGGGTTTCTTTAGTGATTCTACTCGTACTTTCATGTTTTGAACGGTTTTCTTTATTTCATTCCTCTGTTATGTTTTCACAGACTTCCTTAACCAATTTATCTGTATCCTCTTTGTGGTCCTTGGACATAGGCATACTTGCAGTTTTGAAGTCCTTGCTTGTGTTTCAGCTGTATTGCATTTCTCAGGGCTGCAGTAGGCCTTGGTGAAGGCATATTGTCCTAGGTGTGCATGCTTGTTCTGCGTTAAGGCCTAAGCATCTGTAATTAGGGGTGAAGTATTTCTAAGTGTTGACCCTGCTTGTCTTTGGATGGGGATCCATTCTTTGACTGCTGTTGCCCTCTAAAGATCCGGGTACAAAGTTCTGCCAATCAGTGGTTGGCAAAGAGGAATAGAGATGAGCTCAGGAAAAGCTGAGAGAAGCTGTGGAAAAGAGACAGGGTGATCCAGTCCACACCAAAGGCAGGTTGCCCAGGGAGTTGAGGTGTGAGGAGAGGAAAAATTCCTTAAAGTAGGCCACAGGAAGACAAAGAATCTCTGGAGAGACAGATGGAAGGACACCTTGGGTCTACATTGAGTCGAAGTGTTCAGTGAATGAGATTTGTGTGGGAAAGAGGGCACCTAAGCAGGCCGCCTCAGAGCTGAGGTAGGACTGGAGAGATTGTAATGGAGGACGGAAGGATAGCTAGTGAAAATCACCTACCTGAGTCCCAGCCTCGGATGGCCACTGTAGGTCCTTGGGAGAAAGTCTTTCTGGATATTGCAGCTCACACAAAGGAACAGGGTTGAGTAAAAGGGAAGGCTGTGAAAGGGTTGGGAAGGAGCTCAGCAGGGTCTGCACCAAGAGGAAGAATGCCCAGGGAATGCTGGTGTGACCCAGGCTCCCCGTGACCTGCTCCTGTCTCAGTCAGTTGCTGGAGGTTACGGGTAGAGGTTTTCTGATGAAAAACTGGCCTTTGTGTGTATGAGAATCCATTGGATGGGAGGGATCATTTCTCAAGCGTCTCCTCTTGTCTCTGGCTTTCAGTACTGAAGAGTCGACACAAATGGCATAGATCTTTGAGTTTACCTCATGCACGTTCTGTCTGGTCATTTCCAGCACACTGTTAGTACTCTCTGTCCTAGACTCACTCTTGCCCTTGTTCGGCTTCTGCTCCTGATTTTGCATACACTCTGTTGCTCTTACTAAATCTGCAGTGAAACGCTGCAGAACATTTTAATTAAGCAGCCATACTTTCTGGCTCCAGATTTTCCATTTGCTTCATTTTTTGTCTGTTGTCACACTGTTCTGGTCTCATGTAGTTCTTGTTTTCTGAGAGACTTGACCCAGTTGAGCCTCCTGCCCACTGAAGTTCTCTGTGCTCTCTAAGCTGCTGCTACAGTCTTTCTTGTGAATGAGTCGTAATCTGTCACATTTAATTTGAAAAGTGAACATTTTGATCATGATGATGTAATTCTCAAAGCTAGTCTTCTCAGGCGTTCTTGGTTCTGCCTGCTGTGTAGTTATATAATAGTTGGTAACTGTTCAAATTTTGAGATGTCTTTGTTATCTGTGGTCTCTGATGCCTGCTGCCCTAGTTTAGAACTCAGCTAGTGAGTTGAGAGTTCATATGAGTAGAGCCAAGACATAAAAGAAAATGGGGGAAAAAGGAGTAAAGAGGGACTGGGAGCTGGATAAGAACAATCTGTTCTTTATAGAGGACCTAGGTTCATTCCCAGCACCCACAAGGCAGCTCATAACTGTCTATAACTGTAGTTTCAAGAGATCCAACACCTCCTCCTTCTTCTGTGTGACACCAGGCATGCATATGATGTACGGACACATATGCAGGCAAAATACAAATACTCGTATAATAAAAATAAATAAATCTTTAGGGTCCATGGAGATGACTCAGTGAGTAGAGGCGTTTGTTGCCAAGCATGACAACCTGAGTTTATTCCCTGGTCCCATGTGGTAGGAAGCAAGAACCAACTCCCAGTTTGTCCTTCTAACCTCCACACGTGCACACATGCCTGGGCACAGTAGTGTGCACGCACGCACTCGCACACACACACACACGCACACACACACGTAATAAAGTGTTTTAACAGAGGAAAATGTTCTCTGGAGCTGTAGTTAGTGGAAGTGTGCTGCCTCCCGTGCATCCTGAGCTCCAGTCTGCTCTCAGCAGAAGACCCAAAGCCCTGCCTTTGGCACATTCAGCATTTTCCAAATTATTCCATTTTGTGGGGACTTCAGGGTTGTTCCCACCCCTGTCCCCCAATTTTCTTGCTCTGTGGCTTTACCTCTCAGCCTTTGTATTTCAGTGGTGGTGGCGGTGGTGGCGGCAGCAGTGGTGGTGGTGGTGGTGGTGGTGGTGGTGGTGGTGGTGGTGGTGGCAGCGGTGGTGGTGGTGGTGGCGGCGGCGGCAGCGGTGGTGGTGGTGGTGGTGGTAGAGATAGAGGAGGAGGAGAAACGGTGTTGCCCTGGGCTGCAGGTGGCTTATGGTATTTCCAAAATGCACATGTTCCCTGCATCATTTTCTAGAATTCATGTGCAGAGTAAAGCAGGAGCAGCGTAAGCCTGCAATCTAGCCTGCAGGGGACTTCAGTGCAGCCCAAGGAAAGCCTCCATGTCCTGTGCTGTCACTGTGCCTCCTCTGAGACAGGGACTGTCACCGAGTCTAGTGCTATACTGCAGCCATCAAGCCCAAGTGAACCTTCTGTCTCTGTCACTTTTGGTGTCCTCACTCTTCTTCCTGTCACGGTCCACAGAGCTTTCTCACTCACTCATTGTCACAGATTAAAGGGAAGAAGGAGCTGGCAGAGCCAGGCTTTGTTGCGCCCACAACTTCAGTCCCAGCACATGGGCAGCAGTGGTGGGTGGATCTCTGTGAGTTCAAGGCCACCTGGTCTACACAGTGAGTTCCAGGACGACAGTGACTGCCAAGCAGATAGTGAGATCCTGCCTCGAGAAAAAGATCTTCCTCATCTTCACTTAATCCTGCATCTGAGGCTGTGACCATGCTTTCTAAAGACAATCCTTTCTATCATTTTAGTGTGATTTTAGGAAGGAAGCAAGATAGTGCGCTATTGAACTCAGTATCTGATGCTCTTCTCCAACTGCCCTTTCTTCCTCTCCATGGCCTCCATACTCTTCCTTATACAGCTCGTGCATGGCCTGCTTTTTTTTTCCCTTCCAGTACTGTATTCAGTGAAAATAACGTGCCTCTCTGCAAAGATTCCCTCACTCCGGTGCACGGCACGACTGCAGACAGTGACTCTGTACTAAAGGTAAGAAGACTGCTTTCCATTCTTCAAAAGACAACACTGGGTTTAACCTGTAATATGACCAGGGACATACGGTGATTTCTAGTTGGGAAAACCCAGCTTCCAGCAGCTAGAATCTGCTCCCCACTTTTACAGTGCTGTGTCTGCTTCAGCTGGGGACAGTCTGGTCACTGGCTGTGCTTCCACCTGTTTTCCTGTAGGACATGTTGTTACATGCAGATAGACAGGGTGTGGTGCTGAGTAGATGAAAGGGTTAAGATGTGATCTCCAGCCCATCTAGGACTTTGCGCATAAAGTCTGATTTTCCTAGGCACATAGCTGTGTGAGTGGACTGGTTTCTGGTTTTGTCGAGTCACCACCCTGCTGTAGCTCAAGCTGGCCTTGGCGCTCAGTCCCTCTGCTCACTCTCCCTAGGCAAGGATTACAGCAGTGTGTCAACAGGCCTGGATACTTGTTCTGTTCCGTCGTATCCTACTGTCTCCAGTGTACATGGCAAGTAGCAGGCACTGAGTAAATGTACAGCAACAGACATCTCTCACTGATTGTTTTCCAGCATAACCAGCTCATGCCAGCTTCTATCCTTACATGTTCATTTCATATATCCTAACCGTTTAGACATCCTAACCAGTTCAGAGATGCTAACCAGTTCTGACATCCTAACCAGTTCAGAGATCAGAGGCTCCGGCCCTTTCCAGTTGAATACATGCAGTTTCTCCATTTAATTGCATAATGGACATTTGTTGTAGAAATTTTCCAGATCCTCACAAAAGGGAAAACAATGAATCACCTTTAATCCTGCTATGCAAGGGCAGTATATAGTTGATAATTATTTATATTACATTTCAGTTAGAGCTTATCTTAGTCTAAGTTCATATTGCTTTGATAAACACCGTGACCATAAGCAACTCAGTAGGGATTTAGCTTACGTTTCCATATCATGCTTTATCCCAAAGGAAAGTCGGAGCAGGAACTGGTGTAGAGGTCATGGAGGAGTAATGATAACTGGCTTGCTCCTCATGGCTTGCGCAGTCTTCTTTCTTATAAAACCCGGGACCACCAGTCCAAGGGCTGCACCACCAACAGTGAGCTGGACCCTCCAGTTTAGCCATGTCTGTTAAGATTTTTTTAAGTATTAAATCAAAGCCAACTACATATTTAAACTTCTTTATCAACTTGAAAATAATTGTTTGGTTTATGCAAGGACGGTGCAGTTATAGCCCATAGCTTCGTCTACAATTGAAGGAACAGCGCTGTGGTAAACATCAGTTTGTTTAGTAGATGCCACAGAACAGTATCAACAGCACATGCTTTCCTTGAGCTCTCTATTGTCTAGTTCTGCGTCTCAGACAGTGTCTTCTTTCCTTACAAGATCAGTCTGTTGCTGAATGGCGTTGGCTTTAGCTCTTATGTATTAAATGGCCTGCATCTCACCACCACTGGATTCCCTTTCCTTCTCATCTAAGGAGGAAAACCCAGCTGGGGCACCATGACTGTCCTATCCAGACCTGCCATGCCAGATGCAAACCAGTCTCTGTCTTAACTCTACCAGGTTTTATCTGTGCAGCTGCAACAGCTACATGAATATTTACAGAACACTCTTTTTCTAGTTCTCACTATAGTATAGCTTCTTCCCCTTAAAATGAAGTAATTGATAGCTCATCCCTTTTTGCTTAAAGGATCAATACTAGCTAGGTCCTGGTCACAGTAGAATTCAGAGACTGAATAAATAGCCTAGTGTGATGACAGTCGTTCATGGATTCTCGGTGCCTTGTCTTCTCTAGGATGCTACTGATGAACTGGATGCCTTACTCCTTTCTCTAACTGAGAATCTGATGGACCACACAGTGACACCTCAGGTAAGTGTGTCTTGAAACAGCAAGGATGAAAGATATTTGCTTTGAAAATGTTGTTGCTAGGTTACAATTTTTTCTTACTTACAAATGTTGTAAAACTTTTCTTAAGACGGCTTGAAGAGTCATGTGCAGCATGTGCTGTACAATCACGAGGACCTGAGAATGGGTCCCCAGGACTCATTAAGCTGGACACAGTGGTGCACATAAAGTGAGTTTCCTGAAACTCTTAAACCAGTAGCCAGATGTATACACTGGAATACAAGAAACCCTTCCTCAAACAAATAGACTGACACCTGAGACCTCCATGTGTGCAGTGTTGCATGTATGCACCAACACAAACACAAAGGGCCTGTATTTGCTTCTTTAGTATTGCCTTTTGGACTCAGATTCTGCTGCGTTCAATTTGTATTTCTCTCTACAGAAATCACATGTCACTATAAAACTTCATAATTTCAACACCACATTAACTAGCATGAGAGAAAACCTGGATCCTGTTCCAGCGTAAAGAGTTGAGGAGCTCCGTGCTTGAGAGCTCTTGTAGAAGACCTAGTTCTATTGCTGGCATCCATACAGTAGCTCACCACACCAGTTAGCTCCGTTCCAGAGGATACATTGCCCTATTCTGGTCTCTGCATTTATTGAGCACTTGTATTGCACTTACACACACACGGGTAAAACAATCTGGGCTCGGTGGCTTATGTCTGTAACCCCAGCATTCAAGGAGATTGCCATAAGCCTAAGGTCAGCCTGATCAGTGGAGCCAGTCCGGGCCAGCCAGAGCTATAGCAAAAGCCTGTCTGTGTCTATTACAAATGTTAGCTATAAGGACGTGTTCCTCAGAAAGATGGAATCATAATTAACAATTAGTATTGAAAATCTCATCCTTTGTTTAGCCTGGAAGGCAGCGAACTCAGTACCATCGCCATAAAGCAAACAGTTCATTTCTTCAACAGCTTCAGTGACTGTAGGACGAGATGCCAAAGGAACCTGGTTCCTGTCTAAGGACTCAGGAGGTGAACAAACTCGAGTGTATATCAGAGTTACTCCAGAAAGTGTACTAAATAGACTATTGGGCCTCATCTCAGAGTTGCAAATTGTGTATATCATGGGAAGTTTTCATTTCCAAACTTGTCTCAAGGTGCTATTTAGTGATCCAGACTACCAACTTAGATCAATAAACAAAAAGACTTTACCAAAGGAGAAGTAAACCCAATGATCTTGACCCATAATAAATCTTGAAATAGACAAGACATAATCTCTAAAATCATGCCTAAATAACCTGAATCCCAGCGAGACATAATTCCTAAGAGCATCATTCAGAATGTTCTTTCCTTGTCTCCCTGAGTAGGTGAGCCTTATAAACCAAACAGCAGTGTGAAATGTGTCCAGCACTCAGGAGGCAGAGGCTGGCGAATCTGTTACTCTCTTCTAGATTTGATGGGTTCTGCACATGTGTGGTGTACAGAATGTCAGTTAGACATGCTCACTAGAAAAGCACGTTTGTTATTTTATGTTTTGTCTAGATTACAGCTCCTTTTCTGAGGCATTTCCAGGGATAGAGATGTAGGTAATGCAGTGATTGTCCTGGGTTCAGTCCCTGTAACATAAGCTGGCCTACAAGTAATTTATGATTCCTGACTTCACTTTCCAAATGTTGAGATTACAGGTTGCGTCTCCACCACATCTGACTTATCTGACTTTTAAAACATTAGTGGCATTTATTTATGTATCTGTGTTGATTTATGTGCATGAGCATGTGTGCCACTGTGCATGTGGGGTCAGAGAACAATTTACAGGAGTTATTGTTTCTACAGATCATTGCGTCGCAGGTATCCATGTCAGATGATCAGGCTTACCCACCATGCCTTTATCCCATGAGTTATCTCGCTTACCCTTGTCTGACTTTCTAACTTTGATGAGTTGTCTCAGTGTTTCCATTATGTGAGTTAAATTGCATATGGCCCCCATGTTAATACTATTTTAGGCTTCCTGTGTGTAAGGATCCTAGTGGTGGTGTTTGCCTTTTTGTCGGTTCTCCTTTTCCACACTCACTTCTAGAGCTGTAGTTAGATATCAACTGGAGGTTACCCACCCCAGTGGGTGGGCTCCAGCCACGATCTGTTCTGCAAAGTGGAAGGTCGACCCAGAAGAAGTATCCCCCATGCTTCTTAGCAAAGCTGTGGTCAGGCAAGGCCTTCGGCTTGTATGGATGGAACAAGTGGCCAAAGGAACCAGAGTCTCTTACCAAACCTGACGACCTCTGCGGACCAGATCCTGTTGTTCGTTTGTTTTTAAAGTGATTGGTTTTGGCCACCTGAATGGTCTCAAACACCCTGCATGAAAGTATAACCAAAATTCAAATAATGAATACTATGAAACAAACATCGGGCCATGCTTTACAGGTCTGTGTATGGGTGACAGACATCCTGGGTGGAACAATCACAGCCACCCCAGATGTGACCCAATTTAAAGGACTCTCATCCTCTTCCTGATGCTCTGTGTATATTTATGATTATTCTTCTCATGTCTCCTTTGGTTTATAAGACCACACCAGGTATCGCCATCTTGTTGGTGAACAGCTGTAGTCCTGGATCTCTGGACCTTAGGATAAACCTGGGCTGAATCTGTTAGGACCTTAATAATGGCACTGCTATTCTCTGGACCTTGTGTAATCAGCACTGTTTAACCCTCCACTCATGTACAGTCTAGCCACGTTCAGATGCTCCTGTGATAACCTACCTCCAGTCTGGAAGTCAGCCTCAGTGGAGATGATAAATTCTTCTAGGGTCCCAGTGTCCACTGGCAGCTCTTGTGCTGTGTGTGTACACTTACACAAATAAATCAATGCAGTTTAAAATATTTTAAAGATAATAAGCCAGGTAGTGGTGGCACTTGCCTTTAATTTCAGCACTCAGGAAGCAGAAGCAGGTGGATCTCTTAAGTTAAAGGCCAGCCTGGTCTGCCCAGACAGTTTCAAGACAGCCAGAGCTACACAGAGAAACCCTGTCTTGTGAAAATTAGAAAGGAGAGAAAGTAATGCACGAGCTAACAGTGCCTTTAGCATTCTTGAGCTGCGGCTTTTCCTGGCTGTCTCTTAAGCAGTATGAGTGTTGCAGAAGCCTGGGCTGAGGAATGTCAGCGCAAGAGGCTCATCAGGAGTGCGCTCTGGTGCTGCGCTTCCCAGTAGAGAAACACTGTGTCAGTCTTCCCAAAAGTAAGTGGCTGTGGTTTCTTTCTTTGTTTGTTTGTTTTGTGTTTTAGGTTTCTTCATCATCCATGATCACACCCCGGTGGATTATTCCAGTAAGTTCATGCTCTATGATTCTTTTGCTTACAATTTCAGAATACTAAAGGATTTTCAAGTCCTTGGTTTTTTTTTTTTACAAGTATTGGGGCCATTATCAAAGCTATATTAATTTAGTGGTTTCAGATTTGTGGCTCAACTTCTCTGTAAATGCTGCATGATTCAGACAGAGTAAAAATAGAAATAAAAGTTAAGGGGGCTGGGGTAATGACTCGGTGTGCGAGTACTTACTTTTATTGCAGAGGGCCTAGGTTTGATTCCCAGCACCCACATAGCACCTCATAACCATTTGTAACTCCAGGTCCAGGGGATCTAACTCTCCTTTCTGGACTCCACAGGTAGTGGAGGCCCCAGGCTCATGTGTAGTACACAGGCGTACATGCAGGCAAAACACTCATCCACATAAACACCTGCAGACATCAGTCTTTCCTGCTCCAGTCCGTGAAGCTGATGTGAAGCTGCTGATGGGACAGGGTTGTTATCTCTGTGTTAAGACATGTTGTTCCTCCACAGCAGAGTTCTAGCATCTCCAATGGCCTCGCAGGATTTGGAGCATCTTTAGCAGGGACAGAAGGATGTGGTCAGAAAGATGGATTCTCACTGATTTCCCCCCCAGCACCCTTCTTGGTAGATGCTGTGACCAGGTGAGGAAATGACCTCCCCGCTGCAGCTTTCAGAACGCCTGATAGGGGAAAACTGAAGTTGATTACATTTAAAATGATAGTGTTCTCATAAGGTCTTCATTGTCCGATAGAACGTGCATAAGCCTTCCCTCTAAATACTGTTTAACATGGGATTTTTTTTCTTGGTATTGGTAATTCATAAGATTATTAGGAGTTGTTTGTGAAGTCTTTAGTAGAGTTTCCTTTCCTGCGTTACTCTTCCGGTTGTGCCTGCCTTCCTAGTGATGACCGGCAAGGTGCAGTGTAGGTGGGGAGGTTAGGACATTGCCAGGCTGAGGGTCCTGGTGGAGCTTTGGCTAGACTAGTGTGAGCGTGGGTGACGTGGGTCCTCGGGGTCAGCCTGCCGTCTCCTCACCATAGAGGAGAAGCAAGATCAGGCTCAAAGGAAGCACAATGTGCTGCTGTTGTGCTTGCTACAGTGCAGTTCTTACTGTTTGTAATAAGTTTGCCTTGTGAAGAAAGGGTTAAATGTATTTTAGGCTGGAGTCAGGGAAACAGGAGCATCCACTGTGTAGACACTGTGTCCTGCAGAATATCTCACTGCTCATAAGGTGGCACTGTGTCTCCACCTAGTCTGTCATCTCTCTTCCATGCAGCTCTGCCCCTCCTTTGCCTGAAGACTCAGCCGTGAAGCAGAAATGCTTGCTGACTACTGAGCTCTAGAACTGCTGTTCCCTACCTGTAACTGGAATGCCCCAGTTAACCCTGGATCCAGCTAAGTATGTCCTTTCCTTGGGGAAAACCTATCAGGATTGGACTTTAACTCCATAAAGAGATGGCTACATTTTCCGTCCAATGGGAAGTCTACCCCACATAACTGCTTAACTGAAGATACCTCCTCTTCCTGTAATTGTATTTAGCATTGCCAATTCCTGAAGGTAACTGTTTCCTGCAAACTACTGGCTCCACCTAGCGGTTGCAACTGTTCATAACTTAGAGCAAGGCTTGCTGTCCAGAGCCTCTGATTGCTGTTTGCCTGCCTGTTTGGCACTCTCCTGTGTATCCCTGGAAGTCAGAATTCAGGAAACCGATGAAGACACTCCGTAGGTAGATCCCAGGCCAGCTCTTGCATAGTTCCTAGGATTCTTAGAGAAGCTGAGAACACAGAGGGGTGAGGATGTCACCTACACTTTAAATTCTGAGCAGTAATGACCATACTGCTCTGAATTTGCATAAAGATAGATATTGTCTTTGGATAACTACAGAGAGGTCAGTCTCTAGGCACGAACTTCTCAGACCTCTTTTCCTGCCGGAAGCATCTAAATCACTCACCTGTCTGTCACTTTGCAGCCTTGGGGGTTGGAGGGTGGGTGTCTGGTCAGAGACCTGAAGCCTCAACCTAAGGCCTGTGCTCTCCTCCTGAGCAGTGGGGAAAGTGGCCCTGCTAGGCTTACCAGTTGGGAAGGTCTGCCAGAACCTGTTCAGACATCGCCCCAAGTTCCTTTTGGTATACACTGAGTGAGCTTACTGCTTCCAAGCTGAAAGGAGAAGAAAAACACCTGGCAGAAATGGGGAATGGCGGTGAGAGGGGTTGGGTTCTTGAACGAGTATAATGAACAAAGTCAGTTTGCATTAAGGGTTTTGTATTCATTTTAAAGTTCTTTAGAATTCCCTATTCCCTTAGCCTGTACCAAAAGAGGCAATGATGTTAAAGCAGTACCCACTCATCATAGAAAAGGGTCTGAACCTGTCAGCCCAGCACAGGGAAATGACACTAAAGTAGCTTTGCCTGTGTGGGCTGAAGGATCAGGCCTCCGTTGCTGTGGAGATGAGGGAGATGTGCAGACATTAGGGATGCTGATAGTGCTGCCTTGTTACCACGCACCGATGCTAAGTTGTATCTCGGAGTTTGTTCAGCTCTCTGCCCAGCATGTGATGTGTGAGTGCTCGTCCTTACTCTCAGTTAAGATGACACCCAGTTCCGTGGTCTTTAAGGGGCTGTGATTTGAACTACCCTGGCTTCTTTGTATGTGCTTAGGCAAACACTGTCTTGATTGGTAAGCTCAGGGGGTTCAGTTCAGTGTCTAGGGGAGCTGGACAGTTTAGAAACCACTTTTGCTAAATGGTTTGCTAAAGAGCTACCCTTCTTGCTGGCTGTCTCCCCTTAGCCAATATAGTGTAGCGTGTGCGTTCGTAGGCAGTGTTGTTGCCAGTCCTCAGTGATAAGACATTTCTTACACTATGACACCTAGAACTGGTAGCCTGACCCAGACATACTGCACTGGGTATCAGGGTTCTAGTGTCTGGAAGTCCTGGATGGCCTATAAGCCTAGCTGTTCTACTAACACATTTAGGTCCTAAATGACCTGTTCTATTTAGGAGCAAACACTGTCCCTTCAAGACTGAGTCACTGAAAGCCTCTCATAAGATTTTTGTCTCTAGGTACCTGAATTCTTGCTAGTCAGAATATTTGCTAGGGACTTGGTTAGGATTCACTTAAATGTCCAGTACAAAGAAATCCTGTGTCCTACTGTCAAGTCATAAGCTTAGAAGTTGGTACTTGAATGATGAATTTGCCCTGACAGATTAGACACTGTCAGGTGTTTTCTGTGCTGTTAGAGCTCCTTTGAGAATAGCAGTGTCTAATGAGACAGGCCCGAGGGCCTCGGTGGAAGCAGGAGGGGCGGGGCACGTACATGAGACAGTGAGAATGCTGACAGAGTGAGGCTGGAGGTGTCGGTGTGAGCTGAGTCAGGAAGATGTGGGTTTATGTCACAATGGAGACAGGACCAAAGGCTGCTCTGCTGCATGCCTAGGGAGGGAGGCCTGGGCAAGGTTCATGCTGTGTCCCTGGCTGGGGTAAGGATTTATTTAGCACGGCAGTTTCCAGTAAGATGTGCAGGTTCAGTTAGGAGGCCTAGGCTCCACCTCAGCACACGGAAAGGAGTCTATACCTGTGATGGGATCTGTATTGTGACAGCTTCTGGGCAGCAGCTCCTTTCTGGTCGCAGGACTTCCAGTCATCTCATTCCTGTTCCTCAGGAGGACAGAGCATCAAGCACACGGGCTCCTTGGCATTTCACCTTGTTTGAGAAATGTCCCTTACAGTCCTGCCGACTGCCCCAGACACGTGCTTTGCGTGACTGGGGCTGAAATCTGGGAGCCATGACTAGGGTCTGCTGCTTGTTTTTCTCAGTTCTGCTAAAGCGTGGCCCTCTCGTCTCTTAACTGAGCCCCAGAAAACTGTCCTGCTACAGTGTTTGCCAGGCATTCACTGACGGAAAACGGAGTGGTTTCCCTTTCCTCCCTTCCTGCTTGCCTTCCTCCCTTCCTGCCTTCCTCCCTTCCTGCCTTCCTCCCTTCCTGCCTTGGTTTTTTTGGGTTTTTTTTTTTCCTTCTTTTTTTTTTTTCTTCTGTGTAGCTCTGGCTATCCTGGAACTCACTCTTTAGACCAGGCTGGTCTCAAATTGAGAAATCCTCCTGCCTCTGCCTCCCAAGTGCTTCATTAAAGGCCTGCATCAATACACCCAGGAACTTACTTTCTAAGTAAGGTTCTTGTCTTTTCATTTGGCGAGTATCATGTTCATTCGTTGTTTTGTGCTGTTTTACTTCATTTTGGTGTTTTGATACAGCGTCTCGCTATGGAACCCAGGATGGTCTTGAACTCCTAGCAGTCCTCCTGCCTCAGCTTTCCAGGTGCTGGATTTTCAGTCATCAGCTACCAAACTGACAAGTTTTTTGTTTGGTTGACTTTGGTTTTGAACTGCTAGGGATTGAAACCAGGACTGAGAATTGTGACTGGTGTCTTTAATCCCGTTACGGAGCAGGTAGATCTCTGAGCTGCAGGCAAACTAAGGCTACATTGTAGGCCCTTGTCTCACTCTGCCCATTGAGTGTGTTCTGTAGAGAGCCAGAGAGAACAGGCCCCTGAGCGATCAGTGCTGGGGAGGTGCTCAGCGTAGCTGGTCGCTGGGGCTGGTGCGCACAGCGGCACTGTTGCAGCTCTAGCAGCCACTCGGCAGCACTTCAGGGCATTGCGTCGAGTTGTCCACAGGCTGCAAGATGAGATTGTGGGTCTCCGCCGTGAACATCCTGGTCCGATTATTTGATCCACCTCTTGGCCAACCAGTTGACTGGAAACTTGCACACATGTATGTAATAAAGAGTGTGGGTCTGTAGATCATTGGTGCTTTTTGCTGGACAATAGTAAACTTGGGTTTGGATGGTCAGGAGGGACTGGAAACCAGACCTGGTTTGCACTGTGGAGACTTGAGCTGTGTTCTGCGGTGTGGACTTGCTGGGGCTGCCTGTCTGCCTCCTTATTGCACTGTTGGGGTGATGTCCACTAATTCTCAGGATTCCTTCTTACCAGAGAGTGTGTGTGCGTTCGTGTGCGTGTGCGCTCGTGTGTGTGTGTGTGTGTGTGTGTGTGTGTGTGTGTGTGTGTGTAACTCTGTACTCTTTCTTTTTCACATCTGGATACAATAGATGGTTATGAAGTCTCACCAGCTATTTTATGTTTACTTTTTCTACATGTTATGCTCTGCAGTAGCTTTGGAACTGTAATTTATTTTTGTATCACATGTTCTATATCCAGTGACTTCCTGTTATATGCGGCTTGTATTAGAAGCACTGCACTGAACTGTGAGTTGTCTGTACACTGAACAAGGACTCTAGATATGAACCATTCCAATAAAACTTCCACAAGACATTCATGTTTTATGTGCTGTTTCTTGAACATGGATGGCCCTGGCTGACTTGGTAAGCCCGAGCCACCATTAGAAGTGGCCAGATGCAGTGAGTTGCAGCGCTGATGGGGATTTGTGTCATTGTGAGTACGGGAGACTGGGAGAAAGGTTTCCAAAGGCCAGAACCGTCATGGTGGCTGGGGAGATAACTCAGTGGGTAAAGCAGTTGCCGCACAAGGGTGAAGACCTGAGTTCAGGTCCCCAGAGCCCACACAAGACCAACTGTGGTAACACATCTATAATCCCGCACTCCCGCAGTCACTGACACGGGAGAAAGGCAGAGGAATCGCCTGGAATCGCAGCCCCTTCGCCTGGTGTATGCACCATGGCACATGCAGAGACACTCGAGAGACCCTGCCTCAGTGTGGATGGCCAGAGTCTGCACGTGAGGTTGGCCTCTGACCCCCATGCGCATGTCAGTGCATTTATACACATGGACATACACACGACAGAGTTGTTTTGAAGTGATAGGTCCGTGAGCGTGATGGTGCACACCTGTGACCCCAGCACTAACGGAGTGTCAGCATTCTATGTAGCAACACTGAAAAACCTCTGATTGTTCATACGTAGCCTATCTGGAAGGCCACAGTGCCATGCCAGGGGACACAGCGTAGTAGATGCGTACCTGGGACTGCAGTCTACACTGCTGACTACCACAGGCATGGAGTCAGTCACCTCAGACTGCTGTCTCAGTACTGTCCTCAGGACGCGTGCAGTGTGATGCTTGCAGGGGTCTGTCAGGTCTCCACCTTCTGCTCCCCAGTCCCTTCTGTGAACAGCATGACTGTCCAGGTCATTTGGCAGGCTTCTCCTGGGCCAAGACACAGCACCACACAAGGTGGCAAGGCTTCTTGGGAAGTCACACCGTCCTCCCACCCCTCCCTTTCCTGGAGAAAGGCATGCTTTTCTAGTCCTTCACCCGTGCTGGAGACTAAAGAAAATGCCTGACAATAAGTAACGAAAGCCACTCTGACTTAAGCAGGACAACCCATGGGAAAAGTGAATTGTTCTCCGTAGCCGTAGGAAGCTGTCGTGGACAGAAACAAAGTGGCGTTGGTGTGGACAGGTTCCAACCCAGCTGTTAAGAGTCAGAGGGCAGGGCGCTGCCCAGACTGTGCTTCCCTAAAGAAACGGGAACGGATGCTCGTCTCTGAAACACCCAAGTACCAGATGGGCTTCTGAGGCTTGCACTGCAGGTGTTTTGGGAGGCGGAGCCTGCAAGTGCCGAGGGAGCAGCTCTTGGGTCAGTTATGGTCAGGGGTCCTAATGGGTCAGACTGCAGTAGCTCGGGACGGTCTGTTCAGTGAGATCCATCTCCCCATGCTGAGGTTGAGTGGAGACTGATAGCAGAGCATCTCTTATCCCCAACAACAGGGAGTACAAATGGCCTAGGCCACACTAGCAGCTGTCTAACTCGTGCTACCAGGCTAGCAAGTTGTTGGGGAGAAAGATGAGGACGAGCTGCCCTGTCTCCTCAGGGCTGAAATTTTAGCTCGGGTAGTTGAGTGTTTACCTAGCACAAAGTCCGAAATTCCATCCCCAGTACCATTAACCCAGGCATGGAAATGAGAGCACTTAGCCCTAACACATGGGAAGTAGGAACAGAAGCATCAAGAGTTCATTCAAGTCAGCCTTGCCTGCATAAGGACTTTTAAGGCTAATCTGGGCTACATGAAAGTATGCACAAAGAGAGACAACCTGTTCTGGGTCCTCAGTGTATAGAAAGGAAACAGCTCCAAAGAGTGACAGGGACTTCTCTGAAGCTTATGACTCGGATCTTGAGACTCCAGGGCATTGACTCACTGCTGTCTGGTTCTTGTCTGCTGCCACTGGTACCGCTGTCGCCTTGAATCAGCGCTGCAGCTAAGAGTCTGCTCGGGTGCTGCAGAGTCCCTTCCTATGGGGACCTGGAATCCCCACAGGAGGCGTTTATCATTGTCAGAGCAAAGCAAACATCCACACACAGATGGGGGAAGGGCCTTCCTTTTGGCTTCCTCCTCCTCTTCCCGGAGTACAGCCATCACTCCCCACCCACGGTATGTTCTCTCCATTCCTGTCATGCTCCCAAATCCCCAAATACAGTGTTTCTTTAAGAGTTTTAGGTAGCCAAGTGCTTTAATTCCAGCACTCAGGAGGCAGAAGTAGGCTGGTCTCTGAGTTTGAGGCTAACAAGTTTCAGGACTGCATAGACCCTGTCTCAGACACAGAGGGGAATGGCGGGACATGGAGGACGAGATCTATCCATCTTCTAAGAGGCTCTTCCAGCAGCTGACTGAGACAGATACAGATACTTACAGCCAACCATCAGACTGAGGTTGGGGACCCCTGTGGAAGAGGTAGGGAAAGGATGAAGGAGCTGAAGGGGATGGCAACCCCATAGGAAGAAGAACCCAGAGCCTTCAGAGC
This sequence comes from Micromys minutus, assembly GCF_963924665.1. NCBI lineage: Eukaryota > Metazoa > Chordata > Mammalia > Rodentia > Muridae > Micromys > Micromys minutus. The sequence goes on along the minus strand of NC_137975.1, from coordinate 12,063,919 downwards.
CTCCAACCTAAAGAGCATGCATACATGGGCTGGTCCACCCGGGTGCATATGTAGCAGAGGACTGCTTTGTGTGCTGACCTCAGCGGAACATGATGCACCTAATCCTGTAGAGACCTGATTCCCCAGGGAATGAGGATGCTAGGGGAGAGGGGAACCACCCTCTCAGAGCCAAAGAGGAGGGGGCAACATTTGTAATGTAAATAAATAATTTAATAAAAACATCAGTTTAAAAAACACACACACACAAGGTCTTGTGTTCAAGACCAGCCAGGAACTCCCTGTAGCTCACTATGATGATCTTGAATTCCTGATTGTCCTGTCTCCATCTCTCAAGTGCTAAGATTAAAGGCATGCGCCATCCTGCCCAGTTTATATGGTGACTGGGATCGAACCAGGCGTGTACTCTACCAACTGAGTTCTGCCCCCAGCTTGTTCCTGGCTGGAAGTCCTGTTTCAAGTTACAGACGTACAAATCTGGACGTGTGGGAGATCTGTACATATGTTTACACACTTACTGATGTCTTAGGGACCTTAATGGCAGTTCTGATCGTTCAGTGTAGCTGTCAGGTGAGCCAGAGAATCCGAGGGGTCTGCTGTTCAGAGAAATCAAGTATAAAAGTACTGGCCTCCATTGGCAGGAGGTGCGGGGAAGCTGAAGAAAAGCAGGCAAATCCAGGATTACAGGGAAGCCTGGCCCAGAGCAGCAACTGGACCAGTGAATCCCTAAACCTCAAGTCAGAAGAAGCTGAAATGTACTTAAGTTTATCTCAAGCTGATAGCAAGGGTGCCAGGCGCATTCCTGTGGCCGACAGGACTAGAGTGGTTACAGAATCGCACACACCACTTTAAGGGTTTTGTTTATACCAGTGGTTCTCAACCTGTGGGTCATGACCCCTTTGGGGGTTGCATAGCAGATGTCCTGATTAGCAGATACATTACAATTCATAACACTAGCAAAATGTATAGTTTTGAGGTAAGCGGTGAGATAGTTTTATGGTTGGAGGTCATCACAGCACGAGGAGCTGTATTAAAGGGCTGCAGCATTGGGAAGGTTGAAAACACTGCTCTAGAGTGCTGAGAGACTGCAGGGGAAGGGGAGGATCATAAGTGTGACTCAGAAGCCAACACGACAATTCAGCATGGCTGCAGTCAGGTCACACTGGGTCCCTACACAGTTTTCGGAGTATTAAATTCATGGCTGGGAATGTGAAGTCACATGGCATTTGGAAGCAACCATTTGGACCATTTAGAATATTGCTGGATTACAGAACACGATAGAGCTTGCTGGAACCTTGTTCACCATTCCCTTCTGGTCCCTGTAACATGGGGGTGCTCATAATGACACCCACCTCACAGTGTGGTAAAGACTGTGCTGCAGAGGGGGCTGCACACAAAGTGCGGGGGTGGCTTGTGAGGACCCGAGCTAGAGTCACCACCAGCTACTTACCTGGGTGTAGTGGTGTGTGCATGCGACACCAACGCTGGGAGATGTAGACAAGAAGGTCCCTGGGGTCAGTCTAGCTGAACTAGCAAGCTGTCGGTTCGGTGGCAAACCCTCTCTCAACAAATAGGGAATAAGTTGACTTCCTATGTCCACACACAGGCAAGTGCATACACATAAAAGCACACCGGTGGCTTGACTGAGATGTCCCCTACAGTGTCAAGCATTTAACTACTTGGTCCCCAGTTGGAAGGGAGTCTTAGGAGGTGGGGCCTTGCTGCAGGAGGTGTCTCACTGGGCGTGGGTTTTGAGTGTTTAAAGACAAGGCCAGTTTTTGAGTTTGCTCTCTCAGCTTTCTGCTTGGGTTGGGATTTGAGTTGTGAGCCCTCAGCTGTTTGGGCCACCATGTTGCCTCAGTTCCCTGCCATGGTAGACTCTCAGGGTTCTGAGAACTGTAGACTCAAATAGACCCTTCTCTAAACTGCTTTGATCATGGGGTTTTGGTTTGGGGTTTTTCTTTAAATATTTTTTATTTAATGTATATGAAAGGGCATCAAACCACATTATAGATGGTTGCTGGGAATTGAACTCAGGACCTCTGGAAGGGATACCAGTGCCCTTAACCACTGAGCCATCTCTCCAGCCCTCCCCGTGCTGTTTTATTACAGCACCTGAAGTCGGTACCCGAGAATGTGCTGCTGCTGTGCAGACCTGACCATACTGGGATTTTTTGTTTGTTTTGGTTGTTTGTTTTGGTTGGTTGTTTTGGTTGTTTTGTTTTTGAGAAATGTGAAAGAAGGCTTTGGACCTTGAAACTAAGCAGTGGCAGAACCCGCTTAGCGGGCCATCCTAACAGGAGCTTGGAAGATAATGCTGAGAGCAACTTGAACTTTGGGGGCCCAGCTCGAGTGGTTCCCAGGGAAGCAATATTAGCAAGCTGGGCTCCTTGGTTTGGATTTCTCTTGCTACCATATAAGATAAAAGCAGCTTTGGGGAGGGCGGGTTTATTTGGCTTAAATGTCCCAGGAACTTGGAGGTGTGGCCTTGCAGGAGGAGGTAAGTCACCGGGCGTGAGCTTTGAGAGTTTTAAGTCTTGGGCCATTTCAAGTTTCTGTTTCTGGCCTGGGATTTGTGAACTCTTGGCTGTTTCAGCCTCCATGACTGCCACCTGCTGCCAGAACCCCCTTATCTCATATGCTCAGATAAACCCTGAAGGGCTTTAGCAGGGCGGGGTTTGGCAAGTGTGGTGGCTCTGCAGGGCTTGCCAGTCTTCCCCATTCCCTCTGGCTTGCCAAAAACCATCAGATGACATTCCTAAAGCTAGCCGCCAAGCTACTCCTTTCTTGACCACGTCCTCCTCCTGAGACTGACTACCAAGGTCCACCAGCTGTTGAAGTACTGAAATCCAGTCATCAAAAGACTCCTCCGGTTCATCTAGTTAACATGCCCAATTAAAATGAAACGCCTCATCTTAACACGGGATTCCCCTTGTGCCTTTATAAACTGCCATTTTCCTGGGGCCCACTCTGTCTTCTCTATTCAGAAGCAGTCCTCCTCACCCCAGACTAGTGCCCCTCCCTCTTCCCCCTGTTCCCTCCCCCTTCTCTCTCATCCTCTGTCTTTGACTCTTATTCCTGCTCTCTTGTCTTTCTGGGACAAAGCCTTGGTGCTGGGAACTTGGTCTTGGGAATCCTGAGCTGATTCTGCTCCTCTTGAACACTTTCTTCTATAAGTCAGCCGTAGTCTAATCACAGCAATAGAAAAGCAACTAAACCACACTCACACACACACAGAGAGAGAGAGAGAGAGAGAGAGAGAGAGAGAGAGAGAGAGAGAGAGTCATCCACATGTCAACTCGTATCCCAGAGCTCTAACTCGGGTTGAGGATGGTGGCTAGGCCTTTACCTACAGAGCCACCTCAGGGCCCTGAAGGCCTCGTGCTAGAACTTAGTGGTGGTGCCATGTCCCCGGCCTGCCCTCACTCCTGTCGGTCCCCTGGCCTGGTGATTTCCATATTGTTGGATAGATGCAGCCACCACTCACAAAGGCCTGATCTGACCCACCTGAGTCACCTCTCCTGTACATTCCTGACTCTCCCCTCAGGGTTTCCTTCCTCTACATGATCTCATACCTCCATGACTAAAGCAGTGTCTCCATCAGGAACATTCCCAGCAGCCCTTCCTGAAAGCTGTAGCTGTTCCTTCCTGTTGAAAGAGAAGTGGAGCACAGACCGGCCCATCCTGAGATGCTGCCTTCCCTGTACGTCTCCCAGTCCTGTGTCCATGTGGCGCTGAAACCTTCCCGAGCCAGGCTCTCCCTGCCTTGCCTTCTAGCTCTCCTTCATAGATAACCCTCGAGAGTGGCTCTCTGTCTCCTGATTCCCTGACCAGCCTTCCCTGACTGCACAGTAGCATTTTCTCTTTGTTCTTTGCCTTCCTTCTGAGGAGCAGGGCTTGGGCCTGTCCCATTTCTGCCTGAAAGTGACACCCGTCCCTGTTGCTGGGCTGAACAAATCTCAAAGGTATGTCTGTATTCAGGAAGGTGGGGCAGGGGCAGAGCACCAGCTGACTCCACAGTGTGCCTCTCAGGCTTTGGTCTCATGCCTGTGAGGGCTTCTCACTACACCCTGTTCTACTGCGATTTGGCTTGCACATTAACTCCTCCTCCAAGGCAAGGGCCTAATCCCTGTTCTTACTCCTATGCTTCTGGGGTTTGGTCAGATGGCCCTGCCTCTGCATCTCCAGTACAGGCTTCAAATGGCTCCAGTCTGCATCTCCCCTGGGCCTCCCTCTGGTGCCTGTTTGGGCTTTATATGAACAACTCGGTGTCAAGAGGATCGGTTTTTCTGTTAAAGACGGTCATCCCATGTCTCCCAAAACTCCCTGTTTCCCTTTATGCTGATTAACAGTTGCATTAGATTAGGACATGGAGTTCCCTTTAATGAACTGAGACTCAGTCACCACCCACATCAGGAATAAAGTGCTTGTTTTATATAAAAATTAAGACAGCGCTCGTTTCAGTGAGTGTGTTTGGTAGCCTGGTCTGGGTGCTGACTTACCCCTTTAGAGAAGAATCGCCCCAGCAAATCGCTTTCACTTTGCTCATGTATCACTCAGTGAAACACCAAGATGGTCCTTTTGCCAATGGTGTGTCTTGAGAAAATCCCACAAAGACACAAAACAGCTCTCAGTTCTGTGAACAAAAGTTCCCCAGGGCCGCCCCTTCCACAGACCTTTCTGCAGGCCGTGCTGGTGGAAGGCTTCAGTACTGTATCCAAGTTCAGTTTCACTTGAACCTGGGCTATGGTTTTAGTCACCTAAATAGCCGGTCCCTGCCCACCTCTTTTTTGGTTCTAATAGCCTGTGACAGATTGCATACCTTTAACCCCAGCACCATGGAGGTAGAGCCAACTCTGTCAGGTCAAGGCCAGCCTCGTCCACGTTGTGAGCTCCAGACTCGCTAGAGCCACATTGAGACCCTGTCTCAGTAAAAAGGGGTTGAAAGGGTTTAGCTCAGAGGTGGAATGGAGAGAGGTGTTCATGAAACCATAGTTGTCATTAAGCACAGGCTCAGAGTCCTCAGACAGCATCTGAGGCCTCAGAGGAGATCCTCCTCATGACTGTAACATGTTCCCCAGTGTATTTGAGAAGTGTCCTGATTTATGTCTCTCTTTGTTCTGTTGCTATAACTGATTCTACATTGGAACATGGATTTTTGACCTGACCTCGGTCCATGTTCTGGCATGGTCACTCATAGTTGGCTCTTCAATAAACTGTCCCTTTGAGGTAAGAGTTGTGGTTTTGTGTCAACATTTCAAAGAAACTAGGAGTGTATAGTGAAACAGGAGAGACCGTGGCCTGAAAATACAGATTCATGATACCCCCGAACACATGTGCCAACTTGGTGACAGTTTGGTGAATTTTTATAGTAAAAGAACAAAGCCAGTTAACAATTAAGAACAATTAAGGCATTTTTGAAATTCATGTTCCTACCAGGCAGACAGGTTACAGCAGAGAAATCTCTGCTGTCGGCCTTAGATGCTATCAGGTGACATTCTTAGCCTTTGGGTTGATGAAAGGGAGAAATCTGTTTGTACATTCCAAAGGATCACCTAATAGTCACAAGGACGTTAGGTCAGACACAGAGGTGACCAATAAATGGCCTAATGCTAACTCCTAACCTCTTCAGTTCCAGCTCTCTGCAACCAACCAGTGTAACAGAGCCCGAGACAGCATTGATTGTCATGGGCAGTCACCGAAGAACACTCCTCAGACATGGGTTAAAGCCAGTAGAAAGTTTATTAGCCAGCTGGCGACTCCACGGGGTGTTTTGGGATCCTGGTCTAGCCCCCGAGCCTTTCTCATGGTAAGCTTTCAAGAACAAAAGCCATGTTTTGGCTTGACATAGTTCAGTTAACAAGAATAAGTAGCCAGAAGCAGAAATACAGGAGCCAAAGAGCAAACGTAGACTTTCCCAGACTATGGGCTGTGGTGGGCTGAGCCTCTGCAGGTCTGGCAGGTGGCGCTGCCTGTGTGCTGGGTTCTAGTCTGCATAGCACTTTTGTCATAGGGACACTTGTGCTAAGGTCTGGGGCCTGTTACAGATAGGTCTCAATTCTTTTATCTCCTCTGCCTATTAGTCTTTAGTGCCTGCTACATCCCCTCAAAGTCCTTTTAAGTTATCATGTCATGCACACATGTGCACACACAAGGGCATGCTACAGCACACAGGAAGGTCAGAGGACAACATGCTGGAGTCAGGTCCATCCTACCATGTCGGTCGCAAGAGAGAATTCAGGTCATTGGGAATAGTGGCAGGCATAGTAGTATATTGTCAAAAGTTTGCTCTGTGCTCCCGGAGAGTGTGCACTTCCTCCACACCTGCCCAAGAGTTCTGGATTCACACACACACACACACACACACACACACACACACACACACACACACCCCGGCTTAGTTTTTAATATGCCTTAACTAGCTTGATAACTGGGCCACTCCTGAAACCTCCACTTTCCCTGATATTCCTGAGCTAACACTTGCTAAATCTATATTTTATGTTTGCTGCCCATGAGCAAACCCTTCTGAGCAGCTCCCTTTGCACTTACATTTTGGCTGTCCCTCCTGCGCCTTCCCGGTGAGGTCAAACCTACCCCCCCTCCCCTAAGATTTATTTATTTTATGTATGTGAGTACACTGTTGCTGTCTTCAGACTCACCAGAAGAGGGCATCAGATCCCATTACGGATGGTTGAGAGCCACCCTGTGGTCGCTGGGAATAGAACTCAGGACACCATGATCAGGTTTCTGAATAACAATTAGCCTGAGACACGAGCTGTTGCCTTTACTCCCTGAGCCCTCTCGTGAGCCCTCTGACGTCCAGTACCCCAGGAGGGCACCAATAACAACTAAGATGTGCTTTTTACCAGTCTACCGTGTGAGACCAGGTTTGTTGGACTTGGTTTGGTGCACAGGTGACCGAGAGTGACCTCATTAGTCCCGCCTGTCATGGGTAGTGAAGTGCTCTAGCAGGCCAAAGCTTGGCAACCATCACACCGACAGACACCTTTTCCTCTTCTCCGATTGCTAAAACCTTTAGATTGCATCCCTAGAGCTGGCCCCCAAGGTTCATTCCCTTATTTGGCCACTGATTCATTCACTGAAACAAAAACGCAAAGGCCCAATAATCAAACTTCATTATTTGGCTAAAATATTCAGCCAGGATCTACCAACTCACCCTAGCTCAGACTTCCCCTGTTCCCCTTACAACTGACTCCTGCAAAACTACCTGTGCTGCTGCTGCTGCTGCTGCTGCTTCTCCCCCACCCCCACCCTTCTGGAGTAATAAATCTCCTTTGTGCTGAATACTTGGTGTCTGTGTGTCCTGTGCAGATTGGGGGTGGGGAGAAGAACCTCCCTACAAGTTCCAACCTCATTGTTGGATTCCATGAGCATGCTTCATAATTCACCCCCACAGAGGGTTGTTTATTATTATTATTATTTATTTATTCACAGCCCCCTCCTCCCACTGAGGCCCAGTTAGGGAAAGGGGATCCAATGGCAGGTGACAGAGACTGAGACAGCCCCTGCTCCAGTTGTTAGGGGTCACACATGACCAAGTTGCACATTTGCTACAAATGCAGTCCAGCCCTGGCACACTCTGGTTTGTTGCTCGTCTCTGTGACCCCCCATGGGCACAGGTGCGTTGACTCTGTGTGTCTTCCTGTGTTGGCCTTGACCTCTCTGGCTCAGTCAGTCCTATCCCCCTCTGTCTACAAGACTCCCAGAGCTCTGCCTGATGTTGGCTGTGGTCTCTGCATCTGCCTCCATCTGTTGATAGATGAAGCCTCTCAGGAGACAGTTGTGTTTGGTTCCTGTCTGTAAGCAGAGTATCATGAAGTGTCAGGGGTCGACGCTCACATGGGCTAGTCTTTGGTTGGCTATTCCCTCAATCTCTGCTCCATCTTATCTCTGTTCATCTTGTAGGCAGGACAAATCTTGGGATGCAGATTGGTGGATAGGTTGGTGTCCCCTTCCTCCTCTGGAAGTCCTAGTTGGCTACAGGAGGTAGCCATGTCATTTTCCATATCTCCCACTAGTAGGAATCTTAGCTAGGGTTACCCCTGTATCCCAGGACCCTCCCCTACCCCAGGTCTCTGGCTAGCCCCAGAGATTTGCACACGAGCACACACACATTTCTCTCTCTCCCGCCCCCTCCCCACACCTTACCCCCATCCCAGTTCCCCTCCTCAGCCTCTCTCCAACCCATTTCCCTCCCTCCATCCACCTCTGAAGATTATCTTATTTCTCCTGAGATTCAAGCATCCTCCCTTGGGCCCTCCTTGTTACTGAGCCTGTTTGGGAGTGTGGAGTGTAACATGGTTATCCTGCACTTTGTGGCTAACGTGCACTGATAAGTGAGTACATGGTAATCGTTTTTCTGGTCCTAAGTTACCTCACATTTGTGAAACTGTTCAAGAACCACTGTTCTGTGCCTTTGACCTGAGTCTCCACTGGGCATGTGACCAATCCATCAGAGTTGCCCCAAAACATCAAGAGGCAGCAGAAAGGAGGGGGATAACTGGATTTGAGCCACTTGCCTACTTTGGGAACTGGGTTGCCTCCATGATGCTGACATGGGCCTAGTGATGCTGTTGGAGAGGAAGGAGTGATGAAAAGAGGACTTGCTGAGATTTACAGATGGCCACAACCGGTGTCTCCTGTGACAGGGTGGAGGGTGCCCTGGGCGTGAGGCAGAGCCTGACTGGGCCGTGGCATCAGGCGTCCGGCCTCCCGTTGAAGCAGTCTGTCCCTCTGGAAGGCAGATCCAGGCTACCCATGACTGGACCGAGCTGAAGTGTCACACTGGCCTCTGGGGTGTGGAAGCAGGGACCCCTTCCTTGCAGTGGGGGAGCAGGGCCACTCAGCACAGCTCTGGGCATTCTCACATCAGCACTGCCCTCCGTGAGGCCCACGCCGTGTCAGCACACGTGTGGCCACTGAACAGGATCGTGATCTGCTTGGCCAGTGCTGGTTTTACTGTTGCTTGAGTACCGCTGTTCTCCCACAGCGACTCCCAAGCGCTGCCCTGCACAGGTTGAAGCCAAGCTCTTCTGCCGCGGGCCTCCTGACTGCCTTGCACCCTTCCTTGTCATATATTATATATAATGAAATATAATAATAATGTATATTATGCTATATAAAGTGTGTGTGTATACATACACATATATACGTGTGTGTGTGTGCATTTGTGCCAGTTAGACTAAACATGGACATGTGGATAAGAGGACAGACAACCTGTGGGAATCAGTTCTCTCCTTCTGTCACCTGGGTCCCAGAGATCGGACTCAGGTTGCCGGACTCATTGATGGTACCTTGATCCAGCACCATCTTGCCAAACCCTACCCCCATCTTGCTTTTTAAAAAAAAAAATAATAATTTATTTTAAAACAGAATCTGTTAGGCACAACTGACCTGAAACTCAACTACATAGACCAAAGTGGCCTCAAACTCCGAGATCTTCCTGCCTCTGCCTCCTAAGGGCTAAAATTAAAGGTATGTGTCACCATGGCTGGCTTCTCATGTCGTCCACTTTCCTGTTTGAAAGAGTATCTCGGTGGCCTAGAACTTCGTTGGACAGTCTAGACTAGCTGCTGCTGAGCATCCAGAGCTCTGACCGTCTCTGACCGTCTCTGCCCGTCTCTGCCCGTCTCTGCCCGTCTCTGCCCCTTGTCTGGCCCTCTGTAATACAAAACATGCAACACCTCTTCTGGTTTTTCACTACAGCTCTGGGGCCCAGACTCCGGGTGTAGTTGGATTATGTGAATCTTGGGCCACTCTTTGAAGAATATAGGGCAGTTGCCTTTAATCTACACTCACCTGAAAGTTCATGTCCAGACATTACTGTAGGGCAAAAACCTACCAATCCCTGAGCTTGAGATCCCACAATCTCTGTGTAGGGTAAAAGGGTCAAAGAATGAATATCCTGACCCTGACTTGACCCCAAACCCGAGACCAGGCCTAGGGGGAAGAATCCCACCAATCCCTGAGCTTGCCCCCAGATCAGACCACAATAATTTCACCAATCCCATGCCGCCCTGGAAAGTTCCACCTTCTAAGAAACCCTATAGATGCCTGTCTCCTGCTCGGTTCCCTGCTGGGTCTCATCCCACCAGAGCAGCAGATTTCTTGTGTTCTTCCCAAGAAACCTCTTGTGTAGGCGTGCTGTAGAGTGTGACTTCGCTCTATTCCTTCAGAGCTGCAACCCCACCCTCAGGGAAACCCTCCCACTCAGAGACCATCGGGGGATGCTTTCCCTTTCAGAGCTGGAACACTTCACAGTGACAAAGCTGGAGGAAGAAATGGCCCCGGCGCCTGAGTGGAGTCAGGAGCAGCAATTGGCAAACCTTTGAATTGTCTCTTTTCCTCTTTGCTGAGAGGAGAGATTATTGTAGAGGTGTAGGTTGCTTTGGGGAGCATCGTGGACGAAGGTAGGTGCATGCCAGATATCTCAGAGAGGGGTGTGGAGTTAGTGTCTATAAATGGCCTCCAGGTACGTTTGGTTTTTTGAAAACCCTTTATCCAAGTGAGCTTTGGCTCTGTCCGTTCTACTAGACTCTAGTGACTAGAGGTAAGGCAGCCACATGACCTTGTTTCTCCAGCTCTAAAGGCTGCAGCAAGAACCTACACCCAAGGCTAACACAATTCTATCCTCCTCCTCCTAGTTAGTCTCTAGGGGGAAGCTGTGTGACAGACCTTTTCCTGGGAGACACAACACACAGGTCTGTTCACTTCAGTTAGTGAATCCATACCAGACCAAAGCGTGGATTCCACACCAAAGTCCAACTTGGTGAAGCAATGAGTTTTATTAGGGTTACTTATAGCAGTAAAAATAGAACAGCGTCACCAAGGTTCACTCCAGCACGTGTGACAGCTCACAAAGCTAGGAAGGTGGAGCACACTACACAGCCTGGAGATCAACAGGTTGGAGAGCGTCCTTTCCAGGGGCCTCGGTTGGCCTGAACCTCTTTCAGGCTGCTTGTTGGTTTCTGTTTCTTCCAGGCAGCTTCTTTGCAGTGGGGCTTTTCTGAATCTTCTTGGCAGCTCTGTGAGTGAGCTCTGCCTCACTCTGGCAGGGAGGGGCCTAGTGAATCCAGTCAGTTTCAGGGACTTCCTGAAGCTGTTTTCAGTTATTTACTTTCCTGCTCATGGAGCTTCCCTGCGGGTTGGAATGGGAGCAGGAGTGACACTATTAGTCCCTTTCTGTGGTAGAGTCATGTTGCCAATGACAGAGGCTCCAGTGGCAGTCTCCTCACTGCCTGGTTCCCTGAGGGACTTAGTTCTTGACTCAGTTTCCAGGTGTGGCTTCCAGGGTCCAAGCATGTACTTCCTGCTGCCTACTACCTTGTGAGATGCTAACCAGGCCACTGTCCTCTCTGGTTTACACATTTTCCAGTACCCTCTACCTGGCTGGCCTCCCTGGGCCATCCTGACTCTTCCAAAATAACTTTGCAGCTGATGTGTGTGCATGTGTAGCAGTGGAGGTGGGCGGGTTCCCTCCTTGTCATCCTTCAAAACAGGGTCTCATGTTGTTTTGGAGCTTTCCAGTTAGTCCAAGCTGTTGGCAAGCAAGCCCAAGGACCCTCTTAACTTCTCACGCACCTAGAGTTAAAAGGGTACACCACAGTGCTCAGCATTTTTACCCCGTTTCTGGGGCTTGACCTCAGATCCTCATTAAAGGCTAGTGCAGGACCTTGGTACCACTTTAGTAGTTTTAAAAGTATTTTTATTTTTATTTTTGTTTCTAAGACAAGATCTCATCCAAGGCTGGCCTTAAACTAATCTTGTTTCTTCCTGAAGAGAGTTGAGATTGGTACTCTCATACCGCTGTCCTGAGTAACTGCTGAGATTTCTCTCCACTGCTTACCGAGGGATCTAAATGGGACCCTCCCATTTTGTCAGATCCCAGCAGGATCCTACCAACAGGGACAGCTTTTGAAAACTGAAGAAATCCGTGATCTACAAATGTTGGTTCTTTAGAACCACCTGTAACACTATCTGTTCGTGGACTGACAGCTCCCTGTGTAGACTGCCTTATAGTCCTTGGACACATGCTGCCTCCACCCCCCAATAGGCTTGACCATGTTCTTGGCCCCCTGGAACTGAATGGACTGGACATCTGTCATCCATGAGCAGGAACTGTTTGTGTTGCCAACTTTGGCTTGGCCTCCTTACTTCTGCCATAAAGGACAAAGTCCAAGATTGTCACACCTTCAACCCGGCATCTGGAACAGGGCGTATCAAGAAGTCCTGGTGTAGATCCCAGTCTTGAGCATAGTCCTCAGGAATCTGTTCTGTTTACGCTGTTGTCTGTGTGAGTACAGGTGCCACAGCATGCTTGTGAAAGGTGAACAATTTTCGGATGTGTATCTGCTCCTTCCACTGAGACCCAGGGCTCCAACACCGCTCGCCAGCCTTGTGCAGTGCTGCCAAGCCGTCTGGCTGGGCCTTAACAAATGTATTTTGGCCTTGGGGTTTTTTGTTTTGTTTTTAGACAGTCTTTGTCTTGTTGTGAGATCTCAACAATTTGGCTCTCTGGCTCACAAGGGCTCCTCACCTTCGCCCTCCCTGCACTGGGAAGGGAAGCTCCGGCCACTACGCCTGGTTTTTGTGGGATGCTGAGGTCTTCCTGCTTACACAGCCGCGCACTTACTGAGCCAGTTGCCCAGCCCAGCCATAAGATCTTGGAAGTTGTGGAGAAGCTGAGACATCCCTTTGAAGAAGTGGTGACAAAACCGACCTGCACAGAAGCATGAAGTCACCGTGCTGTGTGGCCATCACACCAAGGCACAGCCCCGTCTCTTCAGCTCCAGAGTCGACAACTGACCACAGTCCTCCACTGACACTTAACCGAGGTGGGGTGTTTGTGGAATGAGTCTAACAGTGGCCCACCAACACTGCTCCCATTGCTCAGAGGATACAGCAGAGCGCTACAAACCCACTTAACCAACCCTTGCGTTGCTTCAGAAACATCTACTCTTCCATCCCTAAATATTTAAAATTATTTTGTGCATATGGGTATTTTTTTAAAATATGGATTTTAAAATCTTCATAGATTTGCACAATATATCCTTGTGAAAGGGCCATGCTAATCTGTGTGTTGTTCCAATTCTGGTCTATGTGCTGCTGAAGCGTGCATATGGGTATTTTGCCTGTAAATATGTCTGTGTATCACATATGTGCCCGCAGAGCCCAGAAGATGGAGTTGATCTCCTAGAACTCAAGTTACAGATGGTTGTGAGCCACCACCTGAGTGCTGACAATTGAACCAGGTCCTCTGGAAAAGCAGCCAGTGCTCTGACCTTTGAGCCCTCTCCCCAGGCCCCACCTTTGTCCTATTAGGACAAGAAGCTGTTATCAGGAACTTTGGGGGATGGAGAGGTAGGGGTGTGGTGAGGGGGGAAGGTACAGGTGAAGGAGGTGGTGAGGTAAGGGGTTAAGATAGTGTGGCTGCCTGAAGCTCAGGTGAAGTTCACCTAGAAGCCAGCAGCATTCTTCCATGTTTTTTCTATCTGGCTTCTCAGCTTCCTCTCGCATAGGGATCACTAGAAGGAGCACCTTCTTGGTGTAAGTTTTGGAAGCACTCACCCCCACTGCTGCTCAGTACTGCCTTACTATTAGCTGGTCCAAACCAACTATGTTGCAGGTACACAGACACACACCCCCCACCCAGGTAGCTTTGAGTGTTGTTCCTTAGCATGTATACAGATGTTATTTTCACATGGTTTTGAATGATAAGACAGTTCACCTTGTTTGTGCATATGTGTATACCAGAGGTGAACATCTGGTCTTTCTTCATTGCTCTCCGCCTTTTAAAGAAAACTAACTTCATGTGTAAGGGTGCTTTTCTTACATGCATTGTGTGAACATTACCTGCACAGACCAGAAGAGGGCACTGGGTCCTCTTGGAGTTATAGTTGGGAGCCACCGTGTGGGTGCCGGGAATCAAACTATGGGCCCTCTGGAAGAACAGCCAGTGCTCCTAACCACTGAGCCATCTTCCCAGCCACTTTGTTAGAATTTGTTTTGTGTGTGCTAGCCACGTTGGTTCTCTTTCATCATGTGGACCCCAGAGCTCAAACTTAGGTCATCAGGCTTAGTGGCAGACATGTTTCCCCACGTTTTATCAGGTAGATACTCCCCCTTGTCTTCTGAGGCACGGTCTCTCACATCCTGGAACTCCATGCTTTAGAATGGCTAACAAAAAGACTCCCTACTGCTGTCTGTGCCGGGGGTTACTTGTACTCTAACCTCTCTATGGATGCTGAGGGTGTGAACACAGGCCATGCTTGTACAGCACACCCTTTACCAGGGCATTTAGGCACATGGAACCGATGTAGGTAATCCTTGGTAAGCTAATAACCGCCCACCCTAGTCTTCTCCTCGGTGATGAATACTCCATGTTACTTTAACTTCCACGTCCAGGTATTTATTTCTTCCCAGTCAGAGCCTTATTCTGAGGAGGCCTGGCTTTGTCCCCTGGTTTTCATTTCCTGGGGTGACTCCAGCTCCTGAAGAAACACTGTACTCAGCTTTAAAAATACCCAAACATGTTCCTTGCTACTAATGGACCAAGAACGTTGGCCTTTCCAAGCCGTCACCCTCTTGGTCACGCTCAGCGTTCCAGCACTAATGTTTTACATTATGACAGACCTTAGAAACAGCCAAATAGTGTGTTGTGTATTTTGGTTGTTTCTCAAGAGGTGATACCACCCTTAAGGAAGAAGCCTAGAGGTTAAAGGACAGTGTTCATGGCCTGGCTCCATATTGGCCCATGTCATCTAGTCTGAGTGGTGTAGCTTTTCTCTGGGGATGTGATCACAGTCCTTTCATCTACCACACCGCCCCTTCATTCCTAGACTCTGACAGGACCCTGTGTCAGGGACATATCAGCATCCCATTCAGTCTTTAAGGGTAGTTGCAATAAATAAATGCATATCTTCACACAGAAACTTAAAAAAATACTTTAACACAATACATTACTGCCAAGAACTACAATTCAACACAGATAACACTGCTAAAACATTCATATAAATACTAAATATGCAGATTCACTCCATTAGAAAATTCATCTATTGAATACTAAAGGCCTGTGTCAGCAAAGCCCAAGGAAACAACTATTTGAACAGGAGCACTAGAAACACAAACTATGAGATTTATGGGACAGTGGGGAGAATTTGGTACATTTGCTATTACGTCTCAATGGGTACAATCTAAAATACAATTTTAGACTAGCAGTGTATAAAAATACTTTTTAAACAATACTTTTGGTGGGCATAAGTAGCACTTTAAAACAAACAGCTATGTAGTTTTCAGGTCTTTTGAAGGCCTAGAACACTCGGTCTTCCGCCGTTGGCTAGCTCCTAAGACTGGAGCTGGGAAGGAAGTACTCCTGCACATATGTACACACGCCACAACCCTTCAGCTGGTACACCATGACCACTGCAACAGGCTTCGGTCTCACAGTGGCTGTAAGATGAGGAGGGCCTTTTCCAATTCCAGGGCTGGACGAACACAGGAAAAAAAGAAAAGTGAAATTCCCAGGTCTGTGGTTCCTATTTCACTTAAAGGCCTGGCCTGTGACTTTAGTCTGGCATATCAATGTTCAACTTGGGAGGTGGAGGAACGTATTTCCCAGGGCTCTGTGTTATAACTACTCGGGCCTTCTTCCCAAACATTGGAGCAATTTTCGGAGCTTCTGACGCCGATGCATCTTCAGCATCTTCACTGTCTTCATGATGGAGATCGTAAGAGATATTCCCATATTCTCTTAAAAACGGGAAAACTTCAAGTAGAAACTGACAGAAATCCCTGCGAATACCAAACCACCAATGATTGCCCCCTTTCCGCCGGAAAGTCGTAGCCATCAAGGTTAGTAATGACAGCCAGAGCGGGATGAAAATGGAAATGTAAGAGAATGTATTGTGGCCATCCAGTCTGTGAACGAGCAAGACCTCAAAGGTGAGCAAGGGCACGACAATCGTGATCCAGCTGATGGCCATGGTCACGTGTGTTCTTCGCTGCTCTGCAACCACATCCAGGGACCGCAGGAACAGAAGGGACCACACAATGTAATAGAGAACCACCAGGCAGAGGAACGACATGAGGATCCACAGGGGCACGAACACCACCAGCCACGGCCAGTGGATAATCCTGTCCAGCCTCAGGGCGATGAAGATGAACTGCAGGATGTTGACGGAGCACAGGATTTCCAGTTCCAAGGACCTGTCATGTCGGAAGCCCCAGACGCAGGCGGCCACAGACACGGGGGAAACGAAGAAGAGTGGCATGAAGACCAGCAGCCAAAAGTGGGTGCCCCTCTCCACCCTGTCACAGACTAGTATCTCAAACATGAGCAGCAGCAGGTGGATGCCCACAGCGATCAGCATGGCTTTGAACTCCACGCAGGCTTCCCCCTCCGTACGGTAGCGAGGGTTGCGGGCCCACACGCCCGCACCCACCGAGGCGCCCACGATGACCAGGAGCTTCCACAGCCAGATGGGGGCGAAGACCGCCCAGTAGCTCCACTGGATGATGCCGTCCAGGCGCAGGGGCAGCAGCACGGAGAAGAGGAGCAAACAGGCATAAATGAGGAACTTACTGGGGTTGAAGTCCTGGAACAGGCCCCTGGGGTTCATGGCGAAGGCTGCACTGCCTCTAGATAGGCATCCGCCCGCTGTGTGGAGGCTCCAGATCGCAGCTCCGCGGGGCCGGAACACGTGCGCGCGATCACGTGGCCCGGCCGGAAGCGAGCAAAGGGCACAGATGCGCTGATCGGGAACCGTACGGTGCCTACGCCGGGGGAACTGCCCCGACCCCGTAGCTCAGGCTTGGCTGGATGCCCACGCCGCCTGCCTTCATTCCGCACCCGCGAGGTCGACGCCGCCTTGCGTGCGGTGTCTGATGGGACCTGGTGCGCTGCGGACTCCGCGACCCTCGGGCCGCAGGCTGTGAGCTGGCCGAGACCTCCGGTGGGAGGACGCTTCCTGGAGGAAGCCGGAACACGGAGGAGGGAATGAGCTCACATCCTCCCGGCAGGCTCGGGGGCGGGGCCCGGGGCGGGGCCCGGGGCGGGACGGGGTCGGAGAGCGGAGAGAGCGGAGATAGGCGGAGGGCAGGGCGAGCCTGCCACCGCCGGGGTGCGGAGCGGTCGCGAGGTTTGGGGTCTCCCCAGATGAGGAGAACAGGAACAGCGCCTTGTGTGGTCGAGGAGCCTGTGTGTGCACGGGCGGGTGGCTGGCGGGCGAGGGAGTCTGGGAGCGCGCCGGTAACTGTGACTGCCCAGCACCGATGGACTGGCGCGCGAGCAGCAGTGGCTTTGACCGCGAAGGTTGCGGGGGCGGGCAGTCAAGGGATTAGGGCTGTGCCCAGGGCAAAACAACACAGAGCGACTAGCGATTCTCAGGCTGCCCCTAAAAGGTGGTGCGGAGCTCCTAAGCGTTTACCAATCCTCTTCTACCCGTGTCACCCGAGAAGAGGGTACGTGGGAGGGTGCCCCACCAGGCCGGGAGCCGCTCCTTGAGGGAGCAGGTGAAGAAACTGAGCCCGGAAGTCCTGGTTAGCGGCAGATTTAGGACTTGGATTTAGGCACCCCATCCTTGAGCCTCGTTTTCATTTATCTGGCCCTGAGTGATTCTGATCCTTTTAGAACTGTTAGGAGAAGGTGCAGGGGTCAAGAGATTTTGGTTGTACGCCTGCCACCCACCGGCTGAGAAAGGAAGCAAGTCCATCCCACCCCACCTCTCTCTGCTAAACTGCAGTGGGTCTTTGGTTTAGAGTACTTTTTTTTTTTCTGACCTGCTGGGCAGAACTCGGGATTCTTCCCTCCCTTTTTGCACCGCAGAGCCCCGGTTGCTAGTCCTTGCTTTTCCTCCCCGGGCCTCGCCTTCAAGTTCTCGGACGTGGGACAGTGCGCTGGCATGAAAGGCTTAGGTCATTAGAGGGAAACGAGGGGGTGGGAACGGATGCAGAGGGCAGGGAGTAGTGTAGTGTAAAGGTTGGGGAATGCCTGACATGTCGGGCGGCCTCAGTCTGAGCCCTCTGTGTTGGGGAGAGGATGTGTGTCTGCAGGGGACAAAGGGTGTCAGGCGTCCATATCTGCCTATCGTCACCTTATTCCCTGGACATGGCCAACAATTCCCAACATTCATATCTAGCCTACCCCATGTCCTCCAGCTCAGGAGTCCCAGAAAGCCACATCCAGCTTCTTACGTGGCTACTTGGGATTTGCCCTCAGGTCCTCCAACTCCACAGGGCCAAGCCCTTTAGGCATGGAGCCTTCTTCCCAGCCCCCACCCCAGGTGACACCTGGCCATGTTTCCAGCTTTGGGCTTAAGTCTGGATCTTTCTAAGACCTCCAGCCCTTGCTGAACGTGCTTCGAGTTCATACTGCAAACCTAGGGAGTTTCTTTTCAGATCCATATAGTTAAGTCATAGCTTCTGTGTCACAGAGAAGCCATGGGCCGCCTGGTGCTTTCTGTCAGGCCCTGTCCCTAAACAAAGCACAGTCCCATCTCTGCCTGCAGCATCAGGGTTCAGCTTCTACTTCCCTTTCACATTGTGGAGGAGGAGGAGGCCGAACTGTGGCAAGCTACAAGGCTGTCCTGCCCTATCTGTGACAGAAAGATAACCTCAAAGCGAGGACAAAGGGAGCCATGTATGAGAACCTGGTGCCCTGTTCCCAGCAGTTGTGGCCATTGTCATTGGCTGTCTCTGCATCAAATTGGATGTCCCCTTCCACAAGGACAGGAGCTGCTGTCCCAGGGCTTCCAGCAATCCTGCTGCCTGACCTTGTCATCTGTCAGCCTCACGCCCACGCAGGCCCGTGAGGAACCGCTGGGAAGCACCAGTGAGGCTGAGGTGGCTGTGCCCACCCCCAGACTGAGCACAAGGTGACCACACAAGTGGTAAGGCTGCAGCTCAGGGACGGGTGTTTGCCGGACACAGCACTTCAGAGCATGCTATTGCCTGCAGCTGACGTGAAAGTCTCTGCTGAACTCTAGGTCGTGGGCTTCCCCAGCTCTTTTCCTGGTGTTCCCCTAGCACCAGATGTGTCCTGAGGCACAGGCTCAAGAGATTCCAGACCAGGGAGCCAAGTTTCATCAGGACCTTTGAAACTTAGTCTCAGGCCCTAGCAGATTACCCTGTGTGCGTTCATTCCTTGGCTTGTGTATTAACTAGACAATTATAGTCCAAGCATCTGTTCTGTGACTCAGACCTGTCCTAGACAGACACACAACACACACACACACACGACACAGCAT
Organism: Micromys minutus; assembly: GCF_963924665.1. Classification (NCBI taxonomy): domain Eukaryota; kingdom Metazoa; phylum Chordata; class Mammalia; order Rodentia; family Muridae; genus Micromys; species Micromys minutus. The sequence goes on along the minus strand of NC_137975.1, from coordinate 12,044,660 downwards.
GGAGCTCCTCCCATGACTTCTCTGTGCTGGCCCCTTCCCAGTTCTAGTGTATGTCTCCTCCAAGAAGCCCTCCCTGACCATGCTCCCTGCACACAGCACCCCATATCGTTTTCCCTGTTTCTTTTGTGTCTGCGGCTGCACATATGCCACAGCATGTATGTGGAGATCGGAGGACAACCTCGGCTGTCTGTCACTTTGGTTTCGGCAAGGTCTCTTGTCGGCCACAGCATGCACCAGGCTAGGTTGCCCTGGAGCTTTGGGTCCCCCTGCCTCTACCTTCCCTCACTGTAGGAGTCCTGAGATTGCAGAGGTAGCTACTGTCCACCTTTCCATGGGTTCTGAGGATCCACACTCAGGCTTACGTAGTACATCCTTTGCCCACTGAGACATTTCCCCAGGCCCCCCCCCCATTTCTTATGTGTTCACAGATTACTAATTACTCCAAAAAAATCCGGGTGGGGGGGGGTTCGGAGTGCTTAAAGAAGGACGAGGTTTGGAGCCATGCCACCTACAGAAAACCACCTGGGCACTGGCTGTGCTGTCCCGCCCATGTGGCCCTGTTTGAAGGGGAGGCAATGGTCAAGCTGCTTCTCATAGCATTGACCGACAGCTCACTTATTTCTGTCCCGCCTCTCTGTGTCTTGCAGCAGTGTTTGCTCTGAGGGTTCCTGGGTACCCTACCAGAGATGGGATCTTGGGTTGGGGCTAAGTATGTAGCCCGGATGACCTTGAACTTCTGATCCTCCCACCTCTGGGATTAGATGCACTCCAGTCAGTTTGTTCAAAGCATGGGGTAGAATCAGCTTGTGTGTGCTCAGGCAAGCAGTCTTCCAACAAGGGACAGCCAACCCCACCCGAGCCAATTTGAAGTTAAACTCACTGACAGAATTTGCTTGAGATGTTTCCAGTGCAAACTGTGAGCGCTGGCTCAGGGCGAGTTGTAGTCCAGGCTATACATTTCTTGGCCCCTGCTTTGAATTTAAAGATCATTATTAAAATGGCGCGCGCACACACACACACACACACCAGTGTCCCACGTGTGTGTGTGTGTGTGTGTGTGTGTGTGTGTGTAGGTAGGTAGGTAGGTACATATAGAGGTCTGAAATTCACATCAGGTGTCAAGCAGTTCACCCAGGGGTCCCCATCTGCTTCCTAAGGACTGGGTGGTAGGGACTTGTCACATTTTCCAGCGTTTCCCTTATTTCACAACATGTGACACATGAGTGCAATTTCCCGAGAAGGACGAGCCACACCTGCTAAGATTCCACAAGGCCAGTGACTGAACTTGCCGGTTACAGACTTGGTGTTGCAGACCAGAGCCAAGTGGTCTTGGACTATTTCTCTGTTTCTTTGAGACTCATTCCTTGCACAGTCCTGTGTATGATCTGATTGTCAAAATCCTTTATACCCGGAGCCAAGAATGTCACTGCAAACGTCTAACCACCATATTTGAGGAATGATTTGATTTCTTCGATATATAACAAGTAAAATCTCATGTGACTACTTCCTCAGTGGAGCAACCCAAGTCTGTGTCACAGGGCCACGGGCACTCATGGGCTCAGGAGCCAACTGTCTTTTTTCCCCCTCGAAGCAAGAGCTGTGTTTTGCACCAATACGTGGTGGTGGGTTGTACCATCACCCCGGTGGGAACAACTTTCAGGAGCCAGGACAAGATGACAGTGGCCACTTCATGCCAGGGTGTCCCATCCCCACCTGCTCCTCGATCCTCGGTTTTTATTGTTGTGTGCACGAGTATAGACGTAAGTGTCATGGAGAGGATAGAGGACAACCTGCAGGCCTCGGTTTCCTCCCTCAACTGTGGGATCCAGGCCTTCCTTGCCCACAGAGCCATCTCACTGGCTCTAAAATGTCTCACCAAGCTCCAGCTGTGCTTTGCCCTGGGATGATTATTCTCAGTGAAGGCATGAATGCTAGTTTCTCCTGAGCGGAGGTTCCCCAAGGGTTAAGTGTTGTTAAATAGATTTCTTGGCTCTTGCCAGGACAAATCACACCAAACCAACACGGTTCCACGTGGAGAGGTTTAATAGAACGAGATGGGTCAGGGTCAAGGGAAGAGAAGGGGATGGGGGTCCAGTCTTTTTGGGGGGTAGTGACATCATTTGCTCCCAGGTGGAGGTGGGCTTCTGAACCGGTGTATCCTGGGAAGGCTTTGGCTGTTTCCATGGTGATGGATGTGCCAGGTTCCTGTCGCCTGTGAGTGACGCCATCGCTGGGGGGGTAGGAGCCGTCCTAATGCCAACAGTAAGTGTGCCAATGCAGGATCTGGAGCACTGCCTGTCACTCGCAGTGACAGCAGGATCTCTAAGTTCCCAGCCTTTCAAACTATGGGCCATGACGCCATGTGTGCTCACGGCACTGAATGTGGGAGCTGCAAAAATGATTTAGTAGTAGCAAAAGGTATTTGAACTTTGAAGTCAGACACGAAAGGCATCTCAGGCGATTCTGGTGGTGACCCCCCCTCCCCCGCCATGTGGCAGCCTGTGACTTTACTACAGCCTTGGTTTTGAACACACAACACGAACGTTTCCCACTGTCCATACATCAGACTACATAGCATCAACCAGTGAAAGCCTGGACTCAGATTTGAGATGGCTGTGTGTTGGGAACTGCAAGGTTTTACCATTCTACATACATGGTGTTCTGCTCTTAGATGTGATGGTTTAATCGTGGAAAGCAGATTGATTTACCATGCCGGACCTCAACATCAAAGTACCACGTCAGCACATTGTGTTAAAATGTTTGGCTTTTAAGACTGCTGTTTGGGTTGTTGACTTAAGTTTCAGAAAACATTACTTGGTGAGTTTGGGCTTAGGGAGAGGAGAGAATGTCTCAGTTTCTGGAGTGAACCGCACATGCTTCTGCATTCTGCCCAGTTCTCCGCTCTCGCATCTTCTAAAGATCTCTCAACTCTGAGAACACTTTATGAAGACTCTGCATCCTGTGCTATCAAACATTCAGGAAGGACCTAGCCTTTATATAAAAATCAGCACAGCTGGCTCTGATATGTAAATTTTCTCTCATACTTAATGTTATGCTGCCAGTTGTACTTTTAAAATAAACATCTTTATGATTTCTTATCCATGTTTGATTTGAGTCCCTTCTTTTTAAACCTGAGATCCTGTAAAAAAATCTCTAGTGAAATAGAATCAAAGGTGGGGAAACTCTAAGACCTGCGCTACAAGTGTGCTGGTGTCGCCTGGGCTCTTCCAGGCTGCACAGCTTCTCACTGAGATGTGCAGTTACTGGGAGAGGCAGGGCACCCCTTTAGTGTATGGGGCACAGTGTAGCTGCAGGAGAGTTTTGCCCTGTGCTGTGGTCAGAGTATCAAATGCCTCCCACAGTCTTGTGGGTTTGAAAACCCATGAGAGTGAGGTTCTGTTCTAGGGAGGTTGTGGAGCCGATAGGTGGAACATAGCTAGAGGAAGTGGGTCCCTTGGAGTAGACCTCTGCTTCCTGGTCTGTAAACAGATGAACTCCACCACGTCTTCTCTGCCATGGTGCACTATAACTCCTCAAACTCTGAGACCAAATAATCCTCCTGGAAGCTGTTCCCTGTCGAGTATTTGATCAACGACAAAAGCAGCTGTAATACTTTGAATGTGAATGATTCCCGTAGGCTTGGTCTGAAGTTGGTGGAACTGTTTGGGAAGGATTAGGAGGTATGGCTTTGTTGGAGGTTTGTCAAAATTCCACAGCATTCCCAGTTAGTGCATGCTTTCTCTGCCTCCCCTTTCCACCCCTGCTTGTGGATTAGATGTAAGCTCTCAGCTGTTGCTCCAGTGCCATGCCTGCCTTCCTGTTGCTGTAATGTTCATGGACTAACCCTCTGGAACTGTGAACCCAAATTAAACACTTCTCTTTATGAGTTGCTTTGGTCCTGGTATGTTGTCATAACGATACATAGGTAACTAAGGGAGGGGGGATAACATTTGAAATGTACATACAGAGAGTGATGCTCTCTGGCTTGTTCCTAATGGCTTGCTCATCCTGCTTTATCATAGAACTTAGGACCTGGGCCCACTCCCATCAACCACTAATAAAGAAAAACCCTACAAGCTTGCTACAGACTGATGTTACAGAGGGATTTCCTCAGCTGAGTTTCCCTCCTCTCTAACAACTGTACTCTGCGTCAAGGAGACACAAACTAACCAGCATAAACGTTGTCAGTGGGGCTGAATAGGCAGCCCTACCGGAGCTCGTAAGATAACACCGCTAAAAACCAAGGGAATTATGGAGGTTTCAGAAGAGAACAATATCAACAAGTGGGCTAGAGACCCTTTTGTGGTATTTTGGCAAAGAATATGGCTGCCTTTGTACTAAGAATCTGCCCTAGGCTCAGTTGAAGGGTTTTGGACTAGTTTCATTGGCTAAAGAGCTTTCGAGATGCCTGATGTTGTTGATTCTGTCCTGTGGTCATTGGTGGTCACTCCTGTGCGTGTCTACAGTGAAAAAGATCGAGCGGGGCAAAAATAAATACAAAACATACATTTTGAGGAGAAAAAATGGAACTGGAAAATTCAGTGTTGGGGTTGAGCCTTGTGCTCAAAGAAAGGAGACATTTGAAGAAATGCCTGATTCAAGGTAAGTCACCACCCAGCTAAGCTTCCACTTTCTAAAAAGGAAATTCCTGAGGAATCTCTGCCCTCATACAAAGGAAAGTTCATTCTACAAAAGAATCCACCAACAGATCAAAGTGTATGCAAATGTCATCGGGGAGGGACGGTTCCAGTCTGGCTTTAGAATCATCGAGGACTTGAGGATGAGGGAGCGGTGGTGTCATCTGAACTCAGGGAGCACCACTGAGGCCAGGTGTGGCAGGGAAGTCCCTGAGTGGAGGCCTGTGGCCTGCAAATGAGAAGGCTGGATTAATCCGGCCTCGGAGACCCTGGGGGGTTGGTTCTGCCAGTGTTGTGGGATGTGTGCCAGGGAGAGCTGCAGACAGGAAATGCAAGAGCCCAAGGGAGAGAAATGGGTTGCAGTCAGTGTTGGAGCGCTCCTTCCAAAGCCCGCCTCTATAACTGAGTGACAGTGGCCATGTCATCATCGGCCACCAAAGGAGACAGATTTCCACTGTCAATACAAGTCACCCGTCCTCCCTGTGAACATGCACGTCTTTATGAAGCTAAGTCCTTCAAGGCCTGTCCTCTTTCCCCTCCACCCTCGCTCAGAGGCAGCCTTGTATCCACCCCTACACGAGCCTCTCCTGTGAGGCCCCTGCTTCATGCTTCGACCTTGTGGCGTTCCTTGTCCCCAATCTGCCAAGGTTCCCTTCTTTCCTTGTGAAACCCTAATAGACAGGTTAGAAGCAAAGGGACACTGTGAGGACTAAAGCTATGTTTAAAGATTAAACTACTGTGCTTAAGAGAGCCATAAACCAACAATGCCTCTAACCTACAAGCCCCAGTTGTTCAAAGACAGATAACGTCCTGGGACGCTGGGGGCTGTTCATCTAAGATAACAAACCACCTTTAAAGGTATTTCCACCTTTATAAACGAGGCTGGTTGCCCCAACTGCATAGGATGTGCTTGATCTCACATTACCTGGTGGTTCACAGGCAAGAATTATGTCAGGATGTCTGCTTGCTCCTAATCTGACGGTAGTGGGACTTACATAGCTGTGGAGGTGTGAATAGATATGGCCCCCAATAGACTCGTGTGTTTTAGTGCTCGGCCTACAGGGAGTGAGTGACAATATCAGGATATGTAGAATTGGTAGAGGAGGCATGGCCTTGTTAGCAGTGTGTCACTTTGGGGGCAGCTTTGAGGTCTCCTGTGCTCAAGCCCCACCCACATTCTCCTGCTGCCTGTGGATGGAGACATAGAACCCTCGGCTCCTCCAGCACCAAGTCTGCCTGCACGCTGCCATGCTTCTTGCCACGATGATAATGGACTGAATCTCTGAACCTGTAAGTCAGCCCCAGCTAAATGTTTGCCTTTATAAGAGCTGCCTTGGTCATGGTGTCTTGTGGGGCGCCGCCCACACATTCCCACGCTTCCGTCATTACAAGGTGGCGCGGATATCCGGCTGTGGGGCGCCGCCCACACATTCCCACGCATTCGCCATTACAAGATGGCGCTGATATCTGGCTGGAGTTAGCGGTAAACAAGCCATGTGCGCACAGGCTGGGTAACTTCCGCTTCATGAGTTCTGCCTCTTCCCGTGGCGTCATAGGGCCTGCTGAGTCTCAACCAATCAGGGGGCTCCGCGTCCAAGGCAAGGACTGATCCTTTTATAGGGGACGGGCTGGATAGCTCCTTTCTCTCTTCCTTTCTCTTCTGCCTCTCTCTCTTCCCCTCTTCTTCCTCTCTTCCCCTCGTTGGTTTTCGGCCGTCTCGTGGAGCTTGTTCGTCCTGTTCGTCTCCTTGGATCTCTTGGTTTTCCCCGTCCTTTTCGTTACGTGAAGCAAGTACCGGTTTTTCCAGATTAATAAAGTTTACCGCAGAAGGATTCTATTTTGTGTGCCGCGTCGTTCTTGCAGGCGAGACGGTTGCGCGGGACAGTGTCTGTTCACAGCAATGAAGGCCTAAGACAGAAGCTGTGTGGGGCTTGCCTTTAAAGCACCGACTACAGTAATATGAGACCACTGTCCGGGACTCCCAGGTATGGACCTGGCCAGCGCTTAATAAAGCTTGCTTAAATTTGGCTCAAATATTGTAGCAGTGGCTTTACTTCCACCTGGTGGGGCCAACAACACCGAAGCCCGCTGACTGTTGGTAGCCGTTTGTGCCGCACCCAAAGATGGCGCCGGCTTCCTGCCTATGATTCAGCAAACAGAGCTGTTGTCCAGCCTGAGGGACGTAGTGCGCATGTACCACGCACGTCACAGACCGCTCTCGGGGCATGCTAATGAGGTACTGGAGGGCGCACCAATCAGGTAGCGACATGAGTCTCCTGGGCATATATAAGCAGTGCACTTTTTTTCCACTTTTCTTCCCTGCTTAAGAGTACTGTACGATAAAGGTTGTTCGCAGAAGAATCCTGTTGCCGCGCGTTGTTCTTGCTGGCGAGACGTTAGGCACGCGACAGCTGACAACACACATGGAGCTACAGGCTTTGGAGTTTGCCCTGCTGGGTTTAGTCTTGCTTTGTTTCAGTATTTCCTCCCCATGCCCCACTCCTTTTTGGAGTTTTAATGTATGTTTGGCATCATTTTGTGTTGGAAATTGTTAGGTCATTGAAAGCTGCTATAGAGACACAGAAGGTGGAAAGAAAGGGAAACTTGGTCTGATCCCAATAGTACCATGTCTGTTGAGGGTAAGGGGCACTTTTGTTGCCCATGTATTCAGACGGCCATGGTGCCTGCAGAGGATGATGGGATGCTGCTCCTTATCAGGGCAGAAATGACTTCTGCAAAGGAAGCTGGGACATACAGACTTTCAGCAGAAAACTATTAAACATGCAATTCTCTCTTTTTTTATTTTATAGGAGGTTATAGTTAATGGATGGCCTTGAGTTTCAGAAGAGACTTTGGTCTTTGAATTGTTAAAGTCTTGAGACTGAAAGACCCAGGAGAATGTTGAAGTTGGACTTAATGTATTTTGCATTATGACATGGCCATGAGACTATGGGGGTCAGGGGATGTCATGTGTGAGGTTTGAGTGGGAATGGCCCCCATGGACTCAAATATTGAAATGCTTGATCCAAAGTTGGTGGACATGGTTGGGAAGGATTAGGAGGTGTGGCCTTTTTAGAGTACACGTGTCACTGGGGGATGGGCTTCGAGGTTTCAAAAGCCCATGCTATTCCCACCTCTCTTTCTCTCTGTCTTTGTCTCTGCCTCTCTCTTTGTATGTCTCTCTCTGTCTCTCTGTCTCTCTCTCTGTCTCTCTCTGTCTCTCTCTCTGTCTCTCTCTCTCTGTCTCTCTCTCTCTCTCTCTCTGTCTCTCTCTGTCTCTCTCTCTGTCTCTCTCTCTCTGTCTCTCTCTCTCTCTCTCTCTCTCTCTGCTCTCTCTCTCTCTCTCTCTCTCTCTCTCTCTCTCTCTCTCTGTCTCTCTCTCTGTCCCTTGCTTGTGGATCATGTGTAAGCTCTCAGTTGCTGCTCCTGTGCCATACCTGCCTGCCTGCTGCCATGCTCCACCACGATGGTCATAGACTAACACCCTGGAACTGTGAGCCCCAAATTAAATGTTTTCTTTTATAAGTTGCTTTGGTTCTGTGTTTTGTCATAGCAATAGAAAAGTAACCAAGATAGTAACTAACCCAGTCACTTTATAGGGAGGATACTAACACCAGGAGAGTCAAGAGCCTGCCTCAGGCACCCTGGCATGCTTCTGTCTCTCCACGGCAGTGCTGAGCACAAGGCAGGGTGGGTGCTGGCACTGACCAATGCCTGCAAAGACAAACTTGGAGAGTTCTGTCATACTGCTGGTTAGCAGTTGTTTCTAAAGAATTATTGCCTAAGGAGGACCCAAGTTTGGAAGCATTATTGCTCATGAGGACCATTTTCAGTGAAACCTCCACAATTCCTGAATATATATGTACACCACATGCATGTTGGAGCCCACAATGGTCAGATGTCGCCAGATTCCATGAACTAGTAACAGTGGGTTCTGAAAACTGGACCTGGCTCCTTCGTAAGAATGGTAAGTGCTTCTAACCACTTAAGCTATCTCTCAGCCCCGCACTGATTTTTTTTTTCTTTTTGGCTATGATCAGAGCACTGAGATCAATAAATTTGTCACTGAGGTCAGCCCTCCAAACAGCAGGCTTTGCACATCTCCAGTGAGCAGACTTTGCACATCTCCAGTGAGCAGGCTTTGCATATCTCCAGTGAACAGACTTTGCACATCTCCAGTGAGCAGACTTTGCACATCTCCAGTGAGCAGACTTTGCACATCTCCAGTGAGCAGTGTCGGTGGTGGTCCAATACTGTCCCATCTTGCTGTCCAGAAGCCTGGATATACTCAGTGCCCTTCCACCAGGCACAGAGACTGAAGGAGGTGCGAAGGGAGAATAGGAGTCCGCGTCAGGCCGGGGCAGGCAGAACTCCCTGTATGTGCTCTGACGTCTGACCGCGCCCCACATCAGGTGTTGGCCTCACCCAGAGCAAACCTCACAGGTAGGGCTTGCCATGGCTGTAGCTCGACTCTTCCTCCTCGTTCTTGACACTCTTAATGGCTACTTTGTCCTGCAGTCTGTCTCCTGGCAGGGTTGTACCTTTGCTTAATGCCCTGAGAGTGTCTTCTACCTACTATTTGTACCACAGAGCCAGGGCTTGGAACTCAGGCTTCTCTCAGACAATCCTTTTTCTCCATCTCGGCCACTGCTTCCCTTACCCTGTGGTTGGACAATCCAGGTCACTGTGCCTATTGGAGTCTGTGCCCAAAACTCACACCAAAGGTGCCTCCAGGGCAATTCTTGCAGCTTTATGGGAAAACACAGGAACCTGTGTCCCCAAAGTAGAATTGACTTCTTTTTTGTTCCAAGCCTTCATTTGACCATAGATCTTCTCTTTAGATTAAAAACAAAACAAAAAAAAAAAACCCAAAACATAAACAAAAAGTTACAAACAAACAAACAAACACCCCGAGACCCAAAACAAAACAAAAACCCAAATTCACTGATGTAAGCAAAAGTTCCCTGGCTCTAGAGTGGGGTCTGTCACAGTGCACACATGCATGGTTGCACCCTGGGTCTCAGACGTCTAGGGGAAGGCAGAGCTGGGCTCCAGCACTCCAGCTCGGAGCTGTTCTCCGTGAGCACTCACAGCTCAGTGAGGGCAAGTCGTACTGAGCACCATGTTAGTTACTTTCCTAACAGGCACCTAACAGAAGCCATTTAAGGATGGCTTGGTTTGCCTCACAGTTTGGGGGCGCAGTCTATCATGGTGACAGGAACTTGAAGTGGCTGCACGAGTTGCATCCACAGTTAGGATGCGGAGAGGAGAGTGCTTGAGCTCAGCACACTTTGTCCTTTTCCTCTGTATTTCAGCCCCCGGGATAGCGGACCCACATCTAGAGTGAGCCTTCCCAACACAACCCCATCTAGAAAGTTCATCAGAGACATACCTGACTTGGTTAGGGTTTTACTGCTGTTAACAGACACCATGACCAAGGCATGTCTTATAAAGGACAACGTTTAATTGGGGCTGACTTACAGGTTCGGAGGTTCAGTCCATTATCGTCAAAGCAGGAGCATGGAAGTGTGCAGGCAGATGTGGGGCTGAAGGAGCTGAGAGTTCTACATCTTCATCTGAAGGCATCTAGGATGAGAGTCTTAAAGCCCATGCCCACAGTGACACACATATTTCAACAGGGTCACACCCTCTAATAATGCTACACCCTGGGCCGAGCATATGCAGATCATCACAATACCCAAAAGTGTTTTTTTTTTTCTAGGCCTTTCTAGATCCTGTTAATTTGATAATATTAACCATCACGAATACATACTGCGCTCCAAGGGTGGTAAAGGGAAACAAAATGAAAGCCCCTGATCATATCTCCCCCCAGGAAGGAAGAAAGATAGGGAGGAAGCAAGAGCTGCCACAGAGATGTGACCACCTTTAGCTAGTGACAGCTGGGTCAACACAGAGAACTAGGGACCCTGGTAGTCAGGAGTGCTAACTACACAGGCTGAGCCCCAGCACCCATTTGATCATTGGCAGATGATTGCCTGGTGCCTGGCCTTCCCTTTAGACTGCCTGAGTGGAAACATGCCAACGCAGTAGCAGGGCACTTATACCCATGCACACACAGTAACAGCTGAGATTGTCCTTGGGTTTCTATACACATGCACACACATATATCCACTTTCTTGTTCTGGTTGGCTTGGAACTTGTTAAATAGATAAGGCTAGCTTTGAACTTACAGAGATCTCCTGTCTGTACCTCCCAAGTGCTGGAATTAAATGTGTGCACCACTGTATTCAGTGTGCGTTACCTCAGGGAAGTGTCTATTTCTTTTGTTCTTTCGTTCTTTTTTTCCCCCAAGACAGGGTGTCTCTGTGTAGCCCTGGCTATCCTGAAACTTACTTTGTAGACCAGGCTAGCCTTGAATTTACAAAAGTCCACCTGGCTCTGGCTCTTATGTGCTAGGATTAAAGGTGTGTGCCACCACGTCCAGTTCGGAACTGTCTTTTTCTAAGCATGTGCTTTCGGTACAGTTCTTTGTCCTGGGACACAGGAACCTGGAGATCCCGATGGATAGCATGGCACTCAGGTCAGTACTTACGACAAGGGAAAGATACAGGTAAGCCCCACCTTTGATTTGCTGTGGCACAGCATGTGAGCTCATAGATACATGCACACACACTGGCACTCAAACACACTTGTAAGCACACATATGCTTATACACATGTATACATGCTCAGTCATGAGTACATACACCCACACATATGCACACACAGGCCTACATGCATCATGCACACATATATAGGCATACATGATGCACACAAACACACACACACACACACACACACACACACACACACCCATTATTGAGGCACTGTGGAGAGTGAAAGCTTTGTAAGGGAACACTAAACCCTGAGAAAAGAACTGAACGGTGTGAACACGGGCTTTATCTCACAGAACTGCCTCTGGTCCCTGAGGTCACAGAACCTCCATCTGCAGAGGAAGCCTGCAGGGAGCTTCCTGTCTGCAAGGCCAGCAGAGGGGGACTGGGATGGGGGTGGGGCTTTTCCTGTTATTCCAGGATTTTGACTGTTGGTGTTCCTCTCCAGACAACCCCACTGAGGCCAGATGCTGTGAGCAGAGCCACAGTCACAGGCCCATGAGCCTCAGAGCCCAGCCTTCCGGATGCTCCCTTCACCCTCAAACTCCTCCTCACGCCTCAGGCCCAGCTTACTGAGCTTTCCTGCCATCCCTCCAGGAAACTGCAAGCTCCCAGCTTCACTCTACTAGGAGGGCTGCTTGCCCCAAAGCCTTCCAAATCTCTGCTCTGAAGCCTCAGCTTCTTGACTATAAAAGGCAGTCGGGTGGCATCATGGGTATGATTAGCTAGCACACTGTAGACCCTGGCTTCTACCACACCCAGGAAGACAGTGGTTAGATACAGTCTTCTTGGGGCAAGGAGGGCTGGGGTGCAAGGAACCTGATGATCAGGGGTGGCAGAGGCCTTTGGGAGAGTCCATTTCTGTTACTGGTATTGTTGGGGTCCGAGCCTGGGCTTGGCTGCCCAAATGAGCACTGGTCCTCAGCGGGGTCATTAAAGAGGTGAGACATCGTGAGAAGCAGAGGAAGACCTATTCAGTGTGGCCCAGGGATGCCCTCCCACTGTCTCACACCCCCGGCTGGATGAGGTTCAGGTTTAACCAGAGAGCCAGGTCTATGCATAGCTAAGCAGTCTGGGTTAAGATGTACTCTTGTCCACCACTGACCGCCAGTCTGTCTGTCTGCACTGCAGTCTCCCCTGCAAGGTGGTCTGACTAATTGTCAGAATGGTGTGAGATCTCTTCCTGGGTGCCAGGATCTCCCTGTGATTGACAAAGGCCTTTCCTTCTCCCACTGTAGACTCCTGGGGGCACTTCCAAAGACAGTCACAAGTGTCTCCTTAGAATAGCTCCATTCCTGCCTGGGCAGTCACTTTACCTTCATTGCCTTCATTAGGGCACAAGAATGACAACCAAGAGTAAGGAGGGGACGAGGGGAACAGCATAGGGTGGGAGGAGAGCCAGGTTATAGTCGTCACCTAGGGAGCCTTGGGAGAAGGTCTGAGGTGAGTTAAGAGGCTGAGTGTTGTCAGGGACTTCGGGAGTCACCGAGAAGGGCGGCACCTAGGTCTTGATTCTCGGTACAGCAGGCTGAGGAGGTGGTTTGTTGACCAGGCAGGGAGGGTACAAGGGCTGGTTGTGAGGTGTCGGCCCTGACTCAGAATGAGTCACAGTCTCGGTCCTGGACTCTCTGTCCCTGCGGCCCTGGCTGAGACGTAAGCGTGCTCTGGCTCATCCGGGCCGCCCCGAGTTTGGATGGAGAGGATGGGTGGATTGCACGGGACTTTTTCCTTGTGGTCTCCCATTCTGGGCTTACACTGTTGGAATCCAGTTCCACTGACACTCTCTCCCTCTGATGGCTCTTTCATTATGCCTCTTGCAGCATGGCGCTGAGGATGAAACCCTGGGCCTGAGGGGACCGGCATGGGTTAGTCTTCCACTGAGATCACCCCCAGCCTCAGCCTGGTTCTCACCCTCCCCGCCCCAAGTCCCCCATTTCCACCGTGGGTGCATGTGAACCTGGTGTGCTGAGCTTTTGAATTCAGCAAAGATGGAGGAGGAGGAGGAAGAGGAGGAGGAGAAGGTGACCCTTTAGGTGGTGTGTTCTCCTGGTTCCCCTCCCGGGCCCCAGGAGGATGGGTTAGACTCCCCATCTGGATTTTTCACCCAACAACTGCCCAGGAGACAAAGAGCTGTCTTTTAGATGCCATCTGGAGCCACATTCTCTGTCCCCGGGTGCTTTCACTGCTCTTTCCTCCCTCTGGAGGAGGTCTTAAACTTCTGATCCCCCTGCCTCCACCTTAAAGGACTGGGACCACAGGAAGGCTCTGCTGTGCTCACGCTGATGGTGGAACCCAGCCTGGCTGGGAGCCTCAGTGGGTAACATGGGTGACAACTGGGGCTTCCCCAGAATGCCTTTCCTGGGTCTTACTCCTCCCCTGTATCCCCAGGAGTCACGTGTGAAGGGGAAGGGGGCTGGCCTATGGCCCGGGTTATCCACACAGATGCTGGGGTTCTAAACGTTCTCTTTGTGTGGAAGCTTGGCCGGCCTTGGGGGATTTCTGGAAGGAGGTGGGAGAGCCAGGAAGGAAAGCACTGCAGGCGCTGGTGTTTCCCCAGAAGCCTGAACACAAAGAGAGGATGGAGGGGAACTCTGCCCACAAGATTGTTTTTTCCCTTTAGAAAGAGCCAGCCTGGGTCAGAAAGGGGAGGGACAATGCTCTTCAACGTCAAGAGTTTCCCTCGAATTCAAATTGTAAATCGTGGTTGTTTCGGAAGCAGGGGCTGGGGTGAAGGAGCAGGCCTTCTGCAGGGAAGTCAGGGGATGGCTCCCCTGGTTCAGAGGACAGCCCTGGACAGTGGCACACAGATAAAGCTCAGAGAGGGGAAGTGGTTTGCTTTGGGCCACATGACATGTGTTGACAGAGATATTTTTTGTATTTATTCACTTGTGTGTATGTACATGGGTGTCCGTGCAAGTGTGTACACATGAGGATTCAAGTTAGACCACCTTAGCTGTCATTCCTTAGCTGGGTGCCCCGATGTGTGTATGTGTGCATGCACACATGTACATGTGCATGTGCACGGTGTGGACACAGAAGCCTGGATATATAGGAAGAAAGCAGCAGGTTCTCTGGAACTGGAGTTACAGATAGTTGTGAGCCACCACACAGTGGTAAGAACAGGTCCTCTGCAAGAGCAGCCAGTGCTCTTAGCTTCTGAGCCACCCCTCTAACGAAAGTGCACCTTGTTTTTGAGACACAGACACCTAGAACTCACCAAGTAGGCTAGTGATCCCCAAGAACTTCCCCGTTTCTGCCCCTCCCCCAGCACGGGAATCACGAATGTATTCCACCACACCAAGCTCTCTCTTTTTTTTTTCTTTTTAATTATGGGTTCTGAGGGTTGAACTCGGGTTCTCATTTTTAAGGCAGAACTTTACCAAAGCTATCCCTGCCAACCACCATCCTTGAGAGCTACTACCACAAGCCAAAGTGGCTTCAAGTCACAGTAAGCCATGCCCTCAGTAGGGGAAACAGCAGGCTTCTCCAGCTGTGCTCTAGCTCTTTCCAGAATATCCTCTCCCTGTTCTCCCAATCACACCTCATGAGCTGTTGAGTCATGGGGAAGGTCAGCTTCTGGGCACCACACATGAGGGTTAGGGACTTCAGAAGTCCCCTTAAGAGAGCCACCCACAGTCACCTTCTCTGCCTTTGTGCAGGGCCAAGAGCAGACTTCCCACAGAAGCCTTGATTAGAAGCAGAACAGGAGCAACAATGGTGGCATGTATAGCTGGGAACAGAGTCCTGGCTAAAAGGTCCCTGTACCCACCACCACAGTCCTGCAGTGATGTGACACAGGTCACCACAGAGAGCAAAGTGGCTGACTACTGGGGCCAGCAGGGAAGGTCCCAGGGGACGCTGGCTCTGGCTCTGCTCCCCTCCTCCTCCCTGGAAGGACCCATTCTGGATCCAGCACTAACCACTAACGGTGGCAAGAACTTCACTGCTACCTAGAGCCCTGGGGAGAAAACAGTTCATCAAACAGCATAGAAGATACTCACAGTACTCAAAACATACGTCTGAAGGAGTGCCTAGAACCTTCCTTCTATGCCATTAAATTTAGTCAGCAGGTTAAATGGATCCCATAGGACCTCCTGAGCATCACATACTCTTGCTGCTGAGACCCTGAAGAAGCATGAGCCATCTCAGTACCTTTCCACAGCAGGGCACATGTCCTGTGTGAGAGTCCCTGCAGGGAGTCCTATCTCTGTGTCTGTCACTCTCTGATGGCGCCTGGGATGTCTACCTCAAATACGGCTCTGATGATGGGAACCCATGCATTCCAGGGGTAGAGCATAAGTCAATTCAACCTTTCAGACAACGGAGTGCATCCTGTATGGAAGGAAAAGGATGGTGGGAAAGGTGGGCCACAGCCTCGGAGAGGGGCTGAGGCCAGGGAAACTCTGGTCTGTCTTGTACCCAATTCTTGCCTCTGCCTCTGGAACCAGTCCTTTCATGTGTGAACAGATTGCATCTGCTCACAGAGGCTTGCCTGAGGAGGAAGTCTGGACACGATGCAGCCTTCACGGTAGCCTCTGCTGCCCCTTCAGTGTGATTCTCCCAGAGTATGAACTCTGCAGAGAGTTATTTGAAAATGCCTCCTTTAACGTCTGGAGAGTTGACTCAACAGCTAAGAGCACTTGTTGCTTTTGCAGATGACCCAGGTTCAGTTTCCAACACCCACAAAGGCTCACAACCTGTATCTCTAATCCCAGGGGCTCCATACCCTCTTTTGCAGGCACCTGGTATCCATGTGGTGTACATCCATGCCATGCATGTAAAACACCATGCACATAGCCGGGCATGGTGTTGCATGCCTTTAATTCCAGTACTTGGGAGGCAGAGACAGGCAGATCTTTATGAGTTTGAGGCCAGCCTGGTTTACAAAGTGAATTCCAGGACAACCAGGGCTGTTACACAGAGAAACCCTGTCTCACAAAACAAAACAAAATAAAACAAAACAGAATAAGACCACCCCCCCTACACCAAATAAAGAGAAAGAAAACCCTATGCACATAAAATAAATATATATATTTAAAGCAGTTTCCTATTTCTTCTCTCTTAGAGGGAGGGAGAAAGGGAGGAGAGGGAGGGAGAGGGAGGGAGGGAGGAAGAAGGAGAGGGAGAGGGAGAGAGAGAGAGAGAGAGAGAGAGAGAGAGAGAGAGAAGAAGAAGGAGGAGGAGGAGGAGGAGGAGGAGAAGAAGAAGGAGGAGGAGGAGGAGGAGAAGAAGAAGAAGAAGGAGGAGGAGGAGGAGAAGAAGGAGGAGGAGGAGGAGAAGAAGAAGGAGGAGGAGGAGTTGGAGGAAGAAGAGAGAGCTCACACGAAGCAGAGGACAACTTGAAGGAGCCAGTTTTCTCTTTCCATTATGTGGATTCCAAGTCTGTTGAGGCTGCAGGGCTTGCCTCTGAGGGGTCTTTACCCCTCCAGCCACCTGCTATCCCCGAGACTTCTCATGCTGTCAGTAGGAGGACTAGGTCTGTTAGTTGCTGGTATGCAACCATTTAAACAAAGCACAAAAGCCTCTGGTATAATATGCATGTATCCTAGAATTATCAGCAAGAATAATTACACAGTGCAGGCTACTGTTATCGCTGTTTCTCTCCTTAAAGATCAGAAACAAACGCTGAATTATTAATTGCCATACAGTGAAAAGCACCGCGGAGTTTTTATGGGTGGGTGGGTGGTGTATCACACAACTGTGGCAGTGGGAAGTGGCGAATGTTCAGATAGGAAAATTAACTCTAGTCGAAATCCTAGGAAAACAACAAGCTCCTGGGCGTAGGAGGGTGATGGAAGGGCAGCCTGCAGTCTGTAGTTCTTGCCGCAGGCTATATCTAAGGTTAGGGTTCCTGGCCTTGCCTGTGACCTAGGTCAAATTAATAGCTGTAACTCCTTTACTAATAGGGTGTGATGGGCCAAGCTATAGGCGGTGCCACCTGGAGTTTCCAATCCCTGGCCAAGGGTCTTCAAAGCAACTTGTCCCCTCACACTAGGGCGCAGGCCACACTTGGCCACCTGGTCCTCCCCATTGGCTCCTGTCTATCAGCTCTATCCTTGGCTTTTTCACAACTCTGGCCTCGCTTCGGCTTCCCTGGGAGTGCACCCGCCTACGCCCGGCGTCCCCGGACTAGTTCCCAAGCTCTGCCTCTGCAGCAGTGGTCACGTGCACTAGTCTGGCCCGGGAGCCAAAAGGAAGAAGGAATGGGTGGGGCCGTTCTGTGATGGCCACGCCCCCACACTAAAAGCACTTTCTCATTGGCGAAGGTTTGGAGGTGCCACTTCGGATTGGTCGGTAGGCGTGGCCTCGGAGAACGGAAGGGAGGGCTGCCTCTGGAGAGGACAGGGTTGCAGGGCGGACAGCGGGAACGCGCTCCGGGGGGTGGGGACGCGCGAGCTCACGACTGCTCAATGACAAATCGACTGGGGACAGCTGGGGTCCGGCCCCAGGACGGGGCGGGGCGCGCGTGAGAGCGGCGAGTCTAGTAGTGCGCACAGCCAGAGCGGTGGTGGGACGGCTCCCCCAGGTAAGGATGCTGTGCCCCGCGGGGGATCGCAGACGCGGGGGTGCGCCCTGGGATGGGGAAGTGAGTGCGCTCTCCGCGCGATCGGGAGCCTTCTAGTTCCACGTTGGGCGGGAGGGACACGTTTCCTGAAGAAGGACAACGCCCGGGACCGCACCCCGCTTGGCCTGAGAGGTGTCTTTTGGGAAAGCTGGAGGGCCTTCCAGCCGGATCTGGGGGTGCTGAGGACATGGGGCAGGCGCCCCAGTTTCTTTTCCCTTGCTGCGGGTCCTTCCCTTTTTCCACAAATGGCCACTTCCTGCCTTCTCGGGCCTTCTGCCTGAGTTGGTCCACTTCCTCAGTCCCTTTCAGATCGATAAAATGTTGCCCATACTTCTTTCTTAGAGGTAGGAATTAGTACTTTGGTGACCTGGGGGCTTGGTTCAAAAAGTTTGTTGGGGTTTGTTGGTTGTGCATTACTTTTTTATTCTGTCTTCCAATTAATTGCCTTTCGGAGCGAGACTAGCATCAAAGGTGGTTTCTAGAAGCACACTGGCTCGAAGGGTTTTCTTGAGCCGGTCTTCTGAGCCAAGCCGTCTCTCAGCGCAGACTTGCGAGCCCCAGAGGGCGTGGCACCCACAGCGGGGTCCTTCCTCCCGCTGTGTTCATTTCCAAGATAATCCTGGCACCTAGGGACTTGGATGTTACCAGGGTGTTCTGGAAAGGGGGGTGGTGGTTCTGGAGTGGACTGATTGTTGTTGCACTCACTTGCTTTCAACCCCTGTAGATCAGAGATCCTTTCTCTCTCTGCCTTCGTTTCTTAAGCACTTTTCTTAAGTTTGGGGGATATTGAATGATCAAGGCTTATCGTCGGAGGGGAAGGACTTGTGCTTCGGATGCCCAAATGAAAGTTGCTTTAATGAAGAATCTTGCATGTCAAGTCTTTGGAACATGTCAAAGCGGCGCCGTTTAAGCCTGGATTGTGGTGGTGAAGTGAGAACCAGGGAACCATGAAGGGAGGTGCTGAATATTGAGAAGGTTGGACCTGCTTTTGGAACTGTGTGCCTGAAACATGGTCTTTTGTAGCCCAGGCTGACCTGGAACTTGATATATAACCAGAGTGACCTTGAACTTGTGATGTTCCTGCCTCTGCCCCTTGAGTACTATAATAACTGTGTTCTACCATGTCTGACCCATGCAGTGGAGATGGAACCCTGGGCTTCCTATACATCCAAGAACTCTACCAACTGGACAGAATAGAATGCCCAGCCTGCTTCTGGAATTTTCTTAGTGCTGTGGTCTAGGGCAGGCTCTTTGTCTTCCAGCATCAATGCAGCTATGAAAGAGTTGTTCGCCCACCCCGCAGTCAGCTTCCTATCCCACAGGCAGTGTTTAAGGTGTGGGAGTGGGGGTGGTCCTAGGAGTCCATGCAATGCCCACCTCAGAGTCTCAGGTAGTAAAGCATTGGTCCCTTCCTGTGAAGACAGTGGGAGTTGGTTGGTGTATAGTCTCTCTGTGCCCTTACAGGGCATATGGTGATCTGCCCACCTCATGACTTTGTTTCCACTCCCTCCATGATACGACCCCAAAGCAAAAACAAAAATCAACACAAACAAAAGAAACAAACTGTAAGCCATGGCTGAAGCTACGTGTGTGTGTGTGTGTGTGTGTGTGTGTGTGTGTGTGTGTGTGTGTGTGCTGTGTACATGCACACACATAGGATGTGCTAAGAGTTGGACAGGGCCTTGTGCTGGTCTAAGCACCTCCCCATCCCCAGTGCTGCTCCTCTCCTTCCTTTCCAGTTACTTCCCACTGGGAACAGCTGCTCTTATCTGAAATCCCAGGGAGGTTTTACTGTGCCCGAGGAGCTGTGCCAGGATTCTGCGTGGAAACACGTAAAGATAGGAACACAAGAATTGGAACATTAAATGGAGTCTGGAGAGATGTTGGTGGTGGGTGAATGGTGGAGGAATTAGAGGTGTTTGTTTTCTGTCTGTCTGTTTGATTTGGTGCTGGGGATGGAATGGAGCCTCAGATTTTTCATTCTTAGGCCACGGAGATGGCTCAGTGGTTAAGGCGGTTGCCTTACAAGTGTAAGGACTGGGGTTTGGATCCTCAGAGCCCAAATAAATGCCTGGTGGGCAGAGCAGCCCTCCTGTAATTCCGGTATGGAAAGTGGAGACGGGATCCCTGGAGAAAGTGGGCTAGCTCACAAGACATGCTGGACCAGTGAGCTCTGGGTTTTACTGAGGGTGATTTTTGACGTCAGCTTCAGCCTCGACATGCGTGTACACACATGTGCAGAGCACGGGAGTCCCGTGTGTGTGTGTGTGTGTGTGTGTGTGTGTGTTTGAAGACAATTACTTTTAAGCAGCATCTGCGGTTAGATGGGCAAGAAATGTTTTTTTTTATTTAATTTTACATGTATTTTTATGTGTCTGTGTGTGTCTGTGTCTGTTTATGTGTCCCATGTGTGTACAGGAATCAGAAGAAGTCAGAACAGGGTTCCAGATCCCTTGAAGTGAGAGAGATTTGAGCCGCTGTGTGGTTGCTGGGAACCGACCCCAGGTCCTCTGGAAGAGCAACCAGCTCTCTTAACCACTGAGCCATATGTGGATTTCTGATCCTCCTGCCTCTGCCTTTAAGTACTAGGATTAAAGGGATATACCACTCAACCTAGCTTCTTTATAAACACTGTTTTTTTTAGTTTTAGACTATACAGTATTTTTGTTAGGGTGCCTCACAAAGCATGTGGGTACTGTAGAAGATAAAGACACATCTTGGTTTCCCGCTGTTCTAGAAACTTCCTTAGTATACTTGAAATTTCATGTTCTTTCTTCTGGTTCTTCATTGTTAGATGCTAGAATTAATCAGCCAAATATGCAATAGCTTTAGGAATTAGAAATTTAAATCTTGCTGTTCCCCAAACCAAATAGAACACAGAGATTCTTAGATCAACTCTAAAACAAGTTGGTAGAAGAAAATTGTTGATAAAACGATCTCTATGGAGAGCAGCTTAGAATAATTATCAGTCTGTGTAGGTTTTTAATAGACATGTATTTGTGTGCGTGGACAGTGTGTGCACAATGTGTGTGGGGTCAGAGGACACCTTGGATTCTCTCTCTCCGACCATGTGAATCCCAGAGATAGAACTCAGGTCCCCAGGCTTGGTGATGTCACCTTCCTCTGCTGAGCTATCTCACCGGCCCCTCTGCCTCACTAGGTTTTTTAAATTTAATTCTATTCTATTTTATTTTTAAATTTTATTATTTTATTTATTTTGTCCACAGAGACTTTATGTTTAACACCTCTAGAAGAAGAATTCCCGGGGTCTCCGTCCTGTGTGTGTTGTTTTTGCTTCTTTATGACCCATGATGCCAGCTGAGGCTGTCTTTACAACAAAACCAAGCTGGCGGCTGGGAGCAGGTTGCTCTGCCATTTCTCTAGGTCTTTGAGTTGTACATCAAACCAAGGGCTGATCACTCCACACTGGCTCAACCTGCCTGTGAGGTTCACATCGGTTTTCCCAGCTCTGTGGTCCTCAGTGACGTCAAGCTCACCCGTGACACCGTGTTTCATCATCATGGTTAGAAACAAATGATGACTTTGATGCAGGCCCTGATGAGGACCTGGCGTTTACCTCTCTTACATTGTTGATGCTCTTGAGAGCATCTGCAAGGACATTCATGGTGACATTGTGGGGAGACAGCAGAAAGAGGGGATTTAATTTCATTTTTGAGACAGGGTCTTACTGTGTAATCCTTGCTCTTCTAGAACTTGTTAGGTATATCAGGCTGGTCTGACACTCACAGAGATCCACCTGCCTCTGCCTCCCAGATACTGGATTAAAGATTCGCAACACTACGTCCAACCACCTTCCATTTTGAGATACGGTGTCTCGTTGAGGCCGAGGCTTGCCCATTCGGTTAGACTGACTGGCCAGTGAGCGCCAAGGGTTGTCCTGTCTCTCCCTCTTTTATTGGGATGACAGACACATCCTGATGCTGTTTACATGGGTCCTGGGGACTTGAAGCCAGAGCTTCATGCTCACACAGCAAGAGCTTTACCTACTGTAGTGTGTTCCCAGCCCCGTCCTCCGATCTTGCCGTATACAGGCTCTGCCTCTCTCTGCTGCATGACTACAGCGTGTGCCTGCTACTCCTGTTCTTTTGAGACAGGGTCTCATGCAGACACGACTGTCCTTGAACTCTCTGTGTAGCTGAAGAGAGCCTTCTATCCCCAGTTCTCTTGTCTCCACTTCCCACGGGCTGAGATTACAGAAGCAAGCCATACCAGCTTTGTGTGGTTCTGGGAACAAAATCCAAGGTTTCGAGTCCACGAGGCAAGCACTCAGCAAGCATGAGCCATATTCGCAGCCCTGTCTGCAAAGTTTTGACTGGGCCTTGCTTCAGGACTTACTCCCTCAGTGCTGGGGAGCCGTAGGTAAAAGTGCAGAGTGCCTGGGAGAGGCAGGGCCAGCTGGGCAAAGGTTTATGGGTCTGCTTAAAAAAGGGGTTAGATTTTATCAATGGTGAACCACTGGGGTGCTAAGGGGACGACTGTTTGCTGGTGTAGAAAGTTCATGTGGGCTGGGGAGACGGCTCCATTGCTAAGGTCTTGGAATGCAAGCATAAGTACCCTAGCTGGAGCCCCAGGACTCTGGTTAAAACAAAACAAAGCAAAACAGAGCTGTCTTTGTAATCCCAGTACTGGGGAGGTGGACATAAGAGCTTCTCCTGGGACTTGTTCAGCTGATCTAGCCTGATCAGTGAACTCCAGGCCTGTGTGAGACCCTGTGAAGCCCTGGGCTCCATCACCAGCATCACATAAAATCAGGTATGAAGATGCATACTCATCATCCCCAATCTGAGGCAGAGCAAACAGGAGCATCAGGAGCTGACAGTTGTCCTTCGATAGAGTTCAAGGGTAGCCTGGGCTACATGATACCTTGTCTCAGGAAAAAAATATAAAAGGCAGAATATGATTGAGAAATATACCTGATGTTGATCCTTCAAGTGGCTTGAAGAGGGGCTGAGGTACCACGAGGGTCTGGTTGCTGTAACTGGTTGTGGCAGAGAAAGTGGAAGTCATAGATGGGAAAGGTCCGCTGGGGATAAGAATCAGGAGAACTACTGAGTAGAGCTGGGGAGAAACAAGGGAATCTTGAAACCTGGTCTGGTTTGACTAATGATGTCTGGTGTCTGCACCCCTAGGGGCTTGGGCTGCTATAGTCGGGGTGGGGTAGATAGTAAGGAGGCATTTATTCTGATTCCTTTCCATTGTGGTGATAAACACCTTGACTGCAAGTAGCTCTGGGAAGAAAGGGTTTAGTTGGATTACTTCACTGAGGGAAGTCAGGGCGGAAACTCAAGGATGAACAGGAAGGCAGGCTTGCTTGCCATTCCTCCTTTAAGCAAAGAATACACTCACTGACAAGGAAGTGCAGCAGAAACCATGGAGGACACTGCTTGGTGACTCTGGCTCGTGATCATCTTGCTTTCTTCTATCACTCAGGACCAAAAAGCTAGGGAATAGAGCTACCCACAGTGGGCTGGGTCCTCCTACATCAAATAACAATGCAGACAGTCTGCTACAGACATGCCCACAAGCCAAGCCCTCCTTGGAGACTTCTCCTTGACTCCAGGCTGTGTTAAATTGATAGTTAAAGTTAACTAGGATACTACTTACATATTTGTTTCTTTAACTTGTGTGTGTGCGCGCGTGCGTACACTTGCATATCACAGCACAGCTTTCAGAAGTAGGTTTGCTCCTTCCTCTGTGTGCTTCCCAGGAATTGAGCTCAGGCTGTCAGGATTGGCAGGAACTGACTTTTCCAGCCAAGATGCCTTGCTAGCCTGAGGCTCGGACTTTAAGGGTAGAGGGATGAAGAATGGAGAGATGGAGCGAGGAAGGCGGAGGAGGCTGGGCTCTGTCCTCCAGTGTGAGGAGACACAGGAGGACACTTGGGTGGATATGCTTAGTCCAGAGAGAGCGTGGTGGAGTGAGAAGAGTGGTAGCCCAAGTCTGAGCCAGGGAGAAAACCTTAGAGAAGAGATAAGCCCAGGGGAAGCGAGCTCTGCAGTCTAGAAGGACGGGCATTGCCAAGTGGGATCAGGGCAGCGGAGCCTCGGAGTCAGTGACAATCCTGGTGCGTGGTTTAGGATGCATTTAAAGCGAGGCGCCATGAGGCTGGTTATGTGGTTTTCTCTTGAATTCCTTCCCGGCCAGCGTGCTAGTGCAGGTAGTGGGGTGAGGGGCAGAATGGGTCTTTGCCAGGGGACCTGGCAAGATGTCACCTAATCCCGGGGTGGCGCTTAATAGGTGTTTGAGCAAGTGATTGGAAAGATTACAGGTTTGGGCCGTGGTGTTTAAATATTATGCCCCCCCATGGGTGTATCTGTTTGGTGGTGCTGTTTGGGGAGGTTCAAGGGGTACAGTCTTGTTGGAGGACGTATGTCACTGGAGGAGTGCTTTGAGACCCCCTTGAGGACTTTCCTATCTCCAGTTTGCTCTCTTGGCGTCATGCTTCTCGTTCAGGCTGTGAACTTTCTGCTGCAGTCACCATACCCGTGATCGCTGCCATGCGTGACCCTCCCAGTCCCCCTGTCGGTCCCCTGGCCAGTGCCCCTTTGGCACCATGACCCCAAAAAAACTCTTCCATAATCTGCCTTAATGCCACAGATGGACAGACCAAAGGCAGCATAGCAGGACCCCTGGGGAGATGGGGTTCACATGGCAGAGTGAGGGTCCTCCCTTACACTTTTAGAGGAAGGAGAAACTTCTGTATCGTGTGATTGGCAGTCCTAGCACAGGCTCGCTGCCAGGTCACCCCTGACCTCCGTTAACCTGGGGTCAGCTGTGAGGGTTCGGAGGGCACGACTCCAGGAAGCAAGTTGATGGGAGAGCTTTACAAAATGGGGTAGCCCTGGCTAACACGAGCTCAAAGGACAGAGGTGGAGTGGAGAACCCGGGATCGGGCGAGGTTCGTGGGGTGGCAGTGCCAGGCCGAGTGAAGGCGAAATGGAGAAGAGGCCTGGAACTTAGTATTCCTGGAGCTGCTAAAGTCAGCGCCTGGCTCAGCAGGCCAATTAAACAGACTGGTTGTAGTGAAAAGCAGACAGAGATTTACTTATCACGGCTACATTGGGAAGAGCAAGCCGAGAGGTGTGGTGACCCGTACAAGCCCTTCTTCAGGGTCCCGACACGAGGTTCAGGTTTAAACAGGGCAAGAGCTATGCGTAGCTGAGCACTTCTAGTCGAGTTGTGGTCCTTATCACTGGCCCGGCTTTGTCACGGCGCCAGTTCTCTTGCAGGGGGTCTACCGGTGTCAGCACGTGTGACATCTCTTCCTGAGAGAGGAGCCCCCTCTGCCTGACACCAAGGCTCCTGTCCCCAGGGTCCATTGTCAGAGCGCGAGCATCCCTTCTGGGACGCCCTCATCCCCTGGCCAGGTACAGTAGGAGGATCTGCACCTGCACCACCAGGGTGGTTTCTGGGGACAAGAGTCAGAAGCAGAATTCGTGTCCTCCACCCATTAAAGGAAGTGACCAGGAAGGAGATTGGCAGGAAGGAGCATGACCCTGGGAGGCGAGGCCTTAGCCGGATTCGAGTTTTGAAACAATGAGGTGACAAAGAAGGACGGACAGGAAGTGGCCGTGAGGACTGAGAGAGGACACAAGTCTGGCGTGGTCACCACCGGCCCGGGGAGGCCGACACCACATGTTTAAGATATGGAGTCTTTAAGGACATTCTCAGGATGGAAGAATAATGGTGTAAACCTTGCTGGTGTCCCTAGTGTCTGGGGAGGCGGATGAAGTGTTGAGACCTGGCAATGGGGAAGTGTGGCGCATCCTCCTGCCTGTCCCGGGGTGTGATGCCCACCCGAGTCTTGGCAGAGGAGGCAGCTCCGTCTTGGTCTGCACACCGCCTAGGCAGGGACATGACAGCACTCAGAGCGGACCTGCGGTTAGGACACACCCCAACATGCCCATTAGCTTGTTTGGAAAGTAATATTCTCAGTGTTAAAAAAGGACACACACACACACACACACACACACACACACACACAAGCGAAAGGAACCAGCAAGGAATTTCTTTCTTCCTTTTTTAATATCTTGCTTATTGTTTACTTCTGTGTTTGTGGTTGTTTTGCCTGTGCGCACGTCTGCATGCTATTCACATGCAGTACTCACAGAAGCCACAAGAGGGCACTGTACCCACCCAGACTGGAGTTAAAGAAAGTGGGCATAGCCAGTTGCTGTGGGCCGTCATGTTCTGGGAATGCAGAGGGCCGTGGGGGCTGGGAGGCTCTGGGTAATGTTTTAAGAGGTGGGAGATGAAAAGATTTAAATTCCTTTTCATAAACTGGCAGGAGGTAGGGCGATTTATGAATTCTTTGTTCTTGGCAACTAGTCACTTTTGACAGAAACACTAAAACCCGTTTCTCACAAGCTGAATGTGGAGGTGTGCATCTGGTCTTCAGAAGGCTGAGACAGGAGACTTGTAAGCCTAAGAAACAGAGGCTACCTTGGGCAACATAATGAGACCTTATCTCAAAAACAAATACCGGGGTGGCTGGAGACATGGCTCAGAGGTTGAGTGTTTCCTGCTCCTGCAGAGGGACCCAGGTTCCAGTCCCCACACCCGCAGGGCCGCTCATAACTGCCTGCAGCTACAGGTCCAAGGGATCCGACGCCCTCTTCTGGCCTCAGCTGGCACTGCGCTCATGTGGTGTACCATAAGTACGTCCAGACATTGTACACAATAAAATAAATAAGGCTGGTGAACTGCTTGAAGTGCAAACTCGATGATCTGAATTTGACTCCCAGCTCGAATGTTAAATGGCTGGGTGTGTGGGGTTAGGGAGGTGGAGACAGGTGGATTCCTAGGAAACACTTACCAGCCTGCGCTTCCTGTTGAGTTCTGTCTTCTAGGCCAGAGAGACTGTGTCAAAACAGGTGCCTGTCACTTGAGGAACAACCCCAGCTTTGCTTCCTCATATCCACATAGGCACCTATGTGAACACACACATACACACATGAACACAGGCACACAGACAGACAGACAGACAGACACACACACACACACACACACACACACACACACACACACCATGAAGAACCCATTACAGAGGCTTCTGAAGGCAAATGAGGTCATCTCTTCTGGAGAAGGGATTAAGCACGTGAGCCGATGACGAACCCGAGTGTCCCAGAGCTCCAGGACACGCCTTTGTATGTATTTTCCAGGCCCCTGTCGCCTGAGAAAGGCAGACCACGCCCCTGTCCACAGCCAGGTAGAGCGGCTGCTTGACCACACAGCAGTGTCGGTGCTCCTCCGCCCTGGAAGGAGGAGGCCTGCTTCTGGTCAGCTGCTGATCTGCTGGGCCACAGACGGAGGACTTCTGCCCCGCTGCTTCCTTACGAACCAGCAGTGCAACTCGGATTTTCCCAAACCTTGTTTTTAATGATGGTTCTTAAAGGCTTGAACCTCCCTTGCAGCCCACCACCCACCAGAGGTGGGAAAGAAAGGACACGGGGAGGGGGGAAGCGGACCCGTTTAGAAAGGCTCTTTGGAGCAGCTCCCGGCTGTGTTGTCTGGAAATGGGCTTTCGGTTCACAGGTCGGCAGGCAGCGGCAGCTCGGTCCACTCGCAAGCACCTCACGGATACACCCGCAGTCCAGTTCGGTAGAGTCGGGTCAGCAACAGCGGTGACATGACCTAGCAGTGACAGCCAGGCCTCAGCCTTGCCTCAAATCAGCAGGAGTGCTCAGCTGCGCCTCTCTCAGGGACATGAAGATCAGCAAAGGCTCAGGGACCCACAAGCACTGCACAGCTACCTGTACCAGCGAGCCATGCTCTGTCTCCGTCACTCCGTGAAGTCTTATTTGTCCCCTCCAAACATCACGTGTCCTCCACGTGCCTTGCCTCGGCACAGGTCTTACGTCAGCACGTGCATCCAATTACCCTGAGTCCAAGGAAGCAGCAGGAAACGGCAGCACACCACCAGAACCTTTTTGGTGCATTTCTCTCTATGGAGTCCCGACCAATGGAGTTCAACTACTCAGCAAAAGGCAGAGCAATATGTGCGCGCCGTTAGCAAAGTCTTTCATCACGAGTCCTTCCATGTGCTCGCTTTAGCAGAGCCTCCTCTCTCCTGTGTCTGCTTCAGCAAAATGTTCCTGCCGGAGTCGGCCTTAGCCTTTCACACCTGTGTCCACTTTAACGAAACGTTTCTTCACTGGTTTGCCCCAGCAGAACACCATCCTGGCGACTTTCCAGAGAACCTGACGTTTCTACCTCAGCACCTTGGCTGGCCCTCAGCCGTACTGCGGCCTTTCTCAACACCTTATATAACAACCTGGTGAAATTTGAATTTGCATATTAAAAAGCCCTCCGCTTAAAAATATGTTAGTAAATAAAAGTTGAGGGTTGGAGAGATGCTTCGACGGAGGACCTGGGTTTAGTTCCCAGCACCCACACTGAATAGTTCACAACCACCTGTAACTCCAGCGCTAGGGCACCGATACCCTCTTCTGGCCCCTGTGGGAATCACGGCGGAGGAGAGGCAGGGCGGGGCACCGCACTGCACACAGCATCGGTGCCTTCCTATGGGCGCCATTTCATTTATTTTTTTCTGTCAGTGGCCTGGTGTTTCCTCATGAATTCTCATGGGTGGCTCAAAACACATTAATTTTATGGTCCCTTCCTTTAAAACAACAGCAATAAAAGAGGTCACTTAGTTTCTAATCCATGTGTGTCTCTGTGTGTATCTGTGTCTTGGCGTCTGCGTCGGTCATATATGGGTGTGTGGGTGTAGGTGTGACCGCAGACACCAGTGAAGTACTGAGAATGGGTTCGGTCTCCTGCAGCAGGGGACACAGGCAACCAGCCCAACATGGGTGCTGGGGACTGAGCTCAGGCGTGGTTCTTAACTGATGAGCCACCTCACTAGCCAGCCAACCTGCTTTTCCTTTTTTCTTCCCCTCCCTCCCTCCCTCCCTCCCTCTTACTTTCTATTTTCCTTTTTGTTTGCTGCAAAGTCCTGGTATTTTCAAGGCTAGCCTGGAGCCACCGATCTCTTTGCCACCTTATGAGTACCAGGTTTTTAAAATAATGAGTTGTTTTCTTCACAGTGACGGAAGAGGTGCTTTTTAAGTATTATCTTTTGACCTTTATCTACCGAGCGTGTGCTCATGGCGTACGTCTGTGGGTGTACATGCCTGTGCACGCGCTTGTGGGGGCCAGAAGTCAAAGTCGCTGCCTTCTGCCATGTGTTTTTGAGTCAGGGCCTCTCACTGAAGCTAGCGTTCTACAGTTTGGCTAGGTTGTTCTGGGGCTCTGCCTCTGTGCCCTCCCAGCGCGGGGGCTACGGATGTGTCGGAGTGGAGTTGGCTGGGGATCTGGGTTCATATTCCTGTGGGGGTCAGAGGTCAATCTCAGCCGTCCCTGAGGCACTGTCTACCTGTGTTTGAGAGAAAGTCTCTCATTGAGACCTAATGCTTGCTGCGCTGCTGAGGCTGGCTGCCAGGGAGCCCAGGAGTCCTGTCTTCACCTCACTGGTGCTGGAATTACAGGAACACTCAGGCCCCCTTGTGCCTGCATGGTTTATACTGACTGAGCCGTCTCCCCAGCCCCCACAGACAGGCTTTTAAAAATAGACTTAATTTTTATTTTGGTGTCTATGTATTTGTCTGTGTGTGTGCATGGGACAGTGGACCGTGCCAGAAAACTTGGTAAGGTAGAGTGGATTCAGAAATCTCGGTACCCTCATGCCTGAGGACAGTGTATCATCCGCTCCTAACCAGGTTCCTGTCTTGTAACACGTGACCACGGCACCCCATGGAGAGGATTGTGACAATCAGTCACACAGGGGCAGCACCCCAAGCCCCTCCACATGCAGAGAAGGCACCCTAACATCTCAGACCAAGCCAACAGAAAGAGCATCTGCTCTTAGACCCCAACCCACCCCAAAATGTTTATAAGACCCTGTGCACAAGGGATAAAGCAGAAGAGTCATTTCACTAAGGGTCACCTGAGAGTGTCTGTCGTATAGAGCAGTGACACTCTGGGGAAGAGAAGTTCTCTCCTGAAGCTTTCTCTCCTGGAAGCTGCTCTGGCCTATGGAGGTCACTTCCTGCTCTGTGTCCCCAAATTGGCTCCAAGCAGAGGTGTCTGCAGCAGAGGCCTGGTACCTCACGTGGATCCAGCTCCCCCTCTCTGCTCACATTGGCCCAGAGTGTCCCTGCTGCAGAGCAGAGCTTGGGAAGATCAACTTCCCCTCCCCTCCGGAGAATGCAACTCTTTGGCCGTGCTGCAGCTGGCCAGAACCCCCGCAGATCTCTGCGGATAACATCTGGTACTCAGACCAGCATGTGTCCGGGTGCCCAAGGAGGTCAGAAGATGGTGTTGGATCCTCTGGAACAAGAGTTACAAGTGAGCAGCCCGACGTGGGGTCCAGGAACCAGACTCCAGGCCTCTGCAAGAGCAGCAAGCCCTTTCCACTGCTGAGCCATTTCTCCAGCCCCCAGATTTTTTTAAACAAATGACATTGTAGTTTGTATTTTCTGCAACTTGATTCCAACCCCCACCTCTCATACTGTGGAACATCCTAGACATTTCCCAGGACAGGAGGTAGGGACGTTCCTCTTCCCCTTCAATACCCATGTACTCTAAACATTGGCTTTCTTAATTTATAAGTGTTTCTGGTTAGTGGATTACTTCCAGATTATTGCATTGCATGTAAACACCGAAAAACAATTCTTGCACACTTACAATCTTAGCCTGTAGGATTTATATCTTTGCCCAGTATCCATTTTCCCACACACGTGTGTGTGTGTGTGTGTGTGTGTGTCTGTGTGTGTCTGTGTCTGTGTGTCTGTGGTACTTACATGCATGCACACATTTGTATACAGGTTCACAAGTACCTGTGTGTCTCTGCATGCAGAGGTCCGAGATTGACTTTGGATGCCTTCCTCAAACGTTCTTTACGTTGTTCATGGAAACAGGGACTCTCAGTTGAACCCAGAGCTCAATGATTGAGCTACTCTGGTAAACTAGCTTGCTCTGGGGGATGCCCTGTCTCTGCCTTCTGATCCCTAGAGTTTCAGATAGGCTCTGTCCTTCCTCTGTTGCATCTGGAGCTAGAGCTCAGGTCGCTAGCTGGGGTGGCTAGTGCCTTTACCCACTGAGCTGTCCCATCTGAGCAAGCCTTATAATGATGGCTATAAACACTGGCTTGGTAACTCAGGTGCACACTGTGTGTACCAACCTGCCCTTGGCTTTCTGTGGTCAAGAGCCTTCCCTTCTCCCCTATTTCTTTAGTGCTAACTATAGCTATGGCTTTATGGGTTCCTAACCCCCCTTTTCTGGGAATGGGTCACGGGGTGCTGTGACTCAGATACGCACGTCTGGAGACAGGCTCTCTCTGAACCAGGGACTTGCCAAGTAGACTAGACTAGCTGGCCACCGAGGTCCGAGAACCACCAGTCTGCCTCTCTAGCCCTGGGATTGCAAGCAAGCACCCCACAGCTGGCTTTTTCCTGGGGTTCTGAGGATCAAATTCAGGACCTCCTGCTTGTGGGGCCAGCACTTTCTTGACAGGGCCCCAGATTCTGAAGTTTTCAACTGTGTGTTTTAATGAGCTTTTCTTCGTTGTGACAAAGTATTTGACAAAAACCAAATTTAAAGAGGGAAGATGCAGCCGGCAGTGATGGTGTGGGACTTTCATCCCAGCACAGACACAGGGGCACGACCTCTGTGGTTGAGGCTAGCCTCAGAGTGAGTTCCGGGATGGTCAGGGCCACACAGAGAAACCCTTCTCTAAAACAACAAACGGACAAACCAAAGGAGGAGGACGGAGAGGAGGAGATTCCTTTGGGTGGTAGACTTAGACCTCTTGGCTGCCTTGGGTCTGAGGTAAGGTTGGACGACATGGAGGAAAGTAGGAGCCAAACTGCAGTTTCCTCACAGCAGGGAAATGAGAAGCTTGCCCCTCCCCCTCCCACATCTTTCTCTATGTGTTCGTATACACACGTGCATGCGGGTGTGCACTCATGTGTGCTTTCGCGTGTCTGTGTTCTCATTTAGATAAATTCTAACCTCACATTCTCCAATCATCTCCTGGCTCACTTGAACAGTTCAGATAGTGGGTTTTTGTTTGTCTGTTTGTCTGTTTGTTTTGTTAAGGCAAAGGGTGTGTCTCTGGGACGGTTACCTGTGTAAGTAAAAACAGAATCAGCGGCAGTAAAAGGACTGCGTGTAGCACAAACTGGGAACAGTTTCTTATCTTTAGAGCCAGGCCAGGGGGTGGGCATGTCCAGTGTGACTGGGTTGTCTCCGGTCCTTCCCTAATCCTAGCAGGTCGGCTGCAGTTTTGGCCTGACTCGGAAACATCAACTTTGCTTACTTCTGATTCGCACTTGAACAACAGCAACAGAACCTAGATCTCAGAGATGTCAGCAGCACAGGGCTTCCCTGCGCCAGCACTGGGTGGCTCCCAACTGCCTGTGACCCCAGCTCCAGTGCACACACTTCTGCATGCTTTCAAAGGCTGGGGGAGGAAGGCCAGTTCTCAAGCATCTATTTCCGGCCTCAAGCTCCGGTGCAGCTGAGGTTGAACGTGTGCCTCCACGTTTATGTGTGGTGCGGGGGTTCAAACCTGGAATGCTGGGCAGGCGCTGTATGGACTGATGCACCGTAGCCCCAGGATTTTGGACTTGAAGCAAAACAAAGGTTTTGGTCTTCAGTGATTACCATAGCTGATTAATTCTCTTTGGCAGAGAAACTGGCTTTCTTTAAAATGAAAGCAAACAAACAACAGGAGTAAATGGGCCTAGGCTCATTCGGTAGAGCATCTGCCATGCAAGCCTGAGGAACCGAGTGCAGGTCTCCAGAAGCCAGGAAGAGCCCGTTAGGGTTGTATGCCCCTGGGACTCCGTCGCCGTCGCCGGGGAATGCGGACGCAGGCGGGAAACCCTGTCTCAAAAGATAAAGGAGGCTCTGGGGAGATGGCGTACTGCCAAGGCTGTCTATCAGAGCTTGATTTTGGAATCCATGTGGTCGAAGGAGAGATTCAACTCCCACAAGCTGCCCTCTCGTTTCCACACATGTACGGCACCGCGCATATGCGCGCGCGCGCACACACACACACACACACAGAGGACATAAGTTATTGTAATTAAAATAAATTAAAAGTTAAGGTGGCAAATTATTGAGAGAAGAGAACCACTTCTCACCTCCGAGTGTACATGCGTGTCTGTTTACATCCCACAGTATAAAGTACATACATACAGCAATGTGAGCACACACGTCAAACGTGCATACTAAAAACACATATCTGTGCAGTGCATAATTTGGTTGAAAGTACCTTGCCACCAGCCCAGACAGATGTTGGTTCACAGAAGCAGGTTTGGCACTGAGAAGTTGTGAGCCTTTTAGATGGTCTGAGTTCCAACCGCATTCACCGACCTCAGCTCTGCAGGAAACGGTTGGGGGCTGTAAACGAGGCCAAAGGTATTTTCCAGTTCCTGAATCACAGCCTTGTGGGGCGCCTGTACCCCCATTCCTTCTATTTCTATCCCCACTCAGATGTGCTTAATTATCGAGTTAATTGCTTAGCTCACTCATTAAAAAGCATGTAATTAGCATAGGGGGACTAGGGCGGTTGGACGCCTGGTGTGGGCAGGTTGCTGAAGGAACACAGGGAAAGCAGATCTGTAACCTTGACTTTGAGCTGCCCGGGACCTGCCTGGAGCACACACCAGGGCTAAGGGGACCCCAAATCATCAAGAAAACGAAGAATTATGTTCAGTCTGCCTGACTGCAAAAACAGAGAAAGCACGTGAGAAATAGTTTGCAAAACTAGACCTATGGCCTCCAAGGTTTTAAATACAAGAATGTTGTAGTCGAGGTACTGACCAGAGCTACGCGGTTAACAGGGAATGGTAGGCCAGGTATGGTAGTGCGGGCCTGTATTCCCAGCACTCGGGGGCTGAGGTGGGGGAGAGTCCTGAGTTCCAGGCCAGCCTGGGTGACACAATGAAATCCTGTCACAAAAGAAAACAAAACCCAGACATTGCTCCAACAAAACAATTTCATTCCCCACAAAGACCACAGCTAGAAGTTATCAGTCCGGATCTCAGTGCAAGGACGAAGACCAGATTTCAGATCCCAGAACCCACATAGAAAGCTAGGCATGGAGGCCCACGCCTCGAACTCTAATGCTTAGGTAAGAGAGACAGGAGGCTCCTTTGAACTGTCTGGCCGGCCAGCCTAGGGGACACAGTGAGCTCCGGGTTCAGTGAGAGACCCTGTCTCAAAAGATAAGGTGGGTAGCCATGTGTGGGGCACAAGCCTTTAATCCCAGCACTTAGGGGGTTGTTTAGGGATGTTGTTTGGGGAGGCTTAGGAGGTGTGGCCTTGATGGAGGAAGTGAGTCACTGGAGGCGGGCTTTGAGAGTTAACAGACACCTGCCTTTTCTACCTCACTTCCTCTGCTTTCTCCTGGGGTTCAAGATGTGGGCCCCACCTCTGCCCCAGCCTCTGCCCACTGCTATGCTTCTCTCCGGGAAGGACTCTTATCCCCCTGGAACCGTGAGCCAGATAAACCCCTCCTTCTATGAGCTGCCTTGCTCATGGTTTCTGATCACAGCAGTAGAAAAGTGACTAAGCACAGGCATGTGGATCTCTGTGAGTTCAAGGCCAGCCTGGCGCACATAATGTTTCCAGGCCAGTCGGGGCTACGGAGTGGGTCCCTGTCTCAGAAACTTTAAAATAACGTTTTAAAGGTTGAGGAGCCAGCGAGGTGGCTTGGCAGTTAAGAGCCCTTCCAGTGAAACTCATTCGGCTGTCAGGACCTGTGTGGGGAGCTGTCACTCTCCACGGGCTCTCTTTTGCACGCACATACTTATGAGATACACAACATAGACACATACACACAATTAAACAATACAGTGGACAGTGATAAAAATACCTGACGTCACCCTTTGGCATCCTCATACTTACTGTACACACACGCTATACACATACATAGAGACACACTGTACATACACACTATAACACTCACATAGACACACAATACACATACCATATATATATGTATACACCCAACTATACTTTAAAAAAAAGATTTATTTATTTTATGTATGTGGGTACACTGTAGCTGTCTTCAGACACACCAGAAAATGGCATCAGATCCCATTACACATGGTTGTGAGCCACCATGTGGTTGCTGGGATTTGAACTCAGGACCTCTGGAGGAGCAGTCAGTGCTCTTAACCGCTGAGCCAATTCTCCAGCGCCCTACACTATACTTTCATACACATACATGCAGTACTCCACATATATGCACACACATACTATATGCACACAAACATACATACACACTATATATACTGTACATATACACAGCCATACACTGTATATACACATATCCAGCATACATACACACATATACATACAGGCATATGTACTCAAACACATATACACATAGGCACACATGCACACTATACTCATATGACTTTATATACACACATACTATACACATATGCACACATCCATATGCACATACACACATGTTCACATATATACTATACATACACCAATGTACACATTATACACACAGACATACCATGCACACACATATACACTACTCACATACACATACACACAGACTGTATACATATCTATCACATACACGCTTACACAAAGACATACACCTACAATCTGCACACACATGCACATTTTTTTAGGCATTCTGAGTGATTTTTTTTCCAAGTCCACCTGACTTGAATTTTCTTTGTTAAGTTTGAGACAGGGTCTTTCTTCAGGCTAGCCTTGAAGGCTATATAGCTGAAGCTGGCCTTGAACTTACGGTGCTTTCCCTCTGCTTTCCTGAGTGCTGGGACTGAAGGTCACTTCTCTTGCTTCGTGCAGCCGGTCTTTCAATAATGTCATTTTTTCAGACGTTACTTTTGCCTCTGCTAATATTGATTAATCCTTATTTGTCTAACACCGGTCTGAGATGTCCTCTGGGGTGTGTGCTGCCCCCAGTGATGAACCTTCGCCTGCATTGCAGAGGGGTTTTGTGGTTCTGTGTCTCGGGCTGTAGCATGCTTCGCCTGTTAGTTGTATGGCTTTGGAGGGACGCTGTGGCTATAGCTGTTCAGGGAAAACTCCCCTGCTCTGATGATCAAGGTGCCTCTTGGCTGTTGTTAGAATATTAGTTTCTCTAACATTCATTCAAAAGTTTTTTACGTTGTTTTGTGCATATAAACGGTTTTGCCTGCTTGCACACCTGTGTGCCACACGCACGCCTGGTACCTGTGGAGCGCACGGAGTGTGTCAGATCCCCTGGCAGTCCTGAGTCCCCGTGTGAGCGCTGGGAATCAACCCGGGTCCTCTGGAAGAGCAGCCAGTGCTTTTAATTGCTGACCCAATTACGTTGGTAGAAGACAACTTACAGGAATCGATTCTCTCCTTCAGCTGGTGGGTCCTGGAAACTGAACACAGTGTGTCACTTGTGAGAGACGTTCTTGTCTGCTAAACCTTGTCCCTTGTCCTCTAGAGTGTTGTCTACTTGACAGTGGCACCTTTAGGGTCTTGGTTTCT
The DNA here is from genome assembly GCF_963924665.1 of Micromys minutus. Classification (NCBI taxonomy): domain Eukaryota; kingdom Metazoa; phylum Chordata; class Mammalia; order Rodentia; family Muridae; genus Micromys; species Micromys minutus. Next base: position 12,008,302 of record NC_137975.1, on the reverse strand, counting down.
CATCTGAGAATTTACCTCAGTTCTAACTCTTTCCTCCATGGCCATAGTGTGCATGCATGTGTGTGTGGTCATAGTGTGCATGCATGTGTACGTGTGGACATAGTGTGCATGCATGTGTGTGTGGTCATAGTGTGCATGCATGTGCATGTGTGGACATAGTGTGCATGCATGTGCATGTGTATGTGGTCATAGTGTGCATGGATGTGTACGTGTGGACGTAGTGTGCATGCATGTGTATGTGTGGACGTAGTGTACATGCATGTGTGTGTGGACATAGTGTGCCTGCATGTGTGTGTGGACATAGTATGCATGCATGTGTGTATGTGGTCATAGTGTGCATGCGTGTGTGTGGACATAGTGTGCATGCATGTGTGTGTGGACATAGTGTGCATGCATGTGTGTATGTGGTCATAGTGTGCATGCGTGTGTGTGGACATAGTGTGCATGCATGTGTGTGTGGACATAGTGTGCATGCATGTGTGTGTGTGGACATAGTGTGCATACGTGTGTATGTGTTAGTCGTGGGGAGCAGAGGGACAGGGAGGAGAAGAGAGAGAAAAGAGCTGTAGACTGAGGTCCCCAGGCCTCCCCTCCCCCTCCTGCAGCGCCTGTTTGACCGGGGAGTAGTTGGAAACAGGAACTTGAACAGTTCGCTTACTTCACCTCCCAGAAACTTCGTGGGGCTCCTGTCGCTTTAAAGTGTGTGTGTGTGTGTGTGTGTGTGTGTGTGTGTGTGTGTGTGTGTGTACGGTGAGTGGGGGAAGACAGCCTTGGTCACTGTACTTTCAGGCAGGTTCCCTAGATCATTAGCCTCACACAGTTGGCTAGACTATCAGTCCACTGAGCCCCCAGATATCTACCTGTCACCCCCTTTTCACTACTGGGACTGCACGGGCCTCTGCCTCCTGAGTGCTGAGGTTAAAGGTGTGAGCTCCAGACCTCGCTCCTTTTATCTGGGGCTTGAAGTCATGCTCTCACGTAAGAGCTGCGCCCACCGAGGCGTCTCTAGGGTGTAGTGACTTATAGTGACCAGCTCTTTGCCCCCTTCCCTAGCGGTGCAGACATGGGATATCTCCTCCCATTTCTCCTTTCTCAGCTTTGTCCTATCCTGGTTCCCCTTGGGGAAGGAACTGCAGAGTTTCCAGGCTGTCATGGCTCTTCCAGGTCCTTCTCTGACGTGTTTCTAAGATGACCACCCCCTGTCCAGCTGAGGGGATCTGACATCTTCTGGCCTCCGAGGTTACTACACTCGTGTGTGCCTGCACATGTACACACAGTCACACACGCGCACACACACAGAATTAAAATGAAAATCAAGTATTGAAAGTGTAGCAATGTCTGTCTTATGTCATTTGATTTCAACTGCATGGGACATGCACTATCTCTAAGCTCTTGTTTCTGTCACCAGCAGCTCCTCATCTGTGCCATCTGTCCGCGAGTCGCCACCTCAGGCCAGCAGGATGGCTGCCAACAAAGGCAAGAGCCAGGGCTCCCTGGTACTTCACAAGGTCATCATGGTTGGCAGTGGAGGGGTCGGCAAGTCAGCCCTGACGCTTCAGTTCATGTATGATGAGGTAAGAGATCGCCAGCCCAGCCTGCTGATGTCACGTGTGTCTGCTGGTGTGTTCTATGTCCCTTTCCCCACGGAGGTTTTGAATAGCTTCAGGCAGAGGGGTCTCAGCAGAGGATCGCAGCTGCTGACCTAGTGGTGACTTTCGTGGTAGTAGAAATGGAGTTTCCCTGTACACTGTATTTCCAGAGTTATGCGTGCTTTCTCTGGGATAGGAGCAAGGAACGAGGGATGCCTCTGTATATGTGCTATAACTTATTTTTTATTTTAAATTATGTGCATGTGTGTATGGGGAGGTGGGGTTTTGTACAAAAGTGCGGTTGCCTTCAGAGGCCAGAAGAGGGCATCGGATGCCCTGGAGTTATAGGCAGTTGTTCTGGGGACCAAACTGTCATTTCTAAGAGCAGCAGGTACTTGTCACCACTGGGCCGTCTCTCCAGATCCAACTTCTTTTATAGAATCTCCTGTAGCTCAGGCTGGCCTGGAACTCACTATGACCTTGAATTTCTGATATTCCTATGCCTCTCCTTGCTGGGACCATAGGCGTGTGCAGCCTTGCCTAGTTTCTGAGGCTCTGGGGTTGGAGCTTGGGGCTTTGCATGTGAGAGGTGGGCACTCAACCAGCTGAGCTACTCCCCAGCACCAGACACCGTAGTCTGAGTCCTGAGTGTTTCCGAAGGGGCTGAATGTTGAAGAACTGAGCCTCAGCCTACAGCACCTTAGGAAGCTGAGTTCAGCCGGAGAGTTAGGTCATTGGAAGTCTGTCCTTCAAAGAGACACTGGAGCCCCACTCTCTTCCTGGCTTTCACCTGCTTCCTGGTTGCCAGGAGGTGAGAAGCCATTTCTGCTGTAGCTCTTACCACCTCTTGTGCCTCACCTCTGCCCTAAGGACTGTGAAGTAAAACTGAAGCCATCAGTCAAAAATGAACCTTTTCTCTTTTATTAATTTTGTGGTGTGTGTGTGTGTGTGTGTGTGTGTGTGTGCGCGCGTGCGCGCGCACACGCATGTGCATGTCACACCACACTGGAGATCAGAAGACAACAGGGAAGAGTCAGTTCTCTCTCTCATGGAATCCCCCATGGGTTCTGGGTTCAAATTCCAAGTTTTCAAGCTTGGAGATATTTCATCACTCACGAGCCATCTTGCTGACATAAAAGTCACTTTTTCGTTATGTACACTCTAAGCAGGTGTGCTCACATATACCTGTAATCCCAACACTCTGGAGGCTGAGGCAGGAGGATCATGAGTTAGAGGCCAGCCTGGGCTTTGTAGCAAAGCCCTGTAGAAAGAAAGAAAGAAAGAAAGAAAGAAAGAAAGAAAGAAAGAAAGAAAGAAAGAAAGAAAGAAAGAAAGAAAGAAAGAAAGAAAGAAAGAAAGAAAGAAAGAAAGAAAGAAAGAAAGAAAGAAAGAAAGAAAGAAAGAAAGAAAGAAAGAAAGAAAGAAAGAAAGAAAGAAAGAAAGAAAGAAAGAAAGAAAGAAAGAAAGAAAGAAAGAAAGAAAGAAAGAAAGAAAGAAAGAAAGAAAGAAAGAAAGAAAGAAAGAAAGAAAGAAAGAAAGAAAGAAAGAAAGAAAGAAAGAAAGAAAGAAAGAAAGAAAGAAAGAAAGAAAGAAAGAAAGAAAGAAAGAAAGAAAGAAAGAAAGAAAGAAAGAAAGAAAGAAAGAAAGAAAGAAAGAAAGAAAGAAAGAAAGAAAGAAAGAAAGAAAGAAAGAAAGAAAGAAAGAAAGAAAGAAAGAAAGAAAAGGAAAATGTAAAATAACAAGCTGTGGTTTGGGGCACTTTCCGGTTGCTTTGATATTAAACCTTGACAAGAAGCAACTTAAAGGGAAAGGTTTCTGGGGCTCCCATATGTTCCGCTGTGAAGGCGTGGCAACAGGAGCAGGGGCTGTCTGGCCACGCCTCTACACGCGGAGCAGACCGGAAGTGAGGCAGGCTAGTAACTCCATGGCCCGCCTTCAGTCACCCACTTCCTCCTGGAAGGCTCCACTTCCTGAAATCTCCACAGCCTTACCAAACGGTGCCACCTCTTCTAATATTGTCCTTTGATTTATCAAAGTTTCACATGTTCCAAATTTTAATTCATATGTTTTATGTGTATTGGTTTTATGCCTGTGTGGATGTCTGTGCAGCACATATGTGTAGTACACACAGATGCCAGAAGAGGGCACCAGCTTCCCTGGAACTGGAGTTGTATACAGAAAGTTGAGCTGCCTTGTGGGTGCTGGGAATTGAACTCAGTTTTTCTGGAAGAACTCAACTGCTGAGCCATCTCTCCATCCCTGAAAGTTTTAAGTTTTAGTGAAGTCTAGTTTAGAGTGTGTGTGTGTGTGTGTGTGTGTGAGTGTGTGTGTAGAGGGGTGCACGTGTGTGTTTGACATGTGAGGTGCACGTGTGGAGGTCAGAGGAAAATTGCATGACTCAGTTTCTTTCTCCGCCATGTGAGCCCAGGGATGGAATTCACGTCAGACTCAGCGGCAAGCACCCTGCTGTCCTGAGCCGTCTCACTGCCCCGGGTTATTTCTTCTTTGTTACTTGTGCTTTGGTATTGTGGGGCCCAGGCTCACGGACGTTGTGCTGTGTGCATAAGAAGTCCAGTTACGCTCCCCACTTTATTTTCCAAGTGTTCTTGTCATTGCTTAGCTGTTATTTTTCTATGCCGTCTTGTTTACACGTGTGTGCCTGTGTCTGTGACATGAGTCACACGCCTTTGAAAGCCAGAGAGGCTTCTGGTCTGGAGCTTCGATGACAGACGGTTGTGAGCCGCCTTGTGTGGGTGCTGGGACCGGAACTCAGACCTGTGAGCCATCTCCTTCGCTTCCTTTGCAGAACCATTTTTCATTCTTTTTCTTCTCTCATTTTAGGGTTGGGGGAGTGGTGATACTAGTCATTAACCCTGGGGCCTCACACGGGCCAGCGTGGCACAGTGACACTGGGCTGTGCATACACCCAGCCTCTTCACATCTTTAGCTTCTTGCTTTTAGTTAACTCATTTATCTGGGGGGATAGAGAGACAGCTCAGTGGTTAGAAGTGTTGGCTGCTCTTCCAGAGGATTTGAATTCAGTTCCCAGCACCAACATGGCAGCTCGACATCTTCATGTAACTCCAGTTCAAGGGAATCCGGTACCCTCTTCCGGCCTCTGCAGTCACCGGCGCCCGAATGCGCGCGCGAGCACACACTCTCTTAAAAATAATAATTCAGACTAATTAATTAATTAATTTGCATGTTATATGTTTGAGCATTTTCCTGTGTGCCTGGTAGCCATGGCGACCAGTTGAAGGCATCAGATCTCATGGAAGATGAAGAAGAGCAGGAAATGCTATTAATCGTTGAGCCATCTCTCCAGTGCACATAATCTGTGTGGGTTGTAGTCAGTCTCCATTCTCCTGCCTTCCGAACCTCCACCTCACTTCCTGGTCCTAAAAAGACCCACCGAGGGCGTCATAGGGCTGGTGTATTTTGAGCCACACTATCATTACATTAGCTTGCTCAGGCTAGCCCCAAACCTAGCCTCACCAGTGCTAGACATGGCGGAGAGAACTCAGTGGGTAACACAATCACCATGCAAGTGTGGGAACCCTATTCTGAACCCCTAGAGCCCATGTCAAACCTGAACATAGTAGCATCTGAAACTCCAGTACTTCTACGGGAGATCAGGGTGCACACATACACAAACACACACACACACACACACACAAACACAGACACACAAACACACAGACACACACACACAAACATCACAAAACACACACAAACACACACACAAACACAGACACACACACACACACAGACACACACACATACACGCAAACACACACACACAAACACAGACACAAACACACAGACACACACACAAACATCACAAAACACACACAAACACACAGACACACAAACACACAGACACACACACACAAACATCACAAAATACACACACATACACACAAATCCACACATACACAAACATACACACACACATATAGACACACATGCTAAATAAATGTAATTAAAAAAATTTGAAAGGGACTGCATTTTATCAAAAACAGTTTGCTAAATTCTCATGAATGATTTAATTATTGTGTGTGCATCTTTATTACAAAAGTAAACATTTTGGGGGGGCTAATTTGTTTGTTTTTCTCTTTGGCAGCTTTTGAATTTGTTTTGTCTTTGTGGGATACATCCTTCTGTGCATAGGTACTAATCTCTCCTGTGCTAGTGACCTGCTGTAGGATGACACACTGGATGTCAGGATGCTATTCTGGACCCCCGGCGTGCCTTAGCGTTCCCTCTCTCCTTCTGCATTGTAGCATTCAGTTGTGTGGCCAACTGCAGTTGAGCATTTGGGTGGGCCTTCATCTTTGTGATGCCCTTTGGTGCCAACAGTGGCCTTGGTTTCTGGGCCAGCATTTCTGGAGATTAGATTCCTGGGAGCTAGATGTGGGGAGGGTCAGAGGATAAAGTAAACATTTTATCAGATGCTGGCAAATCTCTCCGTGGGATGGTTCTGGCCCCAAAGCCTGTGTGTCAGGGCAGCTCTTTCTCCCTCTCACCTGCTTTCTTTTCTCTCCCTCCTTTCTCTTGCCCACTAGTGAGGTGAGCATGTCTCCGTGCTGCCTTTGATGCTCTGTGAGATGGTAACGCCCCCATCCGTGTGTGTTAAAGAGGAACGCTTGCGTTGTGCTGTGCAGTGTCTCTTGGGAAATCTAATCTATCAGTTTTTTAAAACATGGATTCTGGATCTGAGTCATAGTTTAAAAAGGCCTTCTCTACTTCAAGGTAGTAAGGTGCTCACTGTGTCCACTTTCAGTGCTTGACTGGATTTACTTATTCATTTACATGTGTGTGCATGTTCATGTATGCAGATGCGTGTGGGGGTGTGCACACGCATGTGCGTGTACATGCTTGTGTGCCTACAGAGTCCAGAGAACGTCCCCAGGTAATGTTCCTCAGACATGGTCTACCTTGTCTTTGAGACAAGGCCTCTCATTGGCCTGGGACTCACTGGGTATGACCTTAGCTGGCCTTAGCTAGCCAGTGTCACCTGTCCTCGTGTCCCCGGGATGGGATTATAAACATGCAATATTACCATGTCTCACTTTTTTTTTTTAGATTAGTTTTTATTATTTTGAGTCACATGTCCTGGCGTGTAACTGTGTGGGTGTGTGCATAGGAGTGCAGGTGCTCATGCGTGTTGGGTGCACTGGATGTCCTGGAACCACCCAGTTCCGTGGCCTGAACTTGGGTCCTCTGGGAGAGCTAGACGTCCCCTTACCTGCTGCGCCCCCTCTCCAGCCTCTGGCTTTTGTTTGTTTCAAAAGTGGGATGTGGGGGTCGAACTCAGGTCTTTGTGCCTGGTGGCCAGCACTTGACGCACCAAACCATCCCCCCCACGTTGGTTTTATGCTATTCTCGGGCTCCTCTTGCCGGATTCCCTCTGGAATGAGTTTTATAGTTCTGCTCATTATAAATACAGGCTCTGAAGCCTCTCTTTTGCTGTCGTTAGTTTTATAATCTTACGCTGTATTGACAGTGATGTTACCAAGGGTTCTGCTCGGTGCTTGCCTTTCTCGTCTGTAAAATGGGGGCGGTCTGCCTGCACCCTGTTGTTGAAAGCTTTAAAAAAAATAGAGCTCAGATCTATCAAGAAAGGAAGGGTTCCCAAGCATGGTGGAGCACGCCTTTAATTCCAGCATTTGGAAGGCAGAGACAGGAGTCAGTAGATCAAGACTAGCCTGAGGCACAATAGTGTGATCCTGTCGAGGGAAGGGAGGGAGGGAGGGAGGGAGGGAGGGAGAGAGGGAGGGAGGGAAGGGAGGAAGGGAGGGAGGGAGGGAGGGAGGGAGGGAGGGAGGGAGGGAGAGAGGAAGAGAGGGGGGTTGTTTGTGTTCTTCAGTGTCTTTTCTGGGTGTAATAACTCTAGGCTCTTGGTGAATACAAAGCTGATTGTAGAACGGGGTGCCGACTGAACTCCCTAATTCTGACTGTCTCTCAGTTTGTAGAAGACTATGAGCCCACCAAAGCCGACAGTTACAGAAAGAAGGTGGTTCTCGACGGAGAAGAGGTTCAGATAGACATCCTGGACACGGCCGGCCAGGAGGACTACGCGGCCATCCGTGACAACTACTTCCGAAGTGGAGAAGGCTTTCTGCTCGTGTTCTCCATCACAGAGCATGAATCTTTCACCGCCACAGCTGAGTTCAGGTGTGCTTGGCCGGGGAGAGCCTGGCCCTGACGCTCCCTCCCGCCAGAAGGCCGGGGCTTTGAGGGGCCCGGGGTTGAGTGGGCTGCTGATGGTCGGGCTCTGGTGATAACTCTGCCATTCGGTTCTCTGAGTCTTGTTTGGTCTGCCATTGCTTTTGTTTCTTTGGGCACCCATGTTTTAGGATTTCTGCACACATATGTTTTAAAAGGTGTACTTATTTTTATGTATGTGTACTGGCGTTTTGCCTTGAACGTGGGTCCTCAGGAAGAGCAGCCAGTGTTCTTGACCACGGGGCCTTCTCTCCAGCCACTATATGAATGTGTGTGTGTGTGTGTGTGTGTAAGGGTCAACCTTCACTGTCTTCACTGTTCACATCATTGTTTGAGGTAGTGTCTTAAGTAGTGAGGTTGGCTGGTGAGCAAGCCCAAGGATCCTCCTGTTTCCACCTTCCCTGTGCCGAGAACACAGGGCCTGCTGCCAGCTGTCCTGTCTGACTCTTTCTATGTGGGTTCTTGGGAACAAGCTCTTAACTCGGCCATCTTCCCAGTTCCTTTTCTTCATCTTTAAGAATGTTTTTATTAGTATTTCTGTAGGGTACTGTGTTTGCACACGTGTGTGCATGTGTGTATGCATGTGTGCTCATGTGTGTGCACACACGTGTGTTCATGTGTGTGCATATGTGTGCTCACATGTGCGCACATGTGTGCATTTGTGTGTGCATGTGTGTGTACCTGTGTGTTCATGTGTGTGCACGTGTGTGAATGTATGTGCACATATGTGTGTTCATGTGTGTGTGCGTGGATGTGTATTTGTACTGCAGAAAATGTGTGGAAGTTGGGGAGGACTTGGGAAAGTCAGCTCTCCCCTGCCACATGGGTCCCAGGGATTGAAATCAGGTAGTGAGGCTTGGTGCCAAGCCCCCTTCCTAGCTGAGTCATCTTGATAGTGGCCAAGTTCTAACAGGTTCTTTCTTGTGGAGGTCAGATGACCGACCAAAGGTAAAGAGAGTCAGCTAAACATTTCCCAAGGTTTGGAAGGCGGCCTCGGTGAGCCAGGGAAATGGCAAGGGGGCAGGGAAGGCTGATGCTAAGGCGGGACACCTGGTCACGCCTGTGGTCTCTGGCTTGCTTTCTGCAGCTGCAGCGTGTGCACAGAGCTGTTGCCTCTGTAGATTTTTTTTTTTGAGCATTCAGGATATTTCTATGTGTATAGCATTTTTATGATCATAATCTGATTTTTCCACCATCCCGAAAATAAAACAGGACATACGTACACGCTGCCTTCTTTTCTCCCTGTGCCTGTATTGGAATTATTAAGCATTTTCTTGGGAGCTGTTGCTTTGAGTTTGATGGGGTTTTTTTGTTTGTTTGTTTGTTTGCTTGCTTGCTTGTTTGTTTTCTTTGTTGTTGTTGCTTTAAGTAGTGTCTCATGAAGCCCAGGTTAGCCTTAAAGTTACTATGTAGCTAAGATGACCATGAACTTCTGGTCTTCCTGTCTCCACTGAGTACTGGGTTTACAAGCATGCAGCACCACGCCTGTCTGTAGGGCGCTCTGAGGGAACTGGGGGCTCTGAGACTGCAGTGGAGGCTCCCTGCCAACCGGGCCACACCCCGAGATTCACAAAGGTTCCTTCCTGAACGTCCCTCTCCACCTTTTTCTTTTCCCCTGTTAATTGGGGGACCCTGTTGAGATTCAGACTCCTGACTTCCTGTGTAGACATCTCTTTATGAGTGTAGGGCAGAGAAATCTGCACCAGATGACCGTGGTGGAGGAAAGCCGAGGGCCAGCCTGGAGAAGCCACTGCCGGTAGAGACCCTTTTTGAAATCTCCCCAATGGAATGATTTGTTTTGTTCTTTAGCCGGGCTCTTTAGATGCTCTGTAAACGCTGAGGCTCACTGGCAGCTGACTTCACATGGTAGCTTTAAAACAAAACAAAGCACCGGCACACATACACACATACACGTGGAGGACTGAGGACAACCTGTGGGAGCCGGTTTTCACCACGCAGGGTGTAGATCAAACTCAGGTCATCAGGCTGTGTGGAGACACGCCCCCAGCTCAGTGCCTCAGCCTCTTCCCTTCTTAACCACACTGTTTTTTGTGCACCATCCCCAGGGAACAGATCCTCCGAGTCAAGGCCGAGGAGGACAAAATCCCACTATTGGTCGTGGGCAACAAGTCTGACCTGGAGGAGCGGAGGCAGGTGCCTGTGGATGAGGCCCGAGGCAAAGCAGAAGAGTGGGGTGTGCAGTATGTGGAGACATCCGCGAAGACGCGCGCCAACGTGGACAAGGTAGCGTGAGTTCTGGGTGTGTGTGTGTGTGTGTGTGTGTGTGTGTGTGTGTGTGTGTGTGTGTGTAGGGGTATGCACACATGTGAATGTAGGTACTTATGGAAGCAAGAAGAGGTCATAGAATCCCCTGGAGCTGTTGGAGGTAGTTGTGAGCTGTGTGATGTGGGTACTGGGAACTGACTGAGGTCTTCTGCAAGAGTGGCACCTCTCCTGACCAATCAGCCACTGCGGCTGCTGCCACCACTGCCCCGCCTTTTCCTCCGCCTCTTCCTCCTGCTCCTTTCTTCCTCTTCTTCCTCCTCTTTCTCCTCTTCCTTCTCTTTCTCTTCCTCCTCCTCCCCCTTTTTTCTTTTTGACAGGGATTCATAACACCCCCAGTCTAGCCTCAAGCTTGGGTACGTGGGCAGTGGTGACTTTGGACTTCCGGTCCCCCTGCTAGTGCTGGCATTACAGACTAGGTTCACTACAGTTGGCATGTCATTTTCTGTTTTGTTCACCTTTTTTGTCTTTTTGATAGTCACACACAGGCTAGCCTAGATCTTCATATATAGCGGAGGAGAACCTTGAACTTCTGACCTCCCAGCCTCCAGCCCTCTCCCTCGCAGTGCTGGAATGACAGGTGTGCACCATAGTGCCCGGTTTCTGCAGTGCTAGGGACAGAACCCAGGGTTGTACTCAAATGACCACCCGCTGGTTTTCGCTCTTACATCACAGTTCAGTGATGTTAAACGCAGTTGAAGTTCGGGCCTCACAGCTGAACCTCACTCCGTTTTCACAGGCTATGGTGTGGGCTCTTACTTCACATCCTGGGCTTGAGAAATCAGCGCAGAGCCGGGGCGGGCAGAAGGGCTGTGTCTGCACCCAGTTATGCTCAGCCACAGATCTCTGAACCTCTTCTCTGTCTCAGTCCACACTGTGGCCCAGGCTCGTGCTATGGGATGTCACTTCCCCTTTGTCCCCTACCAGGGAGAGCTGTTTGGCTAGCTGCTTCTGGAGGGAGGCTGAGTGCTCCCAAAGGAGCACTAGGACCCGGCTGTAAGCAGGGGTCAGTGCTCTCTGTGGCCTGGGGCACAATGACTTGTGTTCCGTCATCCACTGTTCTTGGTTATCATGTGGGTCCCAGGGAACTGAATTCAAGTTGCCAGGCTTAGCAGCAAGTTTCTTATCCACTGCACCATTTCCCTGGCTCACTCTGTCTATCTGTCTGCCTGCCTATTATCTATCCATCCATCCATCCATCCATCCATCCATCCATCCATCCATCCATCCTTCCATCCATCCATCCATCCATCCATCCATCCATCCTTCCATCCATCCATCCATCCATCCATCCTTCCATCCATCCATCCATCCATCCATCCTTCCATCCATCCATCCATCCTTCCATCCATCCATCCATCCTTCCATCCATCCATCCATCCTTCCATCCATCCATCCATCCTTCCATCCATCCATCCATCCATCCATCCTTCCATCCATCCATCCATCCATCCATCCATCCATCCTTCCATCCATCCATCCATCCATCCATCCATCCATCCATCCATCCTTCCATCCATCCATCCATCCATCCATCCTTCCATCCATCCATCCATCCTTCCATCCATCCATCCATCCTTCCATCCATCCATCCATCCTTCCATCCATCCATCCATCCTTCCATCCATCCATCCATCCATCCATCCTTCCATCCATCCATCCATCCTTCCATCCATCCATCCATCCTTCCATCCACCCATCCTTCTGTCATCTGTCTATTGAGACAAGGTCTCATGCTCTGACTGACCTGGAGTTCTCATGTAAGAAGTGGACCATCACCCCTGATTTAAGGTGTCAGGGTAGAACTCAGGGCTACACGTATGACTGACAAGCAGTCTCCCAGTAGCCACGTCCCAGCATCTGCATTTTCCTTTTTTTTCAATATTTATTTATGTTATGTATAAGAGTCACTGTCACTGTCTTCAGACACACCAGAAGAGGGCATCGGATCCCATTACAGATGGTTGAGCCACCATGTGGTTGCTGGGAATTGAACTCAGGACCTCTGGAAGAGCAGTCAGTGTTCTTAATTGCTGAGCCATCTCTCCTGACCTTTCTTTCTCTTTCTTTCTTTCTTTCTCTTTCTTTCTTTCTTTCTTTCTTTCTTTCTTTCTTTCTTTCTTTCTTTCTCTTTCTTTCTTTTTCTTTCTTTCTTTCTTTCTTTCTCTTTCTTTTTCTTTCTTTCTTTCTTTTCTTTCTCTCTTTCTTTCTTCCTTCCTTCCTTCCTTCCTTCCTTCTTTCTTTCTTTCTGATTTACTTAGCATCTGCATTTTCTTTACATTGTTATCTGAACTCTCACGTTGCTTCTTGGGATGCTCAGACTTCTGTTTCTTTTCTATCAGTTTCCCAGCTGAGGGAAACATGGGGCATTCAGCTCTGGAGGAGTGGGTGCACATTTGAGACGAGGTGCACTGCTGGCTGGTCACTTCTTCCCATGCCTGGCCTGAGGCTTTATGTTTTAAAAACCCAGAAGGCTGTCTGGTCATAGTAGCACAGGCCTTTGATCCCACTACTCAGAAGGCAGAGGCAGGCAGATTTCTGTGAGTTCAGTGCCAACATGAAAATGCTGATGTTGTGTTTTGAGGGGCTTAGAATCATCTCTCTGGGATCTCATGGGGGGCGGGAGCACATGGTCATCTCTCCCTCCTCTCCTTGGACAACCTTTGACCTGCAGGTAAGATCCAGCAGGAACTTGTACTGGGTAGTAAGTTTTCTTCAGTAAACACTTCCTTTCAGAGAGGCTGTGGGGACACTCAGCCCAGGCACAGTGCAGGATATTCCCACAGGCCTCCCTGCCTTTTACCACATGATGAAACCAAAGTCTGTGGTTTGGACTCATGGCTGTGCTAACAAAACTGGGGTTGAGCTCAGGCAGAGACACTGGGGTTTCCTTCCCGGTGCCTAGGGTTTATGGTAAGCTCATACGAGTGCCATCCCAGGAAAGCTATCTGGTTTTGCTTTGTTTCTGAAACAGTACTTTGTGTATCCCGGGCTAGGTTCAAATTCATTGTATAGTCAAGCTGGCCTTGAACTTTGAACCTTTCTAGACCCGTGACATCACACATGACTTGTCTGTCTCTCTTTTCTCTCCCCCCCTCTCTCTTTGTTAGTTTTAACTTTTTTATTAAAAAGAAATGACAGGGTCTCTTCTACTGTAGGCTAACCTGTAGCTCAATACATAGCTGAGGAGGACTTTGAACTCCTGACCCTGCCTCCTGTGTTCTAGGATAACAGGTGTGCACCACATGCCTGGTTTATGGGGTACTGGAGATCCCCCGGGGCCATGCTCTGCCACCCCAGCCCCAGCCCGTGCTCTTCCCCTTGGCTTGTCTCTGAGAATCAGTGGAGATGGAAAAGCCAGTGTTGTTTGTCCTGGTTCCAGTTTCTGTGGGAAATCTCCAGTGTGTCTTTGCAGGGAGCACATTTTATCTGGCCGGGTTTAATCAGTCCCTTGGTGATCATTGGTTACAGAGGGCGAAACCCAAACCGTGACAAACGATAATGCCTGTGGAGATAGCGCGAAGTGGCTCATCCTTTTGATAAAATTCCTCTTGGCAGTGGGGTGGGGTGAAGGGTGGAATGGGGCTGGGGGGGGCTGGGGGTGCGTGAGGAGGAACACTGGGCTAAGGCTTCTCTTTCCTGCTGCCCCAACTCTCCAGTTCAGGAGCTGCCTTCCTCGTTCCTGCCCCTGGTTCCCCACATTTGTTCTTGGTGGCTGTCAGAGTAGGGTTTGGGGAGGGGCAAACCATTTATAATGGCACTGTAGCCTTTGCAGTGACATGGGACAAAGCAGAGACTCGCCCTTTATTTGTTTTCTGTGTGTATGTGTTCATACCATTACATGTGTGTAGAGGTGAGAGAACGTGTGCACACATAGGTCTCAAGTACTGCATCATGCTTAGTGGCAAGGGACTGTACCTGGTGAGCCTTTACCTTTCTGAAAAAGGACGTGTAGACTCTCAGGTGATGACCCTCCGAGTGTTTGAGTCTCACACACCATCTAGAACCTACAAAAGCATAGGTTACCCGTATTGTATAATTACGAAAAGCTCCGGCGGACGGCGACAGGCTCTTCCTGTCCGTGACAGCCGTGTGGAACAGCAGAGTTCTTCTTCTGGGAGAGGGGAGGGTTTCATTAAAGCAGAGTCTCAGTGCTCTGGATGCTTTGTAATGAGACAGGCTCCTAAACATAAGCTTGGGGGCTAGAGATGGACTTAGTCGACAGAACTCATCACCAATGTCACGGAGCCTGGCCCCGTGGTGCGTGGGAGAACCAGCATTCATGGCCATGCACAGCTGGTTGAGGCCAGCTTGGGCTACAGGAGAGCCTCTCTGAATGAATGAATGAATGGATGAATGAATGAATGAATGAATGCACATTTGGACTATGTGTCACTGGAGCTGTTTGTCAGCCACTATGTGGTCCCTCCTTATTCTTCCCTCTTCCCTCCCACTGCCAGGTGTTCTTTGATCTGATGAGAGAAATCCGGGCAAAAAAGATGTCGGAAAACAAGGACAAGAACGGCAGGAAAAGCAGCAAGAGCAAGAAGAGTTTCAAAGAGCGATGCTGCTTGCTGTGAGCAGGCTGTGGACAGCGGAACGGGCCACACTGCAGCGCGGTGTGAGCCCGAGGTGGCCCTGCTGGCCCCCGCTCTCCACAGCTGCATTCACTATCACTTCCTGAGATGGGACAGATGTCCGTGCGTCAGTGGCTGGCAGAGAAAGTCACCTTTGTCTGTGTGATGCATCCGTTAACTTTGCCAGGAGCTTGGAGAGTCTGCGTCCCCCCAAACCGTGACCGCCACCAGCTCTAGGGTCATAGTGCTGGAGACCAGAATTCTGAGTTGTGATGACAAGAAAGAGTATTTGCCACAGCGGCCCATTCCCCCTGTTCTAGGACACGGTCTTCTTTTGTTGGAAAATTAAAATGCTTCACATTAGCAGGACATGGTGGTGCTCCTACAGTCCCAGAACTCCAGAAGGTAAGGCAGGGAGGGTAGCCTGAGCCCAAGGCCAGCCTGGGCTACCTAAAAAGACCCTGTCTCGAAAAGAAAAGAGAATTAACATCTTATTAGAGTTTTTGAAAGAGGGTCTCTGGCAAGACTCCTCGCCAGTTCTTATCAGTTTAGAAGTGGACAGGAAAATAAAAATGCTAAGCTCAGGTAACACTGAAAAAAGCCAAAACAATCTGTTTCTCTTCCTTTTTAAAAGATAAACTTCTGTAGCTTCGAAGCAGAGTTACAAGGACGAACTTCACCTGGGCCAGACAGGCTGAACCAAGCTTCCTGGCGTTTGTACAGATAGCGGGACACTTCATATTTAAATGCCAGCCAGGTGCTGGCTGTGGGCTTCTCCTCAGCACCCGTACTTAGTCAGGAAACTGGGGGGGCAGGCCTGCACCCCATAGTGAGTTTGCTTTTTCTGACTGGGCATTCCATGTCTCACCTGCCATAGGCCTGTTCATTTTCTTCTGAAAAATGTGACCAGTTCAAATTGTGTCCCAGAACATGGGGCCGGCGCCTGCTACCTCTGCGGACTCCTGGTGACTCTTAATTTAGCAGAAGAGGGGAAGGCTCAGAAGGGCCATCTCCTGTGGCTCTGGGCCGCTGGTTCTGGTGGCACTGGGATGAGCCAGGTCTCAGAGGCGCACACCCACTCTCTGTGTAAGGGGACCCTGGGACATGGGATGCCACTGAGCACACACACTCCTCCCATTTTCCGGAAGTGAACATTTCATGTTCCGGTGCCGAATGTGAATGTGGGCGGGGAGAGCGGTAGCCCTGCGGATAGATATTTTTACAGAGGTTACGGGGACTGAGGTCTGATCCCTGGAAACTGATCTTGTGTCACTTCCAAAGAATCATAGGCTTTTTTGAATAAAAAAAAAATTTACACTTTTCAGTATTTAGCGGTTACTCGTTCTTGGCAGAGATGCTGCGGCATCAAACGTTGCTTCGGTGAATCCCCACGGGCTGGGAAACACAAGTATAAATACAGGCAATCACTGTAGCTTCATCTCTCCTGAGGGAGACATTTTCACTCTTCACAGATGAAACACTGAAGATAATCACACTCGAGCGCTAACACACGGCCCTGCCAATTAAAGATTTCGCTGACATAAAGCTGTCCATGTGGGAGAGATGAGTCGGGCAGAGCAGTTTCTCCACAAGCACCACACCTGGGTTTGAATTCCCACGCGTGTCAGACGCAGGGTGTGGCCATGCGCACGCCTGTCACCAGAGTGCGGTGGAGTGGATGGAGGCAGGAGTATCGCTGGCACTGGCTGGTTGCTAGGCAGTCACCGGGTTCAGTGGAGGCCAAGTCTCAGAGGAAGAAGGTGGGTGTGCTAGAGCACTATGGCTCGATGAGTAAACATGCCACACACCTGTGCTACCCGGACACACGTGTAAAGTGTTACAGATAACTACACTGCCTATTCAGTGCACCCATTTCCACCGACAGAAATGTGCTTGGTAGGCCTGCACGGGCTCATTTGCATGTACGAGTGCTCACATGGTAGGCCTGCACGGGCTCATTTGCATGTACGCATGCTCACATGGTAGGCCTGCACGGGCACAGCCTCCACCGTGTGCTATGGGAATCAGTGGGCACACTTTGGGGAATCGGTTCTCGCCTTCCACCTTTGCATGGGTTCCAGGGATCAAACTCGGGCCATCAGACTTGTTAGGCAAACACTTTTACACACTGAACGGTCTCACCGGGCAGAAACCGACTTAATGCAGGCTGGCAGGATGGCTCATTGGGTAAAGGAGCTTGCCACCAAAACCTGACAAGCTGAGTTCAGTCTCCGCGGTCCACATGCATGAAGGACAGACTGACCCTAAACACATGTGCTGTGGCATGCATGTACTCATACATAGATGTGTGCACATGCACACACACACACACACACACACACACTAAAAGCAAAACAAGTTTAGATGAGTATTTAAGTGAAATGACAAAGCTGAAGCACACAGTTCCTGTGCGGACAAGAGAGCTTTATGCTAATAAGCGTCACTCATGCTTAGCAGGTGTGACTTACACACAAACCTGCTGAGCCGAATCCTGTCACTGGAAACCATTTAGAAGGAGGGTGTGTTCCCAAAAGTTGTCCTCTGTTGCGGTTGCATGCATGCAGGCAGTATGAGTGCGTTAGATTTTATTTATGTGAGTGTGTGTATGTGTGTGTGTGCACCCTTGCCTGGATGTGTGTGTGTGTGTGTGTGCACCCTTGCCTGGATGTGTGTGTGTGTGTGTGTGTGTGTGTGCACCCTTGCCTGGATGTGTGTGTGTGTGCTGTCCCGTGCATGTTGCATGCTTAACTGTATGTATATGCTCACCTGTTTTTGCTCAATACCATGGCTTTCCAAGGATGTTACAATTTTTTAAAGTCTTTGTGTGTGATGTGGGTGTGCATACGTACACGCTTGTGAGTGCAGGTATGCATGTGCCACTTCATGCATGCGCAGGTCAGAAGTTATGGCTCTCGGGTCTTACGCTTTGTTTTGAGGCAGAGATACGTGTTGCTGCTGTGTACCCCAGGTTAGCAGCCCAGTTGTTTCAGGGGTTCTTCTGTGTCCACCCCCGCTCTGCACAAGCACACTGGGGTTACAGGTGTGCTCCTGCTTCCCGTGGCTTCTTGGATTCGACTTGGGTCTTCACACTCGTGTGACAAGCACACTCCCCATTAACCAAAATAACTGCCTCCTGCCCCGTGTAAAGCTTTGGAAAACTGTATTTCCAGAGCTGATCTTACTTAATTTTGAAGTGATTTTTTTTTTCTTTTGGTTCTTGATTCTAAGAATCAAGGATCTCGTGGCGTCCAGTTGGCAGCCATACCCGAGGAGGGAAGAGAGTTCGTTAGGAGCTCAGAGAACCTATGTGGAGCTTTCAGAATATTGGGGTGAATGAGTAAAAAGCCAACCATGGTTGCTGAGTACCCCTAAGGGTATAAGCCCTGCACTGGGGTCCCTCCTGCCTTACCCCCACCTTTCCTGAATATTCCAGCAATGCACATGACGCGTGTCACCTAGTCACCTCACACGCTCTCCCTCAGGACTTTTCACTGTTACACCGACCTTGTTGCTTGACTATTTTATGCATGTCTGTAATGAGTTCTGCTTACTGCCCCGTCTACACTGCGTTCTCCTTACCCCCCCCCCGTGCATTCTGCTTACTCCCCCTTGACGCTCATCATTATCATCCCAGTCCTCCCCCACTTTTCCCTACCCGCCCTTTGCTCTGCTTCATGACTTTGGCCTTGTTTTCTGTCCCATGCGACCATCTGTGTGAGCACTGGAGCTATGCACTGGAGCTGGTGTCACCAGTGGACACAGGACTGAAGGCAAAGACTCTGCTCTCCTGCGTCTGGCAGCCAATAGTAGGGCAGTGAAGATGGGTCCACCCACCCCAACCCCAAACTCCACCTACCTCTCTCTGATCTTTTTTTTTTTTTTTTTTTTTTTTTTTTTTGAGGCAGGGTCTCACAGTGTAGTTCAGGCTAGCCTGGAACTATGTGTTGAGATTCACCTGCCTCTACCTCTCAGGTTGTGGGGCTAAAGGTATGAGCCACGACTCCAGCCCCCTGCCTAACTGCTGACAGGCCGGCCCACGCAGACTCAGCATCCGTAAGAGCAGCCTGGACTTCCAGATCACAGCTGTTGTCTCTACGCCGGAAGATGGCATTTGGAAGCCCCTTTCCGCACCCCAGAGAGTTAGAAGGGTTTGCTGTATGTCTCTTATTTAAGGTGGAGTCTTATTGTCTGATCTTGAACTCACTCTGTCACCAGGCTGACCTTGAACTCAGAGAAGGCTTCCAAGTGTTGGGGGTGAAGGCATGGGCCACCAACTGGCTCAAGTCTTCTTAATGCTTCATTGGAGACACTGACACTCAGGATTTGTCCTGGTTTCGTTTTTTCCAGCAACTGTTTCTTCTTGGCAGACCAGGTGGAGGGACTGCTGACTGGTCGTTCATCTTGACCAAGGGCGCCATGACAACCCTTTGAGCCAGAGCTTGATTTGCAGTGGTTCGGACATCGACTTCAACTGAGGATGCCTTGGCCCCCTTTTCTCTGTCTGCCCACAGGCGGAGAGCTGATTACCCGTCTGCAGTGTATGCTTGGGATCTCTTCTTCCTCCTAACCCTTTTTGCTGTTTTGTGTGTGTTCTGAGATGGGTTCATGCAGCCCAGGCCTGGCTCAGACTCTGAGACTCTCCTGCCTCTTATCTGCCGAGTACTGAGGGTAAAACCATGGCTGGCTTATTCTGTAAGTAGCTGAAGATGACTTTGAATTACTGATTCTCTTGCCTCCACCCACCAAGTGCTACTAATACAGATGTGCCCCGCTATACTGGGTTTGTGCGGTGCCGGGCATGGAAGCCAGGGCTTCCCACACACCTGCAAACAACCTACCACATCCCCATCTTGCCCCCCAGTAATTCCTGTGTATTTTCAGTTAGAAATGCTGCAGCTAGAAATGCTCTCCTAAAAAATCTGATCTACTCAGATGTGAAACAGTATAATTTTAAACTTATCGCACAAACGTAAGGACAGAGTGCTACCACCCCTCGAGTCAAACCTTGGTCTGGGTGTGGATTTGGAGACAGGATGGTCTTGACCCATGGTGCACTTTCACTTCTGCATAAAGGCAAACGGAGAGGGTGAGAGGCAAGTGTGGGAGATGCTGGGGCCTGGATTCCTGCTGTAGGGATTTACATCAGTCCTGTGATCAAATGCCTGGCAAAAGCAACGTAAGGAGGAAGGGTTCCCTCTGGCTCACGGTTCGAGGGGACACTCCATCACGATGGGGAAGGCAGGACAGCAGGATAATGAGGTGGCTGCTTACGCTGCAGCTGCAGTCAAACAGCAGAGCGACAGATACTTTGGGAGTGTTCTCCACTCTGTTAACCTAGTCTGGACCATCCCTCACAGCCACGCCCAGAAGGCCACGCCCAGAAGCTTGCTTCCGTGCTGATTCTAAGTTCCAACAGGTTGACAACTGATTAGTCACACCAGCAATCCCTCCGAACGTAATTGGCACCCTGGACTGTGCAAGCTCACTTCCTCAGACAGAGGAAACAAACTGAGGACGAGGAGACGGCAGAGCAGGTGAGAGGACCTGCTATTCAAATCCTGAGCACCCACGGGCAGAGCACAGCTGTTACCACACCGGGGGCGGGGTGACTTTCCGGCTCCGTCGATGACCCTGAGAAGAATACGCCACAGAACAGTCGTTGGTGATATCAAGCAGCATCCTCTGACCACTGTGTGTGTGTGTGTGTGTGTGTGTGTGTGTACATGGCACAAACCTGGCACACCTACATGCACTCGACACACACACACACACACACACACACACACACACACACACGCACACACACACAGAGACCAGATTTTTATTTTATTCTATTTTGCCGTGTGGTTAAATCTTTTTTGCCTTCCAGAGACATAGGTAAGGAAGATAAGGCCCCCTTTCCCATTTCGTCTTCTATGAGTAAACCCCAGTGCTTCCTTAGACCCAAAGAGAGGGCTCTGTGCTCCAGAAACCCCGCAGTTCACTTCGTAGGTAATCCCACCTCCACCAGCCTCTTTCTGCCAGCCGAGGGCCTTGGCCAGCCTCCAGCCCCCACCCGCCCTGTAGGGGTGTGCCTAGGCGCATAATCACAACATTGCAAGTGAAGGCCGGAGGTGAATATTGCTACCTTCCTCCACCTTATTTTGTTTTCAAGTTTTAAAAGTTACATTTCTTTGTTTATTGTGGGCAGAAGTGTATGCTATGGCATGCCTTCAGAGTGCCAGACAACAGCTTGCCAGAGATGGTTCTCTCCTCCCACCATGTGGCTTCCAGGGTTGTCTGCCTTGGTGGCAAGCCCCTTTACCCTCAGAGCCACGTTCTTATTTTTCCATCTTCTGTGAATGGCGTTTGGCCTGCTGTATGTCTGTGCAATATGTGAATGTAATGCCAGGAGAGGCCAGCAGGGGGCGACAAATCATCCGGAGCGGGAGTTTATAGTATCAAGGGACAGACATGCAGGTGCTCAGAATAAACCCAGTCTTCAGAGGTGTTTTCTTGTTCTCTTGGCCACCGAGACAGCCCTCTACCCTCTAAGCTATCCCTTCGGGATGAGGCTTTTCAACTGATCCCACAAGGTGTATAAACTGATAGCAGGACCCTTTGAAGAGGAAGGTTTTACTGTAGATACGAGAGAGAACAGGATGTCGGGCTTAGCTGCAAGTGTCTTTACCTGGTCTGAGCCTAGGCTGGCCTTGAACTTGCTACCTTGCTAAGTATCTGAGAATGACCTTGAACTCCTGCCCCTCCTTCCTCTCCCTCCCAGGTGCTGAGACAGCAGTGTGTACTCCCACACTCTGCCGACTGAACACACTGCAGGTACCCAGTCCTCGGGGATCCGGGTTTCCGAGCACCGTTGCTGTCTTTCCACTCAGATCTCATCTGGGGAGGAGCTAGAGGGTGACCTTTGACCTCCACACATACGCACTCCTACAAAAATTAATTATTTAATTAAAGATAAGCCCCCACCTTATCTGGTCTGAGAGTCACCCTCCAAGCAGACGCCCCTCTGGAAAGCACCGTTCTCTTCCTCTTCTCATCTGGGATCCCGCACCATGCCAACAACCCGAGCGCTGCTCCCCTTGCAAGTGTTTTTGGGAGCCCCTGCTTTTCTCCTCTACCTCCACCCCGCCAGGTGCTCTAACTTCCCTGCACCACCCCGTGTGTCTGTTTTCTGGTCGCTCCTCTCACTGCAGTCCGCTGCACTCCTCCCCTTCAAGGGGACACTGAGGTCATAGCGTCATACAAAAATGACACACTTGGGCTGGGAAGGTGGCTCGGTTGGTGAAGTATCTGCCCGCATGTGCGTGGAGCAGGTTTGAGCCCCGGAATCTGCACACAGAAGCTCACAGGTAGTGGCCCAGCTTACTTGTCGGGATCCAGGCCTATGAGCCTATCTCAGAAAATTAGGAACAACACCTCAGGTTGACTTCTGGCCCCCACATGCACGTGCACAGTACCCTGAACATACATGGACATGTACACACACGCATGCACAAAGAAGAATGGGACACATGCCATGTCCTGGCTGTCCTGTTTTCTAGCAATGTTTTTTCTTTGTCTTCCAGGGTGGCTCTTTTGCTTTGAATGTTGACTTTGAAAGGTGATAGGTCTTTCCTTTTCTTTAAAAGAGTATTTGTGTGTGTGTGTGAGAGAGAGAGAGAGAGAGAGTGTAGGTGTGTATGTATGTGTTGTGTGAGTGTGTTGCATGAGTGTGAGTATGTGAGTGTGTGTATGTGTGTGAGAGTGTGTGTGGGTGTGTGTCTATGAGTGTGTGTATGTGTGTGTGAGTGTGTGTATGTGTGTGTGTGGATGTGTGTGTATGAGTGTGTGTGTGAGTATGTGTGAGTGTGTGTATCTATGTGTGTGTGCATGCGCATGAGTTCATAATTGTGCATGCGTGTGTATGAGTGCATATGTTATAGTAGGACAGTGGGTGTCCTGTCCTGTTGCTCTCCACCTTAGTCTGGGGAGGTTTTCTTCTCACTGAATCTGGAACTAGGATGGCAGCCATCAAGTGCCAGTCAATCTCCTGCCTCTACTCTCACGGAGATTGCAGACTCTTGCTCTCCTGCATAGCGCCACTGAGGGTTTTGGGTGCTGACCCTTGCCCAGTGCACGCTCTTACCCACAGAGCCATCTTGTGTGCTCAGAGGTGACGTTTCTTCTCAAGTGCCGTCTTAAAATATCTGGGTACTTGTGTCATCATGAGAGGACACCAGCTGAGGACTGTGCCGTCAGGGTTTGGGAAGCAGAAAGAGCAGAGGGCCCCACAGGAGAGGGAGACGTGTTTTCATGTCAAAGTTGCCCGTCACCTAAACCTGGAAATCACCTGTTACCTCTGGCTGCAGCCTGCTGACCTCGCTAGGTGGGTTCCTAAGCATGGCAGAGGTGTGGGATGCAGAGAGCTGGCTCCACCTGCCTCCAACCACAGAAGGCTCAGAACATCTTACCGAGGCTCCGTGTTTGGCAGCCCTGGGTTCTAACTTGGGCTGTGCCTGCAGCAGACAGCGGGGCCGGGCTGTACCAAGGTGAGTTACTGGAACGTGGGTGCTCTATGATGAGGTGAGGGCCTTCAGGGTGCCTTCAGACCCCGGTCTTATGCACCGGAAGAGGGCCACAGGAGTGGGGCTCGTGTTTGAGTGTTACCATGAAGGCCACGAGGAATTTTACTCTTTGCTAATGCAAGAAGAACGTAAGTCTGGTAAATTTTCTATTGAGCAAATGGAATTACTTTGCCCTTCCTTTTTTGAGACTAAGTCTCGTGTAGCCCAGGTTAACTCAAGCCTCCCATGTGTAGCTGAGAATGACCTTGGTCTCTTCTGCCTTTTCCATCTCTACCTCCCGAGTGCGTGGACTACAGATGTTGACCACCAAACTATTTATATGGTGCTGGGGATGGGAGCGAGTCTCTATGTATGCAAGGAAAGCATCCTACCGACTGGGCCACAGCCCTAATCTCTATTTTACATCTTTATCTGTACCTCAGAAAAAAATGCCATCAAGGGTCAACATAGTAGAGGAATAGGTGGAAAGTCGATGAGACTTCAGCTAAGGGTTCTCTAGATCCCTGTCTAGAGAGGACCCTTGTGGTAAGGGTTATCTGGACCCCTGTCTAGAGAAGACCCTTGTGGTAAGGGTTATCTAGACCTCTGTCTAGAGAAGACCCTTGTGGTAAGGGTTATCTAGACCCCTGTCTAGAGAGGACCCTTGTGGTAAGGGTTATCTGGACCACTGTCTAGAGAGGACTTTCTGGATCCCAGTCTAGAGAGGACATTTGTGGTATGCGCACACACTCTTGCGTGTTGTTTGTTGAGCAGGACACCATGAAATCTTCTGCTTTGCTTCAACTATATTTTCCCCTCTGAGTCAAGGTTTCTCTGTGCAGCTCTGCCTGGCCTCGAACTCAGAGATCCTGGGATTCGAGCTGTGTACCACCACTGCCCAACATGCTTCAGCTATTTTTAATTTTCCACATTTTATTTCTTGCCTGGGTGGGCATCTGTGGGCATTGGCCCACATGTGGAGGTCAGAAGACAACTTGTGGGAGTTGGTTCTCTCTACCATGTAAGCCCCGGGGATGGAGCCCTGGTTGTTAGCTATCCATATCTCCCTTTAGTATCAGCCTTCTCTAGGACTTCATATGTAGTAGTTTTGTTAGCTTCTATTTCTGTGCGGCTTTTCAGAAACCTCTTCTACACAGGCTGGAACAGAGCTCTGTTAGTAGGGGATTCCTCTACCATGGGCTCTGTTCCCAGCATCCTCGCATAGATTGGCATGTGATTCATGCCTGTAACCCAAGCACAAAGTGGAGGCAGGAAGTCAATGTGAGGCCAGCCTAGGATACCTGAGATAAAAATCGGAGAGAAGGAAGGGAGGGAGGGAGGGAGGGAAGGAGGGAGAAAGGGAGGGAGGAAGGAAGCAGGAAGAAAGGAGGAAGGAAGAAAGGAAGGAAACCTACTCTGTAGGAAGAGATTCCGACATGCTGACTATGTCCCAAGCCTGGCTACACTGTAGCACTGGCTCTTTAACTAAACCTGAGTCTGCGACCTCCCAACTCTACACTTGGCATGGAGTCTTTGCAGACTTTCCCATGTGGATGATATCTTTGTCTTATTTCTACAATTTTGACTGAACTCTAGGGCTGCGGTGCATGAGGAAGGCTCAGAAGCATTATCTAGTGTCTTCTGTGTCTGTATTGTCAGCAGTCAGGAGGGTCAGAAGTTCAAGATCAGCCTCAGCTATTTACTGAGTTCAAGGCCAGGAAATCACTGGTCCCACACCCAACCTCTGGCCTGAGTGCCTCATTCAGTCTGTGCTGGGTGTTTAATGCTGTTCAAAGTGCTGGCTTTCAAAATGCTACTTGGCTTTATTTTTAGGAAGGAAGACCCACATTCACAAAACACCCCAGGTTACCATTCAGAGCCTCAAGATGCTTACAAGAGATTCTATTTGCTTGTTTGTGGCACGCAAACATTCAGTCACTGAGTTACAGCTCCAGGCCGGAAACCAGACATTTTAATACTGTATTTTCTGAGCTCATTTTAAATAAGATGCATTACGTTTTCTATACTAAAATGAAATACTTTTTAGCATTCTCAGTGGGTTGAGTGCCTGCCTGGTATGCCTACAGCTATGGGCCATCCCCAGCATCTTACAGACCAGGCATAGGGGTCAAATGAGCCATCTCAGGACTGGGAATGGCCAGACCATTCTCAGCTGAATAGACAGTTTGAGGCTAACCTGAGATACAGGAGACCCTGGTTTGTTCGCTCTGCCTCTCTGTCTCTCTGTCTCTGTCTCTGTCTCTATCTCTGTCTGTCTCTCTCTCTCTCTCTCTCTCTCTCTCTCACACACACACACACACACACACACACACACACACACACCTCTAATTCTATATAGGTGCTGAGCCCAGCAAGTGCAGCATTTACCCTGTAGCTCAGACTGCCTAGCCAGTCCTCCGGCCTCAGCGCTGGGATTATGGGCACGACCTGCCACGCCCAGTCCCAGCCCGCTTATTCTTTTTAAAAATAAGATCTCATTTTGGACTGACCTCAATCTCGTGATGTAGCTGAGGATGCCTTTGAACTGGAGCTACGGGCACTTATAGAATGTATAGGTACTTTATGTAGTGTCGGGACGGAACTCAGGACTTCATACCCGCCAGGCAAGCACTCTGCAACTGAGTCACATTCCCAGTTCCCAGTTCCCCGTTCATTTTGATTTGGACAAGAAGATACTCAAAGCGTCTGTCTTTTCTTAGCTACACCAGGCTCATGGGACGCTATTCGCAAACACCTAGCGCCACCTAGTGGCTGCAGGAGGGTCATTTTTCCCGAGAAAGCTCCTCAGGCTGGTCTGGGGGTGAGAGTAGCTGGAAGCTGGTTCTGGGGCAGAGCGCCTGCTTGAATCACTCCCTTGAAAAAGGTCCAAACATAGTTGTTGGGTTTAATGACCTGCGTTATTATGGGCTTTGGATTTTGTGTGGGTGCCAAGTCAAAGCATGAACAATACACAAACTCTTAAGGAAAAACACTGTGGCGGAGAGCAGGGCAGACAACATAAGCCCACTGTCTGTGAGGGCTGGTGGTTTCGCTCACATTTTTATTGCATTAATCAATTTGTATTGCAGAACATAGGAAGACTGTTCCCACAGTGCGTTTTGTTTGTTGAGAAAGATTGGGAAAGTAACAGAGGAGCCCTAACTCCTCACTGCAATTCGGCAAGCTCCTTCCCACCTGAAACGCAAATAGGCTGCAACCCAGCCGCGCATGCGCGCGCTGCGCTCGCACAAGCACACAAGGCCTTGGAGAACTACCCTAGTCACTTACTCCCCCCCACACACCCCGTCCCCCAACGAGCACCCAGACCTTGGTCTTAAAGACACATTCCCTTGGGGGCATCAGTCCCTGTAGTAGCTGCTCTGTCATTTTGGCTGCCATCACCAGAGATAGCCTCTGCTTCAAGGACTGCTCCGTCTTAGCCCAAACAAGCTGACTTCAGAGGCCGGGGCCAGCCGGTCCAGTAGACTCAGTGCTCCCGTAGGCAAGCAGGTTGGGCTGAGCACTGACCGTGACCGCATGTGCCACGGGGCACTTTGAGCACATTCTGCTTGGGTGGGTGGCAGGTCACGACAAACTATTTTGCCCCAAGCATGGCTTATTCTTTTGCAACACCCGAGCCCTATGTGTGGGTTAGACTTGGTGACTGTCCCACAGCGGTAGGGGTAGGGGATGGGGGGGGGGGTGGCCCTAGGAAACAGACTCACCTTGGAGCCTCGCCTTCTATAGTTCAGGGGATATAGCTGGCAGGGAAACGTGCCGTACGTGTGTTGGGATTGTGACCATATGTTACTTTCAGTGTCAAAGCAGACTTTTAATAGCAGTTTCGAGTTACCTAGCTAAAAGTAGCTGCGCGCTTCTTGCGCGTTCACACCTCTTCTCCCTTGTCCTGGATCATTTGTTCTGTGCTCCCTAAATTACCCATCCTCCTTGGGTTTGAGCACCAAACCCCCCCCCCCATCTCTTAGCTTCTGCCGTTCACCAACACAGGTGCTATGTCAGCGGATCGCTCCCTCCACCCCGGTTCCTCCCCAGCCCTCCATCTTTCTCCACCTGTAAGCAGCGGTTCCCTGGCCGAGCTCCAAAGCACTTTCTTTTATCCCTTGATTGGGGTTTTATTTTAAAGAAGAAAGCCAAGCACATTTTTAACAGCCACAGCCAGATGGGGCTGAGCTCTTCGGAGGCAACAGAGGTAATAAAACCCTGAGAGCTGGTGCGGCTAACCTAATGAGGGATTCTGGGGCGCCCTGCCAGCTCCCAGACCTGCAGAAGACCTGTGGCCTCTGTGGAGGAGGCCTCGTGACCTACGGCGGTGTTTTCCTATTTCTCTGTCCTCAAAGGCTGGAGTTTGGGCTGTGCCTTCCTAGCCCCAGGCTTTTCCACCTCTATCTTGGACGGTTTTCACTCTGCTCCGTGGTGACTTGTACCACCTTAACAGCCGAAACAGCCTTTGCTATTGTGCCTTACGGCTTTCCTTTCTTCCTTCTCCTTTTTTCATTTTAATTGCATTTTATTTGTGTGTTTGTGTGAACACATGGACACATATCACAGAACACTTGTGGAGGTCAGAGGACAACTTTCAAGGGTCAGTTCTGTCCTACTATGTGTTCTGTCCTACTATGTGGGTCCTGGAGCTCGAACTCACTCTCTCTCTCTCTCTCTCTCTCACACACACACACACACACACACACACACACACACCCCAATTTGTGAAACCTTCCCTTCTGCAGTGAACTCTAATGTATTGGACTGAGTTTGTCCTGCTCCCCCCCCCCCCCAGAGATGTTGTAGATGCCACACTATTCCCTTGGCCTGGCCCCTGATGGCTAGTCACTGACAGGTCCCTTTCTGGTTATCTCTCAAGTGTGTTCTGTTTCCATGGCCCCAGCTGGAAGTTACTAACTTCTACTCAACTAGGCCAGGACCACCAGGGGCTGGGAAGCATGTGCACAGTCAGGGGCCAGGAAGGGATGCTGGCCTGCCTCTGGGAAACAGCAGGGGATGACTGGAGGAGGTGTGCGGGTGTGTGAGATGGGGAGGGACACCCAGCCATGGACTCTGTCCAGCCTGCATCCTGTTGTAGACACAGGGAGTGACAGTCTGAGGGTGGCAGCCTGAGACCAGGGAGCATCCCTCTGCAGAAGCAGCCAGGAACTTCATCAACCTAATAAGCAGTTGGTTCCAGGGGGCTTAGAGTGGCCACAGGGTCCTGCAAGTTACCTGCTGGGTATTGACACCTTTCCAGTTGTTTTGCAGAGTATTCCTGGCTGGCTGGGGGCGGGGGGGGGGGGGGGGGGGGGGCAGGGATAGTTCAATCAGTAAAGTGCTTTTCCTTGCAAGCACAAGGACCTGAATTTAATCCAGAGAACCCAGGCAAAATGTCAGGGTTGGTGGTGAGGCTGGGAGGTAAGACAGACAGCGGCTTAGAGCAGCGGGCTAGCAAGGCAAGCTAGCCTAGCCAGTGTGGTAAGTTCGGGGGGGGGGGGGAGAGAAAGAGAGAGGGGTAGGAGAGGGAGAGACAGAGAGGGACAGAGAGACAGAGAGACAAACAGAAAGAGACAGAGAAACAGAGAGAGAGATGAAGAGACAGAGAGGCAGAGAGAGACAGAGAGGCAGAGAGAGACAGACAGAGACAGAGAGACAGAGAGACAGACAGAGACAGAGAGACAGACAGAGACAAAGACACACAGAGAAAGACAGAGACAGAGAGAAGTGCATGCCAGTAACGTGCTGGTTCCCTGGATAAAATGGCCTTAGCACAAGCATCCTGCTCACCTACAGAGAGATGGGAAGCAGGGAGAAGAGAATCCCTGGAACTGAGCCAGTTAATTTGGTGTGGGCAGCAGAGAACAATAAGAAATCCTGTCTTGAGCTGGGCATGGTGGGACCTGCCTTTAACCCCAGCACTCAGGAGGCAGAGGCAAGCAGATCTCTTTAGTTTGAGACCAGCCTGGTCTGCTGTATAAAGAAACCTTGTCTCAAAAAACCAAACTAAACTAACAAAAAACAAAGACAGAGAAAGAGAAGGAGAGAGAGAGAGAGAGAGAGAGAGAGAGAGAGAGAGAGAGAGAGAGAGACATCTGTCTCAAACGAAGAACCAGGGAAGAACAAACATTCAAGGTTTTCCTCTGATCACCATACACTTTTTATGGAACATGCAACACACACGTGCACACGCACACACACACATACACTCGTGTATACATGCACACATGCACACTCATACGCAAATGCACATGAACACGTACACTCATATACACACAGTACACATGCACACATGTATGCACGCGTGCATGCACACACACAGCACACACACACCCATAAGCACACACTGTAAATCTGTCTTACCAGCCCCACTCACTTGCCTTTAAGGAGCTTCTTGGACAATGCCTACCTAGATGGACACCCTCTATCCTCTATTAAGATGACTCTCCAGCAGGAGTCAAGTCTCAGGAAGTCCAGATGTGACCTAGAATTTGGAAGGCTGAGGTAGAGGATATAGGTCATCCTCAGGTACACGTTGAATTCAAGGCCAGTCAAATGAGCAAACAAAGACCAGGCTGGTCCACAGTCCCCATTTCTCTACCCTAGTCCTGCAATGGTCACACTTAGCATCCCAGGCCTGACAACCTGATAGGGGGGCACTGAGGGAGGGGTCCATCCTTCCCTCATCTTCCCCATGTACCCTAAAAAGGGAGGCAACATTTCTTCTGCTTCCTTTGTGGGGTTAACCTATGATGACCCTCATAAGAGCAGACAAAATTCTGTTACAGGTATAAATGGGACCGTTTACTAAATACGCACTCAGTGTCAGGAGCAGCAACAACACATCTATTCCTTGTGTTCTTTGTGCTTGTAGATGATGAGAAATCCCATCTATGGGCTGGAGAGATGGATCAGTGGTTAGAGCACTGACTGCTCTTCCAGAGGTCCTGAGTTCAATTCCCAGCAACCACATGGTGGCTCACAACCATCTGTAATGGGATCTGATGCCCTCTTCTGGTGTGTCTGAAGACAGCTACAGTGTACTTAATATATAATAATTAATTAAAAAAAGAAATGCAAGCTATGTGTTAAGTGGCTTGCTGAAGGCAAGGGTGGAGCCCAGGCCCCCTTCTTGTGAATGCTCTGCTGTAGTTCAACCTTACAGCACATTTGTTATTGGCAGAAGCCAAGATATTTTGAGAAACTCTTATGCTTTGGCTCTTAAGACAACTGAGACAGCGGATGAGTCTCAGGCTGGGAGAAGAAAATGGCTGGTGACCCAGTGCCAACCAGAGGGACTTAGCTCACAGAAAAGATCTCACAGGGTTCTGACAGTTCATTAGACAGCCTTGCTGGACAGACTGGAGTCCGAATGGTGGTGAGTCAGGGATGGGTGGGACCACACCTTGACCAGGGCTGCTTAGCTATGCACACCTCTTGCTTTTTATTCACACTTAAATGTCATGTCAGGACCCTGAAGTTATACTTGGAGGATTGCTGGACCTCCTTCCTCCTCTTCTCACTGAGTCTAAGCCTCCTGCCTGGAGATGGAAGGCAGAGCTTGGTTTGTTAAGGCTGCAGAAACCCAGGCTCTGACTCCAGAAGCTCTGGCAATCCGTTCTGCACGGGGGTGCGAACCATGACTCTGTGAGCAGGGGACCCTCCCACTGGGTGTGGTGAGGGGCAGATACCTTGTACTGAGTAAGAGCCAAGGTAGGTAGTAATGGAGGTCTAGTGACCAGGTGTGGGCCAGGTGAAGCGTCATGTGGGACTCCTGAGCAGCTCGAGAGCTGGGCTGAGGGGCTCAGAAGACATAAGGACTTTCTCTCTGCTATCCCTCTAACTTCACTGACTGGGCAGCCTCAAAAGCCATGGGCCTCATGCCAAGCTCTGTTCTTGGCACACGCCCTCCACCCTAGCCTGGGGCTTCTTATTATTGTACTCAAGGCAGCTGAGAAGACAGAGGAGATGGGAAACGGTTCTCAAACACTTGGGAAGGGTGTGTAGAAACAGAACAGAGAAACAAAGGTCTATTGATGGGCCTGTTTGTGATGCAAGTTTGGGGGAGGGACACAAGCAGGTATGGGTGAGTGCTGAGGGTTTTTTTTTTTTGTTTGTTTGTTTTTTTGTTTTTGTGTGTATGTATGTGTGTGGTATATACTTGTGTGTGTGTGAGAGAGAGAGAGAGAGAGAGAGTCTGTGAGTGTGTGAGTGTATATGTGTGTGTGTGAGCTTGTACCATTGAGCAGGTATGGAGGCCAGGGGAGTATACTAGGTGTCCATCACACCCTGCCTTGTTCCTCTGAGACAGAATCTCTCACTGAACCTGGAGTTAGGCTGGCAGACCCCCTGCTATGCTGGGCTTACAAGTGTAGACATGTGCTGCCATGCTCCGCCTTTTCCTTGGGTGCTGAGATTTGAACTCAGGTCCTGTGTTTCTGAAGGGAATGCTTCAGCTCCCTAGGGATTCCTCCCAGCTCCAGGCATTAGCTGTTTTGTAGGGAATAGGGGGCCAGACGAAGGCTAAACCTCAACTCTGGAAGACCCTTCCAGAACAGAGCCCACCCACTGTTGGCACTGGCTTCCTAGTCCTTTGGAGCCTTTCAGATGGCTACTGCCCTGCTTCAAGTGTCTCCTACTCCCTTAGCAGTGTTAGGGTCCTAGAGAACAGTATGGCTCAGTGTTGGGGGACTGGAGATAGGAGGCTCTCTGGGGCTCACTACCCACACAGGTTAGTGGAATTATTTACAGTCCGAGGCCCAGTGAGAGACCCTGTCTCCAAAAGCAAGGTGAATGATAAAGATGCCAGATATGAACCTCTGGCTTGTCCATGCAAGTACACACATGTGCACACGCAGATAAACATGTATGCATACAACCCTCCCCCGTGCCCCAGCACACACAAAACAGACACAAAACACAACTCACTACCTTAGACATCCTACCATTCTAGACAGGGAGCCTTGTCTGGTGCCTGGACACGTATGTGGTTTATTTTTGTTTTATAATTGTGTATGCGTTTATCTGCGTGTGAATTTGTGCACGTGTGTTTCAGAACATGGGGGTGCCAAAAAAAGACATCGGATCCTCTGTAGCTGGAACTGAAGGCTCTTGTGAGTTACCTTATATATGGGTGCGGGGAACTGAACTTGGGTCCTCTGGAAGAGCAGCAAGTGCTCTCAGATGTGAAACCATCCCTCCCAATTCTCCTTAAACAAAACAAAAACGAAAAACTTTAAAAATCACGAGTTCTCTCTCTCTCTCTCTGAGTGTGTGTGTTGGGCACACACATGCCATGGTGTGTACAGTGGAAGTCAAAAGACAACCTGGGAGAGTTGGTTCTCTCCTCCCACCATGTATGTTCTGGGAATTGAACTCAGGCCATCGGGCTTGGCAGCAAGCACCTTTACCCCTTGAGCCACCCTACCAACCCAGGATGGGTATTTTGCCTGTGCTGTCACCTCAACAGGGCTTCAGCCCTCCCCCCTAGGCCAGCCCAACTCATTGTTTTCCATTTATGAACAACAGCAACAACAACAACAACAACAACAACAACAACAATAAAACAGCCACTGTAAAACTCACTGGGAGGCTGTGTAGGGGAAATGGGGCTGGGGGTCTATCTCATGTTGGGTGTGTGGCTGCTTCTGCAGAGCCAGACTTGTGTCCGTTCCCTTCTGTCCTCCGTGAATAGCCATCGGAGTTTGGTGATGTTGGCAGGGCTGGAAGGAAGCGTTCCTTAGCAGGCTGAAGGAGCGAGAAGCACTCAGCCCTGTGGGATTGCTTCTGAGTGGGTCTGAGGAGTTCAAAGCTGTTTCCTGCACACCTCCACTCTGTCCTTTACTGCCTCATTAGATCCCCTAGGTCTGCCAAGAGCCGCACTGCCTGGCTCAGCTCTCTCCCGGCCTCCTCACTCCTTCCTCTGCCGCTTTGGCGTGGGCCGAGGGAACTGGAATGGTGGGCGGTGGATGTTTTGGGGTGAACTTTACAGACCAGCATCAGATGGACGTCTGGCTCTGTGTGTGTGCTGGAGGATGGCATTGGGGTCTCATCTGCTTTATCCCAGGCTTTCTGTATTTAAGGGCCCTGGGCTGGAACCCGCAGTACCTTGCCAAGCGGTAGCTGTTTGGTTAAGTAACCCAGGGAACAGGGTTAGGCTTTGGGTTAAACAGAGAATGAATGTCTATTCTCAAGCCTGACCACATGTGTTGGAGACAGAGGCCTCCCTTCAGCCTATAAACTCACCTGTGCAGGTACGCACTTGCCTGACACTCTCACTGGTTTGGGAGAGATGCCCTCCTCCTGCCCTGGCACCTCCAGAGCATTGGCGCTTAAGGCCACTTGTAACATTGTAACAGCTGCCCATGCGCCTTCCAGCAGGGATGAAATGAGCCCTCAGCGGGCCTGGCACAGCCCCTGGGAAGGCAAGGTTACTGTTGAGCAACCCCAACACAGTCTAGCATTCATTTCCAGATGCCCCCGGGGCTGGATTGTTTTCTTCCTCTTGCTCGCCCCTCCCTTCCCAAAGTTACAGATTTTGCAATATGGGCACAGCACACAGGCTGGTGAATCCGTTTCTGCTAAGTCCTCTGATCTGTCAGTCCCCTATTGCTTTAGCTCTCTCGGAGGGCGATGGTTCTAACCGGTGCTCAGACAAAAGAGTGGAAGGAAGTGAGCAACTTGGAAATTCCCACAGTGAGTTAGGAATGGGGCAGCAAGCATCCCATCTGAACCTGAGGATCAGACTCTCTTTACTCTTAATTTAACCTAATATTTTGAGATAGGGCCTGATGAACCCAGGCTGGACTCAGCCTGTCTATGTATACAGTATGGCTGTCAACTTTGTGTGTGTGTTTGTGTGAGGGGGCATGTGCTTAACCTGTGTGTAGCGGTCGGAGGTTGACATCCTGTGCTCTGTCCTGTCTCTCCCCACCCCATTATTTTCTTTCCTTTTGGTTTTCCAAGGCAAGGTTTCTCTGTGTAGCCCTAGCTGTCCTGGAACTCACTCTATAGACCAGGCTGTCCTCGAACTCACTGATCTGACTGCCTTTGCCTCCTGAGTGCTGACATCAGGGGTGTGTGTGCCGCCATACCTTGGCTCTCTCTACCTTACTATTTTTTAAGTTTTACTTGATTTTACGTATATGGATGTTTTGCTTTAATGTATGTCTGTGTATTCTTGTATGCCTAGTGTCCAGGGAGGCCAGAGAGGGCATCAGCTCCCCCACATCTGATGTGGACATTAAGAGTTGAACTCAGGTCTTTTGAAAGAGCAGCCCGTCCTCTTAACAGCTGAGCCACCTCTAAAGATCCTTTTTATTTATTTATTTATTTATTTATTTATTTATTTATTTATTTATTTATCGACAGGTTCTTTCACTGATCTGGGGCTCACTGTTTTGGCTAGTTCGGCTGTGAGCTCTGAGAATTCTCTGTCTGCCTCTCCCAGCACATTATCTCTAGGGAGGATTACAGATGTGATTTGCCCATGCCTGACTTTTTTAGGAGAATGCCCAGGATCCAGACTCAGGTCTTCAGCAGAGACTCTACTGATAACCATTTCCCCGGCCACATCTCCAGCCCCGACCTTGGACTTTAACAGAAGTTTCTCTGAGTATAGCATGTATGTATGTGGAAGCCAGAGGATGTATGTATGCACCCTTCTGGGGAGTTGGCTCTCGTTTTCCTCCATTTGGGCTCTAGAGGTTGATCTCAGAGGATGAAGTCTGATAGCATGTACTTGCCCGTTGCCCCGTCTCCTCCCCGTGTTGAGACAGTCTCTGGTAGCATTGGTTGGCCTTGAATGTGCTAGGGTTAAGAATGACCTTTAACTCATTCTTACCTTGACCTCTGGGGTCAAAGGCCAGCACTGCTTCATCCAGGGTCACATGGTGCTGAGGGTAGAACCCAAGACTTCCTGCCACTCTGGGTAAGCACTCTACCTACTGAGCCACATTCTAATGCCTGGAGATGCCTTTTTCGTTTCTCCATCAAAACCTTTCTTTCTTCTTCTGAGGCTTCCAACAGGACTACTGCTCCCATACAGCTTCCCATTGGGCGTGGTTCTGAGACAGGCATGTGGGCAGAAGTGTGAGCTGCTACCCGGTTTAAACCTACCTCTGCTAGGAGGGTTTCCAACATGGCTCCCTGTCGCTCCTACCTTGGTGGGTGGGGTGGTGGTGGTGATGGACATCACAGGACAGGGGCTGGGACCTTGGTGACTGTGTGCAAGGTTCCTGCCCCCTCTCTATGCTGGCATTGCACTTTTTAAGAAATTAAAAATAAGTTCTCAAGGGCTACGACTATAGCTCAGTCACTGGAGCACTTGTCTGTCATGCTCAAGTCCCTGAGTTTGACCCCCCTTCGAATGAACCAGGCGCAGTGGCGGCCTGAAGTCCAGTCCTAGGCAGAAGGGTCAGAAGTTCAATGCCATCCTCAGTTAAGTTCAATGTTCCAGCCACACAAAACCTGTTCATTTTTCTTTTTAAAGTTCTCAAGGTAGGTAGGTGTTCTGCCTTTAATCCTAGCACTCAGGAGGCCATGGCTGGAAATCTTATTTAAGCTCAAATCCAGCCTGGGCTACCTAGTAAGTTTCAGGCCAGCCTAGGTTACCTAGGAAAACCCTGTTTCTAAAGGACAAAAGAAGAGCGTACGAGAGAGGGGTTCAAAGAAGAAAGGAAGCAGAGAAAGAAGAAAGGAAGATCATCCCTTTAGGTGAAGCCCCTGAAGGGCCTGTTTGTTCAGCAGCAAACACTGACGAATACACACTGACCAGTCAGTCCCAGACCTGCTCCTTGCCTGGATTTACAAAGTGCCCTGTCTCTCTTCCATGGCTGCTCAGAGTCCTCAGCATGGGTTTCAAGCTGTTTCCCTCAGCTTCTCTCCTCTTGGCATCCTGTCCCATGTTAGAGAATACAGCAGCTTTCCCTTAGCACAAATGGCCTGCGCTGTGGGTTCTGACCCCAGTCTTCTCTAGGTGCCCGTCTCTACCTCCTAAGCACCTCCCCGCTCAGACGGTGCTGGGATTGTGAGTGGGAACAATCACAGTGGCCGTGGTTCTGCAAGAGTGCGCATCTTTCCAGTTGACCATCCCCCCAGCCCCTGACTCTGCCGTAACAAATGGACGAACAAGAAAACGCACTAGAGTCAGAGGAGAAGAGTGCTCGCTGCTCTTGCAGGGGACAGAGTTGGGTTCCCAGTACCATAAGGAGAGCTCACCACTGCCCTTAACTCCAGCCTTAGGGGATCCAACACCGTCTTCTGACCCCATCCTCAGCCAGGCTCACAAGAGGCACATAAATACAAATGCAATACTTCCTTAAAAGGAATAAAAACGTCCTTAACATTGTGTGTGTGTATACATGTACACACACACACACACACACACACACACACACACACACTGCTTTGTTATATATTTTTTTAGACAGCCTAGCCTGGGCTGGCTTCGAATTCACTATGTAGAGCAGGTTGGCCTGGAACTCATAGGTGTTCCTTCTGCCTCTGCTTCCCAAGTGCTGGGATTACAGGTCTGAGCCACCGCACCCTTGAAGCTTGACGCTTCCTAGTCTTCCTCCTCTTCCCCTCCCTCCCTTAGAGATTGCAATCAGCCTGCTTCCCACTGCCTTCAGTTCATGACCTGTACAGAAGCCACCTCAGTGGTTCCATTCAAGAGTGTCTCTGCAGTTCCCACGCCTCAGCCTCTGTCTGGCAGCAGGCACCTTCTGCCTGGCCCTCCCTTTGGATGGGCTGGCCTTCGTCAGTGATTTCCTGGCTTTCTGGTGACTCTTCCCTTTCCCACCCAGCTGGTTCGGGTTGGGAAGATGAGAAAGATAGCCCGCCTCAGGCTTCTCTGCCTAAGGTTCCTCTCTCTCTGCCACACAACCTCCCCCCTACCCCGTCCATGGTTGTACTTTCGACTCCTTCTTTCACGAGTGATAAGGACACTTCTCTCTTTTTCGCCCCTAGGTCTGCTCCTTCTGTTTCTGCCCTCCCCATCTTGCTAGCTGCTGGGGTGTTGGAATGACAAGTGTCACTTGGCAGCTGTCAGCTCTGTTGTCTCACCAGGTATGCCAAGTCCTTCCTGTGTGTAGGGAGTCTCTGCTGAGTTTCAAGCACCCATTGTCTCTGCTTCATTAGGCTTCGATGGGACCAATCCACCGCCTCCTTATTCCACATCCCATTCCATCCCACCTCTCTTTCCTGCCCTCCCTTAGTGGGAGCGGGCTGACCGAGGCCGGGAGCGTGGGCAGGTGGACATGTCGCGTGCCTGGACGGAGCACCCAGATGGGAAGAGCGTGGGCTGGGGCAGATCTGAATTTCTGTCCTGGCCCTGCCACCCAGGAACTGTTGATGTTGGCAAGGATTTAATCTTTCTGAGGCTCAGGCTGTGCGTGTAAGATGTGATAACACCTACTTTAACAGGGCTGTGAATACTACGTGAAGGAGGTACGTGACACCCTGGAGCACGGGCCGGTGGAGCCCAGGAGCATCTCCCACCCTTCTGTGTAGAGCTCAGCAAAGCTCGCCTCCCCCTTTCCCTGTACTGAATGTAGAAGCTGACTGCAACTTTATGTTCCTTAAGTTGGCTTCTATTTTGGGGGTCTTGCTGGTCCCATATAGAGCCCCAAATCAGTTAATCTCTCTTTCCCTCCATCCTATTTATTTTATTATTATGTATATGTATTGTATCCATACGTGTCTATGTGCACAATTACTCGGGTGCCTCAGAGGCCAGACAAGGGTGTCAGAACCCTGGAGCTGAAGTTGCTGGTGGCTCTGAGTGTGAGCCGCCCAACGTGAATGCTGAGAACTGAACTTTAATTCTCTGTAAGAGCAGCAGGCGCTAACCACTGGGCTATCTCTCCAGCCTCCATTCCAGCCCCCTGAGGGAGGAGGCAGGAAACGTACAAAGAGAACCAGGCTGATGGTTTTAGAGAACAGACAGTATCAGAGACGAAGTCACTCAGTATGACCTCAGGTTGTCCACACCTAGTTTAATAACAGACCTTAACAGCTTCTGGAAGCTCCGAGCCACCCGCGGCTGAGTTCATGTCAGGCTGAGTTTCCGCTAAGGCTGTGGGGCCCAGTGTGGAGAGCTGGCCAAGTCTTCCTATGAGGTGGCCTTCCTCTCATTGTTCTCTGGAGGTTCTGGAGCCTTTACAGATGCACGGAGGAGATGAACACTGTCATTTTTTTTTCTTTTACGTGAATTCTTTTGGAAAACACCTTAAAGCTGGTATAGTGTGGTAGTGGGTGTGGCTAATATCCCTGCTCTCTGCCTTGCCTTTCATTTTCCTGTGACTAAATAAGGTGGGTCAGGTTGGAGTAGTCATGGAGACTCCTGTTGTTGGCCTACTGTGTGTGGGTTTCCTGAAGAGACAGGTTTCTGTGGGGGGAGCTTGAGAGCTGTATAGAACAGGAACTTTCTCCCACAGGAGGATGAACATATGCTCTGTAACTATATCCCAGCATGCCTCTGGCCCTCAGGGCTGCAGCTGGATACTCGCTTCCCCAGACCGGAGAGAGACAAGTGGTAGTCAAGGAGGCACAATGGTTAGTTTTAACTGTCAATCTGGTGCGACCTAGTCTCTTCTGAGAAGTTTCAGTGAAGAGTTGTCTACACTGGGTTGACCTGTGACCATGTTTGTGGGGGATTGTCTTACTGTGGGAAGTCCCTGCCCAGTGTGGGTGACAGCAATCTTCGTTAGGGTTTCCGCTGCTGTGATAAAAACACCGTGACCAAAAGCAATCTGGGGTGGAGAGGGTTTGTTTCAGCTTATGGCTGTACCCCAGGATGAAGGGAATCCAGGGTAGGGTCCCAAGGCAGGAACCCGAAGACAGGAACTGAAGAAGAGGCCATGGGGGAGCACGGATCACTTTTTGCTCTCTGTGGCTTGTTCAGTTAGCTTTTGTATACACTTCCAGAACCCCCTGCCTAGGGATGGCACTTCCCACAATGAGCTGGGCTTCCCTGCCCCAATTATTAATTACGAAAATACACTGCAGGTTTGCCCACAGTCCAATCTGGTAAGTGAATTTTCTCAACCCAGGTCCCTCCTCCCAAACACTTTTAGCCGGTGTTAGTTTCCATAACATTAGCAACACAATTCTCCCAGCATGGGTTCCTACACTGCACGAGGGGGCGAGAACGTGACCGGCAAGCACGCATGTGCGCATGCGCACATTCATCCCCCTCGGTGGTCAGCTGTTAGAAGTTCCCGCCCTGACTTCTGCACCACGATGGACTATCAACCGGAAGCGGAAACAAACCCTCCACTTCCCAACTGCTTTTTGTCTGGATGTTTCATCGCAGCGACAGAAATGAAACCAGAAAAGAAGGTAAGTATGCACTTACGAGGAGTGTGTTCTAATACACTGGAGGCAGAGGAGCCTTAAGGACATGGGTCTGAAGACTCTGCCGGGGCACCCCGTCTATGGTGGGGTGACAGTGAGAAGGATGTTAGCTGCTGTTTTATGGATACCCCGATCCTTCCCGGGGCGGTTCTGAGCATGCAAAGCATGATGGGAAACTTCCAGCAAGATCCTGTTAACTGGACCTGGCCAGTCTAGGCTGGAGGGCGGTGCTGACACAGAGAATCGTAGAAGATATGAGGACCCTCCAGGGTGGGAGTGCGTCCACCCGAGAAGCATGGAAGAGTAGGCAAAGAAAGGAGAGCCTTGGGCTGGGGAGAGGGTCAGGCGTCAGAGTCTGAGCTCAATTCCCAGCGCTCAGGAGGGATCTGGTGGGTGCATACTAGCTAGCTTAGCTCGCTTGGTAAGTCCACGCCAGCGAGAGACCTTGTCTGGAGAAAAAAAAAAAACAGACAAGTAGAGGGTACCTGAGGAACTGCACCGGACAGCTTGCCCTCTGGAGCACTCACGTACGCACGCACACACGCCCTGCACCCTCCACTAAAGGGGACCATTGCTGAAGGTGTGACCCAGGACAGGAGTGGGACGGATGAGTGGAAATATATCAAACATGGCCTCAGGGAAGGAGAACCAGACAGAGATGGTCAGAAGGCCAAGTTTGAGGGGTGTGGGTAGCAGCTGAGTTTTGAGTCGGGTAGAGATGAGGCTGGGCTAGCTAGTCAGGCAGAGCTGAGAGGCAGTGTAACATGTGGGTCAGGGACCGGGAAATGTGCTTCCTGGGCTGAGGCTTTTGCTGGGGTGGATTGCAAGGCTTTTTGCATTTCAGGCAAGCCCTCTGCCCCTTCACTAATCCCCAGTCTATCTGAAATTTTAATACTTGGCCACTGAATGCCAAGACTGAAAGTTGCCATTTTTAAGGTCAAGATGTCCACAGTAGGGAGAGTGTTTGTGGTTGGCTTTAGTTGGGTAGTTCTTACAGAAAATGCAAGTAGTTTAAATGTCACTATTTTAGGGGTAACTGTCCTGACTGAATAAATGAACAGGGAAACTAGGGGTTGAGCTCAGTAGGTGGATAAATAAACCCTATGTGGTTGCTGGGTCAGGCTTGTAATCCCAGCTCTCGGGAGGGAGAGGCAGGAAGATCAGGAGTTCAAGGTCATCCTCAGCTACGTAGGGAATTCAAGATGCTCTGTGTCAAAGGACTAGAAAGAGGGAGAGAAGGGAAGGGGAGGGGCGTCGGTGGCTCAGGCCTGTCCCTGTAATCCTAGCACTTGGGAAGCCAAAGCAGGAGAATTGCCCTGAGTCCCAGGCCAGCCTGGACTACAGAGTGAGATATTATCTCAAAAAGCAAATAAACAACAGACACGAATGTGGAGTCAGCTCAACAGTTGCTATGGGAACTCGAGGACCCGAGTTCTCGCCCCCAGAGTCCAGGGTGGGAAGAGAGGGCTGACTCCTAAAAGTTGTCCTCTGAGCTCCACACTATGCCAAACAGATGTGCCAAAGAGTGTGAGCCTGGCCCTCAGCCTCAAGAGCCCTCTCCTCGGACGATGAACGTTCAGGTGGGGCGGTGGTTCACCAGGAAGCTGACTGATGGCAAGTAATGTCCCCTGTGCAGGGCTGTGGCAGCCCAGTGCACAGCCTCTGAGTTTGGGGCCACTGACTTGTGATCTTGACCACATCTTTCAGTCTTACTTCTCTCTCATGCCTGGACCCTTGTTCCTGAGAACACACAGGGAGGCAAAACTCGATGCTAAAATGTGCACAGCTCTTGGTTGGAGTCAGGAGCTCTTATCAGGTAGGGCTTCTGGAAGCTGAAGGAGAGATCTCCAAGGCATAGAACCTTCTGTGTGCCTCTGTGTGAAGCACACATATACCATGCCCTCAAGCTTTGGCTACTGTCCCCTCAAAGACCGGCATCTATGATCTTGTTCTGTCAGATGGGAAATCCTTGTGGACACCACACCTATCCGCAAGTCTACCAGCTCCCTAGCTCCAGGTAGTTTGCCCAGACTGGGCTACGCTGTTAGTGCTGGCTTCAGGACATTGGGATCTCTCAGATACTGTCCCTCTCCAGATGTTAATGTCTGCCTGAAATCCCAGGGAAGGCAGAGTCCCAAAGAGGTCATCTATTTCTCCTTCCTTCCTGTCAAGGCCACACCTCAGCTCAGCCAGACGGAGGTCTCTTCTCCAGGTAGCTTGTTCTAGCCCTTAGCAAGCCTGTCACCAGGATGCAGCTATGATGAACCTGTTTCTGCCTCCTGAGTCTAAAGGATGCACC
This sequence comes from Micromys minutus, assembly GCF_963924665.1. Classification (NCBI taxonomy): domain Eukaryota; kingdom Metazoa; phylum Chordata; class Mammalia; order Rodentia; family Muridae; genus Micromys; species Micromys minutus. The sequence continues at coordinate 11,966,424 of NC_137975.1, read as the reverse complement.
ACTATCCTGCTTGGACTTTTAATAACATCTCTCTCTCTCTCCCTTTCTCTCTCTCCCTCCCTCTCTCTCTCTCTCTCTCTCTTCCTCCCTCCCTCCCTCCTTCCCTCCCTCCCTCCCTCTCTCTCTCCCCTCCCTCCTTCCCTCTCCTTCTCTTCCTCTCTTTTTCTCCCTCCCCCTTCCATCTCTCCCTCTCCTTCTTCCCTCCTCCTCTCTCCCTCCCCTTCCATATCCCTTCCCTTCTCCTCTCTCCCTCTCCCTTCCCCGCTTTCCCTCTCTTTTCTTCTCTCCATCTCTCTTCCCCCTCCCTCCATTTTTATCCCCCTCTGTCTCTCTCTCTCTCACCCTTCCTCTCTCCCTCTCCTGGGCTGTGTAAGCCACAGCGGGTTGGAGATCAGAGGCCACCTTGTAGGAGTTCCCTCCTTCTACTACGTGAATCCCAGATAGTGCGCCCCAGGCTTGAGGGCAAGCACCTTTACTCACTGAGCTGTCTTAACAGCCTGCCAAAGGAGGTTTTAGTTACCCACCTCTTGAAAATCGGCTAGCATGTTTGGAAAATCATCGCCTTTTCTAGGTGAGGGCAGAGAGCATGAAGGGCATCCACATGCAACAGGCAGGCAGGAGCTCTGAGTTTGGTCCAGGGCTCTGCGTATTCCAGGAGTGACCAGGTATTAGCAAGGAAGAGTGAAGGAGCCAGACAGACTCCTGGGATGCGCACCTGCTCCTCTTATCCAGCTCCCTGTGTTGTTACAGATTTACTGTGTCTTTCACTGTGTGTCTCTCTATAGGTATCCGCATGTGAGTTCTGGTGCAAGTGGGGCCAGAAGGTTGGGAGCCCCCTGATGGGGATGCTGGGAACTGAACTCTGGTCCTTTACAAGAGCCGCAAATTCTTGTCCTGGTGATAAGATGAGACAGGAGACTAGTTCCTCTGCCATTTTCTCCAGATTGCAGGGCACCAGAAAGGCCCGTGAAGTTTGGGGCACCCAGACAGGGGATTGCATGTAGCCCCCATTTCCACAGAAGATACCTTTCCAAGATCCCCAGTAGCTGGCTGATTTTATAGATAGTCTGACTCCATGAGATCATACTTTCTTCTACGAAGGACTATGATAGGTTTGACTTACCAAGATGAGGCACAGTAAGAGATTAACCCATGAGATGGGCCAATGGGTGAAAGCTGCCAAGACTGACAACCTGAATCTGCTCCTCAGGACTCAAATGGTAGGTTCTAGCCTAAGGACCCTGACACCAGAACCCACCTACTCCAGAAGTTGTCTTCTGACTGTCACACAATGTCATGATATGTCTATGCCCCCCATAAATAAATATACATAATAAAAAATTTAAGGCTATTAACACCTATGATTAATAGTAGGAGAAACCAGTGATACTTTATACTGTAATGGAAAGGTCTACAAAGGGGCTGGGGACATAGCTGAACTGGTAGAACCCTTACCTACCATGCCTGGAACTCTAGGGCTGATCTCCCGGTGCTTGTCTATAATCCCAGACCGAGGAGATAGAGGAAGGAGGGTTAGAAATACAAGGTCATCATCCTCTGCTACAAATGAGGTTGGAGACTAGCCTGGGCAACAGACCAGCTCAACAAAGAAGGAGGTTGTACAGACGTTACTTCTCTCTTCCTCTCTTTCAATGTATCCTACCATATCATGGTCACTCTGCTGCTTGGCTGTTTGAGGCAGGGTTTCTTTCTGTAACCCTGTCTGTCTGTCTTGGAACTCACTCTGTAGACCAGGATAGCCTGCCTCTGCCTCCTGAGTACTGGGATTAAAGGTGTGCACCACCACTGCCTGGCTTTCCTCTTATTGTTGGATGAGGGAGAGAAAAACACACAGAGAATGGTGGATTTAAATATGGCATGTGATCTTTGAACTTCCACCCCCAGCACACAAACAAAAAGATGATAAAAAATATAATTTAAAAGAGAAAAGATGGAGCTGGAGAGATGGCTCAGTGGTTAAGCACATATTGCTGTTGCAGAGGTCACAAGTTCAGTTCCTAGTACCCTAGTCAGGCAGCTCACACAACCTCCCAGAACTCAGGTTCAGGGGATCCAACACCTTCTGGACTGTAAAAGCTCCTGCATTTGGGTGCACACACCCCACACCTCCCCCCCCCCCCCCGCTGCCAGACACATAGTTACAAATACATCTTAAAAAAAAAAAAAGACGAGCAAAGAGGGGACAGGGAAGATGGCTCCGCCATAGCACAGAGATGCGTCCCAGACCCCAGCGCTCCCATGAAAGCCCAAGGGAATGGTGTCACACCCGTAACCCTAGTGCTGGAGAAGCAAACAGGATGAGCGGGTTAATCAGTGAGCAGGATGCTTACAAGAGAGACACCTGAAACCTACCCCAGCCCTCCCCATACATGTGCACATACACCTGGATACATACGAACACACAGGCACATGCACACACTTTCCACACGCACAGAAAGAACAATGATCAAGGTAACAGGAGTTCATTTGTGTGAGCCATGATTCACTGTGACTGGTGTCCTTAAAAGGGACGATCAGGACACACACATGTGCCAGCCAAGCAGAGTAGTCCCAGGAGAAACCGATTCCGCTGACACCTTGATCTTGGAATTCTAGCCCCCTCAATGGTCTGACGATGACTCTCTATGGATAAAGCCACCCACCCTTCAGCTTTTTGTTACGGCTGTCAAAATTACCGTCTTGTGATGCTGTAACCAAACATCAGAGGAATCGAACTTCCAGGGAGGAGAGGTATGTTTAGTCCACAGGTGTGGGGGCTCAAGTCCAAGGTCAGACCATGTTCCTTTGTTTGGGCATTTGACGAGGGTGCTTGGTGATTATGAGGGGCGAGCATGTCAAAGTGAGCAGTCACATGTCCAGCCTTGGACAGAGCAGAAGATTAGGTATGATCCCAGAATTCCCTTCGGGACACATTGCCAATGACCACTGCACCACCTGCCAGGCTTCACTTCCTAAAGGTTCCACTTCAAGCCCAACACCCGGGGTCACTGGGTAAAGCGAAGAGCTGAGCTCAGATACCAACCACCCATGTAAAAGCCCGTTTTGATGGCGTGCGAGCCTGTATCCTGGAGCTGCCGAGGTGACAGGAGACTCCCTGAGGGCTGACTGGCCATCTATGTCTGATTGTCACACTCTGACACCGAGAGAGCCTGCCTCCTGAACAAGGTGGATGGGTCCTGCAGACGACACCTAATGTCTTTGGTGTGCGTGAACATGAAGAACACATATATCCATACATGTGTGTGCCCGAGTGAACCCATCACTTCCGTGGGGACGGTGCTGCGGATGCTGCCTGTGCCTGCAAGCTCTGTGGACTGCTAGGTCGGGTTCTGAGGCTCCAGAGTCTCTCTCTCCTCACCTGTGGTTATATGTCACACCAGGGCTGTTTACCCCACCCAGGGGCCTTGGGTGGGGCTGACTCTGAGTTCTATGAATGTTTGACAGTTGGTGTTTATATGTAAAAAAAAACCCAAAAAACCAAAAAACCCAAAATCAAAAAAAATAATCTGTCTTCTCTGTAGAGCTTGAATCTAGAGGGATCATATTCTCATAATCCACGGGGCAGCAGATTTTCCATGGTTTCGTGGTTTGTGTGTGTGTGTTGTGTGTGTGTGCGTACGCAGGTGTTAAGGTCACACACTGATGTTGGATATTTCCCCGAGTGACTCTCCACCTTATTCTTGGAGAAATGTCTGTCACAGAAGGTGAAGAAAACTGTTTCAGCCAGGCTGCCTGACCAGCAAGCTCTGTGCTTTACCCGGCTCCCCTTTGCCAGCTCTGGGATTGTATACACACTACCACATTTGTCTTTTATGTTGGTCCTGGAGGATTGAACTCAGATCCTCACACTTGCAAGGTAACCACTGCACTCACAGATGAACTCTCCGGCCCCTGTTCTCGGGTCAACAGCAGCCTCTGACTGATTCGGCGGTGGGAGCAGACGGCAAACCTCCCAGACACCGTGCTCCGGATTGATCCTGTCGAAAAGTCAAAGGTGTAGAGTTCTCAGGGCCAGGGACGGATCGGAGGGAGCTTGCAGTTGTGTGTGTGCTAAGTCGTGGTGAGAATAGTGTCCTCAGCTCAGGCTGGCTTCCAGAGCAAACTCGTGTTTGTCCACCCCTAGAGGGCATCCAGAACACATGCCTGGATGTTCTCTGTGTCAGCTATGACCTGCAGTTTCTACTTCGAAGTTGTCCTGTATGGTGAAGTACGACTTTGAGCCATGCCACCTTGAGTCACTTCGTAGACAACCATTAAAATCTGAAGCGCCACCCTGTAAAAAGCTGAATTTAGGGAGGATTTATGCTGAAGTGGGAAAAGGCTGACCATTCTAGAACTCTCTAGGTTGGCCTAAGGACCTGCTCTGGATCCTTGAATTATAACATAATATCTTTCTGTATACTTTCACACTGCAGTGACTGTAACATCATTAATGAGGTTTTACACACACACACACACACACAGACACACACACGCACAGCTTAACAAAGATGGAAAATGCCAAATTCCTTTTGACAGGCAGCCAGGAGCCCAGCCTCTCCCCTGGCTGAACAGAGGGCCCATTATGCAGGAACACGATTTTCTCAGGGTTCGGAACCATTACCTCAGCCTTGATGTAATAACATTGTTCAGCTTCAGAGGTGTATTTATTTTGGTTGAGAGTTCAGATGGTTTAGCATTAGCCCGGAGATTGAGCAAAACCCGGACAAAGCCATTGAGGTTGGAAACGAGCCACTTTGCCGGTTTCCCTCCTGAGAACAAAATTACTTCCGATGGAGTTGATCCTGAAGCAAAAGGGTCGCCTCTGGCTGGTGTATGGTGTGTGTGTGTGTGCATGTGCATGTGGTGGTCAGAGGTCAGCCTTGGATGTCATTCTTTGTGTACATCAATTTACTTTTTAAAATTTTAACAATAATGGGATATGTGTGCATGAGTGCGTGCGTGTGTGCACACATGCATATGTGTGTTTTTATGTGTGAGTGTGCATGTGTGTCTGTGTATGTGAGCATGTGTGTGTGCATCTGTGTGTGTATGTGTATGTGCATGTGTGAGCATGTCTGTGTTCATGTGTGCATGTGTGTGTATGTGAGCATGTGTGTGTGCATCTGTGTGTATGTGTATGTGCATGTGTGAGCATGTCTGTGTTCATGTGTGCATGTGTGTGTGCATCTGTGTGTATGTGTATGTGCATGTGTGAGCATGTTTGTGTTCATGTGTGCATGTGTGTGTATGTGAGCATGTGTGAGTGCATCTGTGTGTATGTGTATGTGCATGTGTGAGCATGTCTGTGTTCATGTGTGCATCTGTGTGTATGTGTATGTGCATGTGTGAGCATGTTTGTGTTCATGTGTGCATGTGTGTGTATGTGAGCATGTGTGAGTGCATGCATGTTGCACATGAGCAGTCAGATGACAGATTTTGGAGTCAGTTTTCTCCTTCCACTTTCACATGAGTTCTGGAGACTTTAGGTCCATCTTGCTAGCCCCGCCCATTTTTTGAGACTGAGTCTCTCATTGGACTAGAGCGCTTGGATTTTAGTTGACTTTGCCTTCCCCAGCTAGGATTACAATCATGCACCAAACATCACACTCAACCTTTTAAATGTGGGTTCAGGGAATTGAACCCAGGCTCCCCATTCTTACAAGACAGAGAGACACTTTGACAACTGAGCCATCTGTCCAGCCCTTACCTCAGTGAATAGATTTTAGAAACTATTTAGTTTTCTTTCTAAGGTTGTTGGTTAAATTCCGTATGGGCTGGGTGGGTGCTGAGTGAGTAAAGGCCCCGTCCGCCAGTGAGGGTGTAAGAACCTAGAATGGAAGGCAGACCAAACCTTTGTAATCCCCTTCTCTTTAAAGAAGTACACGCTGGGGAATGTCCATGGCAGACAGACCCTCTTCTGCACACGTGGTGGGAATGCCCACGACATATCTAGTACAAATGTACCACTGTGCCCGGATCCTGGAAGCTGGTAACCGGTGCACGGGACACATGGCTACCCTTCACTTGGCACTGGCATGGGGTAGCTTGTGATAACAGACTAAACTCTTGGATGTAATCATCATTGCTCTGCCCCCTTCATCCTCTCTAGACGAGCCAATAAACAAAGCAGGAACAAAGAGGGCAGGGACAGGGCAGGATGCGGAGAGGTGGGGCTGGGAGGGCACACCCTGACCACTGACAGGAAGATGACGTCACCTCCATGTAGGAGAGGATAATTAGAAAAGTTTGGGTGAAGGTCTCTGTGTGGAAGGGAGACTTTGGGCAGTTCTTCCTCAGTTGGGCCCTGGAGCATGAGAAGCCTTATACACAAGGCTTGGCCTCTAAGGGCTTGCCTGGGGCACAGCTCTGCCACAGTCGGGCAATCCCGAAGATTAGATGCTGACACCACTACACACAGACATCCCGCTGCAGTGTCTCAGAACTGAGCTCTGTGGGGGCGAATCTAAGGCTCCCTCTAGGCCAGGGCTTTCCAACACTAGGTCTCCTTACCTGGAGCTTAGATCCCTCTTTAGATTGATATTGCACTTTTGATAACTGTTTCTCTTTGTGATATTTAAGTATGCAGTCTTCAGTGTCCAGTGGACATTTCAAACTGCCAAGTCATTTGACAGAAAATAAGGAGGCTTCAGCCTACCTGAGAAAACCCGAACTCCAGGTTCAAGGAAAGACCTGTCTCAGAGGAATGGGCAGAAGGACCATGCGCGCACACACACACACACACACACACACACACACACACACACATACATACACACACACACATACATACACACACACATACATACACACACACATACACACACATACATACATACATACACACAAACATACATACACACATACATACACACACATACACACACATACACACACATACACACACACATACACACACATACACACACACATACACACACACACACACACACACACACACACACACACACACACACACAGAAGTGGCCACACTCTTCCTGAGGTGCCAGCACTCTTCTTTCCACTCTTGATTGTACTGAGAGACTTTAAACAAAGGACTTATGCCTTAATGAATCCAGACTTTTCCCTTTTGCTCCTCTCATGCCTATGGAGGAGACAGCCATATCAGTCAAGCAGTAGAGTATAGACAACACCCAGGGATGTGGTACTGACCCATGACTCTGACACCCTTCAAGAGAGCATGCTTCAGAGCCATGATCAGACACAGGCTCCACTTTCTCCACTCCGAGCAGCCCTGGCTGGCACCTGAGTGATGTAGTCATGTGTTTCTGGCATGGGGACTTCATCTGGGATGCACTTGGCTCCACAGTGGCTCTTAAATCCTAGGGCAAGAGCTACTAGCTCAGAACCCACAGAACAATGAGTCTCTCCTTACCATCTTGGGGTATTTTTACTGAGCAGGAGCAGAGCAGCCTGTTTTGGGGGAATGACCCTCGGTATTTGAAGGTACAATGGGAGAACCCCTTTTGGCTACACATCCGCTCTAGCTCTGCCCTTGTGTGCTCTCCTGTGTGGTGACGCTACTGGGAGTCCCTGGCTGACCCAAATGCTCCCCCACCATATTTCCCACTTGTAAGAGGAACACCAGCCTCTGCTGATAGCTCGGGCAAGTCCTTTGCTTCTGCTACAACCACTATTCCAGCCTTTGTCTCTGCCCCGTCCTGCCTGCACCCCTGTTCTCTCTCAGCACTCTGGTCTGGCTTCCTCCTTCTTTGCACTCCCACCTCTGCAGGCCTTAAGTGCTCAGGCTTGGCCATCATCTTCCCTCCATTTACACATCATGCTGGTGAACTCATTTTGCCCCCGGCTCCCAAGACCATTCTGGATGCTGGCAGCTCCCACACTTGTTAGACCTTTGCCCTGAATCCCAAACTTTAATATCTGCTTCCTGTTCAGCAGCCAGTATAAAGCCACCAAATTCAGGCCAACATACTTGAACTTATATTGCCCCTCCCCATCTTTCTGACTTTTTGGGGGCTATCACATCTGGCTGTGGTCTCAGCCCCATCATCAGATTTTTCTTTGCCTTTCCCTTTTAAAAAAAAATTGAAAAATGTTATATTTTACTAGGCACAATGGAATTCACCTTTAATTCCAGCACTTGGGAGGCAGAAGCTGGGGGTGGGGTTCTCTGTGAGTTCAAGGTCAGCCTGTTCTACATAAGTGAGTTCCAGGCCAATCAGGCTTTATATGTAGTGAGACTCAGTCTTAAAAAGTTACATTTAAGAAATGTTCTGAGTGAAAGCGTGTGCACGTGCATGCGTATACCATAATATGCATGTGAAGGTCAGAGGACAGCTTGTCAGTTCTCTGTCCCCACTATGTGGGACTTAAGGGTTAAATTAAGACCATCAGACTTTATAGCAAAGCACCTTTACCCACTGAGATCTCTCAGGTGCCCTCCCTTCCCTCTTTGGAGCCAAGGTCTCTAGCCCAGGCTGGAAGGGTGGCCTTGAATGTCTGATCCTCCTGCCTTTACCTTCCCCAGTAATGGGATTACAGGTGTGAGTCTCCATACATTTAAGCTGTGTTGAGAATCAAACAGGACTCCTCAGATGTTAAGGAAGTGTTCTACCTACTGAGCTAGTGTGCCTTGGGGTGCTTGTGCCAAGACACCCACAAAGAGACTGGCCCTCGCCCACTGAAGCAGTTTGCTGCCTCTATCCCTTTTGTTTTGTTTCTTCTTGCTTTTAGCCGGGGCCTCAGGACACAGCTTATGCTGACCTGTAACTTGAGATTCTCTGCCTCAGCCCTCTGGAAAGCTGAGGTTACCGATGCTCCACCAAGCCCAGAGCATCCACCTGCTTTCTCTGAGTTCCTTTATGCCCACAACCAATCAATCAGCAAGCCCATCAGCACGGCCCCCGAGTAGGGGCCAAATCCAGCCACTTCTCATCAGTCTATTTGGACGAACCCCCTGTCTCTCACTGGATTATTGCAACAGTCCGTAGCTCAGAGCCCTCTCTCCCCTCCATTCCCACCTGCAGCCAGAGTGATCTCATTGGGCAAATCAAAGCTCGGAAGTCCTTGACAAGGTCTTGAACACCTTCCCATTACCCATAGAACGAAACTCAGGTTCCTTTCCAGGCCTTGAGTCCATTCTGCTTATTGGGTTTTTTTTCCCCAATAAAAATGTTGTTGCTGTTGTTTATTTGTGTGGGTGGAGGTGAGGGTGCGTGTGAACGCTGTGGCATGTGGTTAGAAGTCAGAAGGCAATTCCTTGGGAGCTGGATTACTTTTTTCACCATGTGGGGCCGAGGACCTTGAACTCAGGCTGTCAGACCTGGTGGTGAGTACCTTCACCCGCTGAACCACCTCGCAGGCCCTTATTCTGTTTCTTATTTTCTGATTGTTCTCCTGTTTTCGTGGGAACAGCATTGTCTCAAGCTAAATGTCTCTATGTATCCCAAACTGGGTTTCAAGGTCTGTCCTTTTGAGCGTTCTGTCTCAGCAAAGAGGATGCCCAGTTTGCTCTTTTATGTGTTCCTTGTTTCTATTGCTTGAGACAGAGATGTGGTGGCTTTTACTCCAGTAAACGTCTTGTAAAACCAAGACAGAAACCGAGAAGGGACATGGGTCTCATATGGCCGCGCAAGCATCTCGCCTGGCTCACCATCCCAAAGTCTTCAATAGGAAGAGGGGCATGAAATCCTGAGGCGTAGAAACTCACAGAGGCAGAAGTGTGGCATGTCTATCCCAGGCCTTCACTGGCCTTGATCAGAAAGGAATTAAAAATGCTCACTGCCACTCATGGTGGGGTCCTGGGCTCCTCCAGGGACTCTGATGTACTGCTCCCGAGCTCTCTGGCCGTGTGACCCTGCCTAGCCCTCATTTTCCACCTACCTTCCTGCCTGCTCCCCTCCCGAGTCCCAATTCTCCCCAACTGGGTGCCTGTCCCTCATCCTCAGCTTGAGGTCTCTGTGAAGCACTGAAAGCTTGCGTCTGGCTCCCTGGAGTGAAAAATTCTTCATGTCAAGAATAAATGCACAAGGTAGTGGAGCCAGTGGCCCAGGCTGGCCGGGAAGCTCAGAAGTCATCACGACCCTATTCTACCCTTTTGAAGAGCGCTGTCTCGAGACCCTGGCAGACAGACATTCCTCCTGACCCTGACTGGCTGGCTTCTACCTCTGCCAAGGTCACGCCAACCCTCAGAATGTCCCAGGGATCTCTACCCACAGCCCCGTTTCTTCTCTTTCTCTCTGCGAACACCGCATTAGCAAGACCTCTCCTACGCCTGGGCCTTCAGGGTGACCCAAGGCTGCCTGCCTGGCTGGCAGATATCTGATCTTCAGGCAGGCCAGGGTCACGGTCGCCAGTACTGTGTACAGTGTTCTTTACCTAGATGCCAGGTTCTTCACACAAGCGTGTAATGAGTTAAAGTGTGTGGTTTGGGGCTGGGGAAGAAGTTTGGGGGTGTGGGGGGAGGTGAGAAACTTTCGCCTTGTTAGTCCAGGGATTGAGTCCCAGAGTCTATGTGAAAAAAAAAAAAAACTTAGGCATCATAGTGAAGCAATGAACCCTGGGAGTCACTGAGCAGACAGCTTAGTCTACAGGCCAGTGAGAGACCCTGTCTCAGAAAGCAACGTAGATGATGCCCGAGAAGTGGTGCCTGAACATGACATTGGGCTTTATATATCCACGCATAGCTGTATACACAAAACAAAGGTGCATGCTGGGAAGACAGATCGGGGGTCAGAGTGAGCCTTAGTCACGCCGAGGGCCCAGAAGCCAGACCGTTTCCTCATGGAGCAGGCAGTGGGTGACCACTGCTATGTGTGTCTGAATCGCTCTGCATCTAATTTCCAGATGGTTAATGAGCCCCAGTATCAAATGGTATGACTGCCTTATGCACACACCCACAGGATGGTAACACAGGGTCTGCCTGTGGGTCTGGTGAGAACCAAGGGCTGGCAGGATTGTGTTTAAATGGAGTGCACTTCCTGACTCTCTGCTGCTAGTTTTGAGGCAGCAGAAAGTTGTACGAGAAGGCTTAGGCAAGCTAAGAGAGACAAGAGTAAAATCTGTGTTCACGTTCTGTATTTTTCTTTCTTTGAGAGAGAGAGGAGAGAAGGGGAGGGGAGAGAGGGGGGTTTCTCTGTGTAGCCCTGGCTGTCCTGGAACTCAATCTGTAGAGCAGGCTGGCCTCAGACTCACAGAGATCCTCCTGACTCTGCCTCCTGAGTGTTGAGATTAAAGGTGTGAGCCATTATTTCCTGGCTATGTTTTGTGAAGTTGTAAAAGACAGGGTGGCTCAGGCTGGCCTCCAACTCACTATATTGCCTAGAGTGACCTTGATCTCTTTATTTCTGTGCCTTTACTTCACAGGTGCTGTGATTATAGGGGTGTACCACTTGGCTACCTCACTTTGTACTAAGGGTTGAGTGCAGGACCTTGTGCCTGTTACACAAACATTCTACTGGGCCACATCCTTAACCCAGGATCTATTATGATTCACGTCCTCGCTTTGTACCTAATCCTTGCCTCCTCTTCTTCCCGCCCACCTCTTTCCTTCTTCTGGATAGATACATCAAGGCAAGACCTCAGATCCTCATATCTGTGGGAACCTCTGGGCGGTCCCTGGTAGACAACGGAGTATTGATGATGCTGGACCCTGGGCTCTTAAATACTTTTTATTTGAGTCATTTGTTAATTAATTTTGAAATTTTTATTTTCTGTGTGTGGGTATTTTGCCTGCGTTTATGTCTGTGCACCATGTGGGTACCTGGTGCTGCTGAAGCCAGAAGATGTCAGATCCCCTGGAACCGGAGTTAGAAGGTTGTAAGCTACCATGCCGATGGTAGGACTAGAACCCAGATTCCCTGGAAGAGCAAGTGTACCCATCACGCCATTTCTCCAGCATCTTACTTATTTTTGAGAGACGATTTCACGATGTATCCCAGGCTGGCCTGAAACAGAGAAATCTGCCTGCTTCTGTATTATAAGTGCTGGGATGAGCAAGTACAACCATACTTAAAATGTAAAAAAGATTTAAAATTACATGTATTATGTATGTATATACGTATGTATGTACGTATGTTCAGGTGTGTGTAGCACTGAAGTCAGAGTCAGCTCTTCCCCCCTGTGTGGGTTCTGGGGGGTTGAACTTGTCTCTAGACTTGCTTTACAAGCATCTTTACATGTCCTGACCATGCTTAATTGAGTCTGAGAATCTTTTACCAGTTGAACAGAAAGCATAAAATACATGTTCGTGTCTCAATGGGCCAGAACTGCAACATTGTACCCCCCGAATCAAGGAGGGAATGTCTGATTAGATAGAAACACACTTAACCATTTAGAAAAACCTGGTGTTCAAGCCTTTCCATTTCCCTCTTCTCTCTAACTGTAAACTGGTACAGAGGGAGGAGGGCCTTCTGTAGAACCGTATGTCCTAGGCATTCCTCTTTCTTGAGCTCTAGGCCTGGAGAGGGAAGAGGGCAGTTGTATGAAGGAGATGCCTGTCCAGTGATCAGTCCAGCGTAAAGGCCACAGATGGAGAGGAACTGAAACTAATATCATTTTAGGCACCTATTGGGAGGCTGGGGCTCTGGGAAATGAAGCCTGTGTCAATTTTTGCCCTTCATTCCCTCCCTCCTCCTCTTCTTTCTTCTCCTCCTCCTCCTCTTCCTCCCCTCCTCTTCTTCTTCTTCCTCCTCTTCCTCCCCTCCTCTTCTTCTTCTTCCTCCTCTTCCTCCTCCTCCTCCTCTTCTTTTTCTGAGAGGGTTTCTCTGTATAGCCTGAGCTGTTCTGGAACTTGCTCTGTGTAGACCAGGCTGGTTTCAAATTCATAGAGAGATCTGCCTGCCCAGAGTACTCACAAGTACTGAGATTAAAGATGTGTACCACCATTGCCTGCCCCTCCCATCTCAATTCTAATGGAACAAAATAAGATGGACGCTGTCTGCATGTGCAAGTATATATGTGTACACACACACACATACACACACACACACACACACACACACACACACACACACACACTAAACCTTAGGGCATGAGAACCAAGTACAGCCACACAGCCCCTGCAGGGTGTGAAACACAAGGCCCTTGGCTAGAAGGTGAGTTTGGCAGGGTTGGGCTCAGCTACCTGACATTCATGCTCCGAGCGCTGGCAGAGAAGTCACTGCTGCGATAAAATGGCACCAGCCTACATTATGGTAGGACAGCTCAGTGGCTGTGTGGAAGGAGCTGAAGGTTGGTCCAGGGCACAGGAGATGGACAGTTTGGGTCTGGAGCTGGATCATTAGGTCCCTAGCCACTGGGTCAGCTCATCCCTCTCTCCCTCTCCCCTCCCCTCCCCTCCCCCTCTCGTGTATATATATGTGTGTGTGTGTGCGTGAATGCCCAAGTATACATGTGCAGGTCCCCTCCTCTGTGCATGTAAGTACAGAGGCCAGCCTGACTTTGTCCTTTTCTATTGTTCTTTTGAGACAGGGTCTCTCACTGAAGCTAGACGGGCAGAGCAGTGTGTCTCCAGGTTTCTCCGTCTCTACCCTCCTGGTTCTAGAACTGAGGTTATATGAGCAGTGTGGCCATGTCCGGCTTTGCATGTGGGTGCTCGAATCTGAACTCAGGTCCTCACACTCATGCAGAACGTGCTCATGCCCATGGAGCCATCTTGGGTATCCCTTCCCCATCTGTTTGTCTGTAGAGGCAGGGTGTCATGGAACTTACATTGGCCGCAAACTCCCTCAGTAGCTGAGGTTAGCCTTGAACTTCTGACCCTCCTGCTTCTACCATGTTAATGCTATGATTACAGACCTGTCATTGTCACACCTGACTAGTTCATTCTCTGTACTGAATGAACAGAGAGGAGTTCTGTGCTACAGAGAATTGGTGATTAGCAGTTTGAAGTGGGCTACTGACCAATTGCAATATTTAGTGGCTCTTTAAAAAAATATATATCAACTTGGACAGTCATTCCCAGGGGCCTGCTGTGGAAATATTTCCCGAGTGTTTAAAGCACATTAAATCCCATTTGCACCCAGCTAGTGCTGTTAGGGAAGCCAAGGAGTGCTTTCTCCAAGCCCGTTCCTTCTAGGTTCTGGGGTCTCCCGCACACAGTGTTTTTGGGTGGTTCTCAATAGTAAGTAGTGGGACTTGCTTGGGTTTGGGCTCAAGAGCAGAGAAAACCAGCTCAAAATTGACAGTCTAGATGACAAGTCTGTTAACGAAAAAGACCTCTGTGAGTTCGAGCCCAGCCTCGTCTGGTACATTCCTGGCCAGCTTAGGCTACATGTGAGACAGTGAGGGTCTGTCTAGATAGGGCAGTGGACATAGCTCGGTTTGTAGAGTGCTCAGTGACTGTGCAGGAAGTGTTGGCTTCGATCACCAGCATCACGTGAACGAGGAATGGTGGCCCATTATTCCTGTAATCCAGTACATGGGAGCCAGGAACAGAAAGATCAAAAGTTCAAAGTCACCCTAAGCAACTTATTGAATTCAAGGTCAGCCTGGGCTGTATGACACCTCATCACAAAAGCAAGCAAACAAATTCTACCTAGGTGGAAAGCGTGAGGCACTTCCTGTATATGCTGAGGCTGTATGCTGAGGCTGTATGCTGAGGCTGTATGCTGAGGTTGTATGCTGAGGTTGTATGCTGAGGCTGTATGCTGAGGCTGTATGCTGAGGTTGTATGCTGAGGTTGTATGCTGAGGCTGTATGCTGAGGCTGTATGCTGAGGCTGTATGCTGAGGCTGTATGCTGAGGCTGTATGCTGAGGCTGTATGCTGAGGCTGTATGCTGAGGCTGTATGCTGAGGCTGTATGCTGAGGCTGTATGCTGAGGCTGTATGCTGAGGCTGTATGCTGAGGCTGTATGCTGAGGCTGGAGCAGACATGTGGCAGCCTTCTGTGGGCATAGGAACCCAGGGGCTGTGTAGGTGACTCACATTGTTGCCTTTGAGAGTGTCAATCAAGCCCATGTGGGCCCCACAGCTCCTAAGTCATCCCTTGAGATAAAGTGAAGCATTCAATGGGACAGGCTCTGAGCTGGGCACAGGGAGGCCTCGGGTGGGTACTGCGGAGGGACCAGTTCTTTGCTTGTGTGTCTCTGGACCTTGAACCCAAGATTTAGGTCCACTGTGGCCTTGGAAAATGAGTCTCATCTGTCCTGGTGAGACCATAGATGGCATCCTTGGATGTCTGACATTTAAAAAATTATTACTCTTTTGAGTAATTTTAGTGTATGTGTGTGTGCGCGTGCATGCGAGCGAAAGAGTTCGAGTGTGTGTGTGTACATCATTATGGGACGTACCAAAGGAGGCCAGAGGCATTGGATATCCTGGAGATGCTAGCAGCTGTGAACTGCTGGATCAGAGGAGCCACAGCCCTGTGAGCTCCCAAGCCAGCTCTCCAGTCTCTTACAAACAAGCCGCATGGTTCTTTCCCTGAGGTTGAGAAATAGCTCAGTCAGCCTGCATCTTAGGTTCACAGATTTTCAAATGTGAGGATTCTTGTGAGGGTGAGTTCAGATATCTGGACGCCATGTGAAAGAGCAACAGGGAGGGCAGGGTGGACAGGCAGAGCCCTGGAAGCTTGTGGGCTGGTTAGTCTGGCCAATCAGAGACCCCATCACAAAGGGCAGAAGATGCTTAAGGAATGAATGACACCCCAGCTTATCTTCTGACCTCTACCTTGTATGTGCACTCTTACCCACATGCACCCACACACGTACACACTCACACACTCATATACACTCACACACACTCATACATACACACACTCAAACACACATTCACACACACTCACACACATTCACACACATGCATATTCACACACTCATACACATACACACTCACATACACACACAGTCACACGGTCACACACACACACACACACACACACACACACACACACACACACACACCAGCCTTGGCTCTCTGCCTCTTGGAGGTCCTGGTGTAGCTGTTGCAGGCCTGTGCCCGGCACCTTGCACACAGCCAAAGTTGTCCCAAAGAAGCATGGTATAGGCTAGCGCGGTTTACAGTGGCTTCTCTGCCAGTACTTACAAAGTGAAGGCCAGTCCCTGAGTCCAACCCTACCAAACCCAGCCTCTAGCCAAGGGCCTTGTGCTCCCCTCCCCACACACTGCAGGGGTTGTGTGGCCAAGTACAGTGCACCTGGGTTCTCAGTATTTGCAAATGAGCCCTACATCCCACCCCACCCCCTCTGTGTGTATGTGTGTGTAAGGCAGAAGTCAACCTTGGGTGTCTTTCCTCAGATACCCTCCACCTCCTCTTCCTAGACAGGTCAGCATCTCTCACTGGCCGAAACTGGCTGAGTAGGCCAGGCCGGCTGGTTACTGAGCTCCAGGGATCCACCTGTCTGCCTCTCCATCTGGGAGTTCTAGTCGTGTGCTGCCACACCCGGGTTTTTGTTTGTTTTGCTTGTTTTTGAGACAGGGTCTCATGTAGCCTTTGCTTGCCTCAAACTCCTTGTATAGCGGAGGCAACCCTGACTTCTGGTTCTTCTGTCTCTACCTCCCTGGCTGGGGTTACCGGTGTGCCCCACTACGTCTGGCTGGTGTGATGGAACCCAGGGCTTCCTGTTTGTGAGGGAACACCCCATCCTCTGGACTCTGCTTAGCCCTAGCCCATGATCAACTCTAAGCTCATGGATTCTGGTGATCAAACTTAGGTTTGCTGGCACCACAGCACCTTACCCGCCAAGCTATCCCTGGGCACAAAGTCTTGTTTTTTATGGTCTGCCTTGTTTGTTTGACGGGTTTGTCTGTCCTAAATTGATGTTTAGCATGGATTATAACACACACACACACACACACACACACAGAGCCTCCTCTACCTTCGATGTACCCACGCCCACCTGCCACCATGTTTTGTTTCTCCTTGCTTTTGCCTTTGTGTTTGTCTGATAGGGGCAAGAAGCCAGAACCTTATATGGGGGTGGCCTGCTTGTGCAGTCCTCTCCCGGGGTGTTTTGGTGACAGCCCTGATGGACATTATTGTATTCAAAGTTGACAGGCACAGACATAACCCTGGCCAAGACTGAATGCTGAGGTCACCAGCAGAAGCTCTGAGGCAGATTCTAAATGAGGCTTCAAAGCAACAGGAACTCAGTCCTTCCCCTTTAGAAGCGATGTGTGTCCCCCCCCCCCAAGATGATCTGGAAGAACTCAATTTACACCCTCAGCTTCTGTGGGCTGGGGGATCAGCAGAGGGCAGGATAATCCCAGCCTCTCCAGCAGATGGTTTCTGACTACCCTTGACCCAGTTCCCTCCGGGCAGTTGACTAGCAGCAGGACTGGAAGCGTGGACCCTCCTCCCACCAGCAAGGACAGGGTGGCTTTTGCCTCTTTGGTACCAGGTCAACAGGCAGATTGCCTCAAGTTCCTGAAGGCAAACAGCCACTGTCCTTTCTTCTCCCTAGCTCTGTCCAGACCCTGAGGCTGGTGATAAAGATGGTATCATGGCTGGTGCTGGGGGAGGGGAAGGGGCATTAAACCTTTCATTGGCTTAATGACTTCTCTCCATTCATCAGTCCTTCCTTCATAAGCCCTCCCTGGTCATCTGTCAGGTCTGGCACTAGACAGGGCCCGTGAGACCTAGCCCCTGTGCTACAGCTAAGTCAGGCAATGAGGCAGCCAGCCAGGCACTGGGCACATAATCAGATAATTCACTTCCTCGGGGGGCACAGAGGGCCAGTGAGGGCTTCACCCAGGAGGAAAGACTGGGCGAAATCGTAAACACCAAGAACAAATTAGACAAATAGTGGGTGGTTCTGGTTACAGAAGGAGCCAGAGGGTCAGAGTGTGTGTTGTACTTGGAGAGAAGATATACACAAAAGCCT
The DNA here is from genome assembly GCF_963924665.1 of Micromys minutus. Taxonomy (NCBI): domain Eukaryota; kingdom Metazoa; phylum Chordata; class Mammalia; order Rodentia; family Muridae; genus Micromys; species Micromys minutus. The sequence continues at coordinate 11,948,599 of NC_137975.1, read as the reverse complement.
GAGGTGGGGCAGGTAGGCTCAGGACCATATTCAGGATGGACTGTCTGTCCCAGGCTGCCAGGAACATCTCTTTGCTGCCCAAGGGTTCACTGGACCCTGGAAGGGTGGGGGAAGGACACAGGACAGGAACAGCAAAGAATGGGTCCCCATAGGGCGGAGGGGTTGTTATCTTCTTGATTTTGAGGCGGGGAGGGGGCACGGGGTAGGGATTCCTGCTTCAGACTCAGAGTTAGCTAAGTCAGACCCGCCCTAGTTTTGCCCCGCAGACTTCTGGTCCGTTCCTCCCACTGGGAGAGAGGGGGCGCTCTGCTCCCAGACTTTCGTGCCTCCGCGGAACTGCAGTTCTGGCTAAGGTCCACAGCGTAGGGTTGCCTTGGGAAGTTAGGAAGCAATGGATGTTGGTGGAACGAACCCCCTCCCCAAGTCTCTTTGGGGGGGGGGTTGTCCCAATTCCAAGGAAACCATGTACACACTTCTACCCCGTCTTGCCTGTCGTTAGGTGAGCCTAGCTAGTGTGGGTAAGCTTTCTGGGAAGTGAGTCGCGGGGTGGAGGAAGTGGGGGTTGCAAGCTGTGTGTTCTGGTGGGCATTGTTGTCCCAGACCCAGATAGGGGCGGGAAGAGGGACAGAAAGAAGGTGTTACACTTGGGGTTCTCTAGTCGGGACTAGGAGGCAGACTCCCACCCATCGTGGCAGCCACAGAAGGGTACCCTAGAACCATCTATATCTGCTTCTGCGAGGTTGCTATAGTCTGTTTGGACCTCCCAAAGAGCCAGTGTGCTGCGCTGTCACAGTGCCCTTTACAGCTAAGAAAGAGGCAGGGCTCTGTGAGGCTGGACTGGATTCAAAGTGGGTAGTACCTGACCTGACCCCCGCATTAGAATCTAGGTTTGTCAGGCTAAGTGTGACAAGACCGGGATTGGACAGTGGAGACCCCAACAGTCTGGCAAGTCCAGGGACTCCAGAGACCTTGGATCCCCAAAGATGGGTTTCCTTGCAATGCAGGCAGACCCTCTGACCGACTACTATGACAGAGCTGGCCAAGACTCCAGAGGCCGCCGCTTCCTTTGCTTTTCTAGCCTAGGGGGTTAACCCATCGCCCATTGGGATGGCGGCCTGGGACGCTAGAAGAGGGCGCTGCAGCCCTAGGGGGGCATACACCCGCATCTCTTCTCTGCTGCATTCGAACTTACCCCCACCCCCACCTCCCTGGCTGGATAGCGAAAGATCGTCCCTCTAAGGCTCTAGGGGCAGCAGCGGCGAGTGAGGGTCGCTCGTCCCGGTTGTGAAAGGCCACCGTTTGGGACAGAGGAAAGGCTTGCGTGGCCCCTAATAAGGGGTGTCCAGAAGCTCCGGGATCCTCCTCCCGGAGCACGTCGGTGCCATTTATCCATCGCCCCATGGGGCGAGGGTCTGGAGCACTCACGTGGTGGGAAAGTTTCGAGGTAGCAAAAGTGGCCTGGCATCGCGGGGGTGGGGGGGAGGCGGGGAGGAGAGAGCTTCCTCGCCCCTCCTCGCCAAGGCAGAAAGGGAAAGAACGGAGGGAAGAGGGGGTGGGAGGAGGATCAGGCAGCAGCGACCTGCAGAATCCGCCTCCCCCTCCGCCCCCGAAAAGCCCGAGCGGGAGGCGCGGACCGTCTCCTCCTGCACGGCCCGGACGACACTCCTCCCTCCTCCCCCCCTTTTTTTTTCCTGCCAACGTCTATCTCAACGCGCGCGCACATACGGAGATTGTGCGGCTTTTTTACCCCTCGGGAAAAAGGAACAGGGAGTGGAAAGGAAGAGAAGGCAAAGCGAAGAACTCCTCGGGCGCGCTCTGCACTCCGAGTCACGGCTGGGCGCGGGGACGCTGTGCCACCGCCACCGCCGACTCGCTCTCGCCCCGGCTCTGCGGCGTGTGCCAGTGGGAGCGCGAGCCAGGGCACTCGATCCCGGGGACACAGAGAGACTTTTGGCCGCCGCTGCCGCGGCAGGCAGGAGAGACAGCGGTGAGAAGGGCCCTGCCACCGCCTTTCCCTCCTCCGCCGCTCCGGCCGGCCCGCGCAGGCAGTCAGGCGCAGGGAAGCAGGGAGCAGCGGAGGCCCCGGAGAAGCGCGCCGCGGCCCGCCCGCCCGTGGATGCGGCGCCCGGGGGAGCCAGGAGACAACTTTGCCGGGTGACGCGCTGGGAGGACTGCAGGGCCCGCCGCCCAGGAGGACTCGGCGCCGCCTGTGAGAGGGGCCCGCGCGGCGGCGCTCCCCCGCAGCGCGCTCTCCTCCCGCCGGCCCGGAGCAGGGGAGAACGACCTGCCCGTCACCGCAGCCGCCTCGGGCGGCCGTGTCCTCGCTGCGAGCAGCGACAGGGCGAGGCGCTCAGGTGCGGTCGCGGGGCCCCAGCCGCAGCGCCCTCCGCAGCGCCGCGCCCGGGGGGCTCCGGGCACCTTCGCTTCAGTCTCCAGAGCGACTTGCGTCCGCTGCTGCCTCTTCCCTCCACCTTTCCAGCCCGGCCGAGCCAAGCCACCGTGCCAGCGCCGCTGCCGCCGCTCCTCGCTTTCACTTCACCCCGATCGGGGGGCTGCGGTGGCCCTCGACGCGGAGAGGATGGGCAGGCTGCAGATGCCTAGGCGCCCCGAGACGCCCGCGCGCCACTGACCCGGCGGTCCCCCCCCCCCCCAACGCCAGCCCGCGCTCCCCTCTGGTCCCCGAGGCGCCCCTTCTCGGCCGCGCGGGAACCCCCGCGGCCCGGCCGGCCCCCTCCCCCTGCGAGCCGGCGGCGGCGCTCCCGGCAGGCGGGCGGGCGGAGGCCCGGGCGGGGGCGGGGCGGGGCGGTGAGCCCGGAGCCCGGAGCCCGGCCCTGAGCTCGCTTCGCCTCGCCTCGCGGCGGGCGCCCTCGTCGCCAGCGGCGCACCATGGACGGGCTGCCCGGTCGGGCGTTGGGGGCCGCCTGCCTGCTGCTCCTGGCGGCCGGCTGGTTGGGACCTGAAGCCTGGGGCTCTCCCACACCCCCGCCGTCGCCCGCTGCACCGCCCCCGCCCCCGCCACCCGGAGCTCCGGGTGGCTCGCAGGACACCTGTACGTCGTGCGGCGGCGGCTTCCGGCGGCCAGAGGAGCTGGGCCGGGTGGACGGTGACTTCCTGGAGGCGGTGAAGAGACACATCTTGAGCCGCCTGCAGTTGCGGGGCCGGCCCAACATCACGCACGCTGTCCCCAAGGCCGCCATGGTCACGGCCCTGCGCAAGCTGCACGCCGGCAAGGTGCGCGAGGACGGCCGCGTGGAGATCCCGCACCTCGACGGCCACGCCAGCCCGGGCGCCGACGGCCAGGAGCGCGTCTCTGAAATCATCAGCTTTGCAGAGACAGGTGGGTTCGGCCACCGGGAAGCCCGAGGCGGCCGCGATCCCCCCCTTTTCCCTCTCCTAGGAAGCTCCTAGTGCCTTCAGCACCTCTGCAGCCCTCACGCCCTGAGGGCATTTAGGTTTTCCGGGCTGGACCATTCTGCGGTGGCCTTGCCTGTGTCCCCGGGTGGCGATCCTTTCCTATAACGCGCACCCAGAATACAGATCCTTTCCAGCTTCCCTTTCCCTGCAGCAACTGGGAAGCACCCTGCCCTTCATCCTGGATCACGGAAATTGGGCCCCAGCGCCTCTGGGCGCGCGTCCCTCTCCCGGCAGATGCGCGCAGCCCTGGCTCTGCGGGCACTTGCTTAGTGATTGCTTAATGTTTTTGTTTCCCACGATCCGAGTGTAGGCTTAGCAGTGTAGAGATGGAGATGTGTGTGCTTGTTGATATACGTGGGCAGGAGAGGAGAGGAGGAGGGAGAGAAAGAGAGAGAGGGAGGGAGGGAGAGAGAGGGAGGGAGAGAGAGAGAGGGAGAGAGAGAGAGAGAGAGAGAGAGAGAGAGAGAGAGAGAGAGAGAGAGAGAGAGAGAGAGAGAGAGAGAGAGAGAGAGAGAGAGCCTGCGTGAGAGGCCCCCGGGGCCGCTTGCGTTGCCCGGCGGCATGGGCTTGCCAGGATTGCTGAAGCATCGGTGGGGAGAGCTAGGCAACCTCCCTTCCGATTGTGTGGGCACTAGAGACTAGAGTCGGCAGAAGACAGCTTCTCAACAGGTCCATCATTTACGCAAAGACGCGGCTCGGGAACAGCCTCATGCCTTTAGGCTTGCCTGGCAGCAGCCGCAGCCCTCTCCGGTTCGGGAAGGAGAGTTTGTAGTTAACAAAGAGTGGGATTCCTTTCTCCAACGTCCTCCTAGGCTCCATGTTGCAAATCTCTGTCCACTATCTAAATACAATATAAAATTCAGAGAAAAAGAAAAGAAAAAAAAATATCGTCCGGAAGTTTAGAAAGGAGGAAAATTTCCCGGGCAGAAACGGTGTAAGTGCTTTTAGACATCCGCTGTCCTTTTCAGGACTTGAATGAGCCAGGCTGGCTTTTGTGCTGGGAGCTCAGCTCCATTTGTGCAGAGGGGACTGCAGAGAAGGTCGCAGAGGGGGAAGCCCGATGTAGTCAGGGTGGGGGACAAGCAGGGAGCCTGGGAAGAGGAGGGAGGATCAGCTATGCTCCTGGTTGCAAATGCCCCCCTACTCTCCCAGGCATCAGGCAGACCCTGCCTGTGCCGCTGCCTGGATAAAAAGGGATGAAAAGTTTTGCATGGCCGGGTGTGGAGAAAGGCAGAGACAATCAAGGCCGGTTTGTGCTTAGAAAGAAATACATTGCCATTTTAGCTGTCCGCCAGAGTCAGGGAAAGCTCGACATGCAATTAGAGGGCTTGGATTAAAAGGTGCGTTGGGGCCCAGAAGGGAAACGTGACTCGGGAAGGTGGAGAGGCCTTTTGGTCCTGGTGGTACAAAATGACAGCGGGGGCCGTTATATTTCTGGTCCGATTCACAGAGCCAGCTCTTTAACTTATAAATAACAGATTCAGGTCACAGGCAGCTCGGCCAAGACCAGCTTTTAAGGCTGCGGCTTCACCCTTTTCAAAGTCAGATGTCAGTGTTATGAGAGGAGCCAGTGAAAACTGAGGAAGGGGCTGGGGGAGGGAGAAGGTTGGTGGGAGGTTTGATAGTACCAGCCATGTCTGCTGAATAGGTAGAGCCTGTCAGAGGGAAGGGTCGATGGAATGTTCTTCCAGAAAGGGACATCCATTCTGGCAGAACCATTCTTCTGGCTGAACTGAATTGTTGAGATGAACCACAACCCCACCACCTTAGAGTTCTCAAACTGCTGCCTTCTGAGAGTCAGGGTCTGGTCAAAGGATTGGACCTTGCATTTCCAAGACCGCCTGTTCTGTCCCATGGGACTCCTTGGAAACAGGGGCTGCACATTGCAGCTTGCAGGACGAACACTGTCAGAATCTCAGCAGAGCTTGCTTCTTTGCAGTGGCTTGGATTGGATCATGCTTAGGTAAACTCTGGAAAGGGGCTGTAGATGGCTCAGCCCGATTTAGCAATGACTCGAGTTAACAAGAAAGAAGGAGATGCAGCAGCAGCCCCATTTAAATAACCTACCTCCAAATCCTCCCTGGGATCTTAGTTTTGTTTTCAGAGACCCACAACAACTTGTTAAGATTTTGGCCTCCTGACAAGTTGAGATGTGAGGCCTGACAATCCAGTCTCCAGGGAGTCCCAGCCTGGGAGAAGTGAGGCAAGGATTTTTATAGGTCTGGACCTTCTGGCTCCACCCTGGTCCTGTTTTCTCAATGGGAAGTGCTTCCTCTGCCTCTGGCAGGTTATGGCAGAAACCAGGGCCCCAGGAATGGTATTTCTGGTCAGTAACACTTCCCAGCTGTGGCGAATGTTCATCCCAGCACCACACAGCAGAGTTCCCTCTCCACTGCCTTGTGTTCTCCTGGAATTAACTCGGCCTGTTCTTCCTGCCTCCACAGATGGCCTGGCCTCCTCCCGGGTCCGCCTGTACTTCTTCGTCTCTAACGAAGGCAACCAGAACCTATTTGTGGTGCAGGCCAGTCTGTGGCTGTACCTGAAACTGCTGCCCTATGTCCTGGAGAAGGGCAGCCGGAGGAAGGTACGGGTCAAGGTGTACTTCCAAGAACAGGGTCACGGTGACAGGTGGAATGTGGTGGAGAAGAAGGTGGACCTAAAACGCAGCGGCTGGCATACTTTCCCCATCACAGAGGCCATCCAGGCCTTGTTTGAGCGAGGCGAGAGACGTCTTAACCTGGACGTGCAGTGTGACAGCTGCCAGGAGCTGGCCGTGGTGCCTGTGTTTGTGGACCCAGGTGAGGAGTCACACAGGCCCTTCGTGGTGGTACAGGCCCGACTGGGTGACAGCAGACATCGAATCCGCAAACGGGGCCTAGAGTGTGACGGGCGGACCAGCCTCTGTTGTAGGCAACAGTTCTTCATCGACTTTCGGCTCATCGGCTGGAATGACTGGATCATCGCGCCCACTGGCTACTACGGGAACTACTGTGAGGGCAGCTGCCCAGCCTACCTGGCTGGGGTCCCTGGCTCAGCCTCCTCCTTCCACACGGCTGTGGTGAACCAGTACCGCATGCGTGGCCTGAACCCTGGGCCCGTGAACTCTTGCTGTATCCCCACCAAGCTGAGCTCCATGTCTATGCTCTACTTTGACGACGAGTACAACATTGTCAAGCGGGATGTGCCCAACATGATCGTGGAGGAGTGTGGCTGCGCCTGACAGAGGCAGCGGGGGCGGAGCAGGAGAGGCAGGTGGGCTGAGTGTGGTTGTTCCATTGGGCCTTGAAGAGTACCAGGGAGAGGCCTGAAATAACGTTCTCCCCGCTTCATAGAAAACCAGTCAGAGCCAGAGGGAGAACCCTTCCGTGACACCAGAGACTCCTAACTGCACACATAGACACGCATAGCCAGACTCATGCGGTCTGCCACCCACACAGCAGCCTCCGGGATACCAGCAAACGGATGCGGTGACAAATGGCAGCTTAGCTACCAATGCCTGTCAGTCAGAAAGAATGGGGTGAGCAGTCACCATTCCCACCAGCTGGCCGGGCACTCGGAATCGCGCCTTCTGAGCACACATAAAAGCACACAAAGACAGAGGACACAGAGCGAGTGAGCCAGAGAGCCACCATGAGGAAAAGCAGGCTGGGAGCGCAGGCGGTGGAGGGCCATGTGTCTCTGACCGCAGCGCCTGGCACAGTCCTGCCTGCTCACTCCCCGCCTGGCATCCCCCATGATCGAGGCCAGCAGAGCTGTGCCACCCCTGGAGGGACTCGCCTGCCACAGAGACCATGGAGCAGGGACAGTGACCCTTTGACTGTCTGTCACTGGGGTTCCCAGCGTGACGTGTGTGTGTGTGTGTGTGTGTGTGTGTGTGTGTGTGTGTGTGTGTGTGCGCACGCGTGTGCGCATGTGTGAGTATTTGTTTTCAGGGGTGTTTGGGGAGGGAGAGAAGAAGGGTCTTAATTTTATGCTTTAAACTCATCTCCAACAACTGGCAGCTCGTTTGAGCAAGTTGCATAGTTGACAAGGAGCCTATCAGATATGACCTTTGAAGCGGAGAGGCCAAGTGAGTCCAAGTGAGAGGGAAAGGAAAAAGGTTGCAATCAGTGCCCTTTGCTGGGGACATCCTCCCTAGTGCTGTGCTGAGAATGGCAGGGATGGTCACCAGGCAAGGGGAAGAGGCCAGGGCGGCAGTGGTAGAGCGGAGGTGCTCTGAGTCGCCGCTCAGCTGGTCTTGGAGACAGAGGGAGAGCTTTCAGTTGCTTCGCAGAAGTTGCCCCTGTGGGTGGGCCCCGGCGTCAGGGTTGTCCATAGACATGGCTCCTGCCCACTTTGCTCGCCCTCTCGCCTGCTCCACAAAGCACTTGCGGTCCTGCGTGAATGCACACTACAATAGCACTTGCAGGTCTACGTGTGTCCAGAAGTGGCCCTGGGGCAAGAGCTGACGTGGCTGTCCTCGTGGATGTCCGAGTGCCACGTGAACTATGCAATTTAAAGGGTTGACCCACACTAGGCGAAACTGGACTCGTACGACTCTTTTATATTTTTATACTTGAAATGAAATCTTTTGCTTCTTTTCTAAGCGAATGATTGCTTTCAATGTTTGCACTGGTCTAGTTGCATGGTTAGTCAGAAACTGCCATTTGAAAAAAAAGTTATTTTTATAGTTGCAGAAAAATGAATACAGTTAAATGTATTATACATAATTTTGGAACCAAAGAGGCCAGCGGATCAGTTTTAATTTTTATTAGATGGTGAGACCATCTTCTGTGAGGTAGACGTTCTACACAATCCTTCGAGTGGCCTGCCAGCGTTTCAGGGTATAAATGATTTTTTTTATTTAGTTGTGTCTTTTCTGTCTGTACACACCCAGAAGGTAGAGTAAAATAAATGAATGGTGGAGTTGGGGTGTGAACTGTAAGCCCTCATCTCTAGTTTATTTAATAAAGCCCTCCGTAGGTTCTGTTTCATAATAACTTAAAACCAAACAAATCCCCCCACAGACTGGCTGTCTTAAGTATTTTCCATTCATGTACAGTTTAAAACAATAAAAGATGGAGAGTGCCACAGGCTTTCTGCCTTGTGTGATGTCTGGGGCAGTGGGCAGCTGGGAGGAGAGGTTTTGGTCCAGGTGTCCAGTTCTGATGCCAGGAGTCCCCACGGCCTGTTTCCTATACTCCCAGAGCCCTCGCCTGACACATATGTCACACAGAAGCTCGAAGAGATGGCAGAAGACCAGCTGAAAGGCAATTAGCAAATTGGTGAATTACAAATTTGTTTACTGTTCCAGTCCCCAACCAGTTATGGTCTGCTGATGTTCCAAAGCTGGAGCTCTTGGCTTTTCAAAAGTACTGTCGTACTTGAGGCCAACTTCGCTGACCTGAGTTTGAGCCCAGAGTCACACATAGTACAAAGAGATGGTCTCCACACACATGCTGTATCTCACACACACACACACACACACACACACACACACACGAATGGGGCTGGAGAATAAATGAAAAATTTGAAAGTCCCAGCTAAGCCTCCAGGGAGTTGTACAACCTGGGAAGTGAGCTCTCTCTCCCACATCCCAGACCTCTGTGCTCACCACCAGGGGACTCAGGGAACAAGTTCAGATCCTGTCATTAGAGGGTAAGCAGACACCATAGCAATCTCAAATGCGAGGAGGTGGTGACCTTAGTAGTTACTGTGACACAGCCACCCTCAGGTACCCCGTAGAGACCTTTAGTTCTGCAGCCTCACAGACCTTGCCTGAATCACACACCCTTGCTTCCCAAAGAGTGGGGGGTGAAGCAGAGAGCCCAGATCCACCCTGCTGAGGTCATCCCACCAGGACAGGGGCCCTGGTCACAGGCCACCCATTTGCTAGCTTATCAGATTGTAGACATACAGATCCTGACAAATTGCCTCTATCTGAGCTCTGCAGGCTGTATGACCCCACCCCACCCCCTTTTAAGTGCTCACTAATTTGGCTAGACTACCTGGCCAACACGTACAGGAGAATCCCCCTGACTACAGGTTCCCAGCCCTGGGATTATGGTCGCAGGCCTGGCCTATATATAGATCCTGGGGACCTCATGCTTATGTGGCAAACACATGGACCAAGTCGTCTTCCTAGCCCTGCCCTGAGATAGTTTTTTGGATGGAAGAATGAAAGTGACCAAAGGGAGAAGTGCATATGAAGGGCCTGGGGCGCCAGTGTCCTGAGGCAAGGGGGCCACTGCTGCCCCAGTCCACACACTTACCATGGCTGGGTGGTTCAGTGAGGCCAGGTCCTGTGGATCTGGCTTCCCTGGGCTTTCATTCTCCTCTCTCAATGTAGTTCAGGTTTGCTTCAAACTTATATGCATCCCAGAATGACCTGGAATCCCTGGTTCTTCTATCCCGACCTCCCCAGTGCTAGGATTCCAGGCATGTGTCCTCTTGCACGCCATATGGGGTTTGGGAACTTGAACCCAGGGCTTCCTGCATGTCAGATGAGCACTCTACCAACAGCTACCGAGTTAGCCTTATGACATCCATTTCTCAGTCTCCATCTTTCTTTTGCACTCCTCTCTGAGGTGGCCCTGGCCCAAGGGACCCAGGTTTCCTGCAGATGCCCTCGGAACCTCTGGCCCAAGCCCCTGGCTGTGAGAGATCCTCCCTTCTCTTACATTCTAAGAGGCTCTCAAGTTTCTAACATCAATGGGATGGACAGAGTCCGGAGGCAACCATTCCCAGCCTTCTCTAGTGATCTTTTCTATCCTGTGCAATGCCAAATATTTGCCTCGTGAAGTTCATTCTCGGCTAACCTTCAAACACGGCATGGGTCTTCAGTGACTCCAGGGAGCTCAAGGCCTTGAGGTGGAGGGCTGTGGGGGAGGGGGGAGAGGAAGACAGGCCCGACTCTACCTCCCCTCTCCCACATACCCCAGGCAGGGGAAGATCAATGCCAGAGGCCCCCAGGTTGTCCTTGGTTTGTGTTTTCTTTCAAGGACCCCTGGGCTGGCTCAGAATGAGACAGTGAGGAGCCCTGCAGCTCGTGGCCTGGATTAGGCAGGGCCTTGTCCCAGTGACAGTGCAATGGGTGTCATCTCAAGAGTTCCTAACAAACCCCAGGTGATAACCTGGAGGAGGATGGGCAGCTTTGGTTTGTGGAGCTCAGGAGGGTCCTGGCTATGCAGACCAGGCCCTGGACTATGTGCTGGAAGCAACTCTGCTGAGGGCCTCAGACACGTGTGGACATTAGCGAATCCTGCCAATCGGGGTACTTGAGGACGGCGGGGAGGAGAGAGAGAGGAGAAGGAGTGGGACTAGGAGATCACAGACTATCAATCAAGGATGCTGAAGTCAGTAAGGTTTGTTGCTGTTGTTTCTGAGATAGGGGTTCATTTTAGCCCAGGCTGACCTCAAACTTACTATGTAGCCGAGGATGACCTTGAACTTACTCTCCTGTGTCTACGGTGTAACTGCTGGGTTACCGGTATGTGCAACCAGGCACGGGCATTAAACCCAGGATGCTATGCGTGTTAACCTAGCATTCACTACGGACTGACACACACCCCAGCCTTGCCATTTCCATCTTCCTCCTCATATGGGTGGTGCTTTGGCTCTGCATCTTGTGACCTGGCCACTCATTTCTTTTTCAAAGTGTTGGCCACTGCTTTAAAGTTCCGGTCGCTCGTACTGCAGCAGCTAGTGTCTGAGCTGGGTGAGCACAGACACCACTCTGGCCTATGCAGGCGTTCTTAGTGTCCCAACTGGTCATTTAGTGCCAGGGCACTCTCTAGACATCCCTGAAAATCCAGAGACAGAATACTTTAAAGGCGGAGCTTTGATCTGGTCATTTATTTGCTTGACAAACTTTTACTGAGTGCCAGTTTTGTGTGACATCCATACATTATCAATTCAGTTCTCACACCTGGTTGTGGAAGACAGTAGGTGGTCATTTACCCCATTTTACAGACGGCAACACTGAGGGTAGGACAAGGAAGCCTCTCATTCGTGGTTGCTTAGCTCAAATAGAAACATAGGGATTTTTAGTCATTTCCAGTCTCTCACAAACACTGGGCTGCCCAGGAGGGCTAAGGGAGCAGGTAGCTGTCCTGGGGCCTACCTGGGAGAGGCTGGGGTACAGAGTGCCTTTGGAGTTCATATGAAATAATCCACAATGCCCTGGGCCCCAGCCTATTGAGCCATGTCGGTCTATAGAGGTGGGACAGCCATCCATGTACCAGGGCTGCTCCTTTTCTGGCTGCTGACCAGGGTAGGACATTGCTGGTCTAACCTCTGGCTTTGTGGAGGTGGAGGAGCTAGCCAGGACAACTCCAGCAGTAGTCACCCAGAGCCTTGCCTAGGTGTCCAGCAGGTTGGCCAGTTGACTCCAGTCCTCTCTATCCTTTAGAGGCCTTGTTACTGAAATAAGACACCAAGAACGCCTCCATCAAGGGGCTGCCAGAGCAGGGTTTTGGGGTGATGCTGCTGTGATTGTTTAGCTCAGTTATCATACGGAATTCCGAGAAAAACTTTCTTTAAAATTTTTTTATTGGCTCTGTATTTACACTTCAGATCTCATCCCATTTCCCCCAATCCCCTCCCCATCCTCCTCCCATTGCCTCCATGGAGGTGCTCCCTCTTCCAACCACCCTCTCCCACCTCAGCACCTTGGCATTTCCCCACACTGGGGAAACAAGCCTTCGCTGGACCAAAGGCCTCTCCTCCCATTGATGCCAGAGAATGCTATGAAGAAAACTTTCAAGAGTTGCTTCTGCCTTTTCACTATGTGCTTCCTGGGGATGGAACTTAGGTTGGCAGCGAGCACCTTCAGTCACCAAGCCATCTCTCTGCCCTCTAACAGTGTTCTTTGCTTTAAGATAGGGTTTCACAGATCTCAAAGTCGCTGTGTGGCGGAGGCTGACCTTGAACTCCTGATCCACTTGCTCCCACCTCCTAAATGCTGGAATTACTGAGGCACACTGCAACATGCAGTTTATGTGGTGCTGGGAGAGAACCCCATCTGTGCTAGGCAACCCCCCCCCACCAGCACCCCAAGCATGAATCTCTGAGTTCGATGCTCTGTGTCAGTTAGGAGCCTGATTCATATGAGAAACCTTTAGTGGTGTGTCCCTCCTAATTTGATACTCTCCTCCACATCGGATACTCAGCCTGTTCCTTTATCTTTACAACCTCATTGATGAATAGAATGGTGGAGCCCATTTAACAGATGGGGAAGCTGAGGTTTAGGAGGTTGGTTCCTCAAGAAGAGGAGCCAGGCTCACAGCCTTCTTCATGCCCCGCCCACTCTAGTCCATGTTCCCTAGAGACCCAGGGGTTCTTGAGTCTTAGAAGCCTATAGTTCTCAAAAGAGAGCTCTTGAGGTTAGGGGGGACTAGAGGCTGCTATGTTCATCCTGAGGGGTTTTTCAGAGCCCCAAGCTGTCCCCCACTGGTGCATCTGAGAGGCCATATAGTTCCAAAGACCTGCCCACCCCAACCTGACAAGAAGGGTCCATCTCTGAGCAGGAACAGGGTCTATCTTTGGCTATGGCAGGTCTGGAACTGGGGGGAGCCAGCTGGGGTTTAGGACGGTGAGGCTCAGAGAGCAGACTCACCAAGAGCAGTTCCAATTGGGACTTTTAAATTTGATTTCTGAGGTGGGCAAAGATGACTTTGACCTTCTGACCCTCGTGTCTCCGCCTTCCAGATGCTTGGATTCCTGGCACACCTGTCTTATCTGTGCCGTGGAAGGGGTACAGGGCTGTCTGCAAGGCAGGCAAGCAGTGCTGACTGACTACATCCCCGCCCCCCAACTGGGATTTCAAAGAGAGCTTCCAGACTCCTTGGGCAAAGTTCCCACAGGGTAGTGAGGCCAAAAAACAGAGGGGCCAGAGAAGGGTGGCAGGGACGTTCCCTGCCCTGTCCCCTGGGGCAGGAGATGTAAAATCAGGGAGCGGTGGTTCTCACAGTCCATAGGCAGCTCTTCCCCCAGGGGCATGGCTCCTGCCCTGTCCTTTTGCTACCTGCCCATCCCCCACCTCCGAGTCTTGCCAGGCCAGCTTCTGGCAGTGGCAGTGAGGGTGACGGTGGGTCTCTATCTCTAGACCTTCTGCGGAATGAAGGGTGAGAGTTGGTTTGGCAACCCTGTTTACTGTAGGGCCTGTGGGCAGAGTGCAAATGGCCTCGGGGAATCCAGCATCCCACAGAAAACAGAGAACCTTCCGGCCAAGCAGAGTAACTATGTGTGACCCCAGTGAATGTCTCTATGACTCAGGGGCCCCTAGCCCTATGTAAACAACCTTTCTGAACGTTTGGAACCACAGAGACCTCAAGGAACCATTCTAGAGGTGTCAGATACCGTACCAGGACCTTCAGTCTCAGCCCTCGTACCTCAGAAGCCCATAGTAAAGGAGGCTGTTGGGACAGTAACTCTGGGCCTGGGAGGCCTTGCCACTCTTCTATGTGTCTGTCCGGCTTTCTGGCTGGGGGCAGGGCTTGCTGGCCTGTCCTTCACAGAGGAGCCAGGCAACCCTCTGAGTACAGACAAGCCCAATCAAGTCTCACTTTGCTTGTCGCCCGCTTGAGGTCAGGAAAAACTGTTCTTTGGGGTTGGGGTGGAGCGTCACTCTGAGATGCCCAAGAGCCAACAAGGTGAGCCATGCCTACAGGAACCCCATGCCCCGCCACTCCCAGGCTGATAATCTCACAGAGACTGGTTGGTCCTTGAAGCGCTGAAGTGACTGACACCCCTGTACCCTGGCAGGAGATCTTATGGCTCCAGTCTCTACAGCCCCTATGCCACCCCTCTGGGCCTCTGGTCCGTTGGCTTTTCGTGGCCCTGTCGACTTGCACGGCCTAGCTGATTAGGGTTCATCCTAGAGACAGGAACCAGATTCTTTGAGAATGTGAAGCCCTCCCCTGGCTGCTTCCTCGCTCTTCTCAGAGACTGGCTTGATTTCAGGGGCACAGGGACTCCCCGTGGCTCACCATTGCCCGCTCCTGTAGCTGGGGTATACCAGATGCTCAAGACTCAATTCTGGGATCTGGAGATGTAGCTCAGTTGATAAAGTACCTATCCAATCTAGAATGCACATATCCCGAGGTTGGTCCCCTGCAGAGCATGAACCAGATGTGGTGGCACACACACAGCTGGAGTCCCAGCACTTGGGAGGCAGTGGCAGGAAGATCAGGAATTTAAGGTCCTTGGCTACATAGCCATTTTGGAGGCCAGCCTGGGCTACATGCAACTTTATTAAAGCCAAACCGAACCACTCCTGTATCTTTTATGACACAGGGTCTCAATGTCTAGCCTAGGGTGGTTGGCTGGTCTCAAACTCACAATGCTCCTGCCTCAGCCTCCTGAATGCTGGGATTGCAAGTCTCTTTTTTTTTCTTCTTTTATCTTTTGGTGTTGGAACAACTGAGGCTAAGGGAGCAGTAAGACCTGGCTCACACCCGCCTCACACCCAGCTCACACCCGGCTCAGACCAGGCTCAGACGGACATCAGAGCTGCCAACCACACCTTTGTTATTTTTCTTGCTTTTAAGAGCACCCTGTGCCCCACAGGTGATTCACTTAACAGCATTTTCAAAGCCTGCAATTTGCCTCCTAGCTCAGCTTCACAGCAAAGCTTAGCTTCACACACACACACACACACACACACACTCGAGCTTCTGCTGCCTCAGACAAATGCCAGACTCATCCACAGGGGTGTCACCTGGGACCAGGGTACCAATAAATAAAGATCTGTAAGAGATTCCTGGTCCTCTCTGATACCCAGAAGAAGATACTTCTCCGAGCTCCTTATTCTACCCGGGGGAGAGTGTGGTTCATCACCCGAGGGTGTGTTGTAAAAGCTCGGCTTTAATTAATCAATCGTCACGCAATGAATTGGTTAATGCAGGGCCCACTCCCCCGTGGATGACTGGCACGGTAATGAATGCCAATTATTTCAGCATTAATAATTAATCTCCAGCCGTGCCTGGGAAGGAGTAGAAGGCACACAGGACTCAAATCAGCTCTGAGAGCCAGCCAGACACCGGGCTGCTGCTGGCTGTCCTGCCTGAGGCGGCGAGCTCTGGGTCTTTGCTACTGAGGGTGAGAACGTTATCAAGGCAAGGGAACCTTGGTGGGTCCCTAAGTAAGAGCAAGGTTAAGTCTTTTCTAAAAGGGCCCCGGGCTAGGCTTGCTTCCATAGTGCTGGGAGCAGTCACTGCATACAGCAAGTGCTTACTACTTGCTGGTTGTCATTCTTAACTCATCCAGCCCCATTACCCAAGAGTTTCTTAACCTCAGAGAACTCTTTAGCCATTTGGAAAGAAAATTGTTCATATGCCCATTCATTCACACACACCTACCCATTGAGTTTCACTTTATGTTTTTAAAATTACTTATGTGGCTGCGTTTACGTGAGGGCCCGTGGACTTGGGACGCCCCCTTCAGCTGCAGTGTTAGGCAGTTGTGAGCTGCCTTAGGTAGGACCTGGAGACCAAACTTGGATCTTCTGAAAGGACAAGAAGGACTTTTAACTGCGTGCCGCACAAAAGCAGAGACCTTGTTCCCTTGGAGACAGCTACCCATACTGGGCCTGTGAGAGAGCAAAGGGGAGGGGGCGAGTTGGAAACCTGGGGAGGCTTCAAGTCACCTTCAGGCTCAAGAGGGAGAGTCAAGAGTGAAGGGGCTGTCCTGTGGCTTTGGTGTTCTGAGTCAGTGTAGAAGAGCTGTCACCCATCAAAGCCAATCACTTTGTGTACCACGGGCAGAAGAGTGCCAGCGTGTGTTCTAGGGGACATAGTCACACATGAAATCTCCACTGACATCCAGATGTTGTGGGAGGCAGACCTTTGAGGCTTAATGGTTTGAGAGGTCCAGGAGAGGCTATTGGTGGGGCCTCAGGAAGGTCTGTGTGATTTTTCCAGATAGGGAAACTGAGGCCCATTGAGGAGCTGTAACTTCCTGAGATCCCACAGAAAATGGAACTTGGTGCAGTAGCCTAGATACTTCTCAAGTGCTTGCTGTGTATGTGGTTGAAGGACCTCTCCTAAGCAGAGGGCTGAACCCCAAATGCCAGTATAATCCAGCCATGCACAGAGGGGAAAGAGTGGCATGAGAGGGCGCTTCCTGGAGGAGGTGGTTCTCGATGTTACCTGCCAGGTGAATCCTGGTCTAGCCTTTTTACTCGTAAAGAATGAATCCTTGGCAAAACTACCACATGCTTTTCATCATGTTTCTTTGTCCTGCCCCTAGCTGTGTCCCCTATGACTGGTTGCTCAACCTTTTTGTGCCTGGATTCCCCTCTTCATGCAATGGCACTGTCTTAGTTGGGGTTTTACTGCTGTGAACAGACACCACGACTAAGGTAACACTTACAAGGGCAACATTTAATTGGCGCTGGCTTACAGGTTCAGAGGTTCAGTCCATTGTCATCAAGATGGGAGCATGGCAGCGTCCAGGCAGGCATGCTGTGAGTTCTATATCAGGAGGCTGTCAGGAAAACACTGATTTCCAGGGAGCTAGGATGAGGGTCCCACACCCACAGTGACACACCTACACCAACAAGGCCACACCTACTTCATTAGGACCACACCTTCTAATAGTGCCACTCCCTAGGCCAAGCATATACAAACCATCGCTGGCATCAAACATTATGTTTATGTCCAGGGCTGGTTCTGATTCAATGAAGTAATAACAACAACCAGTGGCTTTAAGGCCTTTCCACATTCAAGAAAACGTGGTTGGGCCTGCCTGGCTTCTAGCCTATTTACTGAAGCTCCTAGACTTGTATACATGTACCTAGACTACACGCAGAATGGCTGCGGCGATAGATCAGTTGTTAGAGCACTTGCGTCATATGCATGCAGCCCTGAGTTCAGACCCTAGGGCCACATAAATGGTATATAGTGGCACGTGTCTGTCATTTTTAGGTTAGAAAGATCAGAAGTTCGAGAGCATCCTCAGGTGCATTGGAAGCTAGCCTGGGTTACATGAGAACTTTCTAAAAACTAACTAGTAAATAAGTAAGTTAAATCTAGAGAACAGCCTTCAGAGATGAAATTCCTGCAGCCTTCAGCAATTCTGGTTTTTGAGCATCTGAATTTCTTGGGCTGACATGGATGGTTGGATGGGGGACTGGGGATGGGTCGGAGGTGAGCCAAAGAGATTCTGGATTCATAAAAACTCTGTGTGTGTGTGTGTGTGTGTGTGTGTGTGTGTGTGTGTGTGTGAGAGAGAGAGAGAGAGAGAGAGAGAGAGAGGGAGGGAGGGAGAGTGTGTGTGTGTGTGTGAGTATGTGTGTGTGTGAGAGAGTGTGTGAGAGTATGTGTGAGTGTGTGTATGTGTGTGTGAGTATGTGTGTGTGAGTGTGTGTCAGAGTGTGTGTGTGAGTATGTGTGAGGGTGTGTGTGTGAGTGTGTGTGTGAGAGTGTGTGTATGTGTGAGTGTGTAAGTACATATATGCAAGTCTATGGGCTCCTGTATGTAAAAAGACTGGGAAGCAGGCAGGCCCAACCAAGTTTTCTTGACTGTCTGAGATCCAGGACTCCTCATCCAAATTGCCTCTTCAGGAAGACATGGGCCAGGGCCATGGGGGCCTGAACTGTGTTTTCCAAGTCTCCTTTCCAGAGGGTCTGGGATTCTCAGCCTAGCATGCACCACTAGGCTCGGTTTACTCTGTCACCTTGTGTAGCACCTTTGGTAGGCTTCAAGCGTAGCCCGGCAAGTTGGCCTTGCAACCATTTTGTGGCTTGATTCCTCTTGCAGGGCTATCTTATTTTATCTAACCTTTCTACTGGCTGCTAGTGAGGGAGGCCCAGAGACACTGCTTGACTTCCTCAAGGTCACACAGCAGCTGGAAGACAAGAAGAGTAAACTTAGCAAATTCAAGGACAAGCTGGACCAGGGCCCTGGAGTCTCTCCTCCCTCCTTCCTTCCTCCCTGTCACTCAAGGGGAAAAAAATGCATTTGAACATCATCCAAGGCCAGCCGTGCCCTCAGAAATTCCTAGGCTGTGAGAAGGTGGTGTGCGTGTGTGGGGCGTGGGTGGGAGGGTTGCCCTCAGGAGGGCATGTGGGGAAATGTCTGTGATGAGCTATTTCTAAGGTAGGAAGAGAGAAAGTAGATCACAGAGCCCTGGGGAAGGGTTACGGATGGCACAGAAAATACCGGAGCCGCCAGGCAGCAGGCAGGGAGTGTGGGCATGTCCTGTGGGTACTTTGGGGGGCCAGAGGCAGTGGTGGGGCTTGTCTGCGGAGCCTCATTCTGCAGCTATGCACTTGGACCTTGCAGAGAGCTCAGAGCATCTTCAACCTGCAGGCTGAGCGCTCTAGGCACCAAGTTCTGCCTGTATGCCTGTCTGCCTGTCTGCCTGTCTGTCTGGATGTGTGCCTTACTCATCTGGGCCCTGGCTCACCTCCTTTCAGAATGCTGCACCCCTACTGGGCATCCTTCCTTGGTGGGCCTGAGTCATTTCTTCTTTGGACCCTCCTGTCCAGAAAACCTGGAGGCCCTAGGGGTCGAGCCAACCCTAGTCCTCTCTCAAGAGACCAGACAAGCGGTGGGAGGGCTGTGGAGCGGAGGGTGTTACACCTTGCAGGGTAACAGAGCACACCCAGGTAGACAACCTGGAGGAGGTGATACACTAGGCAGGGGCAGGGTGGGTCAGCTGGTAAAGAAGATCGTGAGGCAAAGCTTCTTAGCATGAACTCTCACCAGCCTTTTGGCAAAGTTGTTCTTCGAGCCCAGGTTTTATCCTCTACAAATGGGGATAAAAACATCGGTATCTTCATGGGTGACACAGAGACTTAAAACAGCATCTGACTGGGGATAGAGCTCAGTTGGTAGAATATTTGCCTAGCATCACGCAGGAAGTCTGAACTACAGCTGCAGCAGCACATAAAACTGAAGCGGGAAGGTCAGAAGTTTAAGGTCATCCTCAGCTAGGTAGGGGTTTTAAGCTAGCCTGGGCTACAAGAGAAACTATCTCAACAAACAAGCAAGTAAACACGCACAGGAAGCAGCGCCTCCAGGGCTCATAAGATGACCCAAAGAGTAAAAGTACCTGTTTCCAAGGTTGATGATTTGAATTAAATTCCCATGAATCAGGTGGCAAAAGAGAGGGCCCACTCCCCAAAGCTGTCCTCTGACCGCCACATGTGTCCTGCGGCATGAGTAAGTCCCCACAGTAAATGAATAAATACAATTGAAAAGCAATGTAAGAGGCCGGAGAGATGGATGGCAGTTGAGAGAATTTGCACCTCTTCTAGAGGACCTGGCTTTGGTTCCTGGTACACATATGGCAGGCAACCACCTGAAACTCCAATTCCAGGGGATCCAACCCCCCTCTTCTGGCCTCTGTGGACACCAGGCATGCACCTGGTGCATACAGACACACAGGCAAAACACTCATATATGTAAAATTAATTAAATGTAAGGATGCCTTCAAAGTACCTGATGACAAAAAAATATGCACCAAATAGCCTCCCCCACCACGATCACGGCCATTACTGTCATCATTGTGTTAGAAGTGGGAGCCCGGGTCTAGCATAAAGAGCTCCGAAGAGAGACAGAGAGAAGGGCTGTCCCCACTCTAGCTGCTCTGAGTCAGAGCCCTGTGGAGTAGAGGCTAGGAGCCTGGGAAGTGGAGGAGAGGGAAGGACCAGAGACGAACTCCTCAGAAGGCTGAGTGCTGGTGAATCCAGCAGATGGGAAGGGAGTCTTCCAGCGATCGGTCTGCCCCTACTTCCGCCCCAGACACTACCAAGTCTGTGCGGACTTAAGACCACTTTAATATCTTAAAAAATTGTTTATCTGTGTGTGTGTGTGTGTGTGTGTGTGTGTGTGTGTTTTGCCTGCACATGTCTGTGCACACATAATGCCTGGTGCTTGTGGAAGCCAGAAGGGAGCCATTGGATCTCCTAGACCGGAGCTGTGGATGGTTGTAGGTCATCATGTTGTTGTTGGGAGTTGAACCTGGTTTCCCCAGAAGAACAAGTGCTCTTAACTGGTGAGCCACTCTTGAGGGACACTTTTCATTTTGCCATTTTTTAGACAGGTGTCACAACGCAGCCCTGGCTGGTCTGAAACTTTCTATGTAGACAGGCTAGCCTTGAACTCACAGAGCCCCAACTGCCGCTGGCTCCCCAGTGGTGGCATTAAAAGCTTATTTTGCAGATGATAAGGGTGTGATTGAAGTGCCATTTCTATACCCAGCAAACTTAGCAATTCCCTTACCTAAGCTGTACAACTCTTTAGTTGTTAGTTTGGGTGTATGTGTGCATCCACACACGGGTGTGCATACAAAAGTCAGAGGTCAACATCTGACATCCTCATTTCTTTCTCTACCTTATGTTATGAGACACGCTCTCTCCCTGGACATGTGGCAGGCCCATCCAGTGAGGCTTGCTAGCCAGGGAGCCCCTGGGATCTGCCTGTCTGCCTCTCAGGACTGGGTTTACAGGTGCGCTGTGGGCCGGGCTTTTTAAGTAGGTTCTGGAAATGGGATGCATTCTGCTGTTGCCTGTGTGGCAAGCACTTTCCCCTAGTTCTGATTTGTTTTAATTTGTTAATTAATTTAGCATTTGGGAGACAGTGTGCCAACCTTGATCTGAGTTTGACAAAGATTTTTCAAAATCAAACTTTGACCTTTATATGACCTTTCATCTTTTTTTCCTTCCTTCCTTTCTTTCTTTTCTTTTTTTCCTTTCCTTTCCTTTCCTTTCCTTTCCTTTCCTTTCCTTTCCTTTCCTTTCTTTCTTTCTTTCTTTCTTTTTTGGAAAGAGAAGATCCCATGTGGCCCAGGCTGGCCCCAAGCTCAGTGTGTAGCTGAGGATACCCTTGAACTTCTGATCGTTGCCTGTGCCTCCTTAGTGCTGGGGTTAGCACCCTGAACAACTTGCTAACTTTGTGTGTTGCAGGGGATCAAGCCCAGGGTCACCACCACTGGCTCAGAATCAACCTTTATATAGTGACCTTGGGTTCTGAACCTGTGCTTGATTAACCTATCACTTTGAAGAGTCTCTAGGTGGCTTCCCTAAGATTTTCTCTGTGTTAGAGCATGTCATCTGAAAGTGGAGATAGCTTTACTTTTTCCTTTCCAATCTTGGCTCCTCTGTTTCCTTCGGCAGCCTAAGTTCCCTGGCTCAGGCCTTCAGGGCATCTGCTTTGGTACAGGAAGGGGGGTGTTCCTCCATCTGTTCAGAGTCTTGGGCCACCCTGCTCAGCTTCCGTATACCTGGGGAACTCCAGCTCTATTCTCTCACAGTGAGCCAAATGCCTTTATTCTTTCTCTCTTCTCCCCCTCCCTCCTCCCCTCTCCTCCTCTCCTACAACCCTGGCCTCCCATTCACCTCCCTCTCCCTTTCATATTGCTGACCTGTACTGAGCTGATATCTTCCTCACGTAGGATCCCAACGCTACCCTGTCTTCCCAGATCCCGTTTCTTCTACTCTCTCTCACACCCCTCTCCTTGTTCAACCTGGCCCTGGGCTCTCTTCATTCCTCTGATGTCTGGGCAGGGCTTCTGGAAACATTGGAAGGAAGGGAGCTGAGTCCCAAGGTCAGGGGGGAGTCCCTGAGCTAGAAGCCGGGGCTTTGTGCTTACAGGGCCAGCATCTACTATCAGTGCCATGTCTTAATCTGATAGACAAAGCTAACAAGAGTGGGGTCCATGTGTCTGGGACTAAAAGGACTCATTTTTCTGGGGGGCTCCAAATCTTAGAAATGGGTGGGTACTCAGGACCACTTTGGCTTGGTGGTCCCTATTAAGGCAAGGCGGGAGAGATGGGCTCAGGAGGCTGCCGAGCCACCGCTGGAAAGTGCCCCGGCTGCAGCCAGGTAGTGGGCAGGAGCTGAGGATCAGAGAGGGGCAGGGTACCCTGAAGGCTGAACAGGAGAAGTGCTGATCCCACTGTGGCCAGACCAGGATTCTGGCGAGGCTAGTGGTTTGAGAGAAAACAGGAGAGAGTATGGCAGCCATGTCAAATCACCTGAGTGCAAACTGGACAGCTCAGCTCTTCACAGACTAGGCCCAGGACCTGCTGCTGTGTGCAGGCTTCTAGGTACTTTCTACAGGGCATGTGCTAAGTTTCCTTAGGACATGCTAGGAGCCCAGGAGGTAAACACAAACATGAAAAAGAACATTTAAAGATAGGAGCTAGCCTGGTGTGATGGTGCACACCTTTAATCCCAGCACTGGGGAGGCAGAGGCAGTCGTATCTCTCTAAGTTCGAAGCCAGCCTGGTCTACAGAGTGAGTTCTAAGACAGCCAGGGCTACACAGAGAAACCCTGTCTCAGACAAAACAACAAACAAACAACAACAAAACCCCCAACAACCCAGGGACTCTGGGCTGGGAAGGTGGCAAGAGAACAAAAGTTGGATGCCTAGAAACCGTGCACTAAGCCAGGTGCCTTGAATTTGTAATCCTGGAACCGCCAGGCACTGACAGGCTGGTTCTGGGTAACCTAAGCTGCCAGTTCAGCTGGTCAGTGAGCTCCAGGTTCAGTGAGAGACCCTGTCCTCCAAACAAGATGCTGAGTGATTCGGGGAAAACCATGGTAGTAGGCAGTGCCTCAATTGTAATATCTGAGATTGACCTCTGGCTGACACACACACACACACACACACACACACACACACACACACAGAAAGAGAGAGAGAGAGAGAGAGAGAGAGGTACTGATGCACAAAATGCTCACACACATAGTGCCACACACCTTCAATCTCAGCACTTAGGAGGCAGAGGCAGTAAAAACTCTTGAGTTCAAAGTCAACCTGGTCTACATAGAGAGTTTTGGGATAGTCAGGGCTACATAGACAGCCTTTGTCTCAAAATAACAACAAAATGTGTTCACACACACACACACACACACACACACACACGCACACACACACAATAAATGAATGTATCAAAAAGAGAAAAGCATTCTGAGGCCTGACCTTGCCTTGTGTGCATGTGCTGGACCACAGGCCTGCTTCGCTCTGCTTCTTAAAGCACTGCTGGGAACCGAACCCAGGGCTTCTGGAATGTGAGGCAAGCTCTCTACCAGCCCAGCCCTTTCTGTTTAATCTGAGAATTTACCGCCTTGGTATGGATTGAAAGAAACCTTCCAGGACCTTGGTACCTGTATCATCCTGGGCTAAGGAGCCTCAAAGAAATGTCTGCAAGACATTTCAGAGCCTTTGTTTATAATATGTACATTTGAGGTTTAAAGACATTTACTTATTTATTAGTGTGTGTGTTTGTGTGTTTCTGAGAGTGTATGTGTGTTGGCACATGCATGTCATAGGATGCCTGTTGAAGTCAGAGGGTAACTTGCAGGAATAGATTCTCTCCTTTCACCACGGGATGTAACTTGAGTCAGGCTTGGTGGCAAGAGCCCTCACCCTCAGAGTAAAGTACCTTTCCACTTTGTGGAAGCAGAAACCCACCTGCCTCTGTCTCCTGAGGTCGGGGGTTAAAGATGTGCACCACCACAGCCAGACTGGAATTCATTTTACTGCAGAGACATTTGTGATCACATGATTCTGTGGAAGAGCCTAAGCACAGAAGAGGCTGAACTCTGCCAATGATGCTCTCAGGGCTCTGCCACAGAATCATGTGACCCCCACACAGCAGTGGTAGAGCCAGGCTCACCTCTCCTTTCTTGTCTTGCTCTTCCTGACCTTGAACTCTGAGTCTTCCCATCTCTACCTCCCTGATGCTAGGATTACAATAGTAAACTATCGCCTTGGCTCCAACCTGACCTTTTTATTTAGAAAGAAAAGGAGCTGTTCCTCCAGACAGCAACAGTGTAAGGAGATGACTTCTACACTCAACTTTAGCACATGGGTGTGTTTTCTAGGGCCAGATCTTTGGCCAGCCATTGCAGGTGAGGACCAGAGGAAGCCTCTACCCTCAGGGCTCAGGAGAGGGGAAACCTGCTGGGAAACTCTTCCCTTTTGAGGAGGAAGAGAGAGCTTCCCAGGGGGAGGGGAGTTCAAGAATAGGGAAGAGAGATGAAGTCAAGGTGACTCTTGTGGGAGGGGACTCTTGGGCTAAGACCTGAAGGAAGGCCAGGAGTCTTGCAACTGAAGGAGGGAGTTCAGGGGAACACACAGCAAGGACCGAGTTTGGGGGTATCATAACCAAAATACTGGAGCTAGGGGTGTGACTCAGTTGGTAGTGTAGTCACCTGGTATTCATGAAGCCCTGAGTTCAATTCCCCAAACTATGAAAATCCCAGTTGCTGGCTTCTGGGGAAGGCTGGGGACTTCATACTCCTAGGAGTCAATGCTGAGGCACATGGTCCTTTGGCGTCCACTTCCTAGGTTGAAGGTTGAGTTAAGGTTGTGTCTTCTTTGAATTGGGCGTTCACTCATTCACCCAAGGTGCCTGCCTGTCCCACATCTAAGCCGCTCAGGGTTTAGTGAGCACAGAATTTGGATAAGGCTAAGTGTCTGGGTCACTCCTGTCACTCCACATCTTGGAGCACTGCCGCCTAAGGGGCAGGGGCATTCCTCCCTCCCCAAGGGGACCACTGGTAGTCTGGAGCGAGCCTGCCCTGGCTGCCTTTCCTTGCTCCATTCGTGCTGTGATAGCTCCTTATCTCTGTTGTGTCTCGTGGCTGGCTAGGGGGCTTCTTAATCTATAGCTGGGCTGGGGTTGGCCAAGGCAGCTGTGGGCTCCCCTTTGCCCTGGGTCCTTGATCCCAAGGCCCCTGCTGGCCCAGGGTTGCAAAAGCACTCCTGACAGACTTTCCTGGTACATGCAGACTTGGGCATTCCCCAGAAGCCTGAGGGCTCACAGACTGGCACCCATATTGTACTAAGTCAGCTTCGTGGGTCTCCTGAGTCTAAGCTGTCGGGTGTACCATGTGACCAGAGACCTCCCAGCTGGGCTGGCAGCATGTTGGGATGCTGCAGTGGGTACCCAGGAAGCTGTGGGCCCTGGTCCTCTGTAGCTTTCTGGTCTTTCATTTGGGTCGGTGTGTAGGTTTGGGTATCCTTGGTATTAGCTGTCATCCTGTCCCAGCATCACTAGAGTTTGGTAGACCCCAGATCACTTCTGCAATCATCAAGGCCAGGCTGGGCTAGGTCAGGACCCTGCTAGCCCGGCAGACAGTCGGGGACCCAGAAGAAGACATCTTAGTGTCTAGTCTTGTGGTCCCAGGCAGCATCCTCTCATCTAGGCCTTGTCCAGCATGACTGGCTTCAGCTAGTCCTCTGAGAAATGAGGTCAGGAGGCTGTGCTCTAAGTTTAAAGCTGCTCCTCAGCTGACAGAATGCCTACCTCGCTAGGCTCAGTCGCCAGCAGAGAGCAAACTGGACATCATGGAGCGTGAGAGATGGAAGCAGAAGGCTCAGAGGTTCAAGGCCATCCTTACCTAGACAGTGCCAGGCCAGCCTGGGTTACACGAGGCTTTGCCTCAAAATAAAACAAGCTGCTCTGGTAGTCTCCCTCTGCCCCAGCTGTGACCAGCACCCCCTTCTTCTCCTGGACCTTCACCCCATCCACAGGAGATAAGTCTGGCTTCTCACCCAAGGGCCGAGAGAAATGTCAGCCCTGAGCCGTGGGCCGCATTAAGGGAGGATGGTGACAGGAGGGCGTTGAGCTCCGGTATGGGGACCCAGATCCCTATCTGACTGCTTTATTTAGGACTTCAGCCCTGGAGAGCACAGAACTGGGATTCATATTGTACCAGGTCAGCCTCTTGAGTGTGCCCTGAATCTAAGCTGCCAGGGGTGAGGGCGAGGTGAGGTGGCTCTGTGATTTTGGGAGGCTCTCCTCCCAATGGAGCCATAGAGTAGCTGGGCTCATAATTGATGGCTGGCGTCTGACAGTCCTCTCCTAATCATGACTGTGCTCTCATCCTGATGGCCCTAGTCAGCCCCACGTCAGCGACCTTGGCATTCCTTCCTTCCGCCTTTGGTCTGTAATCTTCCCACTTACTCAAGCCTCCCTAGTGCTCTGCCCGCTGCCTGGGGACTCCTTCCTCATTTCTCCCTTTCCTCCCCCATGTCAGGCCCCATGCAATCTTCTTCCTGCCTCAGTGACTTACAAATTATCCACTGGTCTCCAGAAAGACCAGGCGCAGCAGCTGGAGATGAAGCTCTGCTGGGAGAACTTGTCTCTTACTCACAGAACCCTGGACCCCATTCCCAGCACTGCATAAACCAGACATGGAATCCCATCATCCGGTAGGTAGAAACAGGAGGAGCAGAAGGATATCTTTGGCTGCACAGAGAGTTTGAGGCTAGCCTGGGCTACATGAGACCCTGTCTCAAAAGAAGAGAAGGGCTAGAGCTGGAGAGATAGCTCAGAGGTCTGCAGAGGTCTTGGGTTTGGTTTCCAGCACCCACATGGTGGCTCACAGCCATCCATGATGCTAGTTCCAAGCAATCAGACACCTTTTTCTGGCCTCCACAGGAACTGGACACATGTCATGCCCATAACACATGCAGGGCACACACACATGAAATAAGTAAGTCTGAAGGAGAAGGAAGAGGAAGAAGAAAGAAGGAGAAGGAAGAGGAGGAGGAAGAGGAAGATGAGGAGGAAGAAGAGGAGAAGGAAGAATAGGAGGACAAGGAGTAGCAGAGGGAGGAGGAACAGCAGCTGCTTCTGTCACTGCCACCACTTCTTGGGCCATAGACCCTTGACACATCCGTGACACATCTGTGCAGAGGGTGAGCTGCAGGTCTGCTGGGGCTAGAGCCAGGGCTGGGCCTAGTCTGAAGCTCCAAGCTTAACTCCAGGCTCAGTGAGACTTTATTTCAGAAACGTAAGGTGGAGAAGTGGTTGAGGAAGACACCCTGATGTTGACCCCTGGTCTTCACGCTCGCACACGTAGGCGCAGAGACACAGGCTGGCATAGTGGCAGCACATTGCACAGAAGGTATATCTGCTTGTCCCCCAGTCCACTCTTAGTTTGCTTTTTGTTGCTGTGATAAACAATGGCCAACAGTAACTTAGGGGAAAATAGTTTTTTTTTTTTTTTGGATTATATTTCCAAGTCACGACCCATCACTGAGGGAAGCCAGGGTAGGAAATCGAGGCGTGAATCTGGAGCAGAAATCACAGAGAAATGCTGCTTACTGGCTCACTCTGGTTAATGCTCAGTGTGCTTTCTTACACAGCCAGTATCCAACTTGCCTAGGGATGGTGCCACCCCCAGTGGGCTGAACACTTCCATACCATCGATCAAGACAGTCTTTCATGGACATGGCTACAGGCCAGTCTAACCTGGTCAAGCCCTCAGCTGAGGCTCTCTCTTCCCATATGGCTCCAAGTTCTATCAAGATGACAATAAAATCACCTGGCACTTCCTCTCCCTATCGAAGAGATTGGTTGATGTGCCAGTTTTAAAGGACCTAGCAGAACCTGCTCTGTTCACTGGCCTGCAAATGTTCCTTCTCTATGATTGAACCACTTGGACATGGTGCCTGTTTGTCCTGGAGGTTTGGGGGAAGAGGTTGTCACCCCTTCCTCTAAGATAAGGCTCACCCACACTCTCAGGGTACCCCCTGATATGGGGAGTTACCTCCAGGACCCTTTCCTCCTCAGCCCTGACAGCCTGATGAAGTTCCTCACCTTCCTTTGTTTTCACCCAGGGACACAGGAGCTTCTTCCCATTCCAGTGGCTTCTGAGGCTGGGGCAGGAGGAATGGAGAATGTGGCAGGGGTGAAGTGGGGGTGGGGCATACCTGTGGAGCTCCCTGTCTGTCGGCACTTTGCAAGGCCTTCTCTATGGCTCGCTTGTCTGCTCTCTTCAGGAGCCATATGACAGATACCGTCTCTCCCCAGCCTGTAGCTTACTCCTCTCTTCCTTCCTGTCCCCACTGCTGCCGTGGTACCAATGGATCCTGTGCATTCCACAGGGTCTCTGTCCTCTGGTGTGGCCTGGAGTCGACTGCCAGTCCCCATCGCAGCAGAACAACTGAGTCTCTTGTGACAGATATCAATACCCGAAGAGTCTTAGGCTGGGCAACAGCCTATTCAGGAGCCTGGCACGGCAACCATGCTTAAAATTCTAGCTACATGAGGCTGAGGCAGGAGGACATGGTAAGTTCAAGGTCCTGTGTGGGCAGCTTAGTGAGGTTCTGCCTCAAAACTGAAAGGTTAATACACAGGAGGCCCTGGGTCTATCCCTGCCCTGCAGAGAAAGTTCGTTTTCTGTTCCCCTTGGGCTCCACTGTTGGGTGCCCAAGTGTCTCGGGCTGACAGCAGGTCTCCATGCTCAGCCACACAGAATTTAGAGCAGGTTTGATGTGACCTTGGGCACATTTGTCAACCAGTTAGGAGCTGTTTGCTGTAGCTCTGTGGGGCATCATGCTAGTCAAACAGGCTAAGGGCCCTTCTTCCAATGGTTGTGGGATCAAACGCTCTTGTGAGGAAGACAGCCTGCGCTGGGTGCTGCGTGGAGCTGGAGATGTCAGGTCAGCAAACGCACTTGCCGAGTGACAGCCAGGGTCTGTGCAGGAAGCAGTGGGGGGGTGGACCTGGTGGGTGCGTCAGTGGGACAACAGTGGGGCCCTGCTGCTCAGGATTCATCAGGAGCCACTTCCCATGAAGAGGACAGGATGTGGGTCACACCAAGGGCTGGAGTAGGGTCAATGAGGGCCCAAGCTCTGGCCTGGGAGATGGCTTGGTCCATAAAGTGAGGCCTGAGTCCCAGCTCCAGCAACCATAAAATTGCTGGGCACGATGGTATGTGCCTGTCATCCTGGCACTGGGGAAGTGGAGACAGGAGGATACCTGGGCCTTGCTGGCTAGCCAGGCTAGTCTTATTTGGTGAATTATAGGTCAGCGGAAGACTCAGTTTTAAATAGGGCAGACATGATTCCCGGAGATGACATCTGAGGTTGTCTTCTGGCCTTTGAGAGCACACAAGTGCACCCCAAACACACGAACTTTAAAAAGACAAAACCAACCAACGTGTTCTGTTGTGAACACAAGCTTCAGGTTGAAGAGCAGCCACTCTGAGTGACCCTGGCCTTCGAGGCTCAACCAACAAACAGGGAAGAGCAGAAATAAAAGGCACCCCTTCCCATCCGTAGTCCCCAGCCACTCTCTCTGAGCAGTTTAAATCTTTATCACACTTTCATTTAAGGATCAGAGATGTCAAGCAACTTGGTCAAGGTCACACTGTTGTCCACAAGGCTGGGCTTACAATTCTTTTCTTAGATAATTATCTATTTATTTTAATGTATAGGAGTACACTGTTGCTGTCTTCGGACACACCAGAAGAGGACGTTGGATCCCATTACACATGGTTGTGAGCCACCATGTGGTTGCTGGGAATTGAACTCAGGACCTCTGGCAGAGCAGTCAGTGCTCTAACCACTGAGCCATCGCTCCAGCCCCGGGCTTGCAATTTAATCTGGAAAACAACATGGGGCTTCAGTTGGACCAGCTTGGAGGAGCATGCTCAGAGGAAGGGGCAGGATAGACTAGCGGGAGGCAGGGCTGTGCTAGGCTGACTGGGGCTCTGGGATGGAAATCCTGGGCTGTGGTCCTCTTCTTCCCACCCTGAGCTTGCCCTTGAGGCCCCTGTTTTGTGCTTGATGACCACACAGAGATCAGAGTAGGCGTGAATGGCTCTGGAACCAGAGTTACAGATGGTTGTGAGCCACAGTGTGGGTGCTTGGAACCAAACCAAAGTCCTCTGCAAGAGCAGCAAGTGCTCTGAACATCTTAGGCATCTCTCCAGTGCATTCTACCATTTAAAAATATTTTTGAGACAGGTTCTCAGGTTGTTCATGTTGCCTTGGATTCTATATGCAGCTGAGGATGACTTTGAACCTCTGATTTTCCTGCCTCCACATGCCAAGTGCTGAATCCCTATGAAACCCTAGGCTCTTAGGACTACTACTTTGGCTTTTCTTGGATGCTGATAATCACAGGGGATGGAGGAATAGAAGGATGGAGGGGAGAGCTTGGGAGTTGTGCCTTAGCCACTTTTGGTGGGTCTATGTATGGGCGGAGAGGCCAAAGAACATCTTTGGTTGTTGTTTCTCATATGCATGCATGTGTGTGATGTTTCTGGTGTGTGTGTGAGTGTGTGTGCGCATGCATGAGTGTGTGTGTGAGTGTGTGTGAAAACATAAGTATGTTATGTATGTGTGAGTATGTGTGTGCATGCATCAGTGTGTACATGCATGAGTGTGTGTGTATATGTATGTGTGTTTGTGTGAGTGAATGGTTAATTAAAGAGTTAGAAAGATGCCTTAGTTACTGCCCTCTGTGCTCAGTTCCCAGCACCTGTGCTGGCAGCTCAAAACCACCTGTAACTCCAGATCCAAGGGATCTGGTGCCCTCTTGTGGTGTCTGAAAGTACCGACATGCACAGAGAGGTATATAAGCACAGATACACAGACATACACACAGTTAAAAATAAAACAAATCTTTAAAAATTTGTCCTTTAACAATTTCATACTCTTATATGATGTATATTTAATGATACCACCCCCCCCCCAGGGCCCATAACACATCCCCTTCTACCTTTTCATGCTTTCAGGAAAGTTGGCCAAGAGTTTTTTGTCCTTTCATGCCTGGGACTGAACACCCCGTCTGTATCCACAGGAAATGCTGTGCAGCCTTCAACGTCACCCCACAAACCTCCTGGACCTTAGAGAGTCCCACGGGGCAGAGCGAGTCACAGGCGATCTGCTCATTTCACAGGTGCTAGCTGGAGCCCTGGAGATAGTGCTTCAGAAAGTTTAGGTGCCAGCAAGCCGGACTTCCCAGGGGTTCCACCACATCCTTAGAGCCCCCAGATCCTTCAGTGACCCAGGAATGAGAGTTGGAGTCACTGAGGGCTGTGGCAGAATGTATGTAGGACTTGCTCCTGCTGAATCACGACTGTCTAATGGGCCCTGGGAAGGCGAGCAAAGCAGGGGGCAAGTTCCCACTTATAGGGGCCCTTTCATAGAAGAAGCTCTTAGAAGCCCCCTGGCTACTTCCTTCTTGGCTTGTAGGTAATTGCTGGGCTTTTCTGAGTTTTGGGTGCCTCCTCTGTATCATGCATTCTATTTTGAGGCCCGAGTGGGTAATTCAGTGACAGCTGTCACGGGCAAGCTCGGGAGAAGGACCAGCCTACCTGTGAGCCAGTGTAAGCCTGGCTGTACTGTGGGGACAGATGGAAAAGACCTGGGTGGGAACCTCTGCCTGAGGCCAGGGCCAAGAGCAGCTTCCACCAAGGAACAGACACTTGGCTTTGATCCAGCCACCAACCCTGGACAAGGGACAATTACAACCTAGGAGAGAGATAAGGCCAGTGAACGGAACAATCAGAGGACAGTTATGGCTTAATTGTGCCCTCTGGCTTCTGAAAGCCCTGACCTGGCCTCTCACAAATGCCAGAGATGTTTTTACAAGTTTTAAAAATTCTACAAGCTTGATCTGGGAGCAGAGCTAAGCTGGGAAATTTTTTTTTGCCTGATATACATGAAGTCCTGGGTCCCATCCTCAGGACCAAACAAACCGGGCATGGCGGCACAAACCTATATATAATCCCAGCACTTAGGAAGAGGAGGCTGGAGAATCAGGAGTTCCAGGTTATTTTCAGCTACAAAGTAAGTCTGAGGCTAGCCTAGGCTACAAAATAACCTGCCTCAAAAATAAATCTACAAGCTCTGAATGACCTGAATTCCTGTCAGAGTGCTCCGGCAGACGCCCCTCCTACCACTGGGATGCCCCACACTGGCTGACTAAGATCCTGAGGTGGGGCTGGGATCCAGGACCAGCATTGCTCTGCCAATACCTCTGAATTCTCTGAACCATCTGGGGTTAACAGCAGTCACCTCAGGCTGTGACTTGGAGCAGCTCAGAGAACCACACTGCTGACCTATGTGGGACCCCTGTGTCACGTTCTCATTAGGTCCTTCCTGGGACCCGAGGGGCTAGAACGGCTGCCACCTACTTCACAGTGTGCACCCCGGAGTATGCCAGGGCCACGCACAGTAAATTGGAACCCTCATCCAGGCATCTGGTCCCAGGTTCACAGCTCAACAAACATTCATGTTGCTCTGGGGCTTAAAGGGCTGTAGGAGTAAGATCAAAGTCACAGGCCTGGGTGTCCTGTTTGCCACTCTCTGCCACTAAGTCACTTGTCTGACCTATAGCATCTCTGGTGTGAGGAATCTAAGTGAGGGAGGAACCTGGTAGAAAATTCCCGACATGTATCACTGTGACTCAGTTTACCCATCAGAACAAAAGAAAGGGTGTTCTCTAGTGACTGAAGCAAGAGTCCTGACTGGAAAGATGGAGGGATGTGATGGGCTGAGAGACTCAGCTATGCAGCCCGGGCAGGTTTCTAAACCTCTCTGGACTCAGCATCTTCATCTGCATAAAAGGGCCACTGCCTGGTCTCTTAGCAACGCTCAGTGGCTAGGTTCCTGGCCAAAGTTGAGCTGTTGGTGAGCACAATGGCCAAGTCTCTTCAGATTCTGCCTGTGTAGCTCCCCCTTCTTTCCTCTTGCACCCCCAAATTCTCCTCCCTCCACACACCAAGAGCTTCAAACTCTAAGACAGAAAACTTCAGTTCCCTCTTCTGAGAGGATAGCCCCTCAGGGCCAGAACTGTAGGTCACAGGCTGTGTTGGCTGTCCCTAGACAGCCTTGTGGGGGTGGTGTTTCTAGTCTGTGGGGTAATCCCTGGGGCTCTGATTATCTCTTGTGGCCCTGGGCGTGAGGCCCAGGCAGGGAGGCAGTTGCAGCAAGGGCTTCCGAGGAAAGATGTGAGATACTGGATCGAGTCTGGCAGACAAAACAGAAGGCCCCAGAGGGCAAGGCTGGGGAGAGGGTCTGGAAGCCTGGCTGACCTCTCCAAGCCCAGGGAATTCAAGCAAGCTAAGATGTCCCATGGACTGTCCCCGAGTCCTGCTCCGCATCCTTGACATGGGCCAAGAAGCATATCAACCACCCCTTTATCCCTGCTCCTGAGGCATCTGGTACGGTAGCTGTGTGGACCTTCTGCGAGTCCAGGTTCTAGCAGTGTGGTATACCTTAGAGACCCCTTCACCCAGACAAGTAGCCTGCTCCCAGAGATAGCTAGTCCAGGGTACCAGCTACAGGTGACCAAGCCCACCTGTGGTCTCACAGGCCCTTTGTGTCTTCTAGAAGCTGTCACCTGTCTTGATGCCTCTCTGTCTTTGGAGCCCCACAGCAGGAAGCTCCTGAATGGGTTAACCTGGCCTGACAGACTGGCGTGCAACCCGTTCTGGGTCTTGGGGAAGGGAGTCTTTGGTAGTGTGAGGTCCCTTGCCATCCTGTTCTAGGGAAAGATTGGAATTAAGAAGGTCCAGATAAAGTCAAGGTCTCTTGCTCCCCAGGCCATAGCCAAGCCCTCTGCAGCAGTGTGGGGGGAGTCCCTGAGACACCAGCACCGAGGAAGAAGGCTTCGGCCCCCGCAGGCCCTGGCTTCTCATCGGAGAAGCTTTGGCTGTGGCCAGGAGCCAGCAAACCTGACCTTGGCCACCCTGGGGCTTGGCACACCCTCCCGGGAAGGAGCGCTTCCATGCATGCAGGCTTTCAAGTGCACCTGCAGGTTTTTGTCCTGCCTCAAGGCGACCCCCACAGGGTCCTGGGCCTGCCCCTGACTTGGTCCCAAGGGAAAGGAATGTCTTGGGATTCACACCCGTTCCTGGCTCTGTGAGACCCGTCCTGGCCTGGGCATCCCAAGACGCAAGTGCCTGAGCTAGCGTCCCTGGGAAGGCAGATGCTCACGGGAGGAGCTGGTGGGCGGGGGCGGGGAGGAGGCTGGAGGCCTGGCGAGGGAATGCAAATTGCCGTCATGAATTATGCATCAGCCTCAGCTTCTCACACGTTTGAGGCTGAATGAAATCGTGTTTGCCTGGAGAAGGGGGAGGGGACGAGGGGACAAAGATGAGTTAGGCCTGCCTGGCTCAGGAAGGTGGGGAGAGCCCTTTGCCAGATTTCAAGAAGGACCTAAGAGATGCTTAAGCAGGAGTTGGAGACATCTTTTTGGTGTTCTTTTACTGTGTGACCTTGGGTCAGCCTCCTACCTTTTCTGGTCAGACCTTTATCTTACAGATTTAAAATTCAGTAGCAAGCTTATGCCATGATCACACCTTGGTTGTAAGGCCCCATTAACATATTAATCTGTCTGATCATAAGGAGCTGTGCAGGACACTTGATATATACATAATAAGTATATATACAAATATGTACAAATATATATATATAGATATATATGTTTACTTTTAAATGCTTTCTTTCTGGATGCAGAGCTAAAATGCTATTTGTTTATTTTCTTGGGTTTGTTTGTTTGATTGAGCCAGAGTCTCTCCACTGTTCTGGAACTCACTATGTAGACCAGAGTGGCCTCCAACTCACAGAGACCTGCCTGCCCCAGCTTCCCATGTGCTGAGATTAAAGTGTGCCACTGTGTTGGTTGATGCTTTTTATTATAGACATGGTCTTGTGTAGCCCATGCTGGCCTCACAGTAACTATGTAGTTGAGGATGACTTTGAACTTCTGGTCTTTCTGTCTGTACTTTCTAAGTGCTGAGACTGGCAGGCCTCTGATAGTCATGCTGGGTTTATGTGGTGTTACAGTTGGACCCAGACTTGTGTAAGTCAGGCAAACCCTCTACCAACTGAGCCACATGTCCAACCTTTCCTGTTTGTTCACTTAAGTTTACTTTTTATTCATGTGTCTGTGTGCCTGGGCAGATGCCCTTGAACCAGCAGAGGTTGTTAAGTACTCTGGAGCAGGCGTTATCATTTCGAGCCACCTAAAGTGGGTGCTGGGAACCGAACTTGAGTCCTATAGAAGACATAACATTTTCTTCTCCGCTGAGCCTTCTCCCCAGCCCTACACTTATTGTTTATGTGACTTCTCAACAATGCACATACCCACAGGCAACTACCAGGGGGTGAATCTCAGAGAGGTTAAGTCACTGGCTTGTGTCACACTGTTGGATAAGGAGCAAAGAGAGAGTCTCCCTCCATCCTCCTTCCTTATAAAGAAATAGTTCCACTCAGCCCACGTGGCTTTGGTACTCAAGTCTTCCCAGGGATGGGAGTAAAGGCACACACTACCATACCCACATCTCCCTTTCAGGGCATGAACTCGGGCTTGACAAGAACTTCCTAAGTAGCTAAAGGTGACCTTGAATCTCTTTTAACCCTGTCCCCCACCTCACCTTGGGTTTCTGAGGCCTCAGGTTTAGTTTCTAGAACCAGAAGTCATGTTATACATCCTCAGTCTCCCAGAGACCCTTCCCAGAGATCTCCTCCACGTGGGAGTGGCTGGGGGACCCCGTGTCCCCTTCTCTAAGAGCAATGGGAAGAAGGCATTGGATTGCGTGGTCAGGATGGCAATGGTCCAGTCAAAGAAAAGCTCTAGGTGAGTTTCTGGGACTTTCTGAATTTACAGGAAAATGCTGCACTGAATTGTTTCTGGTCTGTTTCAAAATGGTCCTGTGGTCAGCTGGTCACTTAGCTACTGATGCCTGATCCTACGTCCTAGTGACGCCATCCACTGTCTCAGCCATTCGTCATCTGCATGTCTGTTTATCACACACTCTCACATGACCTCACCCACCCACCCACTATCCACCTACCCACTTACCCCTCCACTCACCACATTACACCTCCCACCCACCCACCTGGCCATCTATCTGTCTGTCCACTCAGTCCTAGAAATGCTATAGAAACATAAACATTAAAGCCTGCATTTGTAACTCAGTAAAGGCAATGTGTCAGGTGCTAACCAGGGCCGAGCCTAACTAGGTTGGACTGGTATACGTAAATGAGGAGTCCTCCCTGTCCTTGGGAGCTGTGCTCTGAGCTGTTCTACCCTGCCAGGTTTAGGATGCTGTATCTGTTGAGAGTCCCAGGTCAGCCCACCCTGACATCTGCCCATCCCTTATCACTGGTGTTTGGTGTTCCCAGCTATCTTCTCTGTGGGAGGGCTTGTCCCTCCTGACAGCTCCCACTGCCTCCCAGAAGCCCTCCACAGCTACCTCCTGCTCTCCCACCACCACGACAGGCTCACCAAGGTCACTGGTGATCTGCTAACTGCCAGGCGCTCGGGCACTCTTATCTCGGATGCCCCGGCCTTGGTACCTGCTGGCCGACCCTCCTGCCTGTCTCCGTGGCTGGCAGTGGCTCCTGGCACCAGCCACTCCCCAGCCTACTGTGCCCTGAAGCAGCTGGCCTAAAGATCTCTTCCTCAGTCACCAGTGATAACCTGTCCCAAAGCTGGGGTTCTCTTGATTCCAAGGTCCCTCGGTCTATGCACCTCACTTCCATTCTCAGTGCTTCCTGATCTCCTGTCTGGAGGAACCCTCTGCTGACCAGAAGCCACCCTCCCACTGACCCACACGTTGGCATCTGACCCGAGACAATCGCTCTTTGTTGGCTTCTTTTCACAGCCTTGGAAAGGAAGCCCCTGGAATCAAAGGGTTGCCTAAAGCCATGTAGACTTGCCTTAGGACAGTGATGTTCCAGTGGGAATGCAGCCCTGCTGTGGGGTTACATCCCCATCTACTTTCAGACTCAGGGAGAAGACGGACAAACCCAAGGGAAGACAAAGCATCCAGGTGGCTGGTCTGTCACTTGGCCTGGACTCTATCACAGGTGAGAAGGTGGCTGGTGAAGGTACTGCTCTGGGTGACAGTGTCAGTGGGAAGTACTTAGTATAACACTAACAGTCTGAACTCTGGAGATCAGTAAGATGGCTCAGTGGGTAAAGGCCCTTGCTGCCAAGCCCAAGGACCTGAGTTTAACTCCCGGATCCCATGGTGGAAGGGGAGAACCAGCTTTCACAAGTTGTTCTCGGAATTATATATGTGCCTACACACACACACACACACACACACACACACACACACACACACACACAATAAAGGTTGTCTTCTGACTTCCACATACATGCAATGCTGTGCAGATATATACATATACACTAAACACATGTAAAAATTATTTTAAAAGTTCAAAAAGAAAACAAGATCTTTGATTTGGGCTTGGTAACCTATTTCAAAAGGCTTTGGCCATGAACAAGAGTTTAAGACCGAGAATGCTGACATACTTTGCACACAGACACACACACAGACACACAGACAGACACACACAGACAGATACACACACAGACACACACAGACATACACACAGACACACACACAGACAC
This sequence comes from Micromys minutus, assembly GCF_963924665.1. NCBI lineage: Eukaryota > Metazoa > Chordata > Mammalia > Rodentia > Muridae > Micromys > Micromys minutus. The sequence goes on along the minus strand of NC_137975.1, from coordinate 11,911,075 downwards.
ACACACAGACACACATAGACACACACACAGACACACACACAGATACACACACAGATACACAGACACACAGACACACAGACACACAGACACACACACAGACACACAGACACACACAGACACACACACAGACACACTCACAGACACACACACACAGACACACACACAGATACACAGACACACACAGACACACAGACACACACACAGACACACACACAGACACACACAGACACACACACAGACACACACACACAGACACACACACACACACAGACACACACACACAGACATACACACATAGAGTGTGGGGAAGAAAGATTCTGCACTCTGGGGCCAGGGGTTTGACTGTAAATTCAGATTTGATTATTTGCCAGCTGTGTGATCTCGACCAAGTCACTTACCTACTCTGTGCTTCAAATTCCTCGTGTGAATAGAGCCAAATATCTGAAAATAGAGATCCTGTTTAGATGTTTTTATGGAGTGCCCAGCTGATTAAAAGTATTCCCTCAGAGGAGCCGCCAGAGGCCTTTGAGATCTTCTTTAACCAGAGCAACGGTTCCCTGTTTCCCTTCCAGGACTCCTTCTTCAGGGGAGAGGCCAGTCACAGGTAGCTCAGGCTGACCTCAAACTTATGAAGTAGCCAAGGATGGCCTTCAGTTTCTGATCCTCCTGCCTCCACTTTTTTTGATTGATTGATTATTTTTAACTTTTTATTGGCTTTTTGTGAATTCCGCACCATACACCTCATCCTCGCTAACCTCTGTGTCCCCTTGTACCTGTTCTTTGCCACCAAACCTGCTTTTTGCCCCCCCCCCCCGCCCCGAGTCAGTGGCTCAGTATGCAGCCCAGGCTGAGTTTGAACTGAAGAACCTCCCTGCCTGAGCCTCCTGAGTGATGGGACTCCAGGTCAGCTGTGACACCTGCAAACTTCCTTAGGACTGACCCCCAGTCGCCTCTCATCTCTCGCTTCCATCCTCTTCCATCCCTGCACCATAGCGTCCGCTCTCTTTTTGCAGATGGCCTCATCTTGGGAGGGTCTGTTCCTTGGACTTTAGCTATGCTGGAAAAGTGAGGTGGCCCAGGTCCCCAGGTGGGTTCAAAAACTCTGCCTCTACCCACTGGGCCTGGGATCTCCCATCAGAACCAAGAGGATCCTGAGCTACAGACTGAGCCCTCTGGGGGGTGGGGAGGCTGAGTGGGTGTTGGGCCGATACAATGGAGTCTATGTGGAGGTCCCTCAGTGCAGTGCCAGGACTCAGACTCTGCTGTGGGCAGGCTTCGGAATCTCAACATGCTTTTAGAAAGGCCTGTCTGTGGCAGGTAGGTGAGCATGCTGGCCGGGGATGGGGGCCATTCTCAACGTGTGGACTGCTTCTTGGAGCCCTTTAAATCATTCCCCAGAGGCAGCTGCCTGTGCATAAGGCTGGGGCTGACACCCAGCCAAGAAGGGGGCTCTGAGTGAGCTGCAGAGATTGTCTCCGGGAAGCGGCTTCACGGCTCCCACCACCCACCCACTCACTCACACGGGGCACTTCAGAGTGCCAGTGGAGGGCGGGCTGCCTGTGCATGCTCTCTCTCTCTCTCTCTCTCTCTCTCTCTCTCTCTCTCACACACACACACACACACACACACACACACACACACACACACACATATACACACAGTCACACACACAGATACTTTGTGTGTGACTGTGTGTGTGACTGTGTGAGTGAGTATGTATGTGTGTGTGTATGTGAGTGTGTGAGTGAGTGTGTGTGAGTGTGTATGTGAGTGTGTGTGTGTGTGTGAGTGTGTGTTCAGTGCTAAGCCACTTGTCCAAGTTTATTTTGTTTGTTAGTGACCATGCTGGCACTTAGACTAAATTCTGGGCCTTCTCTTGAGAAGGGACAGCTCTGCTCCTTCCTGGCCACCAATCACATTAGCCTTCTCTGGGCTGGTCTGCCTGGTGGAGGACACAGGGACACCAGGGGTAGCTGTCTACCCAAGATGGTCCACCACATTCTTATTCTAGTGTCGCGCATGTCATGGAGTCCTAAAAGATTTAGTGCTACTCTCAGCTTTGATACCAGTTTTGTGATATTGGCCTCAGTTTCCCCATCTGTGAAGTAGGGGCAATGGTCAGGCTACTGACGTCACAGGGCTGTGGTGAGGACCAGATGGGTTCTGTTTAGGCAACTGACGGTCTATGAAGATGGAGAAGTACCTTGCCTAGCGGCCTCCCTCCACCTCGCGGTGACTGGGTTGGGGTGGGAGATCTGCAAGGAGGGACTTTCTTTCCTGGACGTAGAATGGGGCTACAGGGATTCCTGACCATAAGACCCCCATGGGACAGTTCTTAGTGGAGCACAGGTGACCTTTAAGGAGGAGCAGTGGCTCATGGGTGGGTGTCCTTGTGGGGTTACTATTGCTGTTATTATTATTATTATTATTATTATTATTATTATTATTATTATTATTATTATTATTAGTAGTAGTAGTAGTAGTAGTAGTCAACCTGGCACAAGCCAGGGTTATTAGGATAAGAACCGCAATGGAGAAAATGCCTTCATAAAATTGGCCTGCAGGCAAATCTGCAGGGTTCTTCTTGGATAATGGTTGACGTGGAAGGGCCCAGTCTACTGTGGGCGGTGATCATGGGGCATCTAAGAAAGGAGGCTGGGCAAGCCATGAGGAACAAGCCAGTAAGCAGCATCCCTCCCGCGGCTCCTGCCTCAGCTCCTGCCTCCAGGGTCCTGCCTCAGCTTCCTGCTCTGACTCTGACCTACAAGGCTGAAATGAACCCTTTTTTCTGCAGGTTGCTTTTGGTCGTAAAGTTTTATTACAGCAACAGAAAGCAGATTAAGAGGGGGCTTAATGTGGGCAATGACTGTATGGGCAGCTTCCTTTCCACCCGCTGTTTCTGAGGTTCCGAGTTTCCAGGAAATTAGGTGGCTTCCCCCAGCTTTGGAAGGCAGGGTGGCTGTGGATTCTGCAGATCCTGCCAAACCCGGGTATGAGGCACATGCACAGAACTGGCTAGTGCTTTCATCGGCTACAATCTCTCTACCTGTGGTCTGGGGAGATGCTGGACAAATGGAGGCATTTGCCAATAAGCTTGAGGACCTGAGTTTGATTCCTGGTACACACATGGTGGAAGGAAAGAGTCAACTCCTGCCTAAACAAATAATAATATAATGAAAAAAGAAACTCACTATTTGCTTTGACCCAGAGACTGTATATAATATAACACACACACATTTGAATGTATATGTGCACATGTGTGTGGTATAGGCCTGTGTGTATATGTATTTGAATATGTAAATGCTTGTGTGTATGTGCTGCAGAATCTGTATATGTGTATTTGAATGTGTACGTGCATATGTGTGTGTGGTGTAGACCCATGTACTTACATATTTTAATGCATATGTGCATAGGTATGTGTGTGTGTGGTGCAGACTTGTGTGTATATATGTGTATTTGAATGTGTATATGGACATGTGTGAGGATTTCTGAGGTTCATGGGTATATTTCTTGCTCACTCTTTATTTTATTGATTTCTAAAACATTTATTTGTTTTGTCAGAAGGAGGTGTGTGTGTGTGTGTGTGTGTGTGTGTGTGTGTGTGTGTGAGTGTGTATGCACATGAAGGTCAGATAGCAGCTGATGGGAACTGGGTCTCTTTATCTATCATATAGGACATGGGGCTTGAACTGAGGTTGTCAGGCTTGGCAGTGAGCACCTTACCCAGCGAGCAATCTTTATTTATTGACGCAGGATGGCTCTCTGAACTCGAGCTCACCAATTCCAATTAGCTTTTTGTCCTGGGGATTCGTGTTTCTGCCTTCCAGGTGCTGGGATTCCAGTTTGCTCTCAAGCCAAATGTCAGTCAGTTTAACCTGCCCTTGCTAAGGTCCCTTCCATACTCACGGCCTGTAAGGAATATGAAGTATTCAGTAACTTCCCTTTTAAAATAGACATTTATTGTGTGTGTGTCTGTGAGTGCAGGTACTGGCAGAGTCTGGAAGAGGGTATCAGACCCCTGGGGATGGAGTCACAGCTGTAAGCCCCTGCATTTCAGTCCTGGGAGTTGTACTTGGGTTCTGTGCAAGAGCAAATGTGTTCTCTCAACCAATGAGCATCCCTGCAGACCCTTGCCCACTCTCTCGAATCCCGAGTCATCCTCCTTTGTGAGTTTATCACCACTGGGGATTCACAGCTGGCCTTTGACAGCACTCCGTGGAACCCCGTAGTTCTATCCTGCGTGTACCAGGCTCTCTCAAGGTCCTTGAGGATTTTCGTGAGCACAGTTGTGGCCAGCTCCCAACATAGAGTCAGATCTAGGCTAATGTTCAGACAGGACATTGTATTTATGGGAAGGAAGATGGGATGGGCGTGGGTGATGGTTATTGCTGTCAAGTTGGAAGAATCCATGGTTACCTGGAGGGCATGCCTGTGAACATGCCTGTGAGGGGTGGTCTTGACTGTATTAGCTGGTGTAGGAAGAGTTTCTATTCATCTTCAGGGTAGACAATCCCATTGGCTGGGCAGGGGACCCTGCACTGGATACAGCAGAGAGACTGAACCACGTGCTGACATTCATTCATTACTCTCTACTTCTGGGGATGGGAAGTGAATAGCTGGTTCTGGCTCCTTCCACTTTAACCTTCCCACCGTGAAGGAAGCACCGTGACTTGGAAGCTAAAATAAACCCTTTCTCCCGTAATTTGCTTTTGTCAGAGTACTTTCTTACAGCATCGAGAGAGTACCAAGATGGCGTGGTTTGTGGCGGGGACTCCACTCCTCTTGCATGAGAGCTGCTCATGGCTAATTCAAGCTTAAGTGTGACAGGCTTACTGTCTGCCTCATCCCTGTGTGGGTGGGGGTGTGCAGAGAGTGACACTTGACTCAGGAACGGGAGTCTGGGTGGAGCAGTGCCAGGCATCAGATATCTCAGAGCCTGTCAAGCCTCACACAAACCTCAGCCAGAGGCTTTCCTAGAGCAGGGGATGGTGGAAGGATCCCAGGGAAAGAAGGCTGAGCTCTGCTCCTAGAGGACCTGTTGAACTTCAAGCTTTTGCTTGTAGAATGGGCTGCATTTCAGAGCCTATGCGTTGGCTGGCTATGCAGATGAGAAACACAGAAAGACTTAGAATAACCCCTGGTACAGAGTGAGAAGATGCCATCATCAATTAGTACCCTTCATTGGCTCATATTCTTCATTCATTCATTCATTCATTCATTCATGCATTCATTCCTTCATGCATGCTTCACACATGCTTGCATGCATTTATCCCCACAAGCATTTATCAATCAGTGTATATGAGGATCTATTGGGAACCAGTCTGTCAGTTACAGGTACCAGCTCAGGGGGCCTAGTGCTGAGCTGTACAATGGGATGGGACTCCCAGGCTGCAGAGCAAAGCTAAAGGTAAGGACCACAGAGTCCTTGGCCAGGCATGAAGTGGTACTTTTCTCCCTGCGTGCCCCGGCAGCTGGACAAGAGACAGATTTCCTGTGGGAAGCGGGAGGCAGGAGCCCCATCTGTTAGGGACCATAGGTCTCCTGAACACAGAATAAATCAATATGGTCAGAATGGGGGGGATGGCTGTGAGCTGGCAGGATGGAGGCAGATGTGTATAGCCACTTGCTGAGACAGACAGAGGGAGGAGTGCTATGTCCACGCAGCCTGCTGGGCCTTCTTCAGAACCAGGGCTGCTGTGGGCAGGGGGCATGGCTGCTTCTACCCCACCTTCCGCATGTCCGCATTCCTACCCAGGGTGGACCAACTTCTATAGATTGGTCCGTATCTCTGGTGCCACCCCTCCCGCATCCCTCCACTCCTCCCCCATCACTAGCTCCATTCTCCTCCCTCCATTGTCTTTCCCTTGACTCTTTCTCCTGTAGCCTGGGATAGTCCAATTCTCTATGTAGCTAAGGATGCCTTTAGACTTCTTCATTTTACTTAGAAAAAGCAGCCAAGAGTTTAATCAGAGCAACCAAAGAAGGAGCAAGATAACACCTTCAAACAAACAAACAAACAAAAAAAAAGAGCTCAAAAGTGGGCGTCTTTGAACTTCCGATCTTGCCTCTCTAGTATTACATATTGGTCCAGCCATGTCCAATTTTCCTGCAGTGCAGGGGAGTTGAACTCAGGGCTTTGGGCTACATCTCCAGCCCTAGTACCCTACTTCTGGGGTAGGCTGCCCCGGGCACTACTGTAGCCCTCTCTACCTTCATCCCCACAGTAACTAGCCCAGTTCTCTGCTGCGTCTGGTCAGCTTTTCTTTGAGTATTCCAGACACAGCCATAGGAGGGCCACCTGCCACCTGCTTTGCCTGTGCGAGGGCCTTCTCTGGCCAGCATAGGGCTTACCCAGCCTTTCCCTCCTAGTGGGGCATGGAAGGAAGTGAGGCGCATGGCCTGGAAAGGTACTTGCCATCGTGAGAACTCAAGGCACAGAAAGCCCTCTGCACACCCAGCACACGAGGAGAGTAAGGAAGTGACAGCTCGAGGATCCCGGGAGAGCCAAGGGACTCTTGCTAACAGCTGTATGCTAAGAGGTACCCAGGAGGCCAGACCATCGCGGCTGACATGTCTTCTCCGGGCTTCTCTATGAGCTTCACGTTCTCCTAATGAGAGCTAGCACATCATGGAAAACCTGCCGTCCTCTCCTGCCTGCGAGGAACAGGGGCCTGGTAGGTGCCCGAATAACAAGATCCGTTTGTGGGTACTACACAGAACAGGCTTCAGAGTCCTTGGCTCTCATGCCTGGCTTTGATGCCCCAGCAGGGACAGGGTCATTCCTTGCTACTCCATCTTCTAGGGGAGGCCATATCCCACCCACCTCTGAGATTCCTTCAGGCAAGTAGAGCCCCAGAAGGCCTAGACTCTTACCTGGCTGGAGCTACACGTCGGTCCCCACTTTCAGCCGGATGCCGATCACATCCCAGTCAGGATGTAGGCCTTGTGTAACCACACTCTCCCAGCAGGTCATTCTCCAGTTACTATGGCTACGTTCACTAGATTGGCCACAGAAGTGGGAAGTGCCACTCAGGTGGAAAAAGCTGGTCAGAATGATGTCCCTTGCTTAGTCACATACGCTTGCTGATCACTTGTCCCAGGCCTCGGAGACCGCGTACCCGAGGCTAGAGACAAGCCTGTCCCTCGTCTCCTGCATAGCCAGAAAGCTGGCAAGTCTATGGGGGTCCCCTTAGGAGGCCGAGGGCCTAGAGAGAATCAGGGTAGTCAGGGAACAGAGGTACATCCACTGCAGGGGAGATGGGTGTTGGTCTGCAGCAAGGCAGTTTCCTACACACCATGAAGGGGACCCAAAGTCCTCGGAGGTGGACTGACACTGGAGTCCCCTGTCTTCCCACCCTCCATCCTGTGGTAGCAAGAGACATCCTGGAGGGAACAGCAAGTGGCTCTTCCCTGCCTTGAGGCAGGGCTCACCTGTGGACCTTCTACTGAAGTTCAGATGAAAGGGGATGACTCCACAGGGACCCCACAAGGGCTGCTGGTCTTCCTAGGTACAGATAGCAGATCCCTCCTAAGGTCTCACTGTATTCCTCTGCTTGTCTTGACCTAGAATTCATTATATAGACCAGGCTAGCCTTGAACTCATAGAGATCTGCCTCCCTCTGCCAGGAGGTGGACCATAACTCCTGCCTCACTTCCTCCTCCCTCCCTTTCTTCCTACATCTTTTTATTTTTCTTTTAAAAATTATCTATTCTATGTGTATGAGTATTTTGCCTACATATATGTCTGTGGACTACATATCTGCCAGGTGCCTGTGGAGGCTGTTAGATCCCCTGGAACTGTGGTCACAGACTGTCGTGAGCTGCAATGTGGGTGTTGGGAATCGAACCTTGGTCTTCCGGAAGAGCAACAACTGCTTCTAAGCAGCCTTCTCTCTAGTCCTTCCTTCCTTCTGTTCTTTTTTTGAGGCAAGATCTTACCACGTAGCTCAGGCTGTGCTCAGGCTGTTTTCAAATTTGGCAATCCTCCTGCCTCAGCGTTCCCAGTGCTAGGATCATAGGCATAGCACTGTGTCTGGTTTACCCAGTGCTAAGGTTGAGGCCTCTGAGCACCTCCTGCATCCGATGCTTTGGAGTTAATGCTCGGTGATGCATTCCCATTGGTTCTTTACCCTCAATGACTGGGGCGGTCCCTGGTGCCCAGCAGGTGCCAGGAGTCCCTGATACTGAGGGATGCTCTGCAGAAGATACCATGGGAAGTGGCACACCTGCCTGAAGCCCTGTTTGTACCTGCTCTTGCCTCTGGGACACCAGGCCTTTTTGGTACAACCTTCCCTTACCACCTGTTCATCACAAATAACCTCGCTCTGGAAAACAGTGTTCCACTGAATGCAACAGATGGAGGGAAGTGCCTCAACAGTGTGGGCGGAGAGGATGAAACCTGATTCTTCTGACTACAGTCCCTGGGGGCACAGCCCAGAGCATCTTCTGGGAGTTGACAGAGAAATGAATTCTTCAGGGTTTCCCCTGCTGTTGATAAAATACCCGACAAAGGAGACTGTGGAAATGCTCAGCGGGTAAAGCCCTTGCTGGGCCAAGCATGAGGACCTGAACTTAGATCCCCAGAACCTAGGTAAAGTCAGACACGGTAGCAAGGTATGTAATATCAGTGTTGGGGGGCGGAGACAGGAAGCTGCCCAGGAGCCTCTGAGCCAGTCATCCAACGATAAAACAAGAAGTCTGGTCTCAAATGCAGATGGCAAAGACCCACATGTGCAGGGAGAGAGAGAGAGAGAGAGAGAGAGAGAGAGAGAGAGAGAGAGAGAGAGAGAGAGAGAGAGACTCTCAGAGACACACAGAGACAGAGCCAGGAGAGAGAGACAGAAAGAGACAGAGACACACAGAGAAAGAGAGAGACAGAAACACAGAGACAGAGAGAAAGGGAGAAGGGGCAGTGGGAAGCAGAGGTGGGGAGGGAAAAGTCTGACGAAAACAACTTAAGGAAAGAAGGCTTTACTTCTGTTTACAGTTTGAAGATATAATTGTGGTGTGGATTACGGGGCATGAGGCAGCTGCTCATGAGGCAGCCACAGTCAGGAAGCAAAGAGACAGATGCTGCAGCTCAGTTCACTGTTTCCTCATTCCGTCCAGGACCCCGGCCCGTGGGATGGTGCTGCCCACAGCTAGTGTCTCCACACCCCAGTTAGACACATCTAGAATCTTCCCCACAGAAGTGCTCAGACATTGGTCTCCTAAGTGATTCTAGATCCATCTGAAGGATACAGCCCTCCAGCAGGGGTTCATGGGCCAATGACAGGGTTCCTCCCCTCCCCACTGCCCCTAGGCCAGGCTTTGAAAGCACCTTAGTCTTTGGATGGCTCTGGGTTCCTGTATCTGGCTTTCTACAGATACAGTGGGCATCATGGCTTTATTTAAAATCCTCCATTAGATAGATGCACCAATGTCGAGGGGACAGCCAAAGGACTGGGACAATCTGGGGGTGAGGAACAGGCTGTGTAACAGGAGCCCAAAGCTTCCCTGCACCCAGACCGATCAAGAGGGCCACTACTTTACTTTTCCTTCTAGAACTTTCTCCCCCACCCTGCTTCTCACTGTTTTCCTTGTTCTTTGTTTCAGATCTTCAAGCTTGTGGCTTCTCCATGGGAATTCACCCCCTGCCTGGATTTGATGCCAGCCCAGGTGTTGAAGCTGGGGTAACTGCTGGCCACACTTAGACCAGAGGCTACTCCTCATGGCTTGGAAAAATCAGATTATCTCATTGGTTGAGCCTATATTTTCAACACTTCTGATGGTGGGGTCGAAGATGCTATGGCCTGTGAATGGTAGACAGGTTACACATGCCTAGGCAGCTTCTGCATGTTGAGAGTTTCTGCCAGAACCTCTGTGCCCACGAACCTGGCCCCAAATTCCAGATGTAACCCCTGTAATGGTAGCTAGATTTTACCCAAGACTAGACACAGCATAGCATGTAGAGGATACCTCGTGTCTGCAGGACATGTCCAAGCATTTAATTAATTTAATTTTAATTTATCACTTAAACAATTGTCTGTCTGTCTGTCTGTATGTCTGTCTGTATTTATCATAGTGGGAACATGTGGAGGTTAGAGGACAACTTTTGAAAGTTGGTTCTCTCTTTCTATCACACAGGTCCTAGGGATCAAATTCAAACCTTTAGACTTGGCAGCAAGTGTCTTTACCCACAGAGCTGTTTCGATGGCCGTTTGTTGGTTTTGAATGTGAGTGTGAGTGCGTGCGTGTGTGTGTGTGTGTGTGTGTGTGTGTGTGTGTGTGTGTGTGTGTGGCTTATGTAAATATGTTTGTATGCGTGTGTCTATGAACACATGTGTGGAGGCAAGAACAGGATGCAATCAAGTTTCTAGAAGGTAGACCATGCTGCCTTCCAGCAGGCCCAAATGCTCTCTGCCATTGCCTCTGACAGTATTAGGCATGGCCAGGCCCAGCTTTTTGTGTGGTGCTTAGATCTGAACTTAGGTCTTCGTGCTTTTGAAACAAATGCTCACTCACTGAGGTACGTCTCTAGTCCTCTTGGGATGCTATTTTGGGAGAAGAGGTGAAGGCAGGTGTGGTGGTACAAGAAGCAGAGTCTTTGTGAGTTAGAGTTTGAGGCCAGCTTGGTAGCTTGGTCTACATAATGAGACTCTGCCTCAACAAATAAAATAAAATAAGATAAAAACAAAAGGGAAAAAGAAACTTGCACATCAGACTGAGCACGGGGATCCTAGTGGAGGAGTTAGAGAAAGGACTGAAGGAGCTGAAGAGGTTTGAAACTTCATAAGAAGAACAACAATACCAACCAACCAGACCCCCCCAGAGCTCCCAGGGACTATGCCACCAGCCAAAGAATACACATGGGGGGACCAATGGCTTCAGCCGCATATGTAGCAGAGGATGGCATTGTCTGGCATCAACTGGAGAAGCCCTTGGTTCTGTGAAGGCTTGTTTCCCCAGTGTAGGGGAATGCCAGGGTGTTGAGGTGGGAGGAGGAGTATCTTCATAGAAGCAGGGGGAAGGTATGGGAGAAGGGGAATCTGGGAAAGGGGATAACATTTGAAATGTAAATATATAAACCATCCAATAAAAAAAGTAAAAAAAAAAGAAACTTGCACATCAATATTTATTGCAGTAATTGCAATAGCTAAGTTATGAGGCTAACCTAAGAGTCCATCAGGAGAGGCCAGTTAAGAAAATGTGATACACAAACATACACACACACACACACACACACACACACACACACACACACACACACAAATAAATGTGGAAGGTTGAATAAGAATGAATGGTCCCTATAGGTACATAGATTTAAATGCTTAGATCCCAGTTAGTAGAACTGCTTGGGAAGGGTTAGTAGGTGTGGCCCTGTAGGAGGAGGTGTGTCACTTAAGGTTTCAGAAGCCCACATCACTTTTAGTTAGCTGTCTTTCTGGTTCATCTTTAAGGATCAGATGTAGGCTGCTCATCTGTTATTGCTCCAACACCATGCCTGCTGCCACGTTGCTGGCCATGATGATCATGAACGCACGCTCTGAAAGTATAGGCCCCATTAAATGCTTTCTTCTACAAGTTGCCTTGGTCATAGTGTCTTATCTCAGAAATAAAAAAAAGTAACTAAGACAATGGATGCTTTTCAGCCATAAAGAATACAGTTATCTAGCAGAGGCAGGGGCTGGGGGATCTCTGTGAGTTCAAGGTCAGCCTGGTATACCTAGAAAACTATAAGACAGCCAGAACTACATAAAGAGACCCTGTCTTGAAAACCCAACAAAACAAAAGAATATAGCTATGTTGTTTACAGTAAAAAGGATGCAAACAGAGAGGATTTTAAGTAAATTAAGTCTTAGTTTCAGAAAGATAAATATCATAGGTACATAAACCCAGAATTGTATAAATTGAAATTGTGTTAGGAGGAAAGGGTGGAGTGAAAGGAGGAGGGTAGTAGGCTATGGGAGGTGACATGTTCAATCACACACATTACACACAGAGAGACACGCATACACACACATGCACACATGCATATATACATGTGTTTATATCTGTGTAGGATAATTAAATACATACACTATTTAATAAACAATAAACAAGTAGCTTAAATAAATAAGAAAGCACAGAGGTGAACTGATACTTGGGGGAAATGCAGGAGTGGAATGGGAGGAGGCCCTTCTGAGAAGTGCCTAGGGTGGTGGGGTGAGCTGGGTGAGGCTCAGAAGTGGGGAGGGTGTGGTGTAGAAGGGGGGTGAAGATTGCACTTTCTGGCTGGAGGCCAGGTGGCTGTGGGGACACTGTGGTTAAGAGATGGATCTGGGAGGGTGAGTATTTATGAGGAGCTCAGTGAGCTCTGGGAGAAAATTCCAGAGGGAAGAGTCACGGTGTATATGAAAGAGAGCGAACCAGTGCAGAGAGCTATCTGGTCAGTCCCCTGGTGTGTCCCCCGCCGTATTCCTGACTAGGATTGTCACCGCACAGTGTCGAGGAGGGGTTGGGCTGTTACCAGCCCAGCTGAAGGTCCTTTTATGTCCAGCTGGAAGAAAAAGAAGTAAGGTGGCTGGACTTTTGTGTCAGAAAGGTCTCCGGCATGGGTGGAAATGTAACTGAGTTGGGAGAGTTTTCACCTAGCATGCAGCAACCCCTGGTTTCCACACTAGAGCCTTAGAAACCAGGAATCCTGGTACATACCTATTGTCTTGGTACTCAGAGGGTGGAGAAAGAGGAGGAGGAGGAAAAAAAGAAGGAGGGAGAAGAGGAGGAGGACGTGATTTTAGTTTATGGTTTTGGATGTTCTAACCTGTGGCAGGTGGTTCTGTTGTTTTGGTCCCCAATGATATAGCACAGAGGGAATGTGTGGCCGACTGTAACCTCCCACCTCATGGTTATCCACGTAACAAGGAAGGAACCAGGGGTCCACAGTCTTTTTGGAGGGCTCATCCCCAATGACATGGAGATATCAGGCTCCTCCTGTTAAGGTTTTACTACCTTTCTTCACTGTCAAGAAGGGTGCCCAGTCATTAAGACATCGACCTTGGTAGGGATGGAGGGGTTCTATATTAAATACCAACTTGGAGAGTTCACTTTTCCTGCAAACATGCATAGTGTGTTCATGAAAACTGTCTCCAAGAAAGTCTCACAGTGCTTGAAAGAAGACACAATTTGTATTCCCTGACCACCATACAATAAAACCATACATCAGTGGTCTAGCATGAGCATATGCTTAGAAACAAAACAATGTCTTAGTAAATTAGACCTGGACTCAAGAGGAAGTTCCTAGGGGAAATAATATAACTCATAGACCAGGATCATCCACAGACACACTTAGAGGTAGCTAAAAAGCCCTCTCAGTAAAACACAGCTATATATGCACATGAACCAAAAGCCAAGATAATGAAGCAAAGGTCTCGGGGTGGAGCTCACTTGGGGTCTACCTAGCATGTATGAAGCCATGGGGGCAATCTCTAGAGTCACATAATCTCAGCACTTGGGAGATGGAGGCAGGAGGATTATGAATTTGAGTCTAGCCTGGACCACATTGTAAGAACTTGCTTTGAAAAGAGAAAAACTGAACAAAGCTATCAACCAAAAAATTGAAATAATAACCATAGGTTGTGTGTGTGTGTGTGTCTCTGTGTGTGTATGTGTTGTAAAATCTAGGTTCAGATGGTCTTCTTAAAGTCTTACTTATTTCCATATTTATTTTCTGCATGTGTGTGTAGGGGCATTTGGATACCATGGCATATGTGTGGTGGTCCGAGGACAACAGGCTGGAGCTGGTTCTCTTCCTCCAGCCTGTGGAACCCGGGGATCAGGCTGGTGGCAGGCTGGTGGCAGGCACACTTACTGCTGAGCCACCTTCCTGGCCCTAGGCTCAGATGGTCTTAACAGCTAAGTTTTATTAAGCCTCCAAAGAATGTGTGATTGCTGTTCCAAATTTTGTTCCAGAATTAGACAAATCAGGAAAGATGCCAGTTCATTTAATAAAGTTAGTTGGTATAACTAGCTTGTACCCCATAGGCATTGACCTAGTTAATGTAACCTAGCTAGTTAGTATAACCTAGATCTGAGATCACTGTGTGTGTGTGTGTGCATGCGTGCACATGTACATGCACATGAGCATACACATGTGCATGTATGTCTGTAATATTTGTGTATACACATGTACACGTGCACACATGTATACACAAATATGTATACATGTGTGGTTGATATCTGATGTCTTTCACACACACACACACACACACACACAGACTCACAGACACACACACACACACACACACACACACACACACACACAATCTTATTTTTGAGACAGGGTCTCTCACTAAACCCAGAGCTTCCTGTTAGACTGGCTAGCCAGTGAGCCCCGGGAATTCCCCTGTGTCTGCCTCTGGGTTACAGGTGTTGCTATGCCTGGCTTTTTAAATGCAGGTTCCGGGAGGTTGAACTCAGTCCCCCATGCTTGTCCCACAGCTGCTTTACCTACTCATCTCTCCAGCCGGACATATTTTCAGGCAATTTGAGAGTTTCGAAAGAGCACAGCTTTAGAAAACCCATCAATGAAATTGGTGCCATCAGTGAATGAAAGGACAGAGTCACTGCAGATTCAACAGCACTGGAGGGTTCTAATGGAAACCTTCCTAGGAACCTGTGTGTGTGTGTGTGTGTGTGTGTTTGTGAGAGTATGTGTGTGTGTGAGTGTGACTGTGTGTGTGAGTGTATGAGTGTGTATGTGTGTGTATGAGTGTGTGTGAAGGTGACTGTGTGTGGGAGTGTATGAGGTTATATGTGAGTGTGTGTATGTGTGTGAGTGTGTGTGAATATGTGTATGAGTATGTGAGAGTGTGTGTATGTATGAGAGTATGTGTGAGTGTGTATGTGTGTATACATGTGTGAGTGAGTGTGTGGGTGTGAGTGTGTGTGAGCGTATGAGTGTGTGTGAGTGTAAAAGTGTGTGTATGTGCATATGTAAGTGTGTGTATATGCGTGTGTGGATGTGTGTGTGTGTGTGTGTGTGGTAGTGTGCCAAAAGATAGCCTTGTGGAGTTGGCTCTCTCCTTCCACCATTATGTGGCCTCTGGGAGTCAAGTTCAGGTCATCAGACTTGCTTGACACTAATCTTTACCAGTAGTCATTTCCCCAGATCAACTTCCTCCATTTTATAAAAAATAAGTACCAAAAACTCTTAAAAGAATCATAATCAATAAAGATGTCTTAGAGCCATTTACATTAAGATTTACACAAAATAATTATACTTTTATTATCATGTCCCTGTTTTCTCTTTTTAATTTTTAAATCATTGTATTTATCTATTTATTTATTGTATATGTGTGTGCAAGCCTGTGGGGCATTTTCCTGATTGATGACTGGTGTGGGAGGGTCCAGCTCACTCTTAGAAGTGCCACCTCTGAGCAGGTGGTCCTGGGATAAACAAGACCCCCCCATCCCTCCAGAGGAACAGACACAGGGTCTTCCCTCCTTCCAGTCTTCCCTGTGTTCTTCTCGACTCCAGCCCACCACGCCACGTTTTGAGATCTCAGAGACAACGCTGGTACTGTAAAATAAAGATTGTCTTTGAACTGTATTTACTGTGCATAACGATTTTAAAGGGAGAATTCTGTACATGTAGAACTCTTGTAAATTAAAAGCCAATCCCTTTTTTAAACTGTAAAAGAAAGGAAGAAAGAAAGAAGGAGAGGAAGGAAGGAAGAAAGAAAGAAAGAAAGAAAGGGAGAAAGGAAGAAAGGAGGAAAGAAAGAAAGAAAGAAAGAAAAGGAGAAAAGAAAGGATGAAAGAAAGAAAGAAAAGGAGAAAAGAAAGAAAGGAAGGAAGGAAGGAAGAAAGAAAGAAAGGGAGAAAGGAAGAAAGGAGGAAAGAAAGGAAGAAAAAAGAAAGGAAGGAAGGAGGGAAGGAAGGAAGGAGGGAAGGAAGGAAGGAGGGAAGGAAGGAAGGAGGGAAGGAAGGAAGGAGGGAAGGAAGGAAGGAAGGAAGGAAGGAGGGAAGGAAGGAAGGAAGGAAGGAAGGAGGGAAGGAAGGAGGGAAGGAAGGAAGGAGGGAAGGAAGGAAGGAGGGAAGGAAGGAAGGAAGGAAGGAGGGAAGGAAGGAGGGAAGGAAGGAAGGAGGGAAGGAAGGAAGGAAGGAGGGAAGGAAGGAGGGAAGGAAGGAAGGAGGGAAGGAAGGAAGGAGGGAAGGAAGGAAGGAAGGAAGGAGGGAAGGAAGGAGGGAAGGAAGGAAGGAGGGAAGGAAGGAAGGAGGGAAGGAAGGAGGGAGGGAAGAAAGGAGGGAAGGAAGGAAGGAGGGAAGGAAGGAGGGAGGGAAGGAAGGAGAGCAAGCCGGTGAGCAGCAGTCCTCTGGCTTCTGCCTTTAGTTCCTGCCTTGTTGACAGTGTCCTTTGACTTACAGAAACTTTTCCGTTTCATGAGGTCCCATTTATTAATTCTTGACTGTAGTGCCTGAGACACTGGTGCTTTGTTCAGGAAAAAATTTTCCTATGCCAATGTGTTCAAAGCTGTTTCCCTTCTATTAGATTTGGTGTGTCTGGTTTTATGTTGAGGTCTTTGATCCATTTGTACTTGAGTTTTGTGCAGGGCGATAAACATGGATTTGTTTGTGTTCTATATGCAGACATCCAGTTATTCCAGCACTATTTGTTTAAGATGTTCTCCACGTTCCACTGTCTGGTTTTTGCTTCTTTGTCAACCATCAGGTAGGTGCCTGGTTTTATTTCTGGGTCTTCAATTTGACTCCATGGATCCACCTATGCCAGTACCACACAGTTTTTATTACTATTGCTTTGTAGCACAGCTTTAGGTCAGGAATGATAAGACCTCCAGAATCTATACTCTTCCTGAGCATATATCCAAATGATGCTCCACCGTACCCCAAGGACACATGCTCCACTATGTTCATAGCACATGTATTTGTAATGGCCAGGAATTGGAAGCAACCTAGATGTCCCTCAACCAAAGAATAGATACAGAAAATGTGGTTCATTTACACAATGCAATACTATTCAGCTATTAAGAACAAGCTATTAAGAATTTTGCAGGCAACTGGATGGAACTACAAAATATCATCCCAAAAGGACATGCATGGTATATACTCACTGGTAAGTGGATATTAGCCAAGAAGTTCAGAATACTCATGATAACCCGCCCCCCTGCCACCCCACAGACCAAGAAAAGTTAAAGAACAAGGAATCCAAGTGAGGATGCTTAAATCTTACTTAGAAAGGAATCCAAATAGTCACTGGAGGCAGAGGGAGGGAGGGATTTGGATGGGTAAGGGAAATAGGGGGTGCAGAATCAGGCATGGGGAGAGACAAGAGAGAGTCCCAGAGGGCCAGGAAGATGAATGGAAATATGCAGCTGCTGGGGACTGGAAATGGGGGATTCTCTGGGATGTCCCAGAGACCAGGGGTGAGAGACTCCCAGGAGTCAATGCAGGTGACCTTGGTCAAAATGCCCAACAGTTGGGATATGGAACCTGAAAAGACTATTTCCAGTAGCTACACAGGACCCCGAGTGGAAGGATAAGGACACCAACTTACCTACAAAACTTTTGACCCCAAACTGGTCCTGTCCAAAAAAAAAAAAAAATGGCAGAGTCAAAGATGAAGCAGAGACTGAAGGAATGGCTGACCCGTGGCTGGC
Organism: Micromys minutus; assembly: GCF_963924665.1. NCBI lineage: Eukaryota > Metazoa > Chordata > Mammalia > Rodentia > Muridae > Micromys > Micromys minutus. The sequence continues at coordinate 11,893,439 of NC_137975.1, read as the reverse complement.
CCATTTTGAGACCTATCCCATGGGCAGGCACCAATCCCTCACACTATTAATGATGGTATCTTGTACCTGCAGACAGGAGCCTGCAGCCTTCTGAGAGGCTCTCGCCAGCAGCCGGCTCAGACAGATGCAGATGCCCACAAACAGAATCCAAGGACCCCTATGAAAGAGTTAGGGGAACTCAAAGAGATGGTAACCACACAGGTAGACCAACAGTGTCAACTAACCAGAACCCCTGGGAACTCCCAGAGATGGAGTCACCAACCAAAGAGCATACTGGGGGTGGTCTGAGCCCCCCCATTCATTGACAAATATGAAGCAGAAGGCTGCCACGTCTGGCCTCAGTGGGAGAGGGTGCACCTAATCTTGCAGACTTAATAACCTGGGTAGGGGATATGGGGGTGAGGAGCTCTCAGAGGTGAAGGAAAGGAGGGATGGTAGAGAAACCCTGGAAGGGGGACTGGGAGGGGGGGAGCAACATTTGGGATGTAATTAATCAATAAATTACATCCTCTCCCTCCTCTCTTCTGCCCTCCTCTTTATTTTCTTCCTCCCTTGTAAATAACTCTTTATTAAAACTATAAAAACATTTCTTAGCTCATGGGTTGTAGAAAGAACACCCTGGGGCAGGGAGCTTTCTGCTCAGTAACATGCAATGGTAGGATAAAGTCTGCAATAGCACAGAGCCTATAAATTACCCAGGGTTTACCTGACAGAACCTACCTGAACAAGACCATCCTGGAGGAACGGACGGACAGACAGACAGACAGACAGACAGGCAGGCAGGCAGACAGACAGAAAGACAGGCAGGCAGGCAGACAGGCAGACAGACAAATGAACCTCTTTGCTAAAAGTTTTATTTACAGGGATTGAAAAAGCCAAGGCTCTGGACACGCAGAGAGGATTAGCAAGCCTGGGAAAGGTGTAAAACTTCCCAGATAGCTGTATCTACATTAGCAGCAATCTGAACATAAATCCAGCTAGACTTCCAGATAGAGTCCAAGAACCCTGTTCTAACGTTGGCACAAAACAATAGAGGGCCTTAGATGGCAAGTTAGGAAAGAAGGATAAAACTGGCTAGTTTCGTTCTTTGGCCTCACGGTATCCTAAGCACCCCGAGGTTTAGCCACGCCCATGGCCACCCAGCTTGCTATCAGATTAGCTTAGTTTCCACAGAAAGAGCTATAAAATATGGTCTAGGACCTCATTCCAGCCTGAACATGAACAGGAGGACATGTGGGCAACATAAGAACACCCCTCTCCTTCTAGAATATTCACTCTGGGTGATAAGGATCGTGTCCAAGGGAACAGAGGAGCAAGGAAACACCCAGACCTTGGAATTTGGGATGAGCATGTGTGCAGAGCTTTCCTGGACAGCCACCCGTGAAGATGCTTAAACAGGAGATGAAAAGAAATAACTTTTTTTTTTTTTTTTTTTTTTTTTGAGATAGGGTCTTGTGTAGTACAGTTAACCTCTGAGCTCACAGTTTGATGGAGAATGTCCTTGAAACACCAGACCCTCCTGTCTCCACCTCCTGAATGCTGGGATTACAGGTGTCTACCACCATGCCACGCCCCTTTTCTGTGATTCTGGGGATCGAACCCAGACCCTTGTGCGCGCTGGGCAAGCTGTCTACTGACTGAGCTTTTACGTTTGATGGCAAGAATGTGGTGACACAGGAGGGGGTGCTTCGACATCACCACTTGTTCACAGATAGGCGCAGTGCCCGCTGATGCCGGCACTCAGGAAGCTGAGGCAGGGGGATGGCTGCAAGTTCAAGTTCATTCTGGACGGCATCATGAGTGATGGTCCAGGTTGGTGTGGGCTATGGAGTGAAACCCCGATTTAAACCAGCATTATCAGGGCTGGAGGTGTAACTGGGTTCATAAAGCTCTTTCCTTGCAAGTATGCAGACTTTTGAGTTCAATCCTGAGAATCTACGATGAACACACAAATCCTGGGACTAGGGAGATGGCTCAGGAGTTAAAGTCTGTGCTGTACACACATGAAGAGCAGAGTTCTCTGCCTCTCCCCATGCTGCGGTAAGGGAGGAGGCAGGGGAATCATGGCCTGACCAGACACACACATCTGACTAGGACAGTGGCTGGTGCTGGTGAGCCCAGAGCTGGGAGCCAGGGACAGGCAGGTAGATCCCTGGGGTTCTCTGGCCAAGCAGCCCAGCTAAACTGGTGAGTTCCAAGCCACCGTGAGGTCGTTTTGGTGTGGTTGCAGCTGTTGATTTGTTTGCTTTGTGTCCTGGAATTCAGACAGCTCCCGACCAAGCTCCGGAAGTGGGGCTGCAGCGGTGGCCCAGCAGCGGAGAGCACTTGCTGTTCCTGCAGAGGACCCGAGTTTGGTTCCCAGCACCCCGGTCACAGCTCACAACCACACGTAACTCCAACTCCACGGGATCTCACAGCCCCTGTTGGCCACATAAGTGAACCCTGATTTTCACATGCACAGACACACATGTGCACACACACACATGAAGTTGTGTCCTCACACTCAAAAGCAAGGGAAACCAACACAAAGAAACAACAATAAACAAGGAGAAACAAACCGACAAGGGAGACAGATGGTGAGGGCTGCGAGTAGATAAATCTCAGATGATGACTTTCCGGTGACTAAGACACATGTGCAAAGATGGCCGGCTCACGATCGTGAATAAAATGCGAACCCGAAGCCAGTTCCCACTCTGTGCCCATCAGAATGGCAAATCAGGAGGGTGGGTAATGGATACCAGGTGTTGACGGGTGCGTGGGGAGATGAGGCCTTTGTGCACCGCTGAGTGTGGGAGTGGGAACAGGTGTGACCAGTCTGGAGAACAGTCTTTATTTTGATTTCGTTTGCATAGACTCTTGGGCCAGGAATCCCACTCCTGGGTAAAGAGCCCAGAAACTTTCTTCAAGTGGGGACAAGAAAGAGACATAGAAGGTGACCAAGGACGATGGCCAGTGCTGGTACATGAAGGACGAGGGTCTCCCTAGAGGTGAGAGAAGATTTGAAGGAACGAATAAGGTGTACGTGTAGCACATGGAAGGTTCTGGAATCACAGGGGCAAAGAAATAGTGAACGTCATGCTGGTGGTTCTCTGTTAAAAATTTCTTTCCTCTTCCTCCCTCCCTCCCTCTCTCCTTTCCTTCCTCCTCCTCCTTCTCTCTCCCTCTCATTCTTCTTCTTCTTCTTCTTCTTCTTCTTCTTCTTCTTCTTCTTCTTCTTCTTCTTCTTCTTCTTCTTCATCATCATTATCATCATCATCTTCTTCTTCTTTTTCTTCATCTGTATGTGTGTGTGTGTATGTGTAAGTACGTGTGTCATACTGTACTCATGGAGGTCAGAGGACAACTAGTCTCCCTCCCCACCATTTCTTTTCTTGTGTATGCATAAGTTTCATGGGCTTATGAGGTGTGGGTGCATAGAAATGTGCATGTGTGTGGGGTCCAGAAGTTAATATCAGACACCTTCTTCAGCCATCTTCTACTCTAGCTTCCTCTTGAGGCAGCGTTTTTCACTAGTCTAGGGCTGGCTGGTAGACTCGGATGTCTGGCCAGCAAGCCCAGGGAACCTGCCTATCTCTTCCTCCTGTGCACTGAGATCTCAAGCATGAACCACCGAATCTGGCGGCGTTTACGTGGGCTCTGGAGTTAGAATTCAGTCCTTGTGTTTGAACAGCGAGCGTCTTACTGACTGGGCTCTCGCTCCGTAGCTCTCTGCTACCCTGTTTGAGAAAGGGTCTTCAGTGAGCCTGCACCTTGAGGATTCAGCTGGGCTGGTTAGCCAGCCAGACCCTGGTAACCCTCACATCCCCACCACGCCCAGCGCAGGCACACACTGCCGAGGCTGGCTCATTTACGTTGGTTCTGGGGATTCGAACTCAGGTCGTCACGCTTGTGTAGCAAGCACTTTCCTCCCCAGCCTGCAGGTTTTTCTTAAATGGACCAGAACACAGGAACCATTTTATCTCCCCCGGCCAGCTTCCCACCCTCTCCTTCCTGTTTCTGCAGAAACACAACACACTGCACCCCTCTGCCCAGAGTGTACTCTCACTCTAGAGAGAAGCATTCACAAAATACTGTGCTGTTTTGCATCATTTAGGATTTTGTGTAAACACACTTAGGCTGTCCCTACCTCTGCGCCACTTGCTTTTGGGTCGCAGTTGCTTGGCCAGCACGCTGGTGGACACAGGCCCCTCCTGCCGCTCCCTCTGGCTGCTGTTATCTATCCTGCAGAAGTCTGGCGGTCATCCACATCGGTTTCTCGTTGATAGAGAACCTTGTTGTCTCTAGTTTTTTGCTTTCTCGACAATGGTTCATAAACATTCTTCTGCGTGTCTTTTGGCGCCCATATGCGTGGATTTCTGTTGGAGAAGGTTCCAGTCGTCTGTGGCTACATAACAAATTATCTCAGAACATCATGGGTTAGGGACGGGGAAATAGCTCAGGTTTCTATGCAAGTATGAGGATCTAAGACGGGGCCTCAGCATCCGTGTCAGACAGTCGGGTGTGGTGGTGCACACCTGTGATCCAGCACTGGGGAAGTGGTGACAGGAGGGTCCCTGGGGCTTGCTGGCCGACAGTCCTGATGAATTGGTGAGCTCCAGTTTCAGTGAGAGAGAATGTCCTAAAATTAAGGTGGAGCCAGGCATGGTGGCATGTGCCTTTAATCCCAACACTCTGGAGGCCGAGGAAGATGGATCTCAGGGAGCTGGAGGCTAGCCTGTTCTACAGAAAGAGTTCATGGGCAGCCAAGGCTACATAGTGAGACCTTGTCTGAAAAAAACAAAATAAATAATGTGTAGAGGGATATCAACCAATAAGTTCAACACACATATGTACTACCACATACACATACCATATACATACACACACACACACCACCAACACATACAAAACACACAACACACACAACACAGTACACAACACACATACCACACACAACACACACATACATACAATACAAAACACACATACCACACACATACACACATACCACACATATACACAAACCAACACACACAAAACATACAACACACATACACACAATACAAAACACACATACCGCCCCCCACACCACATACACACACACACACACACACACACACACACACACCAACACATATAAAACACATACCACATACACACAAAACACATATAAATCACACAACACATATAAAACACACAACACACATACACACACACCACACACACAATAAAAAACACATATAACATATTTCATGACATTTCACAATGTCAGGAACTTGGAGGTGGGGCTGAGCTGGGAATAGCTTTAAGTCAGGATGTACCATCAAGGGCCTTGTATAAGAGACACCACCAAGACTGTTGAACAACAGAGGTCCTTTTTGCTTCAGTGTTCTCTATGACTATACGTGTGTGTGCAAATAGGTCAGAGGCTGCCAGAGGTTGCCTTTCTCCACCATTTTCTCCTTATTCTGTGAGACAAGGTCCTTCGTTGAGTCTGGATTTTCCATTTCAGCTTGGCTAGGCTGGTGGTCCTGCTTCTCTGATTCATGCCTCAACCTCCCCAAAGCTGCGGTCACAGAATACATTACTGTGGCTGGTGTTTATGTGGATCCTGGAGTTGAGTTCAGATTGTCATGTTTGCACAGTGAATGCTTTACTTACTGATCTATCTCCCCTGCCTGCCCTTCACTCCAGTGGTCAAGGCTCTCCAAGGTGGTGGCTAGAGAAGGAAGGAAGGAGTTCAGAGTTCAGGTTAGCACTGACCACCTCCGTGGGAGAACGTTTAGAGATTTGTGATGGGCATTATTGTTTCCACAGGTCTCGTTTGGTGACGTTGTACCCTGGCATTCATTTGAAACTGTCTTAGATGAAGCTGAAATCGAAGTTTCACTTCCCCTAGTCAAAGGTGAGCACCCAGACCAGCCAACCAGCACATTGCGCATAACCTAACCCTCTCACCCTCCCTAAAATCAGATCCAGAGTTTTACTCTTCACAGTAAGAAAGGGGTTCTTTCTACCTTCCATTAGGGACCATAGAGATGAGGTGGTCCATGCGAGCTTGCTGCGCTGGTTTCAGTAAGAATGCCCCTGTAGGCTTGTACAGTTGAATGTTTAGTCACCAGGGAGTGGAGATATTAGGAGACTGGCCTTGTTGGAGAAAATGTGTCATAGGGGCCTTTGAGGTTTTACATGTTTAAGCCAGCTTAGTGACTCTCTCTTTTTGTTGATCTGCCAATCAAGATGTAACTCAGCTGCTTCTCCTGAGCCATGTCTACCTGTGTGTGTGTCACTAACTTTCTGCCATGATGATACTGGACAAAACCTCTGAGCCTGTAGGCCAGCCCCAATTAAATGTTGTCCTTTATAAGCGCTGTGTGGTCATAGTGTTTCTTCATAGCAATAGAATGGAGACATTTGGACTACCAGACTTGGATCCAACAATACCCAAGTCCAAAGTATTCCCCTCATCTCTCTCTCCCTCTCTCCCCCTCCCCTTCCCCTCCCTCCCCCTCCTTCACCCCTCCCCCTCTCTCAGATATGGGCCTATGCTTATGGGCTAGGCAAGCACTCTACTGGCTAAAATATATCCCCATCTCTATCTGGTGTTCTTTTGGGGACAGTTCAAAGCCACTAAAGCAAGGCAAGAGAGTTCTCCCACAAGGGAGGTAGGAGGCAGTTGTTGTGAGAGCTATGCCTAGCAGACACTGGCTGAGCCTCCGCCAGAGCCCACTGTGACAACGTGCTAGCTGCTGAGGCTCCTGGCATAGGGTGGCTGGGAGCAGAGGGAGGAGCTGCCATACATTTGTTCATACAGAGGCCGCCTGCTTTCCATTTCCCATTCTTTACCAGGACTGTGGCCCCTATTCCTGCTGCCTGGGAGGAGGGATGCAGCTGATCTGGAAGCCCGCCTTCCCTGAAGCTGTCAGGGGACTGCAGTGTCCTCTACACCCATGTGCTGCTGTCGGCATGCCCCTTTCTCATGCTGCCTCCCCCAGAGCCCAAAGAAGTACAACTGATCTGTGGTTCCTACAGCCCCAGAGTACAGGTTTCTCTCACCAGATGGCGGCTGCAGAGGACCAGAGGGCAGTGGTGGTGCGTGCTTCTCACAAGTGTTTTAACTTCTGTCCTGGTAGACACCCTAGAACCAATTCTAGTATTATATTATTGTTATTAGGAGGCAAAGCCTCATTCATCAGCTTTGCCATCTTCCATTCCCACCCATGCACTAGTTCATTCTCTTTTTTATTCTGCGCCTGTCTATGTACCTCTCACCCGTCCATCCACCCCGACTGTTCACCAAACTCACTATCCACTCACCTGCATATTTAGACTAAGTCCCACACAGCCATCCATCTTTCTATCCACATTAAACCCTTACACCTATTCATTCTCACATCCATCCACCTGTCCATTTTCATAACTACCCACCCACCCACTCATCCACCCACCCACCCACCCATCCATTCATCCATCATCCATCCATCATTCATCCATCCATCCATCCATCATCCATCCATCCATCATTCATCCATCCATCATCCATCATCCATCCATCATCATCCATCCATCCATCATCCATCCATCCATCCATCCATCATCCATCTATCCATCATCCATCATCCATCATCCATCCATCATCATCCATCCATCCATCATTCATCCATCCATCCATCCATCATCCATCCATCCATCCATCCATCCATCCATCCATCATCCATCCATCATCATCCATCCATCCATCATCATCCATCCATCCATCATTCATCCATCCATCCATCCATCCATCCATCATCCATCCATCATCCATCCATCCATCCATCCATCATCCATCCATCCATCCATCATCCATCCATCATCCATCCATCATCCATCCATCCATCCATCCATCATCCATCCATCCATCCATCATCCATCTATCCATCCACCCATCATTCATCCATTCATCATTCATCCATCCATCTTTTTATACATGAACACATCAACCATCCATATATTTATCTATATGTCAGTTAGTTACCCACTTTTTTATTCCTACTCACTGTGGTGGTTTAAATAAGAATAGTTCCCATTGGCTCATATGTTTGAATGCTTAGTCACCAGGGAGCGGCACTACTTGGGAGAGATTAGGATTCATGGCCTGTTTGGAGTAGGTGTGGTCTTATTGGAGAAAGTGTATCACTGGGAGTGGGCTTTGAGGTTTCAAGAGATGTAGAACTTGCTGGATGTAGAACTTCCAGCTTCTCCAATACCATGTCTGCCTGCATGCTCCCTACCATGATGATAATGGACTAAACCTCTGAATCTGCAAGCAATCTCTAATTAAATGCTTTTCTTTTTAAAGAGTTGTGTGGTTCATGGCAATAGAACACTGAGACACTCACTCACTCATATACTTAAGCATTTATCCATCTACAAATTGCTCACCCATTCAAATAGCCATCCATATACCCATTCCCTCATCTTCCCACCTAGATACCCTCCCACTCCTCCAACCATTGATCCAGCTACTCATTTATTCCCACCTGTCTTTCTACCTAACACCAATCACTCATCCATTCCTTCACTCACACACTAATCCACCCACCAACCTATTCATGACTTCCCTATCGCCAAGGGAAGAAAGAGCTAGTCGTCAGGAGCTAGCCCTGTGGTTTTGCCATCTCAACCTTAGCACTTCCAAGTTGTCTTTAGGCCACTTTACCTCATCACGCTCAGTTCCTTCCATTCTATCATTAGGATGAAGGCAGTGTCTACCTCATAGGTCTGTGAGGGATAAGTGGATATAAATGCAAAAGAGCATGTTATCTGGCCTCCATATATGCACACAGACAGACAGACAGACAGACAAACAGATACAGAGAGAGGAGAGAGGGAGAGAGGGAGAGAAGGAGAGAGGGAGAGAGGGAAAGAGAGGGAGAGAGAGAGAAAGAGAGAGATAGAACTCTTCATACTCATGCCAGAAGGCAGAATCTAAGAGACACCAGGACAGACACTCTTGGTAGGTACCAGCACACTGACCACTGTCCTGGGTTTCAGAGCAAGTTGCTCTGGTCTTGGTTTCTGGGGTGTCATACCCCTCATTTCTGTCTAGTCTGATGGGCAGAGAATTCCAGTTTTCTCTGTGATGGTCTGAATGAGATTGCCTCTCACAGGCTCATGTATTTGAAGACTTGGTCCCCAGTTGGTGGAACTGTTTGGAAAGGATTAGGAAATGTGATCTTATTGGAGGAGTGTCACTGTGGGTGGGTCTTGAGGTGTCAAAAGCTCATGACATTTCCAGTTAGCTCACTTTGTCTTCTGGATCAAGGTATTGCTTCAGTGTCTGCCTGCCTCTGCCACGCTTCTCTTCATGACGGTCATAAACTCACCCTCTAAGAGTATAAGCCCCAAATTGAACATTAAACACTTTCTTCATCATGGCATCTTGCTTGTCACAGCAGTCACACAATAATTGTATCCTCCTCTCTGGTGTGTGTGTGTGTGAGTGTGTGTGTGTGTGTGTGTGTGTGTGTGTGAATTTGACACAAGCTAAGATTATCTGGGAAGAAGAATTAATACAGAAATTAGTGTCAGGTAGGGTTATAGCTATGACAGATCTGATCAAGTAGTTTTGGGAACTTTGGGCTGGAACAGTCATTGAGTGCTCAGAGCCTACTGGGCTACTATCATGGGAACTTGGAAGATAATTCTGAGAGCAGTGCTGCCAATGGAGGCCTGGCTTGTGAAATTGCAGAGGGAAGCAAAGGCTTAACTGGTGCTGTTTGAATGATACTTTGCGTTAAGAATATGTGGTTCTGGTCAGATGGGGCTGAAGAATCAGCCATGATTAATAAGAAACCAGCACCACTGAAATAAACCTTTGCTTTACTAGGACACGAAGTGACAAATTTGGAATTTATTTTAAAAATACAGAAATATTATAAGAATATGTTTATAGTTTAATCCCAGGTATGGGATATAGGGCTGCTTCAGATTGTCCACAGCAGCTGACTATGACTTGCCTCATGCTCTCGCAGGGGTGTGATTTTGCTAGCGGCAGATAGTTTCTGTAATTGTGTGACCTTGGGAATTCTGGGGAATTTTAGAGGGTCTATAAATGCCAGAGCCTCAAGAGGCATTGTGGGTTGTTGGTTGTTTGCTGTTGGTTGTTGTTTATCATGGTTTGTTAAGTAGTTTTGTGCAAAGAAGAAACAATAGCAAGAAAAAAATTAGATATTCTGACAGCAAAGATTAAACTTTCCCCAAGGAACTCAATGTCCCAAATCATCAGGAAGTAATTTAACAGTGACATCACCCCCTTTTACCTTCTGTCCTGTTCCCCCTCCTATCTAGCGTTTGGTGGTTGAAAAGGTGAAAGAAAGAAGACCCACAAAGTAGCAAATGCTGGCTATGGGGACAATAGATGCTGGTCAGATGGAGCTGAGAAATCAGCTGTGATTAAGAAGCGCCCAGCACCATTGAGGTGAAATCAGCACTCAGAAGGCATGGTCCAGAGGAGGCCAGAGCTGTTTCTTATGGGAACAGCCAAATTTGGTAATGTGTAAACAGTCATCTAGGTGGTACTGGTTTTGAAGTGATGTGGGCTTATGGAGAGCAGCTGAGGCTCAGCACTGTGAGAAGCCAGCAACAGCCATTGGGACAGTGCAGGCTCAACCGCACTAGAAGCCCCAGGACTGAAAGGGTCATTGAGAGACACGGGAGCTTGGCACCAGGTGGAAGAGCCCCTGAAAGGAGGGCAGGGAAGGTTACTGGTTGGGAGGGTTGTGTAGTGGCTATTTCTGGTTGTCAACAAGACTGTATCTGGAATGAACCACAATCCAGAATTGGAAGGCTCACCTGCAATCCTGATCTTGAGGCTGGGAGATACAAGTTTCTGACCTGGATCTTGGCGTGGAGATCTTGAGGCACAGTGGCTATGAATCCCAGGACACCAAGGCAAGGAGATCTCTGAGCTCAAGGTCATCTGAGACAAAGCAAGTTCCAGATCCATGTGTGGTGGCACACACCTTTAATCTGGGGCACACCTTCTGTTGGACACCTACATACAGACATTGGAAGAAGGAAGGCTCCCTCTCTTTGCCTGCTTACCTTGTGAGACTGAACATCTGCTAGATCCTTGGACTTCCATTCACAGATGCTGCTAACCATTGTTGGGGAGTTGGACTTCTGACTGTAAGTCACCATCAAATTCCCTTACTATATAGAGACTACCATAAGTTCTGTGATTCTAGAGAACCCTGACTAATAGAGGGGGGCAGCCTCATTTCCAAAGGAGACCTCAGCATGTTGGTGATACCAGCATCCTGGGTAACCATGAAGGACAACAGCAGCCCTGTAGTGGGATTGGCCTGAGCTATGAGATAAACTGTGTGCTGCAAACAACAGAGCGGGAGCCAGAAGATCCTGATTACGAGACCTCACTGTGATGGTTTGAATATGCTTGGCTCAGGGAGAGTGGTACTATTAGGAGGCATAACCCTATTGGAGTAGGTGTGTCACTGTGTGTGTGGGCTTTAAGACCCTCACCCTAGCTGCCTGGAAGTCAGATGTAGAACTCTCAGCTCCTCCTGTACCATGCCTGCCTGGATGCTGCCATGTTCCTGCCTTGATCATGGACTGAACCTCTGAACCTGTAAGCCAGCCCCAATTAAATGTTGTCCTTTATAAGACTTGCCTTGGTCATGGTGTCTGTTCACAGCAGTAAAACCATAACTAAGACATGGAGCTGGGTTTAGCTGTTATTTGATTGTAAACATGCCCTGGTTTCTTCTTCTTGTAGTAATAAAGTGGGTAACTATTTTGTTTTATGAAGCCCACAGATGAGTACACTTTAAAAGAGGATATATATCACACACACACATATATACACACACATATATATGTATACAGGTACATATATGTGTGCCTATGTATATGTATGTATATGTGCATATGTATATGTGCATATATGTACATGTGTATATGTGTGTATATTGTGTGTATATGCGCATGTATATATGTGTTTATGTGTATACATGTACATATACATGTATACATGTTTATATGTGTCTCTGTGCATATGTGTATGCATGTACAGATGTATACATGTATATATGTGTGCATATATGTGTATATGTATACACACATGTATGTATGGTTTATTTTATGTGTAGAGTGTATATTATATTATATACATGCCTGGTTCCCACAGAGAGACTACATAAGATTGTCCAAATCTCTGTAGCTGGAGTTGCAGATGACTGGGAACCACAGTGAAGGTTTTGGAAATCAAATTTAGGTGACCTCTAGAAAATCAACAAGTGCTCTTAGTCCCTGAGCCATTTCTCCAGCCCTAAGACCAAATATTTTAAAGAGACTGAATTTTTAATGTGTTTGAATTTTTAAAGACTATGGGACCTTAAATACCACAATATAAAGACTATTTTATATTGTTATAATTAATATTAATATGATATGTTGGGAATAAACAAGAAAGAAAAGATTATGGCTTCATAGTAATGACTAGTGTGTCAAATTGACAAGAGGTCTTTGTACTGATTGGGTTTTCATTTTTATTATTTTTTTGTATATTTTTTTTTCTTTTCTTGTCAACTTGACACACAGTAGAGTAATCTAGGGAAACAGCCTTAACTGAAGAAATATGTCAGCCAGAGTTGCCTGTAGGCAAGTCTGTAGGGCATTTTCTTGATTAATAGTTGATGTGGAGACTCAGGAACAAACGGGTGGTGCTGCTCCTGTGCAGCTAGTCCTGTGGCGTATAAAAAGGCTGGTGGGGCAAGCCTGAGGAGCAAGCAGTACAGTGCTCATCCGTGCCTGCTGCTTTAGCTCCTGTCTCCAGGTTCCTGCCTCCGGGTTCCTGCCTCCAGGTTCCTGCCTCCAGGTTCCTTCCTCATTTCTTCCCTGATTTCCCCCAGTGATGGAGTATTTCACTGAAGTGTAAACTAAATAAATCCTTTCCTCTCTATGTCTTCTTGTTGTTGTATTTTCTCATAGCCACAGAAAGCAAACTAGGACACATTCTGTAATGGTTTGCATATGCTCAGCCCAGGGAGTGGCACTATTAGAAGGTGTGGCCTTGTTGGAGTAGGTGTGTCATTGTGGGTGTAGACTTTAAGACCCTCACCCTAGCTACCTGGAAGCAAGTATTCTGCTAGCAGCCTGCAGATGAAGATGTAGAACTCTCAGCTCCTCCTGCACCATGCCTGCCTGGATGCTGCCATGCTCCTGCCTTGATGATAATGGACTGAACCTTGGAACCTGTAAGCCAGCCCCAGCCAAGTTGTCCTTTATAAGACTTGCCTTGGTCATGGTATCTGTTCATAGCAGTAAAACCCTAAGACAGTTTCCTATGACAGTTTGTTGTTGCTGCTATTGTTGTTGTTTTGGTTTTGGTAGATAACTTTTAGTTTAATATTATTCATAGTCTTTATTGTTTTGTTAGTGATTATAGTTACTGATGCATGCTCTTTAAACAGATTTTGTTTTTATTTTTGATTATGTGTGTATGTGTTTGTATATGTGAGTGCTGGTGCTCTCAGACTCCAGAAGAGGTATCATCATACCAGGTCCTCTGGACCTGGAGTTACAGGTGGTGGTGAGATGCTCACACTGGAACTGGAAACTGAACTTAGGTCCTCTGCAAGTTCAGTATTTGCTCTTAATTGCTAAGCCATCTTCCCAGCTCCAATCTATGTATTGTTTTTTTGATTTTGAGACAGGATACAATATAGCCCAAGGCTGTCCTCAAACTCACTGTGCATCTAGAGAAAACCTTAAACTCCTGATCCTCTTGCCTCTATGTCCTAAGTGCTGGAATTATACTTGTGCGATACTATACCCAGTTTATGCTGTGCTGGGCATTGTACCTAGGGCCCAATGAATGCTGGGAAACTACTCTTCCAACTGAACCACATCCTCAGCTCTTCCTCCACAATGATCTTTTAGTTTTAGATCAAATTCAAGTTCCAGTACAAAACCAGGTCCAGAAAGTTGAAATGGTTTAACTAGGTCACACTGCGAGTGCTTGGCACAGCTGGGATGGGCTCCTGAGATACACTCAGTTCCCTAGCTCGCTACCTTCCACCCAGCTCCCTTCTGCCCCTGTTAGGCTGCTGCTTGAGTGAGGAGCTCAAGGTGACCTTCTTTCCAGGCCCAGGTTCCACACTCTTGCCACAGGCCCACACCTGAAGTCCCAGCTGCCAGGACAGAGATCTACAAGGCTGGGCCGGGCTGGGAGAAGACAGACTCTGTGCTTTCTCCTGCTGAGAGAGCAAGGCTGCAGGGATTCCCACCACTGTGGCCAAGGCAATCAGCAGGCAGGACAAGCCAAGGGAGGGTGACTAGAGAGACTGTTGCCCTTTCCTCCCCCAACCACAGGCCAGGTTGCTTGGGACAATCCCCAGGGAAGCAAGACAAAATCTTCAGATTGTAGCGAAGTCGGCATAGCATCCACCCTGTCCTTGTCAGGCCGGAAACTGGCCTCAGGCCCGGGCAGATCCAGGCCTCTGGGAACCTTGGAGTCACGTCCGTCTCACCATCCCACAGAGTGGGGCAGCCTCCCTGCGTCAACTGAGGTCAACTTCATTCTGACATACTTTTAAAAAGTTCCTTTTTCAATGTTTACATGTGGGGCTGTATGTGTCCGCCCCACATGTGCCAGTGCCTGCTGGAGCCAGAAGAGGGCGTTGGATCCCCTGAACCCTGAAGCTGGACAGAAAGGTGGTTGTGAGCTTTGTCTTTGTGCCAGGCCTGTGTCACCCATAGATGGTTCCTATTCTCAGGAGAGCAGCCTTCTTCTTGATCTCCTATGAGACCCTGGTCTATCAGCTGGGTGGCCAGAAACAGAGATTACTGTGCGGTCAGACGTCAGAGGGGGTATGTTATATTGTGTACAAGCCTGGTGCCACAGAGACTAGATGAGGGTGTCATATTCTCTGTAGCTGGAGGTGCAGATGACTGTGAACCACAATGACGGTTCTGGATGGAAGTTCAGGATGAGATTGGATTGGCCTCTTTACCCCAGAGCCCATGAGCCCCCACTGGGGCTGGATGCTGACAGAGGGTTGAGTTTGGAACTCAAAAGCTGTCCCTTTCTTGTTCACTGGATGGCCTATCCTCCTCCCATAACAGACTTGGCTTGGCAGATGTCTGTGAGTTTAGGGCCATTTGGTCTATACAGAATTACAGGTCAACTAGGACTATATAGTAAGACCTGATGTCAAAAACCAAAAGAACAACAAAAATATCCAAGAGGGAATGAGCGCATGTGGGCTTGAGTGCTTGATTTCAGCTGGTCTTCTCTCTTATGATGCTCTGGACTCCTTGCCTAGGGAGGCTTCAGCGGGCTGAATCTTCCTTATGTCAGTTAATGGCAAGGACAATCCCTCATAGACATGCCCACAGCCAGACTGATCTATATAATTCCTCTACCAGTTTAGTTGCATCAGTTAAAAACTCTTTCCTTAGGTGATTCTAGGTTGTGTTAAATTTAAAATTAAGAACTCTCTATCACAATGATCAAGTGAACCGATGGGCCTTAATCTTTGGTCATGTTGTCATTTGGTCAGTTAAGCCCACGAGCCCTGGCCAGAGGTGGGCATGGACAAGAATGATGGCATCTGGACTGGGGAGATGGATCAATAGGGGACATACAAGCTTTGCAAGCATTGCAGATGGAGTTTGATTTTCAGAATCCACTAAATGAAGCAGAGAATGGAGCACATTTGCAACTCCAGTACTGGGAGGTAGAGGCAGGTGAATTTCTGTTACTCTTAGAACAGCTAGTCTAATACTTGTATATGTATATGAACCACAGCATGCACATGCACACACACACACGCACACCCACACACACATCATAATCTATTAAACAGTAACTGAAAGTTCTCTGCCATTATCCCCATCAAAAGATGGAATCTGGGGCTGAGAGACGGATGGCTCAGTAGGTAAGAGCACTTGATATACAAGCATGAGGATTTGAGTCCAAATCCCATGTATCAAGCTGTGCATATAAAGCCACACAACTCTAGTGTCATGAAGAATTGGTAGAACTTGCTGGTTGCCAGCCTAGCAGTGAGAAATCATTTCCCAATGAAGTAAGGCAGAGACTGAGCAGGACACCGATGTCCTCCTCCGGTCTATGCCTATGTATAGATTTAGTACTTGCAAGTGCACATGCTAAATATAGCACACACATATGAGAATACATACAAATGATGATGATGATGATGACGATGATGATGATGATGATGATGATGATGATGATGATGATGATAATGATTCTATTTTCTCTCCTTTTAGATATTGGTTACTTTTAGATTAATAGAAGGTTCTAGACATGACATTGTATAATGCTCAAACCCCATCCCAGACTTCAAGAGATTTGAATCATCTTTGCCATCTTGGGGCATTTCTTCTCGGAACTCTACAATTTATAAAAGGACTACAGTACAAACACAGCTGATTTCTCTACTGTTATCAAATGAGTAATGATGTCATTCTGAATCTTCTACCCCATCTGGAGACCCTCAGAGCTCAGAATTGGCATAAAGGGCTCCTGCTGCCCAAGACAGAAGAACCACTTTGCTGAGCACTGCAAATCCCTTGAAAGGAAGTTTTAGAAGAGCCTGTAAGGCACTGGCAGCTATAGGCTCCTTAAGACTTATGAAAAAATGTTCCATACTGAAATATTCCAACAGGGAGAGGCTATCAAGACTCAATAAGTGGGCCAGTAAAATATCTCAATGGGTAAAGTGTAGCCATGCCTGATGAACTGAGTTTGATACATGGTATTCACTTGGTAAAAGAAGAGAACTAACTTCTGTTAGCTGTCTTCTAATGTCCACCTACATGCCATGGCACATGTGTCACCCCTGTCCCAGCATATACATTCACTTGTGAGCACACACCCGCCACACAATAAATTAATATAATAAAAACTATAAAGACTCAGGGATAAATCTTACAAGGTTTAATAAGTAAACAACTCACAAGGCCCAGAAAGTTCCTGAAACTTACAAGATTAACAAAGCTCCCTCTTAACAGTATGCAAGCAGTGACAGTTGCTGAGGGAAGAAAACTTTAGAACCTCAGAGTTGCCTTACAGTCATGTAGGAAACTTCAGGGAAGCAACTTTTCTGAGCTGTTACCCCTGCTGGGGTGGGCTTTCCAGTGATGCAGCTGCCTCTGAGTCATTCATCCTCCTCCTGTTATAACCCAACAAACTTACAGGTTCTCCAAGTTAGACTTGAGTGGAATCATAGACTTTGGTTTGTCCTCAGTAGACAACAGGTAAACAATAAACCGAATTTTAAAGCATATCTCAGGGGCCTACAAGGTAGGTGGGTAGACATCTGTTCACATCTATTCAGGAAAAGCCACATAACATTTATATACTTCTGAGACTTCCAATAACCATGATGTGATGGCAAGGTCACTACTTGCAGATGGGGGAGACTGAAAGTGAGGGAGGAATGATACAATTTGCCTAATATCAGGATGCTATTCTAAGAGCCAGAACAAGATTTTATCTGGCTCTAAGCCTGTCCTCCTTCTGTTCCACCCTCCAATCTTTCTGAGGGACTAGAGGTAGCTTGAAACCTGATATATGAACCTAGGCAAGTTAGAAACTAGGAATCAATTGTCACCATGGTAGAAAAAAGGGAGCAGAGGGTGTGTGAGGGAGACACCCCATGAACAGCCAGTACAAAGTGGCAGACCCTGGATGGGTATGAATGCTTGGCTGTGGGCCTAGTGTGAAATCACATTTTCCTCACTAGGCCAAGGCTAGGTCACAGTGTGCCCCTGGCCTCTTACTGCCTTGCTCCCATTGGTTTTGTCTGGGAACAGGGGCTGTCAGCCTCAAGGGAACACCCCAAGGCTCAGCCACGCTTGTCGAGAGGCATTAGCTTGAGGCTTTGAAGTGAGGACGTCAGGGCCTTGTTCTGGGCCGGGGTTGGTCCAGGGTTCTTTTCTTCTGGCCCAGGGGATGAAGGCCAGACCAGGCCTGTACTTGAGAGCAGCACCCGTTGCCTCAGATGCACTTGGCGACCCATCTCTCTTCAGTCCCCGGCAGAGTCTTTGAGTGCTTGGCATCCCTTGGCCTGCATACACTGTCAGGGGGCCTTCAGTAGCCCTTAGTTTCTGGTAACACCGGAAGTACTAGAAGCTAACTGGCAAGACCTCACCTGACTCCGCAGCATGGAGAGAAAGGGCAATTTAAATAAACAAAAACGTGAAACGTACATTGGACACATCGAGACAAACGGTATGAGGTACCTCTCTCCTTTCTTTCCATCACTCTTCCTTTGCATGTCAGGCTGGGTAGGTAGGGCGATGCGTGTGGGTGGATATGTGTACACCGTGGTCAGATACGGCTTTATGGAGTCAGTTTTCTCTTACAGGGACTGAACTAAGGTCATCAATCTTGGGTGACAAGTACCTTTACCTACTAGCCACCTCACCAGCCCCTGAGACATGAAAAATTGGCTTATCATCCACCTATTGTTTACCACAATTTTTGTACCCATGTGTGTGTATGGGGGCATACATGTATGTGGAGGGGCAAAGGTGTGATCTTCAGGTGAAGTCCTATGTTAATAGGTTCTCACATTTACCTGGAGCTTGCTAATTCATTCCGGCTGGCCGGCCACCAAGACCTAGTGAACCTACCTGTCTCCATCCTCGACTGTGCTGGGATTGTAAGTGTGCTACCACAGGCTGGCCCTGTGTTTAAGAGAATTACTGCTCTTCCAGAGGTAAACAAGTTCAGTTCCCAGCACCGATGCCAGTGCTGACACCTGCCTGTACCTTCAGTTCCAGGGCATCTGATGCCCTCTTCTGGCCACTGGGAAGCCTTCTTTTGTAGCATCAGATATATTTTTCATGGCCAAAAAGAACCAACCAAACAAACAAACCTCCAAAATATCCACAACAGAGTTAAAACGATGAAAACAATTTAGAGTTTTAATTTTAAAAAAAAACTTAAAAATCTTTAAAGAAACAGGTGTGCCACTCCCCCTGGCTTTTTTCATGAGGTTTAGGGGTTGAACTCGGATGCCCGAGCCATGTCACCAGCCCATTTACCTGCAATCCAAATTTAACTGAGCAGTCGGTGTGTCTGCTTTCACCTTACATCTCTGCTTTTATGCAGTGCCTGACCACCTTACCTGGGGTCTGCTGCCCAGACTGTAGAACGGAGCAGTGAGGATCTGGGTTTGTTGTCACAGCCCCTGGGACAGGTAGCATCAGGCAGAGGTGCTGGCACAAGCCTCCTTGAACATACGAATCTTGGGTTCTGGAAGTTCCGTGATGAGTCCACCCAGCGTGTCCTTTGACATCTGTTGTCACACCGGGCTCAGGTGACAGGCCTTTTGCTCTCATTCTGAAGATCCACCTTTCTTTTCTGTGCTGTATACCCCAGACTGGACACAAACTTACTTTCCTCCTCCCTTTGCCTTTTGTGGGTTGGAATTCCAGCCCATACGTGCTGTTAGTGGGCAAGCCCCAGACATCCTCCTGCCTCGGTCCCTCACGGCACCCTTGTGCTTGTGTAGCGAATACTCTCACCCACTGAACCACTTCTGTACTTCCTGTGAGTTCATCTTAACCATCAACAGGACTGGATGTGAAATGTGACACAAACTTCTGTGCATCCATGAGGGAGTTTCCAGATTCGGTAAGCAGAAGTAGAAAGCCTCACCCTGAACATGGTCCCATGGGCTGGGGTCCTGGACTGAGTAAAATGGAGACATTGAGCTGAGCCCCAGCGTCCATCTCTGCTTCTTGACTGTGGGTGTCACGTGAGCAGCTGCCTCACCTTTCTGCTGCCGTGCTTTCCCCACCATGATGGACTGTGCCCTCGAACTGTGAGCCAAGTGAACCCTTCCTCCATGAACTCGTGTTTGTCAGGCATTATGTCACAGCGACAGGAAAAGTCACTAAAGCGGGTGCTCATAGATGCCATGGCATGTTGGTCTCAAAGATAAAGGTCTGAGGTGACATCTTTCTCCCTGTGCACAGCAATGCAGTGCACAGTCCCACCCTCAGGGTGGGTTGTCTGTGGAACAGCATGGAGTTCAGAATCTGCACAGTTCTTTGCCTCCAGCTAGTGGGGGCTGGGAGGGGGTCAGCTAGAAGGATTCCGTGCTCTCCCTCTAGGTTGCCAGTGCCCTGGAGATGGAGGCAGGAGTTCAAGGCCACGTTCAGCTCCGTAGTGAATTTGAGTCCAAACTGGGCTACAGAAAACCCGCCTGGAAACGGGATGGCGAGGTGGTTCAGTAAGAGCGCTTGTTGGGAAGACAGCATGAGATCCTGAGTTCAAATGCCCAGTATCCCCCTGTGAATGTTTCCATTCCCCAGGGCTTTGAGGGGCGGGGCAGGAGTATCACTGGGGCTTGCTGGTTGCTCACTAGCTCTGGTGTGAGAAGACTGTCTCGAGGGAATAAGACAGAAAGGGATAAAGCGTATGACTTGACATTTTTCTCTGACTTCCGTTTGTGCATACGTTGTATATACACTACATTCTATTGCAGTATACTACACACCTCTCCAAACACACTGATAACAAACCCAGCATCTTTGGGTGAAAACCTTAACTGACAAGTCTGCCCTAACCCTCGACTGACTAGCCCGCTTAGCAGAAGCTCAGTTTCTCCTTTTGTAAGTTAGAAAGAGCTGCTGCACGGTGGCTGTTGCTCCAGGAGAAGGGTAGCTGGAAGGGAAGTGCCTGTTCCCAGGAGAGCCCCAAGAACCCTTGTTGATTGGCAGTTGTGGAGGTTCAAGTGGCCACGCCTCCTGAGTGCCCCTGGGTCTTGGGCTTCTGATGGGAACTCCCAAGGCTCCTCTGCCTTTCCCTGCAGTGGAGCAGAGGGTCTCTCCACAGGCTCCGCCATTGTTTTCTCCCGCCCCAATCTGTTTTGAATCAACCACGTTTTCCGTCCTGAGCAGTAATCCCAGGCATCGGAGGGATATTGTGAAATGTCAGGCCTTTCTGGAGGAATCTCAGCAACATGTTTTTGAATGTTCAGCATCACATATGGGGACAATAAATACTGAAAATATGTGGAAGGGAACAGGATGGGAGCGTGCTTGGCTCCCAGCTCCTCTTCCCGCCCTGGAGCCGGATTTTTGCATCACAATAAATTAGCTGCTGTAGAAGGAGAGCCCCAGAAGCATGCTGGGCCCCCACCCCAGCAGCCTGTGACCTCAGGAGCCAGGTCTGGAATCCCAGACTATGTCCTAAAGCTAGTCTTCAATAAGAGAGTCCTTCATAGCGCTTGCTGAGCCATGGCTACCTATCCAGGCAAGGGGCTAAAGTTAGGTAGGGATTAAACCACCCAGCTCTACCTTCAAGGATCAATCAGCACTAGAAGGTTTCTTTCTCTGGCAACACAGACTCCCAGCATAGCAATCTAGAGAGCCTGCAGATACGCTGTTTTACTCACTTACCTACAGCAGAAATGAGGACCTGTGTGTGTGTGTGTGTGTGTGTGTGTGTGTGTGTAATATGTGTGTATGTGTGTGGTTTGGTGTGTGTATAAGTGTGTGTGAGTGTATGTGTGTGTGTAATATGTGTGTATGTGTGGTGTGTGTGTGTGTGTGTGTGTGTGTGTGTGTGCGCGCGTGCGCCCGTGTGTGCGTGCACGTGCGAGCACACAGCAGGCTCATACAAGCTCACATAGCACTTTAGGCCAGCCTGTGTTTAAGTTCACACTCGTGTGAGATGGCTAACCCTTGGAGGAGATACCTTAAGTCTCAGTGTCCTTGTCTGTAAAATGATTGACAGGTGCCCCGTTCCAGGGAGGGTGCTCAGGAGAGCCGCCGACAAGATGGTGGGGTGACCAGAAAGCACCAACGCACTGAGGACAGTCTGGAAGAACAAGGGCTCTTCCCTGTGCATACAGTCTTCTTGGTGGTTCCATGTCATTCTGCAAGTCATGGCTCACCCTCATTATGCAGTCTGGGGTGGTTCTGAGCTTCTGATCCTCCTGCCTCTGCCTCCTGAGTGCTGGGATGTCAGGCTACGCGACCTGTGCGCTGCTGGAAATGGACCTTACAGCCTGGCGCATGCTAAAAAGGCTCTACTCACTGGGCCACAACCCAAGTTACCAGAATATGGGCTGGTAAAATGACTCAGCTTGTCAGAGAACTAGCGATGCGCGCCTCAGAGACCCACGGGAGTAGAAAGGACTCTTGAAAGATGTGTGAGAAAGCTCAGGCCCAGGGAGGGAGGCCCTGCTGGTCATATAAGAAAGGCAAGGTCACAGTGACGAGGTCTAGGGCCCATGGATGCTCCAGTTAAAGTGTCCCAGGGTCCAGTTCTGTTGCTGTTTCCTCTGCAGGTGCCCAGGAAGCCATCCTTCCTGCTGTCTGTTCCCAGATCTGGTTCATGCTGGCCAGGATCTCCCTGAGGCCATATGTACCAGCCATGTGGGAACCCAGAGAGGAAGTGGCTTAGCCTGGACTCGGCCCCTTACAGCTAGGTGACCTTGGGTCAGTCATTTCCCTTTTCCGTTTCTCATTTCCTTTCCTATAACAGAAGCCAACCCTCCTTCCCAGAGTTTTCCAGATCTAGATTGATTTCTGGGACACCCTTGGGCTGCTAGTATGTGCTCAGTTAATGAGCCACACCTGCTTTCTGGAAGAGTCCCCAGGCTTTCCCTCTTGATGTGGACTGGCTCCCATCTGGGTCAGGACTTGTTTTGACTGTGCAGTGGCTCCCCAGGGTGTCCCCACAGCCTGATTTTTGGCGTTGGCATGTGTGTCCACCCTGCTCCACCCCTCCTAGCCTCACTCCCTGTAGCGGCTGGCTCACGAAGGAAGACTGCCTATAAGTGATTCATCTGTTTTGATCTGGGTCCTGTTAGGGACACTGCTTCTGTGGGCCCCAGGCCAGGTGACCCAATTCTTCCCCAACAAATAACAAAACTAAGGAGAGACTCAGCAGCCATTGCATCCCCACAGCTGCCCACCAACCATTCAGCAAATCCTTGCCATTTCTATCATTCTAGCCACTATTCGGCTCCCCTTTTTCCCTGGCAGATGCTTCATTTACTCAACCACTGTCCTGGCGGCATGGGGCCTGAGCGAGGGGACCTGTCAAAATGGCTTAACGGGAGGCCAGTGCATTTACACAGTGGTGGAAAACATTAGTGTGAGCCCAGACCCCCAGGGGAAGGAGAGAACCAACTCCCAAAAGTCCTCCTCTGACATCGGCACGTGTGTGAAGAATAAACAAAAATTTAAGATGTATCTGATGGGCAGATTCGCTTGTTCGTGTGTCCTAATGGCAAACATTTGTGAAGCTTGCCTTGGGACTCCCCATGGGTTTTAAGACTAAATCTTCCCAGTGAAAGGAGCTCAGATGGGAAAGGGCTTGAGGTCAGTATTTCAGAACTTGTCAGCAATGCTCTTGTCATCCTAAGGCTGCAGAGGAGACGGGGATCCAGGGGCTCGTTGGTCACCCAGCCTAGCCAAATCGACGAGTTCCCTGTTCAGCGAGAAACCCAGTTTCAAAAAATAGAGTGAAAAGCAATGGAAGAAAACACTCAGACAAAGTCAACCTTTGGTGTGCATGTGCTCACTAGTGCACAGAAGACAATTTCCCTACCTTCCAGCAACACACACACACACACACACACAGAGAGAGAGAGAGAGAGAGAGAGAGAGAGAGAGAGAGAGAGAAAGAGAGAGAGAGAGCGAGCGCGCACAGAATCATTGAAATGGAAAAGATGGAAGGACCCCTTTATAGACATAGGAAAGCTGGTGTATGCTGTTGACCAGGTCTATAGGGAGGGGTTGGGCCTCTCAGAGAAGGTTCCAGGGTCAGTGAGCCTCGAGAAGGAGGTGGTGGGCTTGGTCAGTGGGACTATGGGGTGGAGAAAGGTGAGAAAACATACGGAAGGTACCCAGGTACAGGACGGCTGGCACTCCAGTGCCCACCACAGGCTGCCTTGAGCAAGCATGGAGACCCTCTTCTGGGCCACAACCCAAGGCTGCCCACTGGTCCAGGAGGGAGGGGCTTGAAGGGGAGCCACCTGGTGGTAGCATCTCACAATTACTCTCATAAAATGGCATTTGCACCTTTGAAAATCCTCCTTTCAGCTGGGAAGCTAGTATAGAGGGCCAGAGTGCTTACCGAGCGAGCAGGAGGGCCCGTGTTTGAATATCAGGCACCCACACAAAAAGGGCAGGCATGATCATGCATGCCCCCACCCTGCGTGATGGAGACAGGACTCCTGGAACTGTGGACTGCCAGCCTAGCTCCTGGCTCTGTGGCACTATGTCTAAGGACACCCTAGCTCTTCCTCCTGGTTTCTGTGTACACAGCCATGAGCACACGCTACACGCACAACAAAGAGCAGAAAGTAAAAAGGAAGATCTGCTGACCTAGCAGCTTTAGAAACCAGACCTTCTCTTCAGGTGTGGGAGTGGGGGGCAGAGCTAACCACTCCCCCTCCTACCTCTCTCCCTTTCCCTCCCCCTCGTGTGTGTGTGTGTGTGTGTGTGTGTGTGTGTGTGTAAGGCAGAGGTCAATCAAGGGTCCTCAGGATCCCCCCCTTTTTTAGGGGTTGAAGAGGTGGCTCAGCATTTGCTATTCTTACAGAGGACCGAGGCTTCATTTCTCATAGTCACATGATGGCTGCGTGTCTAACTCCAGATCCAGACACATGGCTACTTCTTTTGACCTCTGAATGAACTATATAAGTATACGTGCTTGTGTGTGTGTGTGTGTGTGTGTGTGTGTGTGTGTGTGTGTGTGTGTGTGTGAGCACATGTATGTGCATGTGTGTATACTATCTCTATATATTATTAAATCCTTATTTTTAATAATGTGTATGTGTGTGTTTCTGTGTAGGTATGTTTTTGTTTTCAGAGGCTAGAAGTTTTTTCAGAGGTTGTATGTCACCTGACCTGGGTGCTGGGAACCTAACACAGGTCCTCTGTAAGGTAGTAAATTATATTAACTGCTAAGGCATTTTTTTCTTACAGACCTCCTCATCTTACTTTTGGGGACAGAGCCTCTCTTTCTGTCACCATTAGGTGAGGCTGGCTGTCCACTGAGTCTCACGGACCCTCCTGATGCAGTGCTGTGATAAAAGCATGTACCACTCTGGCCAGCTTTTTCACATGGGTCCTGGGAGTCAAATTCAGGTCCTCATGCTTAGAAGGCAGACACTGAGTTCTCTCCAGCACTTTGCCCCACCCCTCTCTGAGTCCTTTAGAGAGGGAGCAGAGCAGGCAGATTGCCCTCTTCTTATCTGTGGCCAAGAACCAGCAGATGTGGGACGGAAACAGTCAGCTGGGCAGAGTGATGTGGGAGAGAGCCCTTTGCTCTTCGTCTAGCCAGAGAGAAGCTGGGGTGGAGTGGAATACTGGGGCAGATCCAAAGGCGGCGCTAACGTAGTCCACAAATCCTGCCCAGTCCCGTGGGCCTCCTCCAGAGTTCTTGGGGAAGTACTATGAGTCTTAGCTTTGACCCATCCTTCTCTACTGGAGGAGAATAAACTCAGGAGATGCTCTCTCCTTAACTTAACCATGTCTCCAAGATCTGTCCTGTGTCTGCCCACCCCAGTTTGGAAACCCTGTCCCCACAACCAGGATGCAGAATAGGGGCTTGCATGCAGCAAACTTGGCTGTGGGCTCCGTCTCTCAGTCTGGAGCAGGCTGGATCACATGGCTTCATTCCTTCCTTTACTCCTCTAGAGAGCCAGGGTGGTTGAACATGCATTGGGGAAGCAATAGGAGAGAGAGCGAGAGAGAGAGAGAGAGAGAGAGAGAGAGAGAGAGAGAGAGAGAGAGAGAGAGAGAGAGAGAGAGAGAATTCAGGGAAGGAAGCAGAACTCACCTTGGAGGGCCATGCTGTTCTCTGAGGTTGGCCATGAAGCCTCAGAGTTCCAGTTGTTCTGAGATGGGAACAAGGCTTAAAAGGCATTGAATACCACAGGTTCTCACTGTGTTGTCTAGGCTGGCCTGGAACTTGCTATATGGGCCAGGTTGGTCTCAAACTTGCAGGTTGGCCTGCCTTCCTAAGTAATGGAATTAAAGGTATGTGTGTGTGTGTGTGTGTGTGTGTGTGTGTACATCTTTTAAATTCTTTTATTTAATTTTTCTTCTCTCTTGTTTTGCTATACCTAGCTTTTAATTTAATTATTGTTATTTTTAAAGTTTTCACAAGTTTTAGGGATTGAACCTCATGCTCTCCATCCTCAAAAACCGAGAGCAAACTCTAGCAAGCCCTTAACCCATTCAGACTTCTCCCCAACCCTAGATTATTTTGTCGTTTACAACTTTTTGTTTTATTCTGAAATTAATTATTGCCTTCTGTTTCTTGACTGTCTCTTTATGTATGCACATAGTGCTAATCATCAGATTCTTGTCCTAAAAAGTTAATCCACATATTAATATACAGATGGTGTTATCTGTGTACACTTGGGAAGTCATTGAAATGAAATAAACTTCTGGCATTAGAGGCTATGAGGAAAGGCCACTTCCTCGGCTGTCTCTCACTGTGTGACACACTTGGCTGTTTAAGGATGCAGGCTCATGTAAGGATGCAGGCTCAGCAGATGCTGCTGTTGTGCTTTGGATATAACAGTCTCTAGAACTCTCTCTCTTTTCTTGGAGACAGGGTCATTTTATGTAGCCCTGGCTGTCCAGAAACTCACTATAGAGACCAGACTGGCCTCTAACTCAGAGATCCATCTGCCTCTGCCTCTCAAATGCTGGGATTAAAGGTGTGCACCCCAAGGCTGGTGATCAAGTAATCTTTTATTTTGCATTCATTACGCAGTCTCTGGTTTTTTGTTTTGTATTGTTTTGCTATGAATCAATCCTTGTAGAATTACGATTTAAAAGATTAAAGCCGGTGTGGGGTTCTGCTTCCTGCTCCAATGATCTATGTTCCCAAATGAAAGACACAAGGCAAGGACTTCAAAATAACCCATTATGAACATGTTCAAGTGCCTTGAAGAGGATGTAAACAAACCCATTAATGAAGTCTGTGAAAACAGGAGCAGTAGGAAGAGAGGGAGAAAAATGTCCAAAACACGAAAGTAGAAATATACTCTCCAAGGAAATCACAAACTAAGGCAAAAACAGGAAATGAAAACTTTAGGAAGTCAAACAAAAACTTCAGAGTTAAACCTCACCACCAGAATACAAGAGATGGAAGAGAAAATATCAAGAACGGAAGGCAAGATGGAAGACATAGATGCCTCAGCCAAAGCAAGTGTTAAATCTAGAAAATTCTAGGCACAAAACATCCAGGAAATCTAGGAACTATGAAATTAATCTATGAATTAAATAATAGAATATAGAAAGGAGAAGAAATTTAGTCTAAAGATACAGAAAATATTTTCAACAAAATGATAGAAGAAAAATTTTCTAAGCTAAGGAAGGAGATGCCATCAAGGTACAAGAAGCATAAAGAAAATCAGATGGATTTTACGAGACAAGAAATTATTCATGAAACATAGTAATTAAAACACTAAACATAAAGAACATAGAAAAATAATAAAAGCTGCAAGGGAAAAAGACTAAATAATATATCAAGACAGACACCTGACTTTTCAATAAAGACTATCAGTCAGAGGGCTTGTAGGAATGTAGTGTTGGCAAACTCTAAGAGACCACAGATGTCAACCCAGGGTATTATACCCGGTTAAATTTTCAATCCAAATAGATGGAGAAAGAAAGACTTTCTACAATAAAACTAAATTTAAGTAATATCTAGCTATGAATCTAGCTCTACAGGAGGTGCTAAAGGGAAAAAAGTAGAGGTTAACCATACCCAAGAAAACACAAAGAATATATAATCCCAGAGAAACAAACTGAAAGAGAAAAAAGGAAAGCAAACAAACAAAAAGCCCTCACACCATAACAACAAAATAACAGGAATCAACAAATGTTATTCATTGATATCTCTTAATATCAACAGACTCAATTCTACAATAGAAGACTAACAGACTGGATTTAAAACAAGACCCATCTTTCTGATGCATCCAGAAACACACTTTAATAGCAAGAATAGATATTACCTCGGGGTAAAAAGATAGAAAAGGATATTTTAAGCGATTGAGGCATTTTAATATCTGTCAAAATAGACTTCAAACTAAAATTAATCAGAAGAGTTAGGGAAGACACTACACACTCATTAAAATAAGATCTACCCAGAGGATACTGCAATTCTTAACATTTATGCCCTAAACACAAGGGCATCTAAATTCATAAAAGAAACAGCATAAATCACATATTGACCCTCACACTGTGATAGTGCAAACTTTGATACACAACTTTTGCCTATAAACAGGTCATTCAGTCAAAAACTAAACAGAAAAATATTGGAGCTTAATGACACCATGAATTAAACAGACCTAGCAGATATTACAGAGCTTTTCATCCAAACACAAAAGAATATACTTTCTTCTCAGTAACTCATAGAACATTCACTAAAATAGACCTCATACTTATACCCAAAGCAAGTCTTAACAGTTCCAAAAAAAAAAAGAAAGAACATTCTACCCCCACATCTGACCACCATAGGTGAACACCGATAGCAACACAAACAACAGAAAGTTTATAATCTCGATTTATTACTGAACCAAAAATGAGTCAAGACAGAAATAAAGACAGGAATTAGAAACTTTTTAGAATTGAATGAAAAAAAAAAAAAAAAAAAAAAACCCACAACCTACTCAAACGTATAAGGCACAATAAAAGTGGTTCTAAGAGGCAAGTTCATAGTACAAACACAGTGCCTACATAAAGCACCTGGAGAGATCTCATATTTGTAACTTAACAGCATAACCAAAAGCTCTAGAACAAAAAGAAAAAAATAACACCAAAGGGGCAGACAGCAAACTTAGGGCTGAAACAAAGATTTGATAAGCAACCAAACAGACTGTGATAGTTTGCATATGCTTAGCCCAGGGAGTGGCACTATTATTAGGTGTGGCCTTGTTGGAGGAAGTGTGTCACTCTGGCACTGGGCTTAGAGACCCTCCTTCTAGCTGCCTGAGGATGCTGTCTGTTCCTGGCTTCCTTCAGATAAAGATGTAGAACTCTCAGCTCCTCCTGCACCATGCCTTCCTGGATGTTGCCATACTCCTGCCTTAATGATAATGTAGTGAACCTCTGAACCCCAATTAAATGTTGTTATTTCTAAGACTTGCCTTGGTCATGGTGTCTGTTCACAGCAGCAAACCTTAACTAAGACATGAACCTATAACTGATCATGAAACTCAAGCAGAAAGTAAAAGTCTCCTCCCCTCAAAAACCCCAGGGCCAGATGAATTCAATGCAGATTTCCAAAGAAGAGTAACACCAATAGAAACTATTCTGCAAAATAAAACCAAAATGAACACTGCCATATTCATTCTATAAGACCATGGTAACCCCAATACCCAAACCATGTAAAGACCCCCAATAAAAGGGGGTCTTTTACAGAACAATTTCCCTTATGAACATAGAAGCAAAAAAAAAAAAAAAAAAAAAAAAAAAAAAAAAAAACAACTCAATAAAATACTTACAAATTGAATACAAGAACACATTAGAAAGATCATCATGATCAAGTAGGCTTCATCCCAGAGATGGTTCAACATGTAAAATGATAAATGTAATCCATTATATAAACAGATTGAAAGACAAAAACCATACAATCATCTCATTAGATGCAGAAAGGCTTAGACAAAATCCAATGCTACTTTATGATAAAAGTCCCAGAGAGACTAGGGTTACATGGGACCTATAACATAGCATGGAGATTTACAGCAAGCATAAGGCCAACATGAACCAAAACGGAGAGAAACTCAAAGCATTTCCACTAAAATCATGGACGAGATAAGCTGTTTACTCTTTCCATACCTATTCAATATAGCAGTTGAAGCCTTAGCTAGAGCAGTAAGACAACTGAAGGAGATCAAGGGGATACAAGTTGGAAAGGAAGAAGCCAAAGTATCTTTATTGCCAGATGATATGATTCTATATACAACTGACCCTAAAATTTCACCAGCAAACTTCTATAGGTGATAAACACTTTTAGCAAAGTAGCAGGATACAAAATTAGGAGCCTTCCTATACACAAATAACAAAAAGCTAAGAAAGAAACCAGGGAAATAACATTTTTTACACATACACGAAAAAGGTTGTGGTAACTCTAACCAAGCAAATGAAAGACTTGTGTGACAAAAACTCCCAATCTATGAAGAAAGAAACTGCAGAAGGTATCAGAGGATGAAAAGACCTCCCATGCTCATGGATCAATAGGATCAATATAGAGAAAATGGCCATCCTACCAAAAGTAATCAGCATATTCTGTACAATTCCTATCAAAATTACAAAACAGCTCTTTGCAGAATTTGAAAGGGCAACTTTCAGCTTCCTATGAACACACACACACACTCATACACATACTCACACACAATACACTCACACACACACTCACACATAGACAGTCTTTTGTACACACACACTCATACACACACATTGGTGGCATACAAACACATACACTCATACACACACACATGCTCACACACATTCATACTCAAACACACAAGTGGTGGCATATACACACACACTCACACACATACATACAATACATACACACTAGCACACACATACACTCACACACACACTCACACACAGGTACTCACTCACATTGGTGGCACACACACTCACACACACATTGGTGGCATACATACACATTGGTGGCACACATACACATTGGTGGGACACACACACACACACACACACACACACACACACACACTCCAGGAGAACTAAAACAGTCCTGAATAATAAAAGAACTGATGGAGGCATCATCATTTCTGATCTCAAAATGTACTAAAGATCTATAGTAATAAACACAGCGTGGTATTGGCATAAAAACAGATGCATTGACCAATGGAATTGATCTGTAATTCCCTTACACTGGAAAAAAGAGCATCTTCAACAATGGTGCTGATGTCTATATGAATAAGCATGCAAATAGATTCATACTTATCACCCTGCACAAAACTCAAACTCCAGATGGACCAGAGACCTCAACGTAAAACCAGATACCCTGAACCTGATAGAAGAGAAAGTGGGGGAATAGTCTTGAATGTATTGGCACAGGAGACAACATCCTAAAAAGAACACCTATAGCTCAGGCACTAAGATTAACAATTAGTAAATGGGATCTCAAAAAACTAAAACGCTTCTGTTAGGCAAAGGATACCATCATTAGGCCGACGTCACAGCTACAGAATGGGAAAAGATTTATTTCAATCATGCATTCCATAGAGAGTTGATGACTAAAGTATGTAAAGAACTATAAACAAAACCCTGGCTATCCTGTGGCTTGTGTTGCTGCTGAGGGCCATGTTGGTGTCCATGGTCTATGCTGTTACCGGAGGCCGCGTTGATGTTCATAGTCTGTGCTGCAACCAGAGACAGTGTGGATGGCCGTGGTCTGTGCTCTTGCTAGAGGCCATGTTGAGATCTGTGATCCAAGTTAACACCAAAGGCCATGTGAGTGGATGTTGTGTATTGGCTGGTTTGGTGTGTCAGCTTGACATAAACTAAAGTTGTCAGAGAGAAAGGAGCCTCAGGTAGGGAAATTACTCCATGAGATACAGCTATAAGGTATTTCCTCAATTAGTGACCATTGGGGAAAGCAGTGTAACTATAGGTGGTGCCATCCCTTGTCTGGTGGTCCTGAGTTCTATAAGAAATCAAGCTGAGTAATCCATGGGGAAGCCAGTAAACAGCACACCTCCATGGCTTCTGTATCAATTCCTGCCTCCTGGTTTCTGCCCTGCTTAAGTCCCTGCCCTAACTTCTCCAATGACGGACTATGATCTGAACATATACACTGAATAAACCCTTTTCTCCCAACTTGCTCTTTGGTTATGGTGTTTCATTCCAGCAATAGAAACCCTAACTGAGACATGTATGACCTGTGATGCCTCCTGAAGCTATGTTTATGATCCATGTTGGAGTTGGAGGCAATGCTGATGTGTATGTGGTCCAGCTGTGGCCAGGGGACAATGTTACCACTAAAGGCCATAGGGATGTCCATGGTCTATGCTGCTGCCTGAAGCAATGGTGATGTTCGTGGTCCATGCTATAGTCAGAAACCATGTGGGAGCCCATGATTCATGCTGCCATGGTCTATAAAGAGCAAGGAAGCTCCTTTTGTGATGGTATCCATGGTTGTCGACCCACAGTTGAGAATGAGAGTCATAGAAGGCTTCTGTGACAACCTCTCTCTGTCCCCTATCACCAGGATGGGGGTGGAAAAGGAGTCAGTTTCTTTTAAGGCGTGGCCCCTGGGAGTCTGACCATGCTCCAGTGGGCACATAGGCAACAAAATTTGACTTGGTGTTTTTCTCTTTTTTCTTTCTCTTTTGTTTTGGGGCTGGTCTTCAGTATGAGGAGGGGGCCCTGGGAGGCCTGGGAAGTTGATGTAATAGGGAGCTTTAGGTGAAATCTCCAAATAACAATCTAAAAAATATTTATACAAACCTTGAACATCTAGAAAAAATAATGCAATTTAAAAATGGGGTCCAGATCGAAACAGAATGTTCACATAAAACACAATTGGCTAAGAAGCATCTAAAGAAACATTCAACATCTTTAGTCACCAGGGAAATGCACATAGAAACTACTTTGAGATTTTATCTTACACCCATCAGAATGCTCAGATCACTAACACAAGTGTCAGTTCAAGCTGGTGAGGACAAGGTGAGGGGAAAGTTCCTCCATTGCTGGTGGGAGTGCAAACTTGTACAGCCACTATGGAAATCAGTGTGGTTGGGAATTGGTCTATCTCAAGATCCATCTATGCCACTTGTGGGCATATACCCAAAGGAAGCTTTATCTGCCACAGAGACATTTGCTCAGCCATATTCATGGCTGCTCTGTTTACAATAGCAAAACTCGGAAACAGCCTAGATGTCTGTTGATGGATGAATAAAGATAATGTGGTACATTTATACAATGCAATGCTACTCAGCTGTTAAAAATGATACTGTAAAATGCAAGGTAAGTGGAAGGAGCTATAAAAAACATTCATCCCTTGTGAGGTAACCTAAAAGACAAATGTATGCATTTTTTTATATGTGGATGTTAGCTGTTAAGTCTTTGATAAGCAAGTTACAATCTGTACAATCACAGAGGTTACTTAGGGAGTAAGGAACTAGGGGAGAAAGGATCAATAGATATGGATGGATAGGAGGGGGAATGGAATGACAAGATCAAATGGTGAGGGCCTAAGGGAGGGTATGATGGTTTGTATATGCTAACCCTAGGGAGTGGCACTATTAGAAGGTGTAGCCCTGTTGGAGTAGGTGTGGGTTTTAAGACTCTCATCCTGCTAGCAGCCTTCAGATGAAGTTGTAGAACTCTCAGCTCCTCCTGTACCTTGCTTGCCTGGATGTTGCTGTACTTTTGTCTTGAGGATAATGGACTGAACCTCTGAACCTGTAAGCCAGCCTCAATTAAATGTTATTTTTAAAGGAGTTGCCTTGGTCATGGTGTCTTTTCACAGCAGTAAAAACCTAAGACAGAAACTGGTACCAAGAGCTGGGTATTCCTCTGGCATCCTGAACATGTTTTGGGGAGGACTGTAGAAGGACTTTGAAACTTTGAGCTAGAAGAGCTATTGGATGTTAAGAGCTCTGTTGGATGTTATGTAGGAACTTGGAAGATAATGTTAAGAACAGTGCAGAAGATGGAGGCCTGGCTTGTGAAATTTCAGAGGGAAGAGTAAAGACTCATATCAGGGCCCTTGCTGTTTTGATTGTAAAGATTCTGTAGTTTTGGTTAGTTGGGGTTAAAAAATCAGCAGTGATTAACCAGATAAAAGAACTACTAAGGCAAAACCTTTGCATTACTGGGACTATTGATGCTGGTTAGCTGGAGCTAAGAAATTAGCAGTGATTAAAAATAGACCAGTATCATTGAAGTGAAATCTTCTGGAGAATGTTTTCTATGAGCCTAAAGAGGTTGCATTCCAGAGATAGCCAAGGTTGTACCTTGTGCTGTTCTAGACGTGGTAATGTGTAAGAGTCACCCAGGTTGTACTGGTTTTGAAGGCATGAAGGGGTCATAGAGAACAGCTAAGGCTTAGTACTGTGAAAGCCCATGGAAGGCCATTGGTGAAGGTACAGCCTCAGTTGCAATTTATGGCCCAGGACTGAAGGGGTCATACAAATGAGCTGAGGCTTGGCACCATGAAGAGAGCCTGTGAGAGGCTATTGGTGAAGCCTAGTTGCAGTGGAAGAAAGCAGTGTTTTTGGAGATGTCAGCACCATGGGATGACCACCAAGAACAGTAAAGGCAGTGGAGAACAGGCAGCTGAAGGCTAGAAGACAAGGTATGTGCTACAAAGGGCAGAGACGGAGAAATTTACAATGCCCTTCGAGGAGCCCAGAAGATTGTGAGTGAATCCCAGACACTGAACAGTTAGAATTTGATTTTGCTTTTGATTGTGACTGTGCCCTGATATTTTTTCCTCATGGAGTAAGAAAATATGTTAGTGGGTCCCACAGTTAAAAGACTCTGAACCATAAAAATACATTAAATTTCAAAAGAAATTAGATATTTTAAAGGGATTAAAATTTTAATATTTAAGACTTTGTAAAAACGGTGGGACTTTTAAAGTTATTTAGATCTTAAGGATGAGCAAGAAAGTAATGGTTGAGGCTCAATAGTGATAGTTTGTGTGTCAAGTTGACAAGGGGTCAGCTGTATAAGCTGGTTTTATATGTCAACTTTACACAAGTTGTAGTTGTCACATAGAAAGGAGCCTCCCTTGAGGAAATGCCTCCATGAGATCCAGCTATAAGGCATTTTTTTCAATTAGTGATCAAGTGTGGGTGGTGACACTCCTTGGCTGATAGTCTTGGGTTCTATAAGAAAGCAGGCTGAGCAAGCCAGGGAAAGCAAGCCAGTAAGTGACATCCCTCCATGGCCTCTGAATCAACTCCTGCCTCCAGGATCCTGCCTTGTGTGAGTTCCTGTTCTGACTTCCTTTGGTGATGAACAGTAATGTGGAAGTAAAAGCCAAATAAATCCTTTCCTCCTCAACTTGCTTCTTGATCATGATGTTTTGTGCAGGAATAGAAACCCTGAGTAAGTCAGAGGGAATATGAGGGAAGATAGCTAAAATCAAGGACT
Organism: Micromys minutus; assembly: GCF_963924665.1. NCBI lineage: Eukaryota > Metazoa > Chordata > Mammalia > Rodentia > Muridae > Micromys > Micromys minutus. Next base: position 11,858,300 of record NC_137975.1, on the reverse strand, counting down.
ATTTGAGGGATTACATGAAAACCTGGAACAAAAGTTTCTTTCTTTCTTTCTTTCTTTCTTTCTTTCTTTCTTTCTTTCTTTCTTTCTTTCTTTTTTTCTTCCTTCCTTCCTTTCTTTCTTCCTTCCTCCTGCCACAAAGACCCACAGCCAGACAATGTGGCAAATGAGAGAGACTCAGTTCTAAATGGAATGTCTTCACCAAATATCTCCTCTCATGGTTTAGCAAACTCTGCAGAAAAGGGGGTGGAAAGATTGTAAGAGCTGGAAGGCAAAGAAAATACCAGGGAAACAAGACACACGTCCTGGACACTACAGGGCTGATGCATGTGTGAACTCACAGACTGTGGCCGCAGGCATAGGGCATGCACAAGTCTAAGCCAGGTGGTCCCACCCCTGAGAGTAGAAGTGGCCACAAGCCTCCATCCTTAACCTAGAAGTTACCTTCTAAGGGAGGTTCTGGGGCCAGCTTGGGCTACATAGTGAGAGACTGCCCCCTCCAACCCTTTTTCTTCCCTGGGAAAAACAGTCCTGAAAACAACTTTGGTTAAGTCAATACCAACTTATTACAAGTGTGCAAATATTCATTTCAGGGTCTTGTACTCTCTCCCTTTCCTTTCCCTCCCTCCCCTCCCCTCTCTGTGTGTGTGTGTATGTGTTTATGCATGCACACATGTATATGAATGCTCATAAAGACTTCAGCAGTCTTCCTTAGTTGCTTTCTCTCTCTGGAAGCAGATTCTGTTTTACCTGGAGCTGGCTGAGGTAGCTGACAGGGATCCTTCCACCTCCCCCCCCCCCCCAGTATATTAGCACACACCACAACATCCAGCTTTTCCTTTATGGAGACATTTCTCCAGCCCTGGTTATTTTGTCTCATACACCTCTTTGTTTCACCAAAATTAACAATTGCTGTTTGTTTCCATTTGTTGGTTAACTCTAGTAACCAAACTGTCATTTAAACTACTGATGTGGTTAGACATGGGAGGTCTCTTGTCCCCCAGTTGTACTGTTCTGTCTGGATTAACTTTCTCATACTGCGAGGTCCTTTTACCGTAGAGGACGGGGAGGGAAATGCCCACCATGCTCTCTGAGAACCGCTGTTTCACTCTACCCATCTCACTTTCTGGGTTTCCTTTTTCATCTTGATGCAGCGTTTCCCCCAGCAGCTTCTATCTGGTCAGTGTGCCTTCATATGCAACGCTGGCTGTCTTCTAGCCCCCAGGGTTCCCTTTACTGTCTACTTCTGCCATAGAACACATACAGAAGCCAGAGGACAACTTGTGGGGAGAGAGTCGGTTTCCTCCTCCCACAATGAGTTTCAGGGATCAAACTCAAACAGCCGGGCTTGGTTGTAGGCTCCTTTGCCCTCTGAGTCATCTTGCCAGTCCCTAACAGTACTCCTTTTCCTGTTTGCTTGCTTTTCTAATCTGCCCAAATAACTTCAGTTTCTGAGTTCTCCCTAGTGTCTTTAAAATTGTAACTATTAGAAATATAGGAGGTGTGTGTGTGTGTGTGTGTGTGTGTGTGTGTGTGTGTGTGTATTGGGTGAGGCACACAAGCCATAGGAAACACAAGGAGACAGGAGGTCAACTTTGTGGAGTCATTTTTCTCTTCCCAGATTGACATGGAAACTCATGTTGTCAGGCGTGTGCAACAAGCATCTTTATCCGCGGATAAGATGCTTTCTCACTAGCTCTGGCTGTCTTTTTTCTCTTAAGTATATATTATTCTTTAATGAAAATTTTGTTTAACAGTGTGTTCTTGTCAATGGGATATTTCTAAATATTTAAGTCTGATAGAAAAATGTTTTCAGTAATATACCACTGGAAGAAAAAGTTTCAGAAAAAAGTCCTATCACTTATATGTGAGATAGAAAGTCTACCATGAAGATCTGTCCAAGCCTGGGGCCTATTTCTGAGTATTCCCACATGGGTCTAGTGTACTTTAAGCAGAACTTTCAAAGCAATTTTGCATTTAAAATTGCTATCTTGTTCCTTTGGTTCTTTTTTCCTTCCTTCCTACCTACATATTTACCTTCCCTTCTGTCTTTCCTTCCCTCCTTTCTTTTTGAAAAATTGAGACAGGGTCTCTATTGTGTAGCCCTGGCTGTCCTGGAACTGATTACCTAGACCAGGCTGGCCTTGAACTCACAGAGCTATGCCATGGAGATCTACATCCCGATTGCTGAGATTGAAGGTATGTGCTATCGTGCTAAACCTTCCAGTCTCTTTATAGCCATGTGAACGTGCATCCTCAGTCAGGCACGAGTGCTTCACCAGCTTGGACTTCAGTACACCTTGGTTACACAGACAGGACATGGAGAGAAACTGTCTGGCCTTAGATGAGAAAGTGAGTCAGGGAAATATGGAATTATCAGGGATGGTAGGGATGAGAGAGGCCTTTCATTTACAGTAGAAGAGAGAGTCTCAGCCTATTCTATGAACTGATCGTGACAAACAGTTGACACGTAACTGTTTCGCAGTAGTGTTCTACATCCCGTGAGTTACCCTAAGTCTAGACACTGTCTCCTCTAAAGCCAGTGGGCAGAGTAGACACCTGTACCCAGAATCTGAGAGGTCACTTTGCTCTTGGGCAGGTATCAAGCCACCCAGTGTCTGTTATATATCTGGGAGTCCTGTGGGGTGAAAAGAATGGAGAGGAATCCCACTGGCTCCAGGAGGTCCTCTCAGAAGTTCAAGGCATAAAGGCACCTTGAAGTGATGTCTTAGTAAAGACCCAGAGAGCTGGGGAGGCAGCTCTCAAGCGCTGACTGTGCAAGCGTGTGTGTCCAGAGCCCTAGAATGCTTAGAAAACCAAGTGAGGCAGAATGCATCTGAGATCTCCATGCTTCTGAGCGGAGGCGGAAGGCAGAGACAGAAGATTCCCAGGAACACGTAGGCCTGGTGCACACAGTGGTCCAACAAGAGCAAGGAGAGCCTATCTCAAACCAAGGAAGAAGATGTGACTGGCACCAGAGAGGTAGTCCTCTGACCTCCACATGTACTCCATGGCACACACGTTTCTGACACATGCACTTGAACACACACACACATAACGCACACAGAATGATTTAAAAAATAGTGTCACAATGGAGGGCAGAGAAACGGAGACGCAGAGATGGGAAAAACACTCCTGACAGCCCCACTTATATTTGGGACAGCCATAGAATTCATCATGCAAACTGGGACACTTCTGAGAGTGTAGGGCACTGTGGATAATTGTGCTGGGGCCACAGGTACCACTTGAGACTGTCTCAGGTAGGCCAGGATATACAAACTTCTTCCCACCTCCACCCAGCACCTCACTGAACCCTTAAACCAGTCGTAACATTGCATCTCATCACCATCTTCAGGCAGTGTGGTCACATGGTCTGAGTCACAAAGTTAGGGGCTAGCATTTAACCTTAGGGGGCTTGAATTCTAGACTCCTTGGTGCCTTTTTCTTGCTTGTTCGGAAGACAGTGTGAGGGGTAGGGATATAGCTTCACTGGGGAGTGCTTGTCTAGCATGGTCAAAGTCCAGGGCCGGAGCACGTCAGGCATAAAGCAGGTAGGTGGTGCATGTCTGTATCCCAGGTCTGGGGAAGTAGAGGTTAAAAGAGTAAAACTTCAAAGTTGGGGGCTAGTAAAGTGCCTACCTCACAAACATAAGGCAAAGAAAGGAGCTTACCTGGAGCTCCCTGCCGGCCAGTTTAGTGGAATCAATGATCTCCAGGCTCGGTGTGAGACCCTGTGCCAAAAAATGAGATGAAAAACTATCAAGGAAGGAACCTTGTGCCTCCACATCTCCAGCCTCCACATGCACACGCACACTGTGCACATGTACTTGCATGCATGTGTGCACCCACCTGCACAAGCACACATACACCACCCTCACACACACATGAAATTCAAGGTCATATTCATCTGCATAGTGAGTTTAGTCTAGCCTGGGCTACATGAGATCCAATTATAAAACATACAACAACAGCAACAACAAAGCTTTACAAAAAGAGAGAAGCCGAGCTGGGGCTGCTCTGGGGTGAGGGTGGGGCTCCACAGAAATAGCAGGTCAGGTGATGCAGAAAGATTTTTGGGAGACAACTGAGAAGCCCGATGAGCCTGGGTGGGGGTGGATAGCTCTTGGTTCAGAAACTCTTGAGGGGCTAGCCTTTCTTGTTAGGGGTATGGAAGCAAGCGGCTCCATATTTCCTTGTCCAGTTATGCTCAGATATGTACCAACACAAATCTGTATATGTGTCTCAACAAGGGAACTAGGCCCGTGCAAGGCACACGTGCAACTCACTTCAAACGACCATGTTGGTAAGAAGGTCATGTCAATGCACACGAAGGCACATGCAGGGTCATGTGTACACACATTCTATCCATTGGCCCAGCCACCCCCATTCCTGCCTTATATATTCTGGGTGTACACAGGCTCCCGGTTGAGATGCTCAACCATTGCCATGTGGCTCACCCTAACTTAACACTCCAGCCTCTCGCCCTGGGAATCCGAGCCTCTCAAAACTCAAGAAGGGTGGCAGCCTCAGGGCCCCAGCCTTTATGCAAATGCTAAACCCAGCTCCCTCCATCTTTTCTCTCCTCTCTAATTGACTGTTTTCCCTCCTTGCTGGGGTCTGCGGGAGCCCTGGGTCACCATTCAGAAGGGATCTCCCCCCTACTGCCTGGCCCTTCCAACCCAGGCTCCCGGCTCCTTTAATCTAGTTACTTATCCATCAACACACTGGGAGAAAGACACAAAAGGGCTTAATTGTATCTGTGGCTGTTTATGTTCAATTAACCACATAACCTTTAGGATTCTCTCTCTCTCTCTCTGTTCCTCCCTCTCCTCCCTCTCCCCCATCTCTTACATCACTGATACCCAATGCCCCTTTCTTCAAGCCAGCACCAACTCAGCTCACAGAGGGACCCAACTCAAAGCCCCCCCCTGACACCCTCAGGAATAAGAGATGTCTCACATGAAGGGTTCAGGGTTCCGACTTCATGCTCCCCACCTTTTCTTGCCTTACCTGCCTTTGCCCTGCCACCCCTCTGGCCACTGCAGGCTTGGATTGACAGGTGCCTTTCTGAGGTGGCACCTTGTAAAACTCCTCTCTCTGGCCCTGTCTGGGGCCAGCAGCTGTCATTTGCCGGGCGTTCTGCTTTCTCCACTGTACCATGCTAATTTTTTGAGGGACAATTTTTCGACAATGAGTCCTCCAGCCCGAACAGAAACCCTTTATGGGGCCGGCCCCAGGGAGGCCACAACGCTGCCAAGGCAAACAAAGGCTCATTGCTACGGGAGAACACGCTTGTGCCTTTCAGGGCCGGCCTCGGAGAGCTTGCTGCCTCCAGCCCAGGCCGAGGTAACACCTGGCCCGCCAGCTCCTGGCACCTAATCAAGATATCAATCATGGCGGGGGCAGGGCACTGGTGCCCAGGGCTCCAGAACCGCATGAGCAGGTAGCTGGCCTGCCCTGGGGCCAGTAAGGATTGGCAGGAGTTAGGAGCTGGGGGAAGCAACCAGGCCCCCAAAATGGAGCCCTTAATTAGGCTGATATCATCCAGCACAAATGTTTCTCCTAGAGGAAGGCTTCTGGGTACCCAAATTATATCATGAAAAATGCAAAAGAGGCTGGAGAGATTGCTCAGATGGTGTTTGCTATGCAAACATGAGATTCCAAGTTCGATCCCCAGAATCCGCATGAAAAGAAAGGGAAGAAAGCTGGGCATAGTGGTACGCACTCGTAGTCCGGCTGTGGTGATGGGACAAGGGGATCTGCGGGATGCCATGGCCAGCCGGACTAGCCTCACTCAACAGTTCCAGGGCAATGAAGAGACCCTGTCTCATAGAACAAGAGGTCTGGCACTTAAAAAATGACTCCCTTTCCTCCACACCACAAAACCACAAGTCTGCATGCTTTCATACACATATGTACACACAACACATACACACATATACATACACATACACACAGATACATACAATACATACACATACAACACATACATATACATACATACACACAACATACACATACATATATATACATACATATAACACATACATACACACAACACATGATAGAACACATACACACACATAACACATACACACATTCATATACACACATAACACATACATACATTCATACACACATATAACACATATTTACACACATTCATACACATATATATAATGCATACATACAGACATTCATACACATAACACACACAGGCAACACATACATGTATATACATACATACATATAGCACATACATACACATAAACACATCATGCACACACTACATACATACAACACAGACATTCACACACATACAACACATACATACACCACACACACACACACACACACACAGCAAAAGTAGGAGGATGACAGCTTTTCTAAAGCTAAGGACTACAGGGCAGAGCAAGGCAGGGGATACACACATGCTTATGGACTTGGCCAAAGCCTGAGTGCTGACGTGTTTTTAAGAGTGACAGTAAATGTCTTGAACCCTAGACTAGTGTGCACATGACTCAGTGGATAAAGTGCTTAAAGGGCAAGTGCATGGCCTGGAACCCAGACCCCCGGCACTCACTTAAAAGCCAGTTGGGTATTGTGACCAGAGCTCTGGAAGTAGAGACCAGAAAGTCCTGAGACAAGATGGCTGCCTAGGTGAATCCCAGGTTCAGAGAGAGAGGGCCTATAGGGAAAGACACCAATATCAGCCTCTGGACTCTATACAAAGTGCACATACATGCACCAGACAAATAAAACCACACATATGCCTACACACACACACACACACACACACACACACACACACACACCTGTGCACTAGGTCTGACAGAGCAGAAGAATTATCTCCTTGTGTTTTGTTTGTAGATGAGAATGAGTTCAGAGAGGTGACTTCTTTGTATCACAGCTGTTCGATGGCAATTGGAAAGTCACACGAGGCCTGTCCCTTCTAGACTTATGTACTTGGGAACTCTGTCTGGAGTCCTCACTGCTGTGCTGGGCAGCTGGCTGGCAGCTACCCTGGGACTCTGTGCTGGCTCTGAGATTAGAGAGAGCAGCAAGGTTACAAAGAAAGGGGAGGCATCGGGAATGTGGCCCGAGGTCATGCCTGTAATAGCAGAACCTCAACCAGTCCAGGGCTAGGAAGGACCACCCTCACCTTTGGCCTTGCTCACTCTGTGTAGGTGTGATGTTCTGGCAAACCAGGGACCCCGGTGCTTCTAATGGCCAGATGTTTGGATGCTTCCATGTTGGCTGGATATGCAGCAACAGGCTCCACAGATAAGCTATGGGTGTGATGTCCGTGGGGGTTCATATTGGATGTGCGACTGCTTGTACTTTAGTGACCTCACTATAACAGATGACACCAGTGGTTCCTGACTCACAGTCCTCTTTGAGAATGGAATGACCATCTTCTGTGGGAGAGTCCTATCTGTGGTTTGCCATGGGGAGCCTAAGAAGTTCTAGATGCTGATGTGCATCAGCCAGAGCCACAGGATGTGACCATGTATCCCTGTGATGTGACCATGTATCCCCATGGTGTGACCATGTATCCCTGTGATGTGACCATGTATCTCTGTGATGTGACCATGCATCCCTGTGATGTGATCATGTATCCCTGTGATGTGACCATGTATCTCTGTGATGTGACCATGTATCCCTGTGATGTGACCATGCATCCCTGTGATGTGATCATGTATCCCTGTGATGTGACCATGTATCCCCGTGATGTGATCATGTATCCCTGTGATGTGACCATGTATCCCTGTGATGTGACCATGTATCTCTGTGATGTGACCATGTATCTCTGTGATGTGACCATGTATCCCTGTGATGTGACCATGTATCCCTGTGATGTGACCATGTATCCCTGTGATGTGACCATGTATCCCTGTGATGTGACCATGTATCCCTGTGATGTGACCATGCATCCCTGTGATGTGACCATGTATCCCCATGATATGGCCATCTATCCCAATGAGGTGCTCAAGTGGTCCTTGTTCCCCTGGACATTTTGGCCTTTTTCTGAGACACACTTAGAATTGTCTTCACTGAAGGAACCCAGTAGGTGATACATGATCTTACTCAGCCCTATAAGGATATCCATCCTGGTGGGCTATTGTCCATACCATATTTATTATGTATTATTTTAGATATTACTCCCCATTATATATGCAATAAGACATTTTGCAGTTGGAAACACGTGTACAGCATTGAACATGGGCACTGTCCCATTCAGATGCAGACAGTTGGGTGAATAGATATTTGCTCTTGTCTCCCCAGGAGAAATCACTCAGCATATGGGAACAATGGCACATCCAATTGCCCTTTCCATGAATGACCAAACTCTGCGCCTAGAGCAGAGGGCACACAGTAGGCATTTTGCACCATGCTGAGCTTTTAGCGAAGGGTTGTTCTAGTTCTGGATCTGGAGGGGACAGGGACAGGGACAGGAGTCCAGCCAGCAGATTAAATACAGCAAAGGAAAGCAAATTCTACGATGATTGAACTCTCAGGAGGAGGAGGAAGAGGAGGGACTGGCGGCTTTGAAACAAGGTCTGTCAAGGTCAAACAGGGTCTCGTTCAAAGCTTGGTGGCATTGAGCGACTATCAACATTTAATGTGGCTCCCAGTTCTATGCATTAGAATCGAGGAGCAGATTAGACGTGTGTGTCTCCTGGGGTTAAGGAGAGGTGTGCACTGAGTGATGGTCATACTTCATATATAACGGAAGTGGAGCTCGAAGGTAGTTTGATAAAATCTCTTCCATTTGTCTTAATGTGGGTAATTTCCCACTTGGGACATCAGGTCTGTGTTCAAAAGAGTCTTTGAGTTTCAAAGCATTTCAGGCTTTAAATTTGAGGGTTAGAGAGGCTCAACCTCACATTTAAAACCAATATGGGGAGAAAACAGGGGCTTTGTGTATTTAACTTCCTTATTGGGAGAGGATGTCGAATAGTTCCAGTGCTCGGGGTCTCGAGTGTCTTAATTCGGCTCTAAGGAGAGGGGCTGAGGTAGACACAAAGATTGAGCTCCGAATAAATACACATACAGATACAAACATAAGTACAAAGTAGGAACAGACACACTGTTCAACAATGGGGGTTCTGCCAAATAAGAAGGGAACACTGTGTGCCTGGGTCTGCTGGTCATTAGAAAATGCGAGGCATGCATAAAGGTTGGTGAATGGTACTCAGTTGGCAGATGTCAGAACAATGCTGTGACACGTTTATTCTTACAAAGTATGAAGCACAGAAGCCAGGGATGGGGACATGTACTCAGCGAAGCGCTTGCTGGATAAGGACTTGATTTTCTCTCCCAGAATTCACAGAAAGCAGCCATTAGTCTGATCCTCGGGAGGCAGAGACAGGATCCCTGGAGCCTGCTAACTAGCTAGTCTACCCAAATAGGTGAGCTTGAGGTTTAGCCAGAGATCTTCCTGTAAATAACAAGGTGGATGGGCTGGGGGATGGCTCCGTAGATAAAGGAACTTGTTGCTAAGATTGCTGACTCAAGTTGGGTCCCTAGCTAAGATATACAAGGTCGAACAAGAGCATCAACCCTTGCAAGTGGTTCACGCTACAGGTGTGCTATAATGTGAGCATGCCCACATATTCTGTCTGTCTGTCTGTCTATGTGTGTGTGTCTGTTTCTCTCTCTGTGTGTGTGTCTCTGTGTGTGTCTCTGTGTGTCTCTCTGTCCCTCAGTCTCTCTCTTTCACACACACACACACACACACACACACACACACTTTAAGCTACTCCAGAAAGCCAGCAGTAGACACATATAGCTGCTGGAACTGCAAGTGATGTGCAGATATTTTATTTTGGTTTTGTTTGCCTGTTTTGCCAATCTTTTTTTCTTTGTCTATACTGACTATATGTTGCTCTGATAATTAATGAGAAGCTTCAGATATTCCCATGGAAGGGACCTGCCCAGCATCTGCTGAGCTCTCTAGCATTCCTCAAAGGCCCTGACCATGAACTCCTAGACTAGTAGTGTGGGGCAAGATGGGGGCCAGCGCTCCAGAAACAAACCTAGAACTCTCTTTGAGCATTGTCTGGGCACGAGCATGACCAGTGAAGGAGGAAAGATTCCTGGCATGAACTGCAGCTCACAGGAGAAGTGAGCAGAAATGGACCAAGTTGATCAGGGAGGCACTGTGCCAGGTCCCCTGCCGCAAGTCTGTAGTGTGGCTGGTGCCCTTCCCCAAGGGATCCCTGATGAAGAGGGCCTGAGAGAGACTTACCAGATAGCCACATAACGTCCAAGCTATGGTCTGGAGTGAGACCAGCCAGAGAAGGCAAGTGGCTAGCCTCCTGGTGGCTGGGCCAGTGAGGCACGGGACATTTGCAACTTCTCCCTTGCTGCTCAGTGACCTGCGGGCCCTTGGAGTCACAGGCAGCATCTTTCAGAAGTGATGTGCACACTTATTATTCACTGTGATCTCCCTGCCTCGGTCCTGGCTCCTGGAGCCTTTTAGGTTGGAGAAAAGGCCCGTGTGTGTGTGTGTGTGTGTGTGTGTGTGTGTGTGTGTGTGTGTGTGTATGTGTGTGTGTGTGTGTGTGTGTGTGTGCATGGGTGCATGCATGCATGTGTGTGTGTGTGTGTGTGTGTGTGTGTGTGTGTGCATGTTGGATTTTACCTAGTAGGTAAGGAAGGTCAAGGGGCAGTTCTGGCTGTTGTTTTTGTGCTTGCCCTGTAGTCAGTCTGATACCAGAAAGGATCAGTTGAAAGCTATTGAATTTCCATGGAAACCCAAAGAAGAGCCTCATGGCTGTTGTCATGGCACTGGCTTCATCAGAGGGACCAGCAAACAGCCGTGAACCTGTGTGTCCTCTGGGATAGATGGTCTTTTGGAGATGTCTGCATCTGCTATGGTGGTACCTCTCACCATGAGAGGAGGGCTTCCTGGAAGAGACTGACTGAAATGTGAGATGGACAGGGCTGCGGGTGTCACCGAGCATACATGAAACCCTGGGTTCCATCCCAGCGGGTGTCACCGAGCATACATGAAACCCTGGGTTCCATCCCAGCACCACACACCAGGCATGGGGCACAGGACTGCAATCCCAGTGCTTGGGAATGGAGGACGAAGGAAAAGGAGTTCAAACCATCCTTGGCTACATCATAGCAGGTTGTAAATTAACCCGAACTACATTGGACCCCGTCTTGAATATGAAATAGTAAAGTAACCTAAAATGGGGATAATTATATTAATTGAGGTGTAACGATGAGCAAACGTATTCACAGAAGCTCAGAGCGCCTTGGGTTTCCTGGGGACATTCTGGTCTGGTAGCCAGATGTTTGTAGGAGAGCCGGATACCAGGCTTCTCACTGGTTACCTGGGCTGCTGCGGAGGCGGGGGAGGGGGCAGCACCATGGTGTAGACAGTCAAAGCCACCAGGGTAAGCAGGATGAGTCAATACGGAGCCTCGATGAGAAGTCTGGGAGAAACAGTCTTCATGCTACTAGGTGCTGGGGATCCTGATGGCAGGGTGGTGGGAAAGAGGCCGAGGTGCTGTGGGCAAGCAGAGGTGGCTGCCTTGGCTATAGGTGTCAACGGGATGCCACCAGGGAGGCTGGAGGCTGAACATCATTTGTGTGGGTGTGAGAGCAGAGAAGACCAACCAGGGAGTGTGTACAAGTGCATATGTGGATGTGTGTGTCGAGAGAATGTGTGCTCCTATGCATGTACATGTTAGCATGTACATGTTAACACACATGTTAGTGTGTGTGAATGTGCATGTGTGTGTACATACATGTGTGTGTGGTGGGGAGGGTCAGAAGAGGACTTTGGGTACCAGTCCTCTCCTTATCTGGTTTGAGTCAGGGTCTCTTGTTCACCTCTACAAAGGCCAAGCTAGCTGGCCTGAGAGCTTCTGGGGGTTCTCCTGTCTCTGTCTTTCACGGGAAATATGGAGTGCAGAGATTACACATGTGTACCGCCATGCGCAGCTTGTGTGTGGGCTCTGGAATCTGAACGTGGGTCCTCCTGCTTATGTGGCAGGTACTTTGCACACAGAACCATCTCTCTCCAGCTCTTGATTAGTTTCCTTCCCTTTCCAGTTTAATTTACTCTTTTGGGGAGGAGAGATGGAAGAAGAGAGTCACTATGTAGCTAGCCATGGATGGCCTGGAATTTTCCATATAGACCAGGCTGTCTGTAGCTCACAGAGACCTGCCTTCCTCTACCTCCAAAGTGCTAGGATCAGACGTATGTTCCACCGTGCTCAGCCCTTCCCCCACACCAATAATCCTTGCCTTATTCTGTAAGGTTTAACATCTTCATCAGGTAGAAATCACTTCAGGCTACACCAACAGAGAGGAGGCTCTGATCACCCACGTCCTGGTCCCTTCTTCCAGGGGTCTGACCACTCAAGTATCTGCTGACCACAGTCAGGTGGCCTACTCCCTCAGAGTCAGCAGCTATGCCACTTTCCTGGTGCCCATGGTCCCTGACATCTGAGCTTGCATAGTCTAGGCCCTCTTCCTGAGGAACTACACAAGTGTGTAACACTGGACAGCTGGTCTCTCGGCCTAACTCAGTAAAGCTCAGCTCCTGACGGAAGTCCTGGCTTGTTCTCCTAATCCAGCACCCAGAGAGGCTAACTGAACGTGACCAGTCCTAGCCCAGAGGGATACAGGAGGAATGGGGTCTGTTCATGATGTCTGGAATTCCAGCAGGGGATTGTCCTGTCTCTAAGTGACCTTCTGAGAAATGGCATGTGAGGGTTGTAGACCTTCATGCTGGTCAGTCAGGTTCAGGGGCCCGAAAGAGTTGAAGCTAGGCTTTTCTAATCACCCCGGGAACAGGAGCCTGCAGGGCACTGACCCCTGTTTTTGAGTGGGTGGGGTCTCCTTTCCTTTCTCTCCCCCCACCCCACCCCATGACTCTTTGTCTTTGTGACAGGTTTATGTGATGGGCTCTGTACATGGTAGGCAAGGATCCCCCAATTACTGCAATCTGACTGATCTGGGCCCAGAGCCCCCCCCCCCCCCCTTCCATTACTGCAATCTCAGCTCTTTGCTACTGAACAGCTGCCTGGCTATGTGAAATCCTTGAATTTTCTCATGAATTTGTCTTCTTTGTTGTGTGGCCTCTTTCTCTTCAGGTCTCCAGGCCTGAAGGAAAGCTGAGAGAAACACTGTCCCCTGGCTGGCTTTTCGGAGAGACACCCTAACCTTCTCACCTTTCCACGGTGTGGTATGGCCTCTGGGTCTCTCTGCTAAGGCCGCAGGAGCCAGAGCCAGAACCACCCGGCTCAGCCGCTCCCGGACTCCTGTCCCCCAGGAACTGTGTGAAATAATCGCGCTCGGTATTGTTTTTAGCTCCCAACCTTTGTGGGAATTGGTTATGCAATGACAGAGGAACTGACAGGCCCAGAGTGGAAGGAGACATCCAACACAGCCTGGGCAGGGTTGTACAGGTAGGTGGGCCAGAGTCATCAGACCTGCAAAGCCTCTAGAAAAAGATGACTTCCAGGATAGCAATGGATGCAGCCCAACACAGTCAAGGACCAAAATAATCATGCCACTATGTCCAAAAAGTTAGGCATCCCTGTAACAGCCTAAAAATCCTCAGGCATCAATAGAAGGACACAGTACCCCAACAGAGAGAGCACTGAAAGGTCGTGGGGAGGGAAAGGGAGAAAGGAAAAAGCAAGAATCGGGGAGAGAGAGAGAGAGAGAGAGAGAGAGAGAGAGAGAGAGAGAGAGAGAGAGTATGTCTGTGTCTGCCTCAGCATCCCTGTGAGAGGCCTTGACCTGGCTTAGAGGAGTCTGGGGATGACACTGCAGAGGGACAGGCACTTTAAAGTCCACTTGGAAAGCAAAGGAGAGTGGTGACAGCAGGGGCTACTGTTCCTGCTCTGGACATCAACTGGGTGGTGGCTCCCAGCTAGATGAAGGCTAGGATGATGGTGGTCAGGGTGTCCCAATATTCGGTACTCAAGACCATGAGAGGTTCCATCGGAAGTGGATATGGGAGGGCTCTTGAGATGCTGATGAATGAGCAACAGGCCCCATCTCAGAGGAGAGCCGAGGGCATCAGGCAAAGGAGGGACCCCCAGGGATCCAAGGTGAACAGCTAAATTGGAAGAAAGCCAAGCCCAGCCACTAGAAGGTCAAGTGGGCTTTATCTGAGGCCATCTGGGTATGAAGGTTGCAACAAATCATACTTGTTGGTTTGAGAAATGCATGGAACATGAAGAAGGAAAACATGAGGAAGCTTCTCTGTCGTAGAAGTTGCTCCAAGAGGACAGTAGAAGAGACAGAAGAAGAGGAGACATCACTACCAAACACAGGAGCCTTTCCACAACTGGGCTTAGGGGCTTTAACAACATGGGCAGGCTCTCTCCAGCCTGAGCCATCCTGTCCCCAGGTACTTGCATGGGCTCTTCCCTTCCCCTGGGATGACTTCCGTGGCTTTTTTTCTTCCTTTCATATGTGTATGTGCACATTACAGAAACAGGTGTGTGTGTGTGTGTGTGGCGGGGGTTATATATACATAACTATATGTGGGTGTAGACACCAGAGGATGAGTTCAGCTCTCATTTTTGGTTTTTTGAAACAGGGTCTTCCACTGTCCTGGATCTTGCCAAACAGGCTGGAATGGCTGTCTACCAAACTCCCAAGATTTGTCACCACCTAACTCAGAATCAGGTTTATAAACATACACCACCACATTTATTTTGTTGTTTGTTTTTGTGTTTGTTTTTTAACATGAGTTATGGGAAATGAATTCAGATCAGCTGAAAGCACTCAGGTCTCCCCATCTCCCTCTCTATCTCTCTAATTGGTTTTCAGATTACCATACATAGTAATGGGTTTCATTAGGAGATTTTTCAAACACACACATCTGTGTCATTTGGCTTTTTGATTTAATTCATGTCACCTATGTAACTCCTGTTCATCCTCGAGGTCACTTTGGAGATAATGCTTCCTTAAGGAGGCCCTAACTGTCCAAGCTTAGGCAGTGAAGGAGATGGCAAACAGAAGCCTGGTGATAGAACAAGGGGGCCATGTTCCAGCTCTTGTAAGCAGTAGAACTCGACAGCTTTGGCCATGTGGTTCTGACTTTAGAACCAATGGTAGAAGGAACTACGGGGACAGTTGATGCTGGTTAGCTGGAGCTAAGAAATTAGTGGTGACTAAGAAGAAACAGCATCACTGAGATGAAATTTAGGAGGTGTTTTCTGAAAGCATAAAGAAGTTGTGTCTCAGAGGTAGCCAAGGTTGTACCTTGTGCTACAGCTGGACTTGGTAATGTGTAAGAGTCACCCAGGTGGTACTAGTTTTGAAGCCATGAAGGGGTCATGGAGAGCAGCTGAGGCTTGGCACTGTGAGAGGCCAGGGAAGGCCATTGGTGAAGGTGCAGCCTTGATTATAGTTGATGGTCCAGGGATGAAGGGGTCATGCAAAGAAGTTGAGGCTTAGCACCATGGAAAAAGACTATTAGAGGCTATTGGTGAAGTCTAGTTGCAATGAGAAGCCTCAGCATGTTAAAGATGTCAGTAACACAGGATGATCACCAAGAACAGCAACAACAGTAGAGTGAAGTCACCCAGCGCCTGCAGAGGACAGAGCTGGAGAAGTGATGCAGGCCCCTTGGAGGAGCCCAGAAGATCATGTGTGGATCCCCGACCCTGGAACATGATGCTGTAAAGTTGAAGTTGCCTTGGATACCTCAAGATGTTAGAGATGCAGAGGCATGGGACACCTGCTGAGGAAAGCTGCTACCAGGAAATGGAACCAGCCCAGGGGAAAGAAGCTTGTTTCAACAAAGCAGAAGAGTTGGAGATCTGACGAGTGCTTTGACATCAGACATGGAGAGGCAATTTGGAGTTTGCAAAGCTGGGTTTTAGTCTTGCTTTTGTCCAGAAATTCCTTACTATATCCTGTGATGGTGGAGGTATGTAATCTGCTTTTTTGGCTTTAATTTTATAGGAGATTACAGTTAAGTGATTGGATGAATCTCAGAAGCGACTGAACTTTGGACTTTTAAACAGTGTGGAGACTGTGACAGATATAGGGACTTTTGAAGTTGTACTAAATGTATTAATTATGTTATGGGTAGGTATGGTCCCCATAGATTCATGTATTTAAACAAGCCTATGGGGGCCATGGAGTGGAATATGATGGTTTGCATATGCTTGGCCAAGGGAGTAGCACTATTAAGAGTCATGGCCCCGTTGAGGTAGGTGTATTACCGTGAAGGTGACTTTGAGACCCTCCTCCTAGCTTCCTAGAAGTTAGTCTTCTCCTGGTTGACTTCAGAATGAGATGTAGAACTCTCATACTCTACAGAAGCCTGCCTAGATGCTGCCATGCTTTCTGCCATGATGATAAGGGACTGAACCTCTGAACCTGAAAGCCAGCCCCAATTAAATGTTTTCCTTTATAAGAGCTGCCTTGGTCAGGGTGTCCATTCACAGCAATGGAAATTCCAACTAGAACACCCACAAAAAATACTCTGTTTCAAAAAAAAGTTTTAAAATTTTCTTGTTTATGTGTTTATTTGTTTGTGTATGGGTATGCAGAGGGTCGTGGGTCAGAGAACAACTGGTAGGCGCCAGTTCTCTCCTTCCTCAGTGTCCTCATCGACTCCCAGCCACCAGGGACAGATCACCAGGCTTGGTGGCAAGCACCTCTACCCACTGAGCCATTTCAGCCATCCTTTTTGAAACATCCATTGTCACTGAACCTGGACCCTACTGGCCAGATAGACGGCTTGTCCTCACTTTCTCGGAGCCAGCTTCATTGCCACACACTTTTATTCTAAAATGTGGGTTTTGGGGATGGGAACTTGGTTTCTCCTCCTTGTATGGCAAGGACTTTACTGATTGAGCTAATTCCCCAGGCCTTGGGAACATCTAATGGCAGCTTTATTTATAAATCAACCAGAAGTGGGCACAACCCAGATATTCTTCCAAAGGAGACCATAAACATGTACACACTACGGCACACTGTCTGGCACCAAAAAGGAAGGAGCTAAGGCCCAGTAAGATGGGTCGGGGGGGAAAGGTGCTTACTGTACAAGTCTGATGACCCGAGCTTAACACCCAGAACACACAAAAGGGGGGAAGGTAGGAGGAGAGAATGGACTCCCAAAAGTTGTTTTCTGACCACTGAAAATGTATTGATCTGTGCGCTCGCGCACGCGCACACACACACACACACACACACACACACACACACACACACAGAGAGAGAGAGAGAGAGAGAGAGAGAGAGAGAAAGAGACAGACAGACAGACAGACAGACAGACAGACAAAAACAGACAGACAGAGAAAGAGAGGGAGGGAGACTACACAATAATATCTGCAAAATTAAAACAACTAGGATGAAAATCTAATCGTGGTGATAGGACTGTTTGGGAGGAGGTATTGATTGGTGCGATGCTAATGTTAAGTATCATCTCAACAGACCTAGAATTACCCAGGATACGGGTCTTTTGGGCATACCTGGGGGTTCCCTTGATCACATTAGTTGAATGGGAAGACTTTCCCACTGTGGCCATTTCCTAGCTTGTGTTCTGGGCTGTATGAATACAGAATGAAGGGGCTGAGAGAGTGCACGCATTTATCCTTCTGTTTCCAGAATATAAAAGCAGTGTGACCAGATGCTTCAAGGTCTTCCTGCCTTGACTTCCCCTCATGGACTGTATCTTGAACTGTGAGCAAAATCAAAGCCTTACTTCACTGTAAAGGGTTTCATTAAGACAACAGGAGAAGGAACTAAGACAGTTGGGGTTGGGTACCTGTAAAACCCGTAAGACTGGACACCACTCAGGGGAATTTTATACAGACTGGAAAACATCACCAGCTGGGGGAAACATAAGAAGAACTGTAGAATGTGGCAGTGACTCAAACCTTATTACAAGTGAGTGACATAATCACACGGAAGGAGGTAAGACCACAGAGCTGAGCTGAGGAACTCTGGAAAACAATGTTTTGTTTGGCTGCCAAAAGGCTAAGTTGAACAGTACTGCACACAAACACTGGACTCAGTAGACCTATTTCCCACACCGGTACAGACAGTTTAACTCTACCTGTGTACCAGGGTTGTAGAAATGGTATAAATAACGACAGCCGCATTTCCCCAGAGAAGAAACTCACAAATAATCCAAGAGAAAATGCTGAACATCATGGTGATAATATGATGATAATTTCAGTACAATGCACGTGGACACACACACACACAAACTAAATTCAGATGCATGTATACACCTAGGTTACAGCACATACCCACATTTGCTCGTTCTGGCCACTGGGAAGGCCTAGAAGCAATGACATTCCCCATGGTACTGGCCATGTGTAGCTCATAGTTCTTGGCTTCTATGTCATAAAAAAACAAAAAACAAACAAACAAACAAAAAAAACCAAATAAGAACAACAGTGTTTTCACAGAGAAGTGATAGAGTTCAGAGTTGTGGCATGAAAAATATAACCCTGGAGAAAGAAAAGATGTCTACCAAAAGAGCATAGTAGGGCTGAAGAAATGGCTCAAAATATTGCTATGCATGCACGAAAACATGAGTTTGGGTTCCTTCTACCCACATACAAAGACACATGCCTATAATCCCAGCACCGGGGAGGCAGGTACAGGAGAATCTCTGGGGCCAGATGGCCACCCAAGCTGAGCCAATGCGAACAGGTTCTGTGAGAGAGACCCTGCCTCAAAAAATGAGGTAGAGAATGAGAGGAAGATATTCAAAAGTGACGATTGGCCTCCATATACCCCTCATCATGAACACAGGAGCTAAAAGGAAACTTCTAGCCCCAGAAAGATGATGTAAACATAATTTCCCAATTCTTTCTTTCAAGGGCAATGAAGAAGAAACTATGGACAACGTATAGAATATAAAGTCTGATGAGAAGGCACATCACCAGTGCTGTGAGCAAGGACAAAGTGGTCTTTAGTCTACAGTTCTTTCTTTCTTTCCTTCTTTGTCTCTTTCTCTCTTTCTTGCAATAAGGTCTTGTGAGGCCCGGATGGGCCTTGAACTTATTATTATGTACCCAAGGATGACTATTACTTCGGATCCCCCTGTTCTGTCTCCCAAATGCTTGGGCTCCAGGTTCAGCAATCACACGTGGTTTCTGTGATGCTGATCAAATCAGGGGCTTTGGGAACGCTAGGCAAGCACACGGTGATCTACATCCCTAGACCTACTCTGCCATTATTGTAAGACTTGAACACAGGTGCCTCGGTGCCCCCTATTGCACGGTTCAGGTCAGATGGACTTGATATCAATCCCCACCCAGCCCCGGTACAGTATCTCCTCCCAATCTCCCCTCAAATGTCAGTGTCAAGTGAGGCTTTTTCAACAATCAGGACTCATATTACAGTCCAAGGACTCTCCTCAGCGCCATTAAAGACCACACAGGAAGCAGAATTCCCATCCGTCTCAGCAGCAATGAGGTTGAGTGGGAACCCAGCTTCAATTTCCGTATGTGGGTGGCAAGGTAGTGCCCCAGCCCATGTCCTTGTCAAGGCAAATAGCCATGACAAAA
The DNA here is from genome assembly GCF_963924665.1 of Micromys minutus. Classification (NCBI taxonomy): domain Eukaryota; kingdom Metazoa; phylum Chordata; class Mammalia; order Rodentia; family Muridae; genus Micromys; species Micromys minutus. The sequence continues at coordinate 11,838,783 of NC_137975.1, read as the reverse complement.
TTGTACTTGACAGTTACAAACACACTTGAAACAAAATGTGTCAAGTCTCAGCAAAAACAAACAAATAGAAAAACTCACCAAAGAAACAGAGGGGAAAAATTGAACTAAACTTTAGAACTGGGAAAAAAAAAATGAATGAAAGAAAGTCTCATTTCTGAGCTCAGAAGCAGAGCAGAGGCGGTGGAGAAGAGGAACAACTAGGTCTGAAGAGAGAGAGATCCTCCCTGAATAACGAAGAAAAAAAGAAATAGACTCAACAAAACCCAAACCAAACAAACAACAACCAAACCTAAACCCAAATCCAACAACAACCAAGACAAACCCAAACAACAAAACCTCAACTCAACACCAAACCCACAGCATCAGCAGCAACAACCCAACCAAACCAGATGATCAGCATCAGTAAGGAGGTCCCTGGGGTGGGGTCCGTGGGATGGTGTAAAAGATCTGTATCTTTTTCACAAGTGTGGTACTGGAGTCCCAGGAGAAGAGGCCGGGTGGAGGTGAACACGTGTAAGCAGGGCTGGGAGATAACTCTGGCTAAAGATAACCTAAACTAAGGTTTGGTTCTCCAGAAATTCCCATAAACGTTAGATAAGCATGGTTGTCTACCCGCAACTCCAATCCTGGCAGGTGGAGCCGGGTTCGCCAGGACAAGCTGATAGGAGGAACAGCAGTATTAGTCAGCTCTGTGTTTGACGCATCAAATCCCTGCCCTCAGGGCTCGGGAACCCCGCGGAAGAGGAGAAACGATTCTAAGAGCCAGAGGGGAAGGAGCACAGCAAGAAAACAATGTCTAAACCAACAGGATGAACGCTCCTGTGAACTCACAGAGCTGAGGCAGTGCGCTCAGAGCTTGTACAGGGCTCACATTGGTCCGAGTAAGATGGGGACTGCCCCGACAGAAGTGGACACTGCACTTTTTTGTCATTCTGCAGAAGCCTATTTGTTTTCTAATGAGATTCTGAAAGGGGGTGAACTGGAGGAAATGGAAAACCATAATCAAGATATATTATATGACTGGGGAAAAACAAATCTGTTTTCAATAAAAGGAAAAAGGGAAAGAAAGAAGAACCTGTCTCAATATGTAAGGAAAGTTAATGGAGTATAACCCTTAACATCAAGCTTGGACTTTCATATGCACTGGCATACATGTGAAAAACACACTCATGTGCATGTGTGCACGCACAACATGAAAGTCAAAAAATACACAAAGACAAATGCTCAGAACTGCTCATATTTAGCAAGAAACAAGAGCTCATAGAGCTAAGAGGAGGAATTCATACATACTAGGGACTGAATATTTGTGTCCCACCCAAATTCATATATTAAAGCCCAAACCCCCAACATAATGGCTAGGAGGTAGGTACATTTGTGGGTGGGGATAACAGAGATTATATGAGGACATTAGGTTGAAGCCCTCAAGAGAGATAAGCACCCATCTTTTTACAATATTTACCTTATTCACTCTCTCTTCCTGTGGGGGTCAATAGAGGTTACTGGTTCTCTGGAGCTGGAGTTACAGGCAGTTTTTGCTGCTGGGAACTGAACTCTGGTCCTCTGAAAGAGCAGCAAACTCTTAATGACTACAGCATCTCTGTGCCTGGGATTAGCATCCTTCTGAGAATTCTGGATGCCTCCTCCCTCTAAACTTGTGAAGGCGTAATGAGAAGACTGCTTTCTAACGTGGTGAAGCAGACCTCAGCAGGCATGGTGTCTTGATCTTAGACTTCGCAGCCTTCAGAATTGTGACAAATAAATGTTTATTGTTTAAACTACTTAGAGTGTGATATTTTGTTATACTACCCTGAGCTGAGACAATTCCAAATGGGAAAAAAACAACACAAAGAAATCTTCGCCAATTATAATTAAGTTATGATCATACTTCTGTCAACTAGAGACTGAGAAAAAAAAATCTTGAAAGCATCCAGAGAAAACCGAGGAAACACATTCAAATAGCAGCAGACTTCTCATTAGAGATCTTAAAAGCCAGAAAAAAGTGGCAATGTGTTTCCAGTGCTGAAAGAGAAGACTTGTCAGCTTCTAATTCTGTATCCCATAAATATATCTTTTAAGAATAAAGGAAAGGGTCTGGAAGATAGCTCAGTGGGTCATAACCCTTGCTCTGCAAGCATGTGATCATGAATTCAAACCCCAGAATGCACGTAAAAGGATGGGCATGACTACGATGCCTGTAACTTCAGCATTGAGGGCAGAGACGGGATACTGAGAACTCTCTGGCTGTCCAGCCTAGCTAAACAGTGAGCTTCTAGTTGAGTGAGAGACTTTATATTAAGGGAATTAGGCAGAGAGAGCCTTAGATGAAAATATCAAATGTTCTTTTCTGTTTGCATACACATGCATAGGTTTGCACATTTGCACACTCACATGGATATACACACACAAATATAACATATAAACATACACACTACCATATACAGGCACTCACCACACACATACATTTTTTAAAATTTTTATGTAAACATGTATGTGCCTGAGTGTATGTCTGTGCACCACCTGTGAGAAGGTGTCTGCAGAGCCAAGATGAGGATGTTGGATCCATTGGAACTGGAGTTACAGGTGTTTGTGAGAAGCCTGGTGTAGATTCTGGGAGTCCAAACCAAGACTTCTACAAGAGTAGCATGTTCTCTTACCTATTGAGCTGTATCTTCAGGCCCCACACACATACAAATAAAAAGAATAATAAAAAGAAGAAAATGGGGAATCAAAATAATTTCCAGACAAAGAAAAACTTAGAAGATTTGCTATTTGCTCATTTAAGGAGAAGGTCAAAGAAACTTTTATGGACAGATAGAGACAAAGAAGTCTGGAGCAGTGAGAAGGGAAGACTAACAGTAAACTAATGTGAGGAAATACAATATTCTTCTCTTGTGTTTTCTAAATTATGTTTGATAACAGAAGCAAAATTATAATGCTAACTGATCTAACTTCAAATGATGCTTATAGAGAAAATAGAAGGAAATTATAAACAGGACATAGAATAAAGTATATTTTCATGTTCAATCAAGTGGATCAAATGTTGGTGTAAGATTCTATGTCTATAAAATTTCATATCTAGAGTAACCTCTAAAACACTATAGGTAATCTAGATTGAATTTATCTTTAAAAAAATTTAAAAATGTACTAGTAACTCACATGAACTAAAGGAAAGAAAAATACATGCATGAGAAGCAGAAGGCAAAAAAAAAAAATTGGCACAACAAAGCCCTAACTATTAATTGATACACTAAATATAAAAGACCTAAAATTATCAATTAAAAGACAGAGATTAGTAAACATAACTGAATTATGGGCTATTTACCCCAAAACTTTCCCTGATGACAATTATAAAAGTATATTGAAAATGAAAAGATGAGGAAAGATATCATGGAAATATTAGTAAAGGACGTGGGTTCGGGTGTACCTTAGGGATAGAGTGTTTGCCTGCCATGCAAAAAACCCTCAGTTCAATCACAAGAACAGCCAAAAACAGGAGTGAGAGCAGTGCTCTGTTTCTGTTAGATTCAGTAGACTTCACATCAAAGATAGTTACCAACAACAGAGGGGAGCAGTCCATATTGACAAAGCCAATCAGCAAAGAACATACAGTACCTTAAATATTCACCCACCAAGACACAGAGTGGTCAAGAGGGTGAAACAAATCTGGTAGCATTGAAAAGACAGAGAAATACATTATTATAGTAAAGATTTCAGCAACTGACACCACCATCAGAAACCTGTGAGAACCGGACACCATCCTCAGTCTACAAGATTTAATTGGCGACAAGGTTTAATTCCAAACAATGACAACAGAGTTCTTCCCCCCCCCTCCACTGCCCTCCCCTTCCTTCTCTTCTACTTCACTCTCATCCCTTCCCCTCCCTTCTCCCTCCCTCTCATCTCTTTCTTTTTTTTCTTTTGAGTCCTCTTATTTCCCTCTCTTCTTTCTTTTCATATCCCTCTCTTTACCTATTTTTTTTTCTGAGATTTAAAACAACTTTAATTTATTTATAGTTGTTTAGGTCGAATAATCTGGTGTGGGTTTCACTACCATTGAAGGATATTAATGCTGGTTTCCAGAAGTGGATTGGACCTGGAAGAAGAAAGGTATGGGGTTGCTATAAAAGACTGGGAGTGACCTTCCACATACTTTCTTATTTCCTTCTTCATCATGTGATCGCTCTTTTCTCACCTGCACATCCATCGCGATGCCATTCACCATGTTGAGAAATAGGTAGAAGATCCTTACCAGAGTCCAAACACATGAGGTCGTTCAATCTTGGACTTTTAGTCACCTTGTGTTAAGTTCTTGGCCTTTGCTGTTTTGTTACAGCAACTTAACTAAGGGAGTTCTCTAGGTTCTGGTCCATTCATATGCTAATAGCCCCTAGGGGACAAACAATTGCATTAGTTGCTCCAGGTTCAGCTCTCCTTCCATCTCTGGGAAGGGAAGAGGCAGCTCCTAGGGTGTTTCTGTATTTCAGATCTTTAATGGGGACACCCTAAAGCCATCTTCCCAGTTCTTCAAAGACTGGGCTTATTCATGCCATTCATAGAGGTGGAAATGGAGACACAGAGACATCAAATAACCTGACCTTTTGAGGGCTGGAACCAGGAGCCAGGTGACTTGACTTAGAGTCTGAGCTCTTCCCCAGACGTGGTCTAGGAAAACAAAAACCTAAGAGTTTGAGACACTATCACCAGACCCCTAAGGACCAGGCACACAGCTGGGCCTTCCTAAGTCTTCCTGATGGTGATCTGGTCTTCTGGGCACTCTGCAATGCACGTACCTTGTACCTTGAAGTAACAAATAGTACATAAAGGCTGGCTGACAGGGGGTGGTTTTGATAGTTTTTATTCCTCACCCATTTCAAAAGCCAAGATGGCCTCAGGGGGAGAAACTCCTTTCGGCATACCAGTTAAGCGGCTTCAGGGCAAAATGGTTTTGTTTGGCCCCTGGACGTCATTCCTGAGAAATGAAGACTGTAGAGTATGTTTCTACTTCCTCTGCAAACTTCTCGCCTCTGATAACTGGCCAAGTTTGGGTGTGATCCAAGAACTGGTATATTGTGGGTTTCCACTCCAAGCTGGTCTCAGCTGCCCTGGGTGGAGGTTTTAGCTGGGCTGGATTCTTGGGACTTGATTTAATACATACCAACATGTTTGAGTCGATTGCAAAAATAGAGATGGACACTCTGTATTTCTGTTCCAGTCACCAGCCTAGTGGTATTAGGCACAGTGATGTAATAATGCAACACACACGCGCAAAGGGGGGCTGCTCTGAATGACCATCTGCTGGCTGTGAGCAGGCACTGTGGCTGCCCAACACAGCAGACAGAGTTTAAATGAAAGCCAGACCAGCCAAAAGGAAACCACATGAGAGCTTCCAGGATTCAAGCCTTGCGATCAGTGAACTGCATGTCAGGGGAAGAGCCGGCGTGGAGCTGGGCGTGACCGAACACCAATGAAAAGCACATTTGAAGGGAAGAGAGGTGGGGCTCCTCTCCTTGATAGCAAGGAGTTCGACTTCCCACTCAGCAGAAGTCTCTGTATTGGTATCTTTGCAGCCGGTTATTCCTTAAATACCTCTGGAAATTGACACTCCCTCTCACCACATCCTTCCTACCTCCCAACTGCTCTCCTCTGCAGAGGGAAGTTTGTTTTTGAGAGCAGAGCTCTACCTGTCCACCTAAGGAAGGGTTTGGCTTTGGCCTCATTTGAGCTGTACCATCCTTTGCTCCTGAGTCTTAAGGGTACCTGAGAGGACTCTGCCTATTAAGAGGGGTCTGAGTCCTGGACACAGGGTAGGAAATCAGAGGAGAAGCCTGCATGCACACTCACCATTAAAAAAAATGGTTTTAGGAGTGCAGATTTGCTCAGTGGGCTAAAGTACTTGCTCTGTAAGCATTCAGACCTGAGTTTGAATGCAAGGCAGTCAAGACGGCTCAGTGCTAAGGGCATTTGTGGCTAAGTCTGATGGCATGACCTCTGTTCCTGGAACCCATATGGTAGGAGAGAACTGGCTTCTGCAGTTTGCTCTCTGTCATACATGTATGTATGTACACACACACACATACACACACACACATACACACACACACATACACACACACACACATGAGGGGGAATATCAAGATTGCTCAGTGGGTAAAAATGCCTTATACCAAGCCTGATGACCTGAGTTTGACCCCAGCATCTACACAGTGCTTGGAGAGAACCAGGTCCTGCAAATTGTCCTGTGACCTCTACAGACATGCTGTGGCATGCACTTGTGTGCAATAAATAAAAGAAGGAAGCCTTTAGGGTATCAGATGCTCACCTGTCTTCTGGCAGCTTTTGCGGTTAGCCTGTTTCTCCAGTGTGGGCTGTATCATGCGGTGATGGGTGGGGGGAGCTTGGACTGCTGAGGCCCTTCTTGCACTCCCATGGGACTTTGTGTTCCATTAACTTTGTTTAGACTTTGAGCCTATCCTTGGTAAGATGGATGTGGGCTGGCACCTGAGTGGTGAGGGGTATAAATGGGTGTCCTCCCAAGCTGTTCGACTTTGTGCCGGTCTGAATAAAAATACAGCCCATGGACTCATAGGGAGTGGTATTACTGAAGATGTTCTCTTGTTGTAGTGAGTGTCGCCTTGTTGGAGGAAGTGTGTCACTGGGGGTAGGGTAGGCAGAAGCTCAAGCCAGGCTCAGTGACTCACTGTGTGTTCCTGGTGCCTGCGGATCCAGATGTAGAACTCTTGGCTCCCTCTCCAGCACCTTGTCTTCCTGCACACCACTGTGCTTCCTGCCATAATAATGGACTAAACCTCTGAACACAAGCCAGCCCCAATGAAATGTTTTCCTTTATAAGACTTGCCATGGTCATGCTATATAAAACCCTAACTAGGACACTTTTTCTGGAAAGACATGGACAAAGGTCTCTTTACCCTGGATAAGACACAATGACAGACCAAAGAAACAAGTCCACCTAAGACTAGACTAGTGGAGCAGTGACGAGTTACACGCAGGTGTGGGTGACTCGAGGCACAGCATCATTGAATGGCTTACTCCCCCATGGTGACAGCTCACAAAGGTAGCACCCTCAGAGATTTCTGTACAACTTGCACACAGGTCAAGAGTCTCCCCTTGTCAGCAGTTGTTGCTGTTTATTGCTTTCATACCCCCAAAGAGAAGCCTTTTGAAATCTTGTCATTTTCAGGAACTTCCTGAACCATTTAGTTTTCTGTTTTGCTCTGTTTTTCTTTTCTTCTTTTCTTTTCTTCTTCTGTTGTTGTTGTGTGTTGCTATTGCCTTTTGAATCCTAGAAGAGTATTTCAGTTAGGGGAAATGGCGTCATGCACTGTGCTGACACCAACTCGTGGAGGGCAACAGGCCTCAAAGCAGCAGCTTGATGGAAAGTCACAGTTTCAACAAAGACTCCGGTTCCCAGATGCTGCACCACCAAGTGAAGACCACAGCACAGTGGACAAGGCTGAGTTGCCAGGCATCGGCATCAAGTGAGCAACAGGTTGGAACTGATTAATATGACCTCAGGCCTATAATGTCACCACTTGTCACAGCCTAGCCCAGGATTCTTCCTGCAGCAGGTGTCTAGACATCAGGACACTTGTCTTCCAGACCTGCAGACCCAGTGCGGGTCAGAGGAGGCCTGAGGTGTAGGCAGCTTACCTTCCTCCGCCTTGTTCTCTGCAGTGAAGGCTTGTGTACACCTACAGTGATGTCCTCACAGCCAGACAAGGAAGGGCCATGCTCAGAGCATCTGCTAATTCACTGTTATTCTCATGTGCAGTGTCTACATGTCTGTGGGGTGTACGCTCACCTGTGAGTGCACACGTAGAAACCTCTCTCCATCTATCCTTTTGGGATTGGAGATACACATACAGGCTGGCTTTTGTGTGGATTCTAGGGATCTGAACTTAGGTCTTCATGCACCGGCAGCAAGCTCTCTGAACAGCCATCTTCTCAGCCCCAAGAGCATGTACGGGTTGTTGGGCAGATGAGAACATCATGGCCCAGAGAGGAGAAGTGGTGGCCTGGGACTAGGGGGTAGAGCAGGGCAGAGCTGACAAAACCTCAAAGGGTGAGGCCTTCATATACTGTCCCCCTTCAAAGGGGCCAGACACACAGGTGGGCGGGGCCAGGCAAGGCCTTGATCAGCCCTCTCTGTTCAGCTGTTTAAACAATCTAGAGTGCATATAAAGGAAGGGCCACAGGTGGGGATAACAGTCACTCCCTGGCGACCCTCACTACCAACTGGGACCTTGAATACAGAAATGAAGCATCAATTCTTGCTGGACACCCCACCCCATCTGAGAGTAGAAGGTCAAGGTGGGCCCCCGACCTTCCTTCCAGCGGCCATCTATGGGCGTGCAGCGTGATACGTGCTGTGCATTGTGTCATCTTGCCTGTCCATGAGACCTGGCTCAGCTGACGGTTGGATGTTCCGTGGGAAGCAGAGGGAGGCTCAGGAAGGCAGGACTGAGGCCTCTCTATCCCTGAAATTGCAGCAGGCACCAGACCCCAATCCCCTCTGAGTAAGCTGACTTGCCCAGCTCAGGAAGATTGCAACCTCAGAGGCCTGGTCCACCAAGGAGCCCCCTAGAACAATGTGGGGGACAATGTGGCCTGTTTACCTGTCAGTCTGTCCTGTCTGCTTTCTTTTCATCTCCGAGGGAAAGAACTCCTGCAGAGCTGCTAATCCTAGAATCAACAGGCGACCTGGCTGAGCAGCTTCCCTGGAGGTGGGTGTCCAACTCAGCCCCAACTGTGCAAACAGACCCTGCAGCCTGTGCTACTGCAGGGGCGTGGTCTGAAGTGGCTGGTCCGGCTTGCCCGCTCACCAGCCCCCCTGTTCCCTTTGAGCTTTTCTCATTGAATGGGGGAAACTCAAAGGCAGGCTAGGGAAGGTCAAAGCCAATTTGCCAGGTCAGAGGTCAGATGCTGAGGAGAAGAGAGGGGCCTGACCGGTTGCCTGGAAGCTGGCTAGCTGTTTGTCACGACTGCAGGGCAGCAGAGACTAGCAGACACTTCTGTTTGAGCCTCAATTTCCTCATTTGTAAAGAAGAAATAAAAAACCTATTTGGGGTCAAGGATGTATCTCAATTGTTACAGGGTTTCCTTTTCACGCCTTAGGCCCTAGGTTTTATGACCAGCACCCCATAAACCAAGTGGTCATCTGTTTGCCTGACCCCAGCACTTGGAAAGGGGAAGCAAGAAGATCAGAGGCTCAAGGTTACCTGCAGCTATGTAATTTGTTTAAAGTCAACCTGGGCTACATATTATTGCTCAATAATGATAATAATAATAAACAATAACAACATGCCTCTCTTCGAGTGGCGGGAATAGTGTGGGGTGCTCTATGTAAGTGGGAGTGACTGACAACTAAAGGGGTAAGGCAGGCACATGGGGAGAAGAGCCATGGTTAGGTGATAAAGGCAGCAAATTTCCAAGATGGCCACCTTCTTCCACGACCTCCTGAGCTGGGGCAAAAGCTGGCAGCTTGTATCTCACACCAAATTCAAGGGCAGATCAGAGCACACACAACAGCTGTCTTCAAAATGACCAGCCCTAAAAGAGGGAAAAGGAATTCTTCAGAGGCTTCAGCCCCCAGAGATGGGGTTTTCCTGCTTTCTGAGTCCCCTCTCTGTGATGCAGAGGGTCTTTTCTCTGTGCGTGAGCGCCTCCTCAGCCCAGGGACCGCCTTTCTCTAGCCCCTCACTCTGTCTACCCTGCTTGAGGTTTCTCTGCCGCCACCCACTGCACTCCAGATTTTCCTCTGGATTTTTTAAACAGCAGAAAAAATGAGCCTGGTCAGGAGGGAGGCAGACATCTGGAAGCTTCAGATCAAACGGCATTAGAGAGATGGAGGATCCCGAGCAGAACTGGAGGGGCCAGCGTGGCCAGGATGGAGATAGACTCAGATGGGAGTGGATAGTTCTGTCAGGGACTTAGTGAAACAACACCCTGGCTAGGCAGCTCTGTTCCTGAGCAGCAGGCTCTCCATCCTAGCTGCAGGGCCCCAGGAGGGCACTGCCTAGCTGCCCCTACAATTCTCGGGGTTCCTGATGGTGGTTTATCTCCTCATGGTGAAAGGAGAGACCTGACTTCTTTATCTTCTGACTTCCACACTTGCCTGTGACCTCCCCCTGTCATGTGTGTGTGTGTGTGTGTGTGTGTGTGTGTGTCTATCTTTGTCTCTGTCTCTCACACACGATGCAATTAGGAAAAAGAAAGAAATGTGTTTTAATTTAACGTCAAATCTTTTAGTCTTTTTCCCTGGGGCTAAAACGGTGTTTGGGACACAGACACAATCTCATACGTAGTTATGGCTGGCCTTGTACTCACAGAGATCCTCCTGCCTCTGCCTCCCAAGTTCTGGTTTTAAAGGTTTGTGTCAGTAGGTCTGGTAAAGATTGGTTTTTAAATTTTTATCATTAGCATTATTATTCTAAGTTTTGAGAAAGGGTGTTATGCAGCCCTGGCAGGCTTCCAACAGACTTTGAAGCTGATAGAGACAGGATTATAGATGAGTACCAACCTCTATGTCCTATTTTAAGAAGTGCTAGAGCTCGAACTCAGGGCTTCATGTGTGCTATGCAAGCTCACTACCATCTGACCTATAGCTCTAGTCTTCAAACTTTTCTAGCATGATGCATATTCTGGAAGTGAATGGCTACGGATCAAAACCATCAGCAGCAGGCGATGCTCAGAGACAAGGCTTTTTTCTTCTTCCTGGTCTGTCCTTAGCACACGTGCGTGCTTGTAGTCTTAGGGTGGCCACACGGCATTCTCTGCTCCATAGGACGATATAGGATCTGCTAGAAATTCTTGCTGTGTCTCATTGGCCAGAGGGAGTCACATGGCTGCTGTGGAACCAGGGCTGCTGGGAATACCAGGGCCCACTGTACTTCCCCAGTGTGTGCTGGAGGCCAGGGGACGGTGGTTGAGGGGCTGAGGATAGGGAGTCGCCCAGACCCCAGCTGCCGGGGAGCTGACTATTCATTTCCCAGGCCACAGATGACGGGAAGCCGGTGCCAGGGGCGGTGGGTGCTTACTCAATAGGCAGTTTGATTGATCGGTTTTGACATTCTGGGATGGCAACCAGAGATGCCGAGATAAAGTTGTTTCCTTGCCTTTCAGAAAATGCAGGAGAACAGTAGAACAGCTGAGACATCTGAGTGTGTGCAAAGGGACAGCTACGGGCTGAGCACTTGGACTTCTTGTTGGGGTTTCATTTTTTCAAAACAAGGTCTCATCTGTAGCAGAAGCTGGCTTTGAGCTTGCTATGTAGTCAAGGACAACCTTGAACTTCAAATCCTCCTGCCTCTACCTCCCCGTTGCTGAGATTATAGGTGTGTATTGCCGAACTTGGTTTACACAGTGCTGATCAACCACTAGTCCTGCATTCTAGGCAAGCACTCTACCCCAGCTCCACATAGGCAGACTCAGTTCCAACTGACAGGCAACATTCCAGAGGGTGTGGAGGAGGAAACTGAGGGTCGGGGAAGCTCATGTCACATATGTCTGTCTCCCTCACACAGGCCCATCCCCTTCATACAAGTCCACTTCCCTCAGACAGGCCCTCCTCCCTCACACAGTTCCCCTATGTTCACAGAGGCCCAGCTACCTCACACAGACTTGTCTCCTTCATACAGGCCTACCTTTCTCACACAGGGTCTCCTCACATAGGCCCGTCTCCCTCACACATGCCTTCCTCACACAAACCCAACTCCCGCCCCCACAGGCCCTCCTCACCAGTCCTACTTCACATAAGACCTTTACCTCACGCTCAGCACAGAGACCATCTTCACACCGGCTCACCTCCCTCCAATAAGCCTCCACCTTCTAAATGTGTTATGAACTTCCCAAACAGAATTGTCATCTGGGTACACGCAGGGGACAGGGTTGGGGGCAGAAGTGTTCAAATACAGGAGCCTTTGGGGGACATTTTACACTGAAACAGTAACAGAGCATGACTTGTGGGGCTATTTGAATGTTTTCTTTTGGTGCCCAGAGATGCTACCAGAGCCTTCTCTGTCCCTCAGTCCCAGAGACATTTGCAGAATGCCACCAGTAGCTACTTTCAAGGCAACATCTTTTTCTTTGTTTGTGTTAGAGAACAGTCAAGAAAGAAATTCATGCAGACTGTCCCCCCAAACGTGGGAGGGGTTTGTGGGAAAGAAAAGGAAAAGCCCAGAGGCAACACCTGGGCTTCACAAGCTTGCCCTGGGAGGTGCATTGTCTCCCAAAGGCCCTTTGTCCAGGGACCTAAGAGTTGAAGCATGACCAGAGCCCAGCACTGTGAGTTTGCAAGCACACGGGTGCACGTGTGTGTGGTAAATGTACACATGCATGTACACTAGATGTCTTCGTTAATCTCCCCTGCCCTTGTTTAAAATTGTGTTTTAAATCACATTTGTGTGTTGATTTTGCATTCGTGGTGTGCGTGTGAAGTTTAGAGGTCAACTTTTGGGGGTTGGCTCTTTCCTTCCACCATGTGGGTCGTGGAGATTGACCTCAAGTCATTAGCCTTGGTGGCAAGTGCCTTCACCTGCCCAGCCATCCCCTCAGCCCCTCCTCCTTATTGTCAGAGACAGGACCTCTCGTTGCCCTGTGTAGAACTCACTAATTTGGCTGCCTTGGCTGGCCAGTGGGCTTCATCCACTTCCTCGGTGCTAGGGTTACAAGCATGCATTATGCGCCTCGCTGGTTTATACTGGTTTATGGGGCTCAAGTTTAAGTCCCCATGCTTGCATAACAAGAACTTTCCTGACTGAGACATCTCTCTAGCCCACCATATGCCCCAGCATTCTGAGCCTCGGCCTTGGCCGTGGTTACTGGACTACCTTTTCCCAGACGTCTTACAAATTGGCACGACCCCAGGCCTTTTGCACAGCCCCAGGTATCAAAAGGCGTTTTGAGCATGTCTTCATGTTGGTTTTTCTTGGCCAGCCTTCAGTGTCAGTTGGGATTTAGAGACCACTTGAGTGTCATGTTCAACTCCACATTCATGAGAAAAGAAATGTTTGCAGAGGTAATCAGCTGTAAAAATCCTGTTTTGATTTTTAAACTGGTGGCTAAATATTTTTTTCTCAGGGAGATACTGGAGCCCACTGCTGTGTGCTCCAGGGTTCTAGGCATATGCCTTTACCATTGTGGCAAGCTTGCCCAGGGCTACCTATATTTAGTGCCTTGCTGTTCTTCGAGGTTCTCAGGACATGCAGGCTCTTTGAGATTGTTGTGCCTTTTACCCAGCGAACCTTGCGAAATCCTTGGCACACCCTTGGGAAATGAACGAGGAAACGGAGGAATACTGACTGAACTCCTGGCTGAGGGAATGGCTGAACCACAGAGCAGGTGTCTGGAATGAAGGACCATCATTTCTGGTCTCTGTCCAGCCCCTCCTGACAGCCTGTATGTATGAATGAACGAAGCTAAGTAAGTGCAGGCAAACATGCAGGCGTGTAAACAGCTCTTCTCCTCCTGCCCAGGGCTGACTGGCGGCTTGTGGGAAGTTTGCACAATCCTGCAGGCTTCTTTGATTCTCATTTTTGGGCCATGGAGTCATCTGTGCCTTGGCCTCTCCCTGTTCATGCTGGATCATCTCTTGGCCACAGCAAGATCATGTCTTGTCTGCAGCAAGAACTTCAGATCTGGTCCCAGTCTCTTTACGGGGAAATCCACACTGATTACAGGGCTGCCCTAGGAAGGTGGGAGCCACAAGCTGCTTTGAAATCTTTGCTTTGCTGATGAGGTTTAATCTGACAAGAGAAGGTCAGAATGGCCAACAGGAAGCGTGGCAAAGCCTGGCACAGAGTGGGCAGCCCCAGCATGGCAGTTGCTTTTAGCACCCACCAAAGGCTTGTAAATTCAAAGCCCAGTCAGCTGGCTGGCACAGTGGACTTGGGTCGGGGGCTCCTCTGTTCCCTCATCTGCGTGGCACTGCCAGGATGGTGTGAAGAGCTCCTGCGGTGCTTACGACAGAGCTGGGGAGGTGGTGGCTCAGTCTGGAGTGAGTTAGCTGTGCAAGCGGGAGGGCCAGAGTTCAATTCCCGGAACTCACATAAGTAAAACAAACAAGCAAACAAAAACCGTCTGTGTGGTGGTTCCTGCTTGTAATCCCAGTACAGGGAGGGCAGACACAGGCGGGTCCCTGCAGCTCGCTGACGGGGGGACCCACAGGAGAGTGACATACTTCTTTCTGTGTCTTCTGCCCTAACTTTCCACATGTCTCCCACACACCGTCCCTCCATGCCTAGGCATGAAGGGCCCATGCTGTGCTAGAACTGTCACCCCAGAGAGTTCATGTCCCCACTAGCTGTTCCTGAGGTGATTGTCCTGTCCACCCACCTTCCCCTAGGCTTTCTGTTCTCACGGACTTCTAGCTTTTGCCAAGTTGGTTCATTCATCGGCTCCTCCTCCTTGGCTCTCTGTGGACTTCCCATACACCTGCGGGAGGGGGGCGGGGAGAGCAGGTAGATGCTTTCTCCAGTGCTGACCCCGACGTCCTCAACAGAGCCCACGTGAACAGTTAGAGTGCTGAGAAGGGGACCGGATAGCAGCTCTTTGAAGGTCCTCAGAATTCCGTGTGGTGGACTGGGGCTACATGGAGGTGAGGGCAGGACCTGTCCGATGCCCATCAATTCCTTGGTGTGGGCCTCGGTCCCATGTGAACCAGGCATGGTGGTGCAGGCTTTTAATTCCAGATCTTAAGAGGTAGAAGCAGAGGGGTCGAGAGTTCAAGGTTATCCCCAGCTGCATAGCAGGTTTGACACCTGCCTGAGCTACGTGAGATTGGACCATCTAAAGAGCCCACAATGGGAGGGTTAGCTTGAGCTATCTGGTAGGCACAAGAGGATTCACGAGAGGGGCAGCAGGCCACGTGCGGAAGTGGTTTTTTTTTTTTTTTTTTTTTTTTTTTTTTTTTTTTTGTGGCTTTGAAGATGGGGGAGGGGAAGAGGTCAGTAGCTGAGGCTTGTGGGTACGCCTGGAGCTATCAGGATCATCTCAGCACTGGTTGGCCGTTCAGAACTGAAAGGGTTCGAGACATTAACCCTGGGTGTTGCCCTCGGGCTGTTAGCTATCCAGAGTGTGGGGTCACCTGCCCAGCACTGGGACAAAAAGCACAGGATGCCAGGGCTCCGGTCTGTATGTGAGATCTGGGTTTCACGCTTGCACACTAAGCCTGTTCTTCCCAGTCCTGCATCCTGTTTTCTGTCACCACCTTGGGCAGCAACAGAGGACAGTGAACACAGAACACTGACCTTCTCAGGGCCTCCGGGAGGAGGCAGTCCCTCGTGACTAATTCCAGTCAACAGGACAGGGACGCAGTTCACTAGCTTTCCGTGAGTGTGAGGCTTGACTCTCCGGCGTCCCTCTTCCCCACCACGGTCACCAAGGGCAGCTCAGCTGGAGGGACAGGATGGTGGAGCGTCTATTGGCCCGGGTCCCTAAGTGACTGTGCGGTTGTGTGGTGCTGGCGGTCAAGTGTCCCAGCATCTGGGCATGGGTCATTAAAGCAGGGTAGCTGATGCATTCCGAATCAGGGGATTCCGAGGAGGCTCTGGGTGCTCTGAGGAGGGGACAATCAAGCTTTGGGGAGACACGGAGGCAGTTCAGGCAAAAGCTGGAGTCCTGGGGGCAGCATAGGCCTTAAGGCTGGTCTCTAATATGGGTGGGGGCATTGGCTTCGCATCAAGGCTTCTCCCTTACACGTGTCCTCCTCCCCTACTGTGTTTGGTTCCATGAACATCTAGTGAGTATATAGGAATCCCATGTGTCTACTCGTGGGTGTGCATTGTGGGGAGCCCTCAGCACACACAGATCTGCATCTGTGAATGCACACACAGATCTGCATCTGTGAATGAATGTCGGTGCTTTTTTCTTTTTTTCTTTTCTAAAGATCTCTGTTCCTGGAGCTGGAGAGATGGCCCAGTGGTTAAGAGCACTGACTGCTCTTCCAGAGGTCCTGAGTTCAATTCCCAGCAACCACATGGTGGCTCACAGCCATCTGTAATGGCATCTGATGCCCTCTTCTGGTGTGACTGAAGAGAGTGACTGTGTACTCATATACATAAATTAAATAAATCTTAAAAAAATCAACTGTTCCCTACAGGGCATAGGGGCTAACTGTGAGGCGCTAGATGTAGGCAGGCACCTAGTGTGGAGGGTGCAAAGGGCATTCACACCTGAGAGGTGTGTGTGCTATGTCACACTTTCAAATTTCTCAACCAGGGGCCAGCAAGGTGGTCAGTGGGTAAAGGTGCTTGCTGCCAAGAGAGCATTTGCTGCTCTTCTGGGAACCAAAGTTCCATTCCCAGAACCCCATCTGCTGTCTCACGACTACCCGTAAATCTGTCTTCAGGAGATCCAGTACCTTCTTTGGGCTTCTATGGGCACCCGTACTCCATATACATACACATAAATGTATTAAATAAATAAAAGTAAATCTTAAAAAGATTACACTTTGTGTGTGTGTGTGTATGTTTTATGTATGTTGTGTGTTTTTGGAGACCAGGGTACAACTTTGTGTATCTTCCTCAATCTCTCTCCATTTTGTTTTTGGGACAGACCTTTGACTGAACTCAAAGCTCACCAGTCTAGTTAGACCGGAAAATCTGATGATCCCCAGGGGTCTGCCCGTGTCCACCTCTCCTGCACTGGAATTACAGGCCCATGAAGGTTTGTTGTTTGTTTTTACATAGACTCTGGGCCGGAATTCAGGTCATCATGTTTCCCCAGCAAGCACTTCAACAGGCTCCTTCCCACCTCTGAAGGAGACTTTCTCAGAGGAATGATGGACAGGGAGTTTGTCTATCCTGGAAGACATGCGAAGCTGCGCAGAGCAGCCACACTCCAGCTAAAGTGAGGAGGCTTAACCTGGTCAGAGGAGAGTCACAGGTAACAACTCAGCAATGGGGACATAAGGCAGAGTGAGCCAGGTCTATATCCAGCCTGCCCTTCAGTCTTACCCCACTGATCCCAAAGCCAGTTCTCAGGAGCCAGGACGGGGCTGGTAGAGACACTGGATGCCTTGTAGGGGATACCTGTGAGCAGTCTGCTTGTTCCCCCATGGTGTACAATTAGACATCCAGGAAGTTCAATAGCCGAGGAGCACTTGGCCACCAAAGCTAGCCAGTGCCAGGGTAAACAGGGCCTGGCAGAGGGTTGCAGAGCTCTGTCCCAGGGCAAACACTGCCCTTTGCCAAATAGGGAATTGTTTTCGCCAAAGCAGGAGAAGAGTACTTCCGTCAAGCCCATTGACCACTCACCCCACCCAGACTTCTGACACCAATCCTTACTAACCCTGCACCCTGGGGGTAGGGAGGAGGCAGGCTCTCCTGACTATGAGTAAAAGACATAAAAGTTACTGAGAAGGAAAAAAAAAGCAAGAAGAAAAATGAGTAACCGAAGCCATAAAGCTTTTTAACAATACAAAGCTGCAAACCAGCACCACCTCAGGCTCCCCACACCCACCCCCACCCCAGCTTCCAAAGGCACCCTCTCCATTTCTAAGAGCCCTACCAGCTTGGCAGGCAACCTACTCTCTAGGAAAAAAGTGCAAAATCCTCAAGAAAGGGGGTGTTCTCAGTTATGGAGAACAGGGTCCCCGGGCATCAGTAGCATCTCCACTCTGCCTGAGACTGAGTTCCAGCTCCTAGCCTCAGTTTCTCCATCTGGAAACTGGAGTTGTGAGATCATTTAGTGGAGAGCCTGGGTTTCAAATCAAGAACTCTGAGCTAGTGAGATGTTTCAGACAGTAAAGACAGTTGCTGCCAAGCCAGAGGATCCGCCCTCCCCCATTCCTGTTTGATAGTGGATCAATAAATGGACCTGAGTTTTGAGATCTGGGTGAGGGTCACACTATGACCTTCGTTCGCTCTACATTCTTTCAGGCCTTTCCCTTTCTAGAATCTTCAGATCCTCCGGGATACCTCAAAATATCTGTCCAAGGATGTCATGAGTCCCGACCCCTGACTCCCCACCTAGTATGACAGGGACCTCCCACTCTCAGGGGCCAGGAAACCCCTCGTCATCCTCCTTTCTCTGGAAGCTTCCCAAGCTTCTGAGACCCGATGCATGGAGTCCAAGAACGGTGCTGTGCTTGGGTGACTCTGTTAAGTGCTGGTCTAGGAAGTGCTTGCAATGTGTCAGGTACAAGTCCTCAGGTACTTATGCCACCCTGGGAAATGAGTGACACAGAAAGGCTCTTTCAACGGCCGGCTGGACTTCAACAGGCTGCCCTCCCCATCGATTGAAGCTCCCGCATGGTGCCCTTCCAGCCCAATTGCACAACAACCTCCCTTATTGCTACTGTTTTTCCTTTTTTCAGCCTTGAGACCAGTGTCCGAGGTCACATAGACAGTGGTGGCAAAGCAAGGTCACCTGTGGTCACCTGAACTCACAGGAAATGCCTCCCATTCGTGGTTGGTGCTAACTCCAGCTCTTCGTTGTGCCTGTGTGTGCAGTATGGAGAGGAAGTTCCAGTGTGTGTGTGTGTGTGTGTGTGTGTGTGTGTGTGTGTGTGCGCACACAAAAGCATGTGCCTGTGTGTATGCGTGCACGCTGAAGATAGATGTGGGGGCCTGGAGAGATGGCTCAGTGGTTAAGCAGTGGCTTCCTGCTCTTGCAAAGAACCTGAGTTCTGTTACACACACACACACACACACACACACACACACACACACACACCCCTGTGGCAGCTCCCAGTTGCCTGTGGCATCAGTACTAAGGAAGCCAGTGACTTCCTTTAGCGTCTTCGAGCTCCTGCACAGATGTGGCACATACAAGCTCACACAGGCACACACACACACACACACACACACACACACACACACACACACACACACACTCACACAGGTACACACACATACACATAAGCAACGATAGTTTTTTTAAAAGGCACTTCTGGAAGGAAGGGTTTATTTTAGCTCACAGTTCCAGTTTACGGTCCTTTACAGGGGGGGTGTTTATGTCAAGAACTTGAAGCAGCTGATCATGCCACAGCCATAGGGGAGAGCAGAGAGCAATGGATGCATGTGTGTGCTGTGTTCAGACACATTTCTCTACCTTCCACAGCCCAGGGCCCCACACCAAGCAATGCTGCCACCCATTCTCAGGCTGGGTCTTGCCCCATCCATTGAAGCAATCAGGACAGTCCCCAAGACACACCCACAGGGCAGCCTGATGCAGACTCCTCCCTGAGACCCTCTTACCAGTTGATTCTTAGTTCTGTGAAGTTGACAGTTCAGACTAGCCATCACCGACTCCCTCTGTACCCCAAGTTCTCAGCACTGCCCATTTTCCCTTAGTGCCATTAGCTTTTGGGAAAAATGCCACCCCCTGCTTAGACATTCTGAATATATCCATATCTATGTATCTGTATATTCATGTGTGTGTGTGTGTGTGTGTGAAGTGTGTGTGTGCACACCGCATGTGTGTGTACACACACAAGTATACATGTACCTGTGTGGTTGTGCATATAGACATCAGATGTCACAACCTTTGGTATCATTCTTCAGCTGTTATTTATAATTTTTGATTTTTGACACAAGGCCCCTCACTAGCCTGAAACCAACCAAATTGGTTAGGTTGGCTGGTCAATGAGCCCCAGGGTTCCATCCTCCTGCCTCTGTTTCTGAATAGCTAGGGCAACAAGTATGCACCATGATACCTGGCTTTTGGTGTTTGTTGTTGTTTGTTTGTTTAGCATGGGTTCTGGGGATTGAACCCAGGTCCTCATGTTTTCATGGCAAGCTCTTTATTGACCAAGGTGCCTTTCCTGACCACTCAGAACATTCTCTCAGTATCTGAGTATCCTCTTCTTCGGTTCTCTCGATGGCCTAGCAAGTAGTGATCTGATCTTTGTTTTACAAAGATCAAGTAAGGCCTAAAGATGTCAAACAGCTTTCCCCATTCACTCATCTAACATGGCCCAGATCTGCGACCAGTTACTGATTTTCCGAGGCACAGTTCCTTGCTCTGGAAATGGAGTGAGGGAAAGGGATGGGCCTCCAGCTGGGGCTAAAGGAAAGGCTTGGGAGAGAGTTGCTGGTCTTGTGACTCAGCCCCAGGCTACAATGGAGTCTGGCCCTGGCCATCCCTGCCTCCCACCTGGCATGGCCAGAGGCCTGGAGGTGCTCCAGCTCCGTTAGTCATTCTGGTGCATGGTGGGCAGGCTGCCCATCCCCTGCTGCAGGTGAGAACACAGCTCAAGCACTGCCTCTGGCCTCAGTTACTCACTTCCTCTGGGATGTCAGAAGAACCCTGGCTCTGTAGTTCTTTCTGTGTCTGTCAGGGTTCCTGGGTGGGGCTGAGCAGCACAGATCTTTCCCGTGCCCTCCCAGACCCCACAGGTCTCTGACATTAAATGACTTGAGGGTGGGTCTGACATACTCTGTGTCTGCCATCACACCACCTTCTTAGACCAGCAAATGCTGCCCCAAGCACACAGCTTCCCAGAGATCTTATGCATTTGAGTTTTTGCTTTTATAGAAACAAGTTTCCTTTTGGAAAACACACTTTTCACCTTGCTCCGTCATCTGTCTTAACACGGCAGTATGAAATTAGTACTTGTTGTTGGCTTGTTTTGTGAGGCCGTGTCACTATGTAGCCATGGCTGACTTAGGCTCACGTCAGACTCACAGACTGTGTGTCTCTCCAGTGCTGGAATTAAAGGGATGTGCTACCCCGCCACGCCCAATTACTTCTGTAAAAATTATTACATCTATTTATTTATTTTGTGTGTGGGTAGGGGGAGCAAAGGGCACAATTGTCACTGCCTGTGAGTGTGTGTGTGTGTGTGTGTGTGTGTGTGTGTGTATGTGTGTGTGTGTGTGTGTGTGTGTGTGTGTGTGTTGTGTAGGTCAGTGGACAACCCTAGGGAGTTGATTCTCCCCCCTCTCTATGCAGGTCCTGGGGTCAAACTCAGGTGGTCAGCAAGTGCCTTTACCTGTGGAGTCTTCTTGCTAGCCCCCCACATTACTATTTCTTTAAACTGTACTGTTGGATGTTTGATTTAAATACTGCTGTATAAGGGCTGTAGAGAGAGCTGCTCCTGTAAAAGACAATCAGTTTCCAACACCCAAGTAGGGCAGCTTACCATTCCCTATACCTCCAGCTCCAGGACATCTGATGCCCCCTTGAGCCTGTTTGGATATCCACACCCATGTGGAAAACACACACACACACACACACACACACACACACACACACACACACACACATTTAAAATAAACTTTTCTAAGGCTTAAGAATTACTATGAATTTTGGGATTGGGACACAATGTCCAACAACTTCTGAAGTGACTAAAACCACACTTCTTCCACTTTATATTCATTATTTATGTGAAACAGCATTCTCAGCACTGACAAAATTAAAAACATCAGAATATTGATCAACTGGAAAAAAACACTGAAGATACTCTTTGTCCTACAGAGTAAAAACATTTATTCAAGACTTAATTAGTGTTGGGGGAAGTGAGACATTTTATTTATCTATTTCATTTTAATTCTGATGCAGTCTCAAGTATTCCAGGCTGACCCTGAACTCACTGAGCAGCCAAGGATGACCTTGATCCTCCTGCCTCAACTTCCTAGGAGCTGGGATTGCAGGAGTGTATAACCACATTCAACTTATGTGGGGATCAAACCCAGGGTTGCACTGTCCTGGGAGAGCACTATCAACTGAAGTACACCCACAGTCCAAGTGCACGGGGCAGGAGACTGAGAACCACAACTGAACCCAAACCAACAAACCAGAGGGAGAGCAAGAGACAGCCAAGTGAGCCATCCCAGAACAAAGGCTGGACTGAAGACTGTGTGTGTGTGTGTGTGTGTGTGTGTGTGTGTGTCTACAAGAAACTTAACATGAAGAGTTTAGAGTATGCTGCCCAGGGACTCCTCAGCTCTGTACAGCCAGCTACTGGGCCCTAATGGCCCCACCCAGTTTGCTACAGAGCCAAATCTTGAGTGACTGTGTCAGGCACCTGGCAAATATTTGTACAGTAACAACCTGGGCAGGTTTCTGTCTCCCCCTAGGGCTGATAAGGGCACCAAGGCTCCAGGGATGTTCCTCTCTTACTGTAGTAGCAGAGGCTCGGGCCCTGTGTCAGGAGTGGCCAGGGGTCCTCACAGGGCTGGCCTCCAGGTTGGTGGTACCCATTCCTGCTTCACGAGTGAGTGAACAGCCGGCAGTGCTGGATGAGGCTCCAAGTACGTGCCAGTGACCGAGGAGGAGGAGCTGGGATGAGCTGTTCACAACTCAAGTGGAGGCCAGAGCAGAGCCAGGGCTCTATAGGAACATGGCCTTGATGGGCCATCTTAGATGCTTCCGGTGAGCAGCTCAGTACTTCTGACACATACAATCAAACACCTCCCAGATGCTGGTCTTGCCCCAGAAAACTGTTGTGAGGCTCAGAGAGCTCCTGTAGCTGCCACAGGTGGGGCTTAGTGTGTGTTAGTAGGTAAAGCCACACTTCACACGGAGCCCTGGGCTCACCCTCTTGGCTCTCATGAAGGAATTGGAGGTGAGGCTTCCTTGAGGCCAGAGGAACTCTTCAAGCCTCTCTTCTTTGACCTATCCCAGCTGTAGAACAGGCATCTGGGAGCGTTGTCCGTCAGAGGTAGGTAGATGGACCAAGGGCAGAGGGCCAGAGTCCACCTGGAGCCTGCTTACAGAAGACTTTCAAGTCCACCTCTCATTGAAGTGCAGCCAACTTCATGGGCAAAGAACCCTGCCAGGGAAGGTCAAAAGCGCAAATGTTTTTATTTTCCAGTCTGTGTTGCCTTTCCTCTGCTTAATGGATAGTAGAGTTATTATTTCTCCCCCTCTTCTTCCTTCTCTTCCTCCTCTTTCTTGTCTTCTTCCTTTCCTTCCTCCTCTTCTTCCTCTTCTTCTTTCTCCTCCTCTTCTTCTTCCTCTTCCTCTTCTTCTTCCTCCTCTTCCTCCTCCTCCTCTTCCTCCTGCTCTCCCTCCTCCTCCTTTGAGAGAGGGTCTCGTGTAGCCCACGTTGGCTCCAAACTTCACTATGTAGTCCAAGCTTCCAGAAAACGCCTGATCCCGCTGCCTGTCTCCCAAGTGCTAGGCACACAATGCTGCAGTTATAGTGCTAGGTTAAACCCAGACCTTGTGCATACTAGTAGGCAAGTACTCTCCTCACTGGGCATCCTCATCCCCGGACACCGAGGTTCTTCATTTCACATTTCTGTTGTAAGACAACCTACACTTAAATATCTGTGCAGATGAACTCACAGATCTCTAGGCGGTGTGGGGAAAGACCTTTCTCTTTGGGTTGTGTCAGCTAGAGGGCATCTTATCAGATTGACTGTTTGGGGGCTGAGCAGGCAACCTGGGAAGATGAGTGGAGGAAGGCAAATGAGCAGCCTGTGGCACCCCAGAGATGGACCACGGAAGACAAAGAGAAGGAGGCTAAAAGCAGATTACAGAAAAGCCACTCGACTTAGACCTCGTGAGGAATAGGATGGGATATAGTCTGCCTGCTGCCATAGGTCACTCAGAGTGGGATAGCCTGAGGCCCTGCCAAGGGGGATGCTACCTCTCTGTTCCCCTGGCTCTTTCACACACAGAAACATGCTAAGATGTGCATGGGACAGAGAAGGCTGAAGGGTTGCAGTACTTCCTACCGTGCAGAAAAGCCCCGAGGGATTCAATCTGCAACTACTGTGCTCCAATCACGTCCTCAGCCTCAGAGGACATTTGTCTGAGGATGGATTGAATGATCTGCAGCTAATGTTCTCCCAGGAGTCACGAAATATGAGACTGAGTTCAACAAACAACTGGTGGGTATCTCAAGAGTAACAGAGTAAGCAAGATCCCAGACAAAGAATTCATTTACTGTACTGCTGAAAGGGACAATGAGAGCTGTCACTTGACACTTGCTACCTGCCATGGTTTGGGGCATCAGGCTCTGCCCTGAGGATGCTAGGACTGGTTTCAAAAATTTTAAAAATTATTATCCTTAAGGTTTCATACAAGTATGTTGAGCATGTCTCCGTCCATTCTGGCTTCCTTCTTTTTTCTTGCCTTTCTCCTTTTTTCTGTCCCTCTTGGTTGGTATTAATTGTTAACTTGACCCAATGGGAATCATCTGGAAGGAGAGTTTGAATTAGGTGTTGTCTACACCTAGGGCAGTGTCATGATTCTGTTAACTGGTGTGGGAAGGAAGACCCAGCTGTGCTGGCTGTTCTTGATTGTCAACTTGACCACATCTGGAATTAACTAAAACCCAGTGGCTGGGTACACTGCTGAGAGATTTTTTTCTTAATCACTTGAAGTGTGAAGACCCAGTTTTAATCTGTTTTGTGTGTGTTGGGGGGGGGAGGTAGGAAGATATGTGTTTAACCCAGACCTTTTGAAGTGGGAAGATCTACTTTAAGTCTGGGTCACACCTGGTGGCAGCCTCTGTACAGGACACGGAAGAAGGAAGCCTTCACTCTTTGCCTGCTTGCCACGCTTTGCTTCCTCTCCATAGCAAGTCCCTCTGGCATTAGAGCCTACATCTACGAGATTCTGTCGTATACTGAGACCACCTGAGACATCCAGCCTTGTGGACTGAACAACTGGATTCTCAGACCTTCTGTTGCTAGACAGCCATTATTGGTTTGGCTGGACCACAGCTGGAAATCCATTCTAATAATGCCCCCCCCATAACACCCATGCAAAGTTTGTTCCTAAAGAGAGCCAACCAACACCATTTTTGGGGGGTGGGTTCTGGACTGTATGAATGCAGTGAGGGAGGGCTGTGAGCGTGAGCAAGCCCACACACGTGTATTCATTTCTCTCTGCTCTCAGCTCTAGATGTAATGTGACTAAAATTGCTTCAGGTTCTTGCTGCCTTTATTTCCACATGATGATGTGCTGCCACCTGGACTTGTGAGATAAAATAAGTCTTTTCTCCCCAAGTTTCTTTTTGTCAGAAATTCAACCAGGGGAGTTCTGTCACACTGCTTTATTTTTTATCATGTCATACACACACATATAATTTTATGCCCCTCTGTAAAATCTAGAAACCAGACAGGAGAGATAACAGTCTTTCCAAGACTGGCTTAATTCGTGCAATAAGACACTCTCCAGTAGTATTTATTGTCCTGTAAAGGACACAGTTTCATTTTCCTTTATGGCTGGATTCCACTGTGTATCGACTTCACATTTCCCTCATCCATCCGTTGTCAGATGCTCTGGCTGCTCCATAGCTTAGCTGGTGTGTGAACAGGGCTACAGTAAATATGTGTGAGAATCTCTGTGATGGGTGGGCTTGGAACTTTAGGTTTTTTGAGTCAGTGATGCTCAGTGGATTTAGGAACTGCTCTCTCTCATTCTCTCTCTCTCTCTCTCTCTCTCTCTCTCTCTCTCTCTCACACACACACACACACACACACACACACACACACACACACACACACGTAAACACAAATTTGCAGCTGTTGCTCAGTTTGCTTCTCTGTTATTGTAATAAAACACTGGCCAAAAGCAACTTGTGTAGGACATGTTTATTTGGCTTATAGATACTGTCCATCACTAAGGAAAGCCAGGGCAGAAACTCAAGGCAGGAATGTGGAGACAGGAGCCATAGCAGTCCATGGAGGAATGATTCTTCCTAGCTCTCTTCCCCTGGGTTGCTCAGACACCTATCTTATACTGTCCAGGCCCATCTACCTAGGAATGACCTCGCCCATAGTGGACCTTTCTATATCAACTAGCAATTAAGAAGGTACTTTACAGACACAAATTGGTCAATCTGAACTAGGCAATTCTTTAATTGATTTTTCCCTCATCCTAAGTGTGTCCAAATGGACAACAAAACTAACCAGGGCAGCTGTTGTTCAAGGGAATAGTTTCAGGCTTGAAGATCACTTTTTAAAAACTTGAAGCTCTATGGGCCGCCATGTGGACTCTTTAGCTTGGGCTCTTCTCTGTAGTGGTTTTATGGCCATATCTGAAGAAATTGCTGCAAGTAAAACCTGCTTGCCAGCCAAGTGCAGCCTTTGTGAACATTAAACTGTGTCATCCCTGTGCCTTTAAAAACAAATAGAGAAGACTGGGAGCATTTTCTATCCTCCCCACAATTCAGATGCCTTTGGCATCACTTTCTTCTTTGTCCACCTAGATAAAAGTATCATGACAAAGACACGATTAAAATAAATGGATCAATGTCTTCTCAAAAAAAAAAAAAAAAAAAAAAAAAAAAAAAAAAAAAAGCCTTTTACATCAACCCATCTAGGGCTGGCTGTCTGCGTACATCATGGCTACTATAGACCATGCTCGTGAACTTTGGGGGCCTGGGAACTGAATGAAAGTGAAGGGCCCTCACTTACTAGTCATTTGTTCCTGCAGACGTTTCCCATGACCCCTAAAGCCTGCTTACGTACTTGCAGATGGGAACAATAGGTGGTTAAAGGAGCCAGATGGACTGACTATACCAGAGCCCCACCTGATTCCAGGTGTCCATGTGTGCTCAGACAATGCTGCTGCCCTACCCAGCGAGACTCGCTCAGGGTGAGAATGCCCTCTTTGCTGCCACGCCCAAGTGGCCAAACTCACAGGTAAAAATCCAGGCATGGTGTGTTCCAGGACTAGAGAGGTAGAGTCAGGAGGAAGAAGCTGTCAACACTTGAGGGTGACCTCCACATGCGTATATGTGTTTCCTATGTACTGAGTCAGGATGCCAAGCTTCCGTGGTCCCTCGAAGACATTAGCGCAACTGTCAGTCTCAATCTCTCTGTGTCTCTGTGTATGTGTGTGTGACAGTTTCTTAGAAGCTGTCCACTTGTTTGTTGAGGAAGAGTCTGCCACTGGCCTAGAGTTCACCAAGTAGGCAAGGTGGGCGGGTGAGCCTCAGGCATCCTCCTGTCTCCGCCTCTCTAGCCCTGGGATTACAGAAGCACTACCATGCTTAGATTTTTACATGTTAGATTCTGGAATCTAACCCATGTCCTCACGTTGTGTGGTAAGCTCCTTCCCGATGACTGGTCTACTCTCTTAGCCCTAACAACACAGGGGTCTTACAAGTACTTTTCCAGTGGAGCCTGAAAGAGGAAAGAACACTCCACACTACAATGCTGGCATGAAAGGGGCCTGCAAAGCAGCACAGTTAGAGACCAAGATAACACACTATCAATATCAAAATCACTAATACCCTGTGAATTGTGGGTGTGAATCACAGGTCTTTGCTTACTCAGCTGCCAAAGGGCCAGAGTGGCTCTCTGGTCTTCATGCCTCATCTCCCATGTCCTTTCAGTAGGATGGGTGTGATGTTTGATTTTAATCGACACAATCCAAAACTGCCTGGGAAAAGGGTCTCAGTGAATGACCTGTTAGCATGTTTGTAGAGGATGTTAATTGAGATGTGAAGACCTAGCCTACAGTGGGCGGCTCCATTCTCTGGCTTTGGATCTTGAACTGTATACAGGTGGGGAAAGTGAGTTGAGCAGTAAACGTTCATGGGTTCCTTTTTCTCTGCTCTTGACATGACAAACTATTTTAACTTCTTGTCACCTTGGCTTCTCTGTGGTGATAGACTTCGACCTAGAATTATGAGTTAAAATAAAGCCTTTCTTCCCTAAGTTGATTTTAGTTGCAATTGTTGTTGGGATATTTTATCAGAAATGAAATTAAGGCAGTGATCCTTGAGGTGTTCATAAGCAGAAACAGGGTCCCTCACTGAATGACTCTGACTTATTGGATCAGTGGTTACATATCCTCTAATACAGCATTCTGCTCGACTTTCCTGGAGAGACAATGTGGAAATCAGTGGATCCTTTGGAGAAGATTCCACAGAGAAGCACTGTGATTGTAGGAACATTCATCTGGGCTGAGGAAAGTTCTTGCTGTATAAGCAGGAAGGTATAAATTCCCTCCTCAGTACACACATAAAAAGCTGGCTATGCGGTGTGTGCTTATAATCTGAGCCCTGGGTCTATATGTGGATCTCACATGCCAACCACCTTAGCGTACTTGGTGAGTTCCCAGCTAGTGAGAAACCCTGTTTCAAAACCAAAAACCAAAACCCCCAAACCAAAACTAAATCAACCAACCAACCAAACAAACAAAACCCAAACCCAAACAACATAAAAAAACCACCTTGGCTCACCAAGCTGGACTTGGGGTGAAAGGTTGTTTTAGTATCGAGGAATGACACCCAGTGCTGACTGTGGCTTTCCAATGCACTTACAAGCACAAGCATTGACTTCTGCATGGTCGAAGTGGTGTAGGAAAACTTGCCTGCCCCAGGAAGGGTGACTTCCTCTGCTCTTCCTCTGCTCTATCCATCCTCTCCACATGCTGCACTGGGTGTTGAGTACCAGAAGATGAACTGCACTGGGGGATGAGATGAATCTCTGAGTCTGAGGTACAGCTTTCCGAGGCCCAGTGTCTAGTTGTAGGGAGTTGGGAGGAGATGGCACTTTCCTTTAGGCAGGTCCATTCTGGCTGAGGCCAACCCTTGCCTCCCAGCAAGAAGCAGGAAAGGGTAGCCCAGTCTGCACATCACACAGTTGATAAAGCTCTTCCAAGAGCCTCTGGGTATGCAGCAGCGTCAGGCGAGCAGCACTCTGGACTGGGCGCTGTCGAGAAGACCAGCTTACTGAACTGCCCCTCACTAAGTCTACTCCATGGTATGCTACCATGGCAGCCACTGTCAAACAGCGTGCTATTGTTTGGATCCAGAGTGTCCCCCCAAAAGCCCATGTGTTAAAGCCTCGGTCCATAGCCTGTTTAAGAGGTAGAGCCTAGCACCATGAAGTTAAGTCACTGAATGTCATCTTAGTTTTTCTAGGGGACTGTAAAAAAATGTCAGTTTTCCCCAGATAGGGAACCTAAGACAGACCAAAATAACTTTTCACCCATAGTTCAACTTGGTGAGCCAATGAGTTTCCTGGGCTTACTGACAGCACCTGTGCAGGGTTACTTGCAGGAGCCTGAGCACACCCCAAACAGTTGCATCTCACTGTGAGCCCCACCTATCACAGATGCCGACTTCATGAATGCTAGTTCACTGGACCTCTCACTTCCTGTATACTCCAGCATCTCCCAAGCTCACGTGGGCCTGGAAGATGAGAGGAGAAAGCGATGCTGTCATCCAGGCGAGAGTCCTGAGAGCCTCCCTTCCCTTTCTCTACTACGGAGCCAACAGCTCCATTGCTACAGATCTGGCTACTGGGTGATGATTTTGCTACTCCAAGATGGTGGCTGATGAGATGATCGTAGCACCCCAGAAGCAAAAGCTAAAGGATCCTGATCTTGCTCTGCTTCCTGGCTGCTGTGAAGTGAGCAACTGCTTTCTCTATGCACTCTTGCCTTGAAGGATATGCTGTCATCACAGGTCTCCATCTGAGCGACCCTGGATTGAAACTTCCCTTCATGAGTTGATTCCCTCAGCTATTTTCTGACGGTGATGACCAGCACATAACTTGGAGGCAGGAGCACTTTGGACAAGATAACAGGCCCAGAGAAGTAAAGTGACTGGCAGAGTGTGCCAGAGCCCGCACCCGTCTTGGGATTGATCCCAAACGCTCTTTCTTACCATGGTTCCCTATCCACACAACAGTTTTGGAAGACTGGAGAGGAGGAAGCTAGCCACAGGGTGGGAGATAGGCCAGAGGCGGCATTTGCTTTCTGAAGTTGAAAATTCTAGGTTAGGATTTGGGGCCCAGTAGAGCCAAGCTCTGGAGTCTAGGAAGTGGCAATAGGGTTTAGAACATTCTGGGCAGCCGGCCATATTGGCAGCAGGGATCTGGCCAAGGACAAGCAGGTGAGAGACAGATGCCCAGGTCCAAGAGATTTCAGCAGCCAAAGGTCCTGTGGGGGCTGGGAATCAGCATAGCATTACTCTCGGGTGATTGAGCCACAGGAAACACAAGTCTCATCGACTAGGGATCCATTTCTGCAGTCAGAATTAATAGATTACCGAGGGACTATTAGACAGCTCTGTTCGTCAAATGCTTGCTTGTCATGCAATCACAAGGACCGGAGTTTGATGCCCAGAACCTACATGAAAAAACTAAGCAGGGCAGTGTGCTCCTAAAACCCCAGCACTGGGAGGCAGAGACAGGGCGAGCATGGGCTAGTCAAAATGGAGAGCTCCAGGCTCTGCAAGAGACCTCATCTCAGAAAACAAAGTGGAGAATGATCTAGGTTGACGTCTGATGTCTACACACTCATGTGCAAGGTGTGGATAGCCGCACACACACATGTAATGTTCCCCAGGCCTCCGAAGGAATCACAACCACATCTAGAGAGAGAATGGTGCGGTGCCCCAGGCAAGGGAATACACTAGGGCATGCCTCCTGCCAGCCCCTCACAGACCTCAAATCCACTCTACCAGACTCTTGTGTTCTGTGTTTCCTCCAGCAAGCATAGAGCACCCAGGCTGTTCCATAAATGTGTCACTGGGACCAGAGACATTCACATAGATGTCACCTGACCCATTGGCCCATTGGCATACGATCCCTAGAGCCAGGTAAACATCCCCAAGAGAGCATTATGGGACCAGTCAGTTTCTCAAGGGCCAGAGGCTGATCTGGGGGTGGAATCCCAACACAGACATCTTCTCTCCAGAACAAGCTACACAGCCAGACACCGTTCATCTGAGAGAGCCGGGAAAAGCTATGGGACTCTGAGGAACCTGCCTCCTATCTGCTGAGGGAATGCATGGGGGACATCATGAAGTCCCCCTGAGGGACTTCATAACCAGAGCCTCTGAGGAGCAAATTTACGTGAGGCCTTTAGAATGGCTTCCAGTGTGCTGGGCCCTGTCATACCCAGCCCCTGAGGAGCTGGGAAGGTGAACGTTTCTTGCTCCTGGAGACTCAGCATCCCTCTCCATGGTCTATCCTACCTTTCCTCTGCTTCACCACTGGCTTTGGGTCCCATGACTCCAGCACATACCTTCCCACTCTGTTCCCTCGACCTAGTAGGACCTCCTTCCATTTGTGCCTCTCTTTCCCCAGCTTACTCTTCAAGTCAGGACCTGGTGTGAGGGTGATCCATATACCTGAACTTTAATCTAGACAAAGCCAAGATGGCCCAGGGGCAAGAGTGGTCATGTGCAAATGAATGTGTCTGTGCATTATGCATGAATATGCAGGTGTGCAGCTAGGAACCTGGACCCGGGGCTCCTGCTTTGACGGCAACCATTTGACCTTTGGCTTAGGCCCTCCATGACTTCCCCATTCCGTGAGCTTCCTTCCTTCCTCCTTCAGGCCCTAACCTGGCAGGACTGGTTTTATTCCTGGCCAGGTGGCTTTAACAGGATCAGGATCTGAGCCCAGCTGTGGCCTAGAATGAGTGAGGGTCCATCTAGCTGCTCTGTGGTGTGTGTGTGTGTGTGTGTGTGTGTGTGTGTGTGTATGTACTCATGAAGGACAACAAGGAGTCAGAGGTCAAACTTTGCTCTTATTCCTCAGGACAGTTTCCACTTTTTATTTTATTTTATTTTTAAATAAAGCATGAGCTGTCATTGCCTGGAAGCTGCCCAGTGTGGAGAGGCTGGCTGGCCAGTGAGCCCCCGGCATCCACCTGCTTCCATCTTTCCTCATTAGGTGTGTGCACCACAGCACATGTCCAGCCTTGGTCCACACAGCAGGGTCTCTTGAGGGGACAGGTCTATTGTGAGTTCTCGGAATGAGCCAAGGAAGGACGGATGCACAGCCCCTCACTACTGCACCCTCTGGTTTCTTACTGTAGCAAGAGGCCACTCAACTGTCCTGGTAGTCCTGGCAGTCCCTGAAACCTGAGGCAGTGCACATGGACTATGTGCCCAGGACTATGGGTGCCTGTGAAAATGAACTGCTGGAAACTATATCCATGCCTGGGAAGAACTCAGTGCTGTGATTTGAACCTGAAGCATCCCCCACAGGTTTGTGTGTCTAAATACTTGGGCCTTAGATGGTGGCGCTGCTTGAGAAAAGTGTAGAACCATTCGGAGGCAGAGCCTTGCTGGAGGAGGTGAGCCACTGGAAGAGGACCTTGAGGGCCTAGAACCTGGCTCACGTCCTGTCCTCTCTCTGCTTCCCGACTGCAGATGTGATGTGAGCAGCTGCCCCATGCTCCGACTGCCGTACCCTCCCCACCATGATGGACGGCGACTTCAGGCCTCGAACCCAGAGCCGCCTTCCTTCTCTTCAGCTGCTGGTCAGGCGTTTGGTCACAGCAGTGAGAGTGATGAATGTGGTCAGAGCCGCATGCTGTCGCCATGAGCCTTCATCTTGCACTCAGAGTCAGGTGGTCCCTGAGAGCTCTGGTCACCAGGCTCAAGAGCTCCTGACCAGAAGTTTGGTGGGAACACATGGTGACAAAGCCACACGTACCCACATTTCCTCCAGACATACCTGTGTCCCTCAGCCGTTCACCACACCTTTAAGGTCACTTGAGCCTTCAGTCAAACCTAGGAGCCCTTTGTAACACTGCTGTTTAACACTGTTGGACAATGATTTTCCATCCTGAGGCACCACAACCACAGAGAAGTTAAACTACATTCTCAACACATAGGCCTGTACAGGTGAATCTTTCCCCAAACTCAAGTTTCTCATCAAGTGGCTCTGGAAACTACACCTGAGTCCTCAGCAAGAGCAGTAGTCGATCTTTCTGCTGATTTCTCTAGCCAGTGCCATCTCCTTCCTGAGACAAAGTCTCTCCTTTGCCTGGGAAATTGTTCTTTTAACACACTAAAGCTTAGCTTCTTTTGGCTCTACAGGTTCCCTCCCTGGCCCTCTCTCCTCTTTTTCTTGCATTCATGTTCACTCACACATGTACAAATATGAACACACTACACACACACACACACACACACACACTAACACACACACACTCATACACATGCCCATTCACATACACTCATACACATACACCTACACACACACACATACTCACACTCATACATGCACACACACACACACACACACACACACACACACACACACACACACATACACGCACACAGTTCAACAAGAGCCTGATGATCACCACCTCCTGTTTCCATTCCCTAACATCTATGCTCAGAGGCTTAGAATCTGGTACAACAAAGTGAACAAGACAAGACCAAAAGCCCAGGCTCCCGGCCAGGCCCTGGGGCTAGTCCTCAGTAAATATTGATTCTCTGCCTTTCATATTCATGCAGAGCCTCCCTGAGCTGACATATAAGCAGAGGCCTGACCAGAGACCCCCTAAGGAGAAGTGATTTTGCAGCATCAGGGCCATCAGGATTCCCAGAAATGTCCCTATCTGCCCACCAGGGCTAGAGGTGTGTGTGTGTGTGTGTGTGTGTGTGTGTGTGTGTGTGTGTGTGTGGTATTCCAAGGTGACATCCATCAGCTGTTAATGTGCCAGCCACCAGGCCCAACTCCAATGCAGGACCTATTGTGTGGTGATCTCTGGTGACACAAGCTGACATTCCAGACAATGCTTTGCAGGTAATTTGCCTGGAGGAGAAACAAACCCCTGGCGTCTTCAGTGGAACAGGGAGGGCACAAATGGGGTAAACTCATTTGCTTTGGGGACCAAGGATTTGAAGACCCATGAAGAGTTTTCTGCATGCTCTACTAACATTGTGACCCCATCACACAGTTTCAAGAGTTGCTTACTTATTACCAGCCCCTAACCCTCAGGGCTCTCTCTTGGTGTTTGTGTGTGTGTGTTTGTGTGTGTGTTTGTGTGTATACTAGCCAGAATCCAGGAGCTTTCCCAGTTTCTGCCTCTTATACCCCGGTAGGAACGCTGTGACCAACATCAACTGTCCAGCTTTCGCGTGGGTTCTGCAGATTAAAGCCCAGACAGCAGGTTTGTACAGCAAGTTCTTTGCCCACTAAGTCATCTCCTCGGCTGCTTCACCGACTGGGTTACTTTAGCTACACTTACACCTTAGTTTGGCATCTATTACAATAGCAAAATGACCTTGGACAGAAAGGAGGTTGTTGTGTTTATGTATCATGAATCACAAAGCAATGAGGGAAGCTAAGACAGGAACTCAAGGCAGGAACCTGGTGGCAGGAACTGAAGCAGAAACCATGAAGAAATAATGCTTACTGTCTTGCTTTCCATAGCTTGGTCACCCTGCCTTCTTATGCTAGGGCCACCTGCCTGGGGTGGTACGGCCTACAGTGGGCTGGGTCCTCTCACATCAACCATTAGCTCAACAAACATCCTACAAACTTGTCCACAAGCTAGTCTGATGGAGGCATTTTGTTAGTTGAGTTTGCCCTTTCCTAGATGGCCCTAGCTTGTATTAAATTAACAACTACAGCATCAAAACAAAAAAATCTAATTAGGACACATACTTAAATATGAATGCTTTTAAAAAATCCATAATGTTACTATCAGATCTAAGCATATGACTTCTTAACATTACTTACAATATGTCCTAATTTCTCCCATTTCCCAAGAGATGTTTCCTGATAACAATTTGTTTAATCAGGACCCAGATGGGGTCTGCGCACTGCCTTTGGTTGGCACTTTCTGCAGTGTCTTTAATCTTTACTAGTGTATACATGCATGCACATATATGTATGTGCATGCTCACACACAGGGAGAGAGAGAGAGAGAGAGAGAGAGAGAGAGAGAGAGAGAGAGAGAGAGAGAGAGAGAGAGAGCGCTTTTGCTAGAGTTGGTGTTGCTAACCTGCTAAGTGGTTGAGGATGACTTTGAACTTGTGATCTTCCTGCCTCCATCTCCAGAGTACTTGGATTACAGTTGTGTCCCGTTTATATGATACTTGGGATTGATCCCAGACTTATGCATCCTCAGGAAGCAGTCTGACAACCGAACTATATCCCAGCTTTATACAATTCTCTTCAAAGGCCAGTTATTTACTGGAAAAAGGCAGCTCATGAGGAGACCAGAGGCCAACTCAGCTGTCACCTCCAGCGCCACTTACCTTTTATTTATTTTAGCATACATCACACTATTGCTATTGCTCAGTTTTTATTGTTAAGATCAAAATATAATCATATAATCCATCCACCTGCTCTTCCTTCCAGCTCCTCCTCCCATTTCAACTCATGGCCTGTTAATCTTTAATTATTATTATTACATATTTATGCAAATAAATATAGAAATGCAACCTGCTGACTCCAATCAGGTGTTTTTGGTTTTTTTTTTTTTTTTTTTTAGGGCTGACCATTTGAGATTGGATAACCATTCAGGGGGCTCATCTCTGGGGGAAGACTAATTTTCCTTCTCATCAATCTTTAACTGCCTATAGCTCCCCATCTAGGAGTGGACTGCCCTATCCACTTGGTCTGTCAACTGTGTAGTCGTTGTGAGGGTCTCCTTCTCCTCCTCCTTCTAACACATATTCATTTTATTTTATATATAAACATCTTGCCAGCACGTAACTATGTGCCCCGCGTGCATACATTGGCATTATAGATGATTGTGAGCCACCATATGAGCGCTGGAATAGCGCGTAGGTTCTCTACAAGAGCAACAAATGCTCTTGGAATATCAGATGTAGGACTATTGGGCCAGCCCTGCAGCTCAACAGCAGGTGTTGGTGGTTTTGGTTTTGGTTTATGCATAGAGTGAGTACGTTGTAAATGCATCATTAGAAGTCTAACATAGCGTAGTGCAGTAAATGCATGAACTGGTAGCAGCCATTCATCATCAATAAGGGTTTATTATGCACCATGTGTAACTGCATAGACTGCTTTTGCAGTTGGGAGTGAGATAGGTTTTCACACCATCCTCACACCCACACGAGTAACACCTTGTGTAATAGTCCTATGAGGGGTATGATGTCACTAAGCAATGGGAGCTTCTCAGCTCCATCCTAATCTTATGAGACCATTGTCACACACGGGGCCAGTCACTGGCTAAAATGGCCTTAGGCAGAGCATGCTGTGATCTTTCGGGAACGGAGCTGCCAGCTTCCATTTGAGTCTTATCAGCAGGTACATAACTGCTGATCACTTATGAGGTCACATCTAAGCTGTCAGGTACTGAAGTTTTGATGGGTGTGTTTGAACTGTCTCACTGGCTTTTCCTGTCATGTATAACAGTCATATATAACACATCATCATTCTCTCCCTCCCTCTATGTGTGTGTACATGTGTGCACACGTGCATGTGTAAGTCAGAGGTTGAGATCAGGTCTTTGATGAACTCAGAGCTTGCTGGTCAGCTAGACTGGCCAACCAGCAGTCTCTGGTGATCTCCAGCTCTGCTTCTTATCACTCGGGCTACAGATTGTGTGACCACACTCAGTTTTATCATGGGTGCCAGAAATCTGAACTCAGGTCCTCATGCGTGTGTGTGGCTGACACTTTACCTACTGAACTGTCTCCCTAGGCCTCTTTGTATGTGTGCCTGTTGACATGTCTGCAGTTTTCAGGTGTGCATGTGTGTAATGGGTGCACTTGTTGCAGGAGTACATGGTTTCATGGGTGCACATACATGTGTGCTCTGTGTACATGTGTGTGGAAGCGAGAGGACAATCTTTGATGCTGTTCTTCAGCTGCTGTTCTTCACAGGGTCGCTCAGTGAGCTGGAATTCCCTGGTTAGGCTGGCTGACTGGCTGGCTATGAACCCCCAAGACCCTCAAGTCTCTGCCTCCTCAGTTCTGGGATTACAAGTATTGCCCACCATGCCTGGCTTTTCTTTTCTTCTTCTGGGGATTCTGGGAATTGAACTCAAGTTCTCACTTTTGTTTAACAAACATTTTATGAACCGAGCCATCATCTCAGCCTGTCTTTCCATTATTTTCTAGAAGTTTCCACGTCACTCTTTGTTACGTTAATCATCTCCCTACACTGGAGGGGTACAACAAAGGCAGGATAAATGACCAATAATTTCTTTTAAAAGTTTTCAGAAGAACATTGATTCCCTTTTTTAAAAAAACTCTAAAAATGATAAATACATTTTTAAAATTTATGAGTATAAAAATGTTAAATTCTATGTAGTCATGTGTGAGGTATGTGTGTATGAGCGTAGCGGCCCACTGAAGCCGGATTCCCCTGAGGCTGGATTTACAGACAGTTGTGAGTCACTCAGCATGGGTTCTGGGTTCTTAGCTCCTCTGAGAGCACAACAGTCTCAGCCATCTCTGTACCCCCCTCATGTTGGATGAACGTCTACCCCAGCACTTACTTTTGATTCCACTTGCAAATGTGACTGACATTAGAAGGCCACCAAATAGTTTCAGGGAACACAGTTCACCAACGACAGGAAGATGCTGCTATCTTTAGAGGCAGCTGGGAAGGACTGTGGCTGAACAAGCACACGTGGAGACTCACTTCCTGGCCTCGCCAGCACATGGCACCTCATAGCTTATCCCTGGTGGCTCTGGGTGACTTTGACAGTTGCTTCTGAGGGTGGCTGTGGAGAGCAATTGAGTTCACACGAGTGAGGCCTGGGTTTGTGACTGACAGTCTTAAGTGTTGCTGTGGGTGTTACACGGGTCGCACCTTGCCATCGTCATCTGATAACAGCCTGAGGATGCTGTCATGTGATGGGGTGTTAGCTTGGAGCCCGTGGTGAATAATTCGGGCTCCAACTCCAGAGTCTGCGTCCCTTGGCTTTCTTTATGGAGACTTCCTACCTAGGGAAAGAGGGTTGGGGTGAGAGGAATGTGTGCTGGCAAGGTGACTTGATTTCTGCAAGCCTTCTGTGTGGGCTGGTGTGATGGCCCAGTGGGAGCAGGCATAGTCCAGCAAACCTGAGGACCCCAGGATTGATCCCTGGGACCCACACAGTAGAAGGAGGGGATTGACTCTCAGAAGTCGTTCTCTGACTTCTATACCTGTGCTATAGCATTCATGTGCATGTGACAGCACACACACATACACACATATACATACACACATATATACACATACACACACATACATACATATACACACATATACATATACACACATATACACTTACACACACTCATTCACACTCTTCTGTGTGTCAGAGGCTGAGACCAGAATTCTATGCACACCTACCCCTTCATATTCATTGCTGTTTAGGGATCTCTGGGTCTCCATTTCCCTAGTGGAGAAGGTGTGATTGGGCTGGCTGGGAAGTGGTCCCCAGTTTCTGGACACCGACTTGGTTCTCTTTGCTCTTTGCCCCTTCCACCTGCCCATTCCTAAAGGAAACAGAGGGGCCTTGCTCTCCCACCTCCCCTTCCCTGGTTCAAGCTGGTACACTGGGTGGCTTGGGTAGAGAGCCCCTCATTCTGCTCTGACACTAACCCTCCAGGGTAAATGTGGGCATGCAAAGTGACCACAATGGCAGCTGGCACTTCCCAAGCCCTGGGTACCCGACGCCTTTCTAAGTCCTTTATTTACATCTCCTGCTTCCATTATCCCCAAGAACCTATAGGATATATTTAACGATTAATCTTTAACTTTTTGGATTGAAATCATTTCAACTCTTAAAGTTTGGCAAAACCAATGTACAGGATTGTGCATGTGTGTATGTACATGCATGCGGTCACAGGTGTGTAAAGGCCAGAGGTTTATGCTGGTGTCTTCCTTGAGTGCTCCCCACTTTCTCCGTGGAGACACCATCTCTCATTTGATCCCAGAACTCGAACTTTTGGCCGGTCTAGCTAGTCAGCTCGCTGTGGGGACCCTACTCCCACGCCTCCCACGCTGCAGGAAGCCGCCACACAGGCCCAGTTTGTATGTGGCTTCTAGGGATCTGAACTTGAGTCTTCAGGCTTGTGTGGCTTTGGCCTCTGAGTCGTTTCCCCAGACCCCACCCAACTGCTTCTGATGAACATCCTACACATCCGTGGCTCAGGCATTTAACAGAGAGATCACTGTCTCAGCACAGTGTCATGGCTGATCCAATGCAAGGGCTCCTCCACACCCTGTGCTCAGCGATCCTGCTTTCTGGAACCTTCTAGCATTGGTCATCACGGACTTTCTCGTCTTCCTCTACCATGAGAGGTGGGAAGATGCTTCCTAGAAATGTTTCTCGGTGAGGCTGTCTTGTTTTAATCCAGAGCAGATGTTTTTGATGGACCAGCCAGATGGCTCAGTGGCTAAAGATGCTTGTTACCAATTCTGGCAATCCGGGAGCAATTCCTTGGACCCACATAGTGGGAGGAGAGAAGCTATCCTGTGAGCTTCACATGTGAACTTCACAGGTACCCAGCTACATACATGCACACACAGATGAAATAAATGTAAGAAACAACTTTAAGGAAAGCCAAAAAGGGAGGCCTATCCTGATCCTATCAGGAGGAACTCAAGGTCATTTTTCCGCCATTGTCAGGGTGAGTGAGCCACAGCAGCCGAGAGGAAGAGTCTTGACTCCAATGTAGCCACAGATCCCTACCGCACCCACACTGCAGGAGAAGGGCTGTGCGAGTGTGTGTTTAACCACCATGTACCCATGGGAGCAGTGAGTAGGTCCCCAGCCCATAGTTGGCAGAGCAGGGACGGCGAGAGGGCAGAAGGTAGTGGACGGGGCAGCCAGGATGAACACCAAGGAGGCTCAGGTGTTGTGTGAATGAAGCCCACTGAGCGGCGAAGGCCATAAAAGCCACACCCCAGACTTCTTCACAACTAGCAGGAGTTCTGTTTTGTTTATTTGTCTGTCTGTCTGTCTTTTTTTTTTTTTTTTTTTTGGTTTGTTTTCTGTTTTCATTTTTGCTATTTCTGCTCTATAGCCTGGGAGGGGTCTCGAAGCTTTTAAGTTTCATGGGCTTCCAGAGCTTGCACGTTTCCTTTACATCCAGAGTCTTGCATGCTTGCTTGGCATTCTGAGTCTTAGGTGTCTCCTTCCTCCCTCCTGGGGGAAGGGTGAGTGGGAGGACCCTG
Organism: Micromys minutus; assembly: GCF_963924665.1. Lineage (NCBI taxonomy): Eukaryota > Metazoa > Chordata > Mammalia > Rodentia > Muridae > Micromys > Micromys minutus. The sequence goes on along the minus strand of NC_137975.1, from coordinate 11,799,016 downwards.
GTGGACATAGGGGTTGCTTTTTGACTCAGAGGCAGTGGCTACACACCTCAGTAAGGCAGGTTCTGACCCTGTGATGTATCTAGTCCAGGAAGGCAGGCCAGCAGAGCTTTGAAGTGAGGCTGAGTCTGATGACTGAAGGTCAAAATCTATCCTGGGGTATGCAAATCTATCCTGGGCTATCCGGCTAAGGCTGATGAGAAGGTGGATGTCTATGCAGAGGTGTTACTCTGGGACTACAGTGTGGAGAGCCAGGGCCTCGGTGAAAACAGGGTGGCTATGGGCCCTCTCTACTGGGCACTGTTCCCAAAGTAATGAAGCAAGGCTGGGGTACAGGGAACAGCTCTTCTCTAAAACCCACTAACCCAGGCTGTCATGGAAGGAGGGTGGGGGAGAGATGGCAGTCTGTGTTAGGATAATAAGTGTGTGTGTGTGTGTGTGTGTGTGTGTGTCTGTGTGTGTGTGTGTACTGGCTGCCCATCAAGCACGGGCATCTTTTGCTCTTGCCTCCTTGGTGCAGGAACTACAAGCTTGTGTCACCATTCCTGGCCTCTCTGGGGAAGCAAACTCAGGGCCTCCTGCTTGCAATGTAAACCAAGTCATCTCCCAGGTACACTTTTCTGATGCAGTTTTCCCATGAGCCCTCAGTGCTACCATTCTCCCTCCTCTGTCTCATCCTGGAGCTGTGCATCCTGTGCCTGCTCTCCTGCTCAGCCAGCTCTGTCTCCCTGCCTCCTCCTTCGACCCTCACTTCTCCCTCTTGCTTCCCTGGGGCTTGACATAGGGAACCCTGGATACTGGCTCCATCCCTGCCTCCTGTCCTTCCATTGTGTAGGTCCTGCATAGTCCACACTAGAGACAGCAAGGTAAGACTTTCTTGGGCCCTGGGAGAGGCATATCCATGGGTCTATGACAAGCTTTCTTCTCCAGGATCTCTGCCTTTCCTTAAGCTGTAGGCATCAGGTGCTGTGCCCTACAGAGGGATGGTGAAGAATCATTTCTAGTTGGCAATGCCTGGTGGTCAAGGGCAGAGCCTGTAACATGAGACCCATTTTCTGGATGAACAAGCACCTCTCTGCTTGCCCAACTCTTCTGGTTGCTAGGCCAACACAGTGCCAATTTTGGCTGCAGCCTGGGCCCCAGAGTTTGCTGATCTTGAAATTTTCTCTGCGGGTGTCCTGTGCCAAGCTCTGCTCTGAATCCCATTAGGATGGGCTCCATTTTAAACCTTCTTATATGTTTTCTCATAGCTGTATACAGGTGGCAGCTTCTTTTCCCATTCCTATGACAAAATATCTGACAAGTCAATGTATGGAAGCACACAGTGGGGAGTGTGAGCTGGCTGGTCATACTGTGTGCAGTCATGAAGCGAGGCACACAGTGGGGAATGTGAGCAGTCTGGTTATACTGCAAGAGAGGTGATGCTAGTGGTCATCTGTCCTTTTGGTGCAGTCCAGGATTCTAGCCCAGTCACCTTTATAATGGGACTTCCTAAATTAATTTAATCTAAATCCTTGCAGCTCAAACTCAGTACTGATGAACATGCTGCTTGCCTCTAAGCTTCCCACTGGGGGAGGATATGAGCCACACAAATACAAACACTTCTAAGGTCTCTAATGTCCTAACCACTTTTAACTTGAGAATCAAACCAGCTCCTCACTTCCGTCTGTGTCTGCACTATCTGCTGGACCGCTTTCTCTCGGTATTAGACTTCGGTACCCTTCTGCTTTGAGATTGATCGGGTAAGACTTGCGCCCTGTTGGGACTTACAGAGGGCTCCCGACCCAAATCCATCAGGTAAGACTGTATCCTGCCCCACTCTGTGCTACAGAGGATGTGTTCACTTCATGCTCCTGACTCAGGGCCCTAACAGGAAGATGACAGGAACTTGTGTAAACTCAGAGCATGGCTGGGTGTGTCTGTCCCTGTCCTACTTGCCTTGGCTTGGAGAAGAACCCCGTGAGCTGTTTGGTTAGCTGAAGAAGCATCTCCAAGCTCTGTGTATGATGTAACCACAAGGACACCATCACATCGAGTCTGCGCCCACTGTGAGTTAGTCTCCCTTCCCTAGCTCTTCCCAGGTCCCTCTTTTGCTTGGTTTTCTACTTCCCCCTCTGGCCTTTGCATACTGACCAATTCTCACTTCTCTCTCTGGAGGCCTGTGCCCTTAAGCCCCACCCAGGTGGACATGGCTCAGCCCTAGCCTCCAAGGGATCAGACTATACCTGGGCAGCTGTGATCCCACTGATGTCCCTCTGCCATGCTAGGGCAGTGACGATTGTCTGGTCACAGAACTCTCCATCTTCCCATACCTTCCCACACTGTCCTCCCTCTACCCCCTGCCCAACTGTAACTCTGTCCTTCGCACAATCCCCAACTGTGACCATGGGTAGACAGTGCTGCTTTAAAAGCCCATGGGTGGACATCAGGCTGTGGAACAACAGATTAGAGAGGGCTTCAGGACACAGACTGGCCTCTGCTCAGAATGGCAGGTGTTTGCCCAAGGTCACAGAGCCTCCATAAATTTGACGTATGATCAATAGAAGTCACACATCACTTAGTGACAAGGATGCACTCGGGAGGAAAAGGCATCAAAGGACTTTACTATTGTGCAAACATCAGAGGGTGCTGAAACAAACCTAGGCAAGAGCAGCCCGCCACACACTCAGGCTACACAGCATAGACCTTTGATTTTGTTTTCTATAACTCACTTGTTCAGTGGTTCTTTTTAAATCCCTCAGCTGCCTCCAGACTAGTCCTCACAGAGCCTCTACTCACTAACATGCTGTGATAATCGATTCCAACTTCATGTGTGTGTGTGTGTGTGTGTGTGTGTGTGTGTGTGCAGGCACACATGTGAATGTGTGCAGAGGCCAGAGACTGATAGATATCAGGTGTCTTAACTCATTTATTTTCCAACATGTTTTTTGAGATAGAGTCTCTCAGTGTGCTTGGAGCTTGCTGATTTGGCTAAGGAGGCTGTCCAACAAGCTCCAAGAATCCTCCTGTCTCCATCTCTCCAGTTCTTGGATCACAGATGACTGTCAACCATGGTTGGCTTTTTAAACAGGTGCTAGGGATCCGAACTCTGGTCCTCATGCTTGCATGAGACAAGCATGTTACTCACTGAGCCTTCTCCTCAGCCCTGCAGCCTTTTCTGTCAGCTGTGCAGTGGGCTTTTCCCTCTGGGTGTGATTGATCATCATGTACTGGGGTGTGATTGATCATCATGTACTGAGGGATGTGCTTTGGTCCCTGGTCACCGATCATTACCAGGTTCACTGTATGTGAATCAGAATCAGACCTCATTTGGGTTTCTGTTTGTATTATGGCCTTCTGTAGAGTCTGAATGTCTCCTAGTGGTTTTGTTTGGGGAGGTTTACACGGCACAGCTTTGCTGGAGGAAGTCACTGAGGATGATCTTTCAGGTTAGAAACCTCATTCCACGTTCGGTTCTTCTCTGCTTCGTGCTTATAGGCTTTGGTATTTTAAAACCTACTTTAATAAGGGTTCCTAACTGTGTTTGATCCTGTGGCTATGCCTGCTCCTGTGCTTCCCTAACATGAAGGACTCTCATCCCTCTGGTACCATAAGCCCAAATAAACTCTTCCTTCTACAAGTTCCCTTGGTCATTCATGGTGTTTTATCATAGCAACAGAAAAGAAATTAACACACCTTTCATGGCACAAATTATTGAATTGTCTCTCTGTTTTGTTTGTTTTCTTTTGTTTTGTTTTGTTTTTGAGGCAGGCTCTCATGTAGCCCAGGATGAAGTTTGTCTATGCATTCAAGCGCGACCTTGAATTGATCCCCCTGACTGCATGTTTTCCATAGTGATATTGCAGGCATGTACTACCATGCCCCGATTTATGTGAATTTGGAGGTGGAACCCAGGGCCTCATGTATGCCAGGAAACTGACTGAGCTATGTCCTCTGTCCCAGTCTCTTGTTCTTGTTCTTTGAAGAAGTAGCTGTGGTAGAACGGGACAACTCTGGATAGTGAGCAGTAACCAGCGCCAACTTTCCACATTTTTAGTCCTTTGTCACTTTTAATTTTCCTTCTATATCAGTCACTTGATGTGGCTTCTTCCTGCTACCAACCAGTCACAAAAGTGGTACCTCACCAATGGGTGAAAAATGATAATGTTATATGATGACACTCAATGTGTTCAAGGGTTACATGGGGCACTTCTTGTGAAGTCCTCAGAACAGTGTCAGCTACAGTAGATTCTCAATAAATGTTAGCCATTGCTGTATTTACTATGACTACTTTCTGCAGGTTGGTCACACAAAACTGCCATTTTGGAGCTCAGAAATGGTCTAAAACTTTGTGTTTCTACACTATAGCTTTTCCCATCACAATTAGTCTATAATCTTTATTAAATAAACATATTTCAAAGGTAACATTATGGTCCCTATAATATATAGAACACTGAAGAGCTTTTGTGTGGCCCTTCTTGGGGAGGCATGAGCAAACATTCAATTCATCCCAGATAAAGCACTAATGACAGACCAAAGTAATACCACCAAAGTCCAACTTAGTGAACGGATATGGTTCCTGGGCTTACTTACAGGAAGGAGTATGGGCGAGGAGTTACCTGCAGCAAGGATGATTCAAAGGCAGCTGCATCACCAAAAGCAAACTCAGCATGAATAATGACTCACAAGAGCTGGAACCAGGAAGCTCTCTGCATCATTTGCATACAGTTTGACAGTCAGGAGATTCTCCACTCCTCAGCTGCTACTTACTGCTTATTTAACCTTGGGGGAATGAGGAATCTGGGAAATCTGATAGGTTTCAGGGCCTTTCTACGCCTTGGGAGTTGTTTGCTTCTTAACTTTCAACAGCCTCCTTTCAGAAATGTTCTAATTCTTAATGAGCTTCCCTCTAGAATGGACTGTTTGAGCTCAGGGGAAACTGCCATATTTGACAGCTGTAGCTATTACAATCACCTCAGTGTCAAACTTGCTTGTCTCAGTAAGACACAATGCCAGGCTGCCCCATTTCAGATTCACAGATCTAGAAGGGTACTAAAAGCATGCCAGTCCCACTTCTTCCTTTAAGTAATCAAAAAACACTTAAAAGTCTCTTCAAAATTATTCATGGAGATGGGAGTGTAGTTCAGTTGGTAGAATGCTTACCTAGCATGTACAAAGCTCTGAATTCCATCTCTAATACCCCATAAATCTGGCATTAGTGGTGGTGCACACCAATATCCTTGTACTTGGGAGGTGGAGGCAGCAGTATCAGAGATCATCCTCATCAAAATAGCCAGGCCAGCCTGGGCTAAATAGACCTTTTTTTAAAAAGGAGGGAAATTATAACTGGACAGCTGAAGGGAACAGTCCGTCAGTCTGTCAGTGTCTCTGGGACCTTCTGATCTCTGGGATTGCTGTTCTGGAGGAACTGATGAATTTTGAGAGATGCTCAGAAAGGTTATTTTGGATGTAGCTGTAACACCTCACGAAAAGTTAAGCTTTTGGGTTCCCGGCTTCAGCCTAGACCCACCCTAGAGGGTCCCTCTTGGTGCAGAGCAAGGCAAAAGCCATGCATTCTAATCTTATGGTATTTTAAGGGTAGAAAGCATGACTCAGAGAAAGGGGGTTTGTCCAGGATGACTCAGCGCGTGGGGTAGGGACTCTGGAAGCCTGGGTCTTCAGCCCCCATCTGTGTTCATCCACTCCTATCAGCAGTTTTCACTGACTCCTTACTCCTGCTGTGTCCGCCCCTCCCCAAGCAGACCAGGGGTACTGCAGGTTTCCCGTGAGGATACCCCACCCCAGTAGGCATGGCTCTTGGCACTACATCTCCTCCTCCTATGAGAACAGTATTTGGATTTCATCTCTATTTATGCCTGGCACTAAAAACTATTCACTGACCAATAGTTCAGAAAATTATTAAACAGGGAAGAAGATGCTTATCTCATTATATCTATGTGCCTATCTATGTATTTGTATATTTATGTATCTATTTCTCTATGTCTGTATAACTGTCTGTATGTCTGTCTATTTATTTATTTTTATCAACCACAGTTGAACTTATTATTCCAATGGTTTCCACAGCCAGTGTCCCAAGTGTGACCGGAGGCTGCCTGCATTCCAGGAGGCACTTACCCAGCCTAACCTTCTGGGAAACTCCATCCAATCCTTGGATCCCATGAACTTCTGAAGGCATTTATTAGACTTTTGGACACCTGGCATTTCCCTCTGATAAAGATTAAGAGCTGTGTCCCACCCACCCCATGGCCCACCAAGCTAGTCCCTGCGGAGGGTAACGTTGCTGCCTTGGAATTCCGAAATCAATAGACTCGGCATCAAGGGTTATTACTGAGTGACGCAGTGGCCCCAGCAGCCTTTAGAGTAGCACTGTGGGGACAGTCTCAAGGTGGCTTCTGATAAGTAGGCACCATGAAGTGTACGGCAATACCAGGCCACCTATAGCCTGACCAGGAAGTCATCTGGTGTTGGGATGCCTTCCTTCAGGCCTTTACACTTGAGGGTCTCAGTGCTACTTGGCTGGGGCAGCTGCTCCAGGTAAAGAGGTCTGCAGGCAGGATCTGCCAAAGGTTGAACACACACTGGGAGAAGACCTAGCTACCATCTGGTGTTGAAAAGTAGGGTCAAATCAGCCCATTTTAAAGAAAGAAATATGTTGAGGACCAGAGATCTAGGACACACAGCTAGTAAATGGTACGGTCAAGCTCAGAAACCAGTTTGCCTGACTCCAGGATTGTGCTCCCATTCCCAATAGTGCTCCCTGCCATCTGGTACTCACGAAGGCGGACAGGGTAGCATGGGGACCTGCTAGCAGAGGAATAACTGAGGCTTCCAGAGAGAAGGTGTGTTCCCAAAGACACAGAGCACAAGAGCTGAGGTTTAGCTGGTGCCCAGCCCTGGGTTCCAGACTTTGGGCTCCTGGCCTTCAGCCCAGCCCCAGCCACACCCCTCTCACACCTACCCCCATCCATCCTTCAGTAGCCACGGGGTGGGATCTCCATTAACTCCTACCTGACCTGGCCTGGAATCTGGCTTTCCTGCTTCCACCCAGACCCCTGCATCCTTATCTGGAAAACCTGCATAGCTTGTTGCTCTCGTCTGGAGAAGCTTTCAGGAAGTCCTTACCCTGTAGGATGCCCTCAGATCCCTACCATCTGGCCTCCATCCTGGACATGCCAACCTTCCCACAGCTCTCCAAGTAGGAAGCACATTCTATCTATATTGGAGACTTTGTATATGTGACCTCTAATGCTATGTTTCTGGTGTCTGCCTAGCTCTGGGTGAGGGTCCACCTCTGACTGTCTGTCTCTTCTGCATTATTTTTGTTTTGAAACAAAGTCTTTTTCCCCTCACAGTTAGGACTTTATTCAGATTGCAGTCTCATTACACATGGTCCAAGAACATTCAAATAAGAACTTAAATCGGATGCTAAAGATTGGTCTCCAAACGCCATAGCCAACAATGCCACGTTTACCTATGATATCTCAGATATAAAACCACACCCACACCTCAGTGGCCACCAAACCATTCAGCACAGTTTCCTTAACTGTAAGGTGCCTGAAGATACCAGTTTTAGCACTGTGAATTACTTTTTCACGCTCTAAATAGCTGTAGGGATTTCACCAGGGGTTGGGGGAACCAGCTCAACCTTGGTGTAGCACCAAAATGTGGCCAATCAAGGCTTCGAGTAAGTCACGGCAGTGGCCACTGTCGACGGTGCCTTCTCCGAGAAGTTACGGATGAACTTGGCCATGGTCTAAGGTGGAAGGTCTTGAGACAAAGTCCTATGTATCTCAGACTAACCTCAAATTCAACACGCAATGGAGAATGGACTTGAACTTAGATCCTTCTGCCTCTCCTTCCTCTGGTGTTACACCACACCTCCCAGCTTATGCACTGCTAGGGGTCAAACCTAGGGTCCTATGTATGCCAAGGAGACACTCTGATGACTAATCTGTACCCCCAGTCTCCTCTGAAGTTTGGGCTCCAAGGGGCAGTGCCCCAGTCATTGTTGATGCCACACAGCACCTGCCGTGTGTGGTCAGTTGTAGACAATACTGTCTGTTGGCTGCTCTGGCCTGGCACAGTGCTGAGCCCTCAGAAGCAGCTGCATCATCCTCTCTTCACCTGAGGCTCCCAAAACAGAACAAATGGGGGGCATGTCCCCTTGAGTGCCCGGGATTGGCCCTGGAGTGTCCTCCATTGTTCCTGGAAATTAGCAGTCACAGACACAGGAGAAGCACTCTACCCATGAGCTGGGGTACTGGCAGGAGAAAAGAAAAGACAGGCAAGATCCCTAGGGGGCCCAGCTCTGGAGCCTTTTTGCTGCCTATGACACACACTCCATTTAATTTTCATAGTGGAGGGAGATGTGAAGTCTTTTGAACATCAGTTCCCTTGTGGGCCAGGCTAAGTGTCAGACAATGCAGGGAGGAACAACGCACAGAGAGTCTTGGCCCTGCTGTCAGTCTCACCCAGATTAACAACTTCATCAGGGCCTTTGTTGATATTGACACTTGGTTGCTAGGTAACGTGTTTACTGCCCAATGAATAGGACTTGAAGGCCAAGGAGGGCACAGTCAACAGATTGGCAAATAGAGCAAACATGCCATGACTTGATATGCCCATAGTGCTACCCAGGCATAGTTTGGGGACCAGGCCCCTGCGGGGAATCTCTGAAGAGTCATAGTGGCCTCATGTCAAGGTGGAGGGCAGGCCAGGTAGCATCAAAGTTACTGGCTTCTTGGCAGGAGCATTCAGTGCAGCAGTACTGTAATGGAAGTGTCCCCACATTACTCAGACTCCAAAGACGACTGGCTTCACCCTCAACACACTAACCTGTACTGTCCCTCAGGGGCCTGGAGTCCTGCGGAGAAGACAACCCTGCCAAGGTCAGGAGTTCTGTCTCTGTGGTTTCACTCCTGGGCCTGCAGAGCCTCCTCTGGAAGATATGGCACCCATCCTGACAACATCAGTGAGATATTCAAAGGAAAGGGAAGGAAAGAGTTTGGTTAGTGTTAGCTATGTGTGGGCGCTATCACAGGTCAGCCACCGGGAGAAGTTCTGGAGGTGTGTCTAGTCTCTCTCTCTCTCTCTCTCTCTCTCTCTCTCTCTCTCTCTCTCTCTCTCTCCCACACACACACACACACACACACACACAAAGAGAGACAGACAGACAGACAGAAACGCACACATGAATCTCATGATATTTATCTAAATTTACATTTTTATACTGGGATCCTTTTATTGTTCCCTCCAGGTGACATCCAACCTGTGGGGTCTTTCTGCTATTAGTTTTTTTGTTTTTGCTGTTGTTTGAGTTCTGTTTGTTCCGTTTGTTTGTTTTTGGAGACAGTATGTCCATGGGCCTGAAAGTTGTCAATTTTGCTTGACTAGCTGCTCAGTGACTCCTAGGGATCTGCCTATCCCTGCCTAGAGCATCTGGGATATAACCATATGCACTATGTCCTGTTTTGTTTTGTTTGTTTATTTGGTTTGCTTTTGGTTTTTCGGATGGTTGGGATTGGACTTAGCACCTCACACATGCTCGGTAAGTGCTTTACCTCTGTGCTACCTCAGTCCTACACATGGCTTCCTTACACAGGTCCTGGGAAGCTGAACCTAGATCCTCATGTAACCGGTTTATCACATAAGCCATCTCTGTGGTCTCATGTACTTTATAAGATTTGGGACCACGTGTGATGAGCAGGAAGAAGGCCCGCTCATAAGTCCTCTTTGGGGAAACTCCTTTAGGACTGGGCTAAAAAAGATACTCCCAGCTTTGGTTAAAGTCATCTAGCTCATTAACTGGCTTGCTCGGTGAATGAGAGGCAGCCACCTGGAGGTTCTGTGCTCTAAACACATAAGCTAAGTCCAAGCACTCTTAGATATTATCTTCCTCCTTGCAGAACTTCTGAGCCATCAAAACCTGCTAGACTGACCATCCGGAGCAACCCTCTGTACCATTCCTAAATCCTGTTCTCTGGGAAGACAGAGGGCTAAGTGTTCCAAATAACTGACATTTATGTGGGACAAATGAGGTAGCCTGTACAGCCGGAAGTTTTCCTTGTTTCCCGTGTGAAGATAACCAGGAAGGGTCATTTTAATGGCAACTCTTGAACCAAGCTAATAGACGTCATTGTCCAGGGACAGGAAAGCTGTTTGTCCCTAAACTGAATGGGACTGAGCTTTGTTCCTGGTGTGATTCAGGGGACACGGAGCATGTGTACCTCCACTCCTTAGTGTCCACCAGTGACAGGCATTGCTAATCAGTAGTGGCCCTCTTTCCTACTGAATGTAACCCCCAATGCCTCACTTGGTTTAAAATGAAAAATAAAAGCTTTATCACCAGAGTTGGTCTTCACTGGACTCATCCTGTGTTGATTAGTATTTGTGCTTCCCTGACTTACTCCGTCCTGAGAGTCTGGGCTCATTTTTCTCCTTCCCATTACAGTGGTCTTCTGTGTCTGTTTTCAGCCTTGATGAGGTCTTGGCACTGTCCTTCTTCTGAGACATTCCTTTCTCCACCTTCAGCACACTTTTGTGCTTAAGCTGATACATTTTGCCTTCTTTTTGAGGGCGTATGAGCTCAACTTTTATATTTACACCTATGGTCTGTTTTTTTGTTTGTTTGTTTTTAATGTTTCTACTCGACACAGTAAATTGTTCAAGTGTCTGGGGTAAAAGAGTTTACTTTGAAATTGGATACATTGTTTCCTGCTGACTGGGCAACCATGGCAATTAGCATCTACCAGCTTAAGCATTTGTCATTTCTTAGAGCTTTTAAAACTAGGATCTTTTACTTGACAATTTGATACATGTGAACGCTGTGTCTTGATCATATCTACTCCCATGTAGGTTGTCTCCCTTCCGTTTTCTCCCATCTCCCCTTTCAACTCAGAGTCGATGATGTTCCACCTGCTGGAATGTGGGCTGATCTTGCTGACTTGATCTTGTATCGGTCTTATGCAGGGTACCACAGCTGCAGTGAGCTCATGAGGGCCACAGCCATGTCATGTGCAGAAGACAGAAACTGTGGCAACTTCTGAGAAGCACCCTTCTTCCTTCCCAGGACTGTCTATTATATTATTGTTAACTGTAGACTTTCTACCACTAGCCTGTGACCCCTTAGACCTTGCTTTGGCATATTGTGTTTGAGCATGAAATATCCATTTTCCATAGGACATGTGTTTGAACAGTTGGCCCCAGCCGCTGCTGACATCTTGGGTGGTTGTAGAAGGTGAAGTGGGACTCCTCAAGGCAGGAATAGAGATTGGTAGTCTCGTTTGTCTGGTCTCTGTCTCATGTTCTGATAAGATGTGAAGGGATAAAGAGTTCTCCTCAATAATCCTGCTCCCAAAAAACTACCTGCTCTCCTGCCTTTCCCATCACAGTGGTCTCAAACCATGAGATACCAAACATTTCCTCTCTGAGTTGCTACTTGTTACAGCAATGAGAAATTAATAGAGAAAATTGACACTAGGAGTGGGGAGATCTCATGATTTGATTGTCACCTTGATTGGATTCCCCCGGGACTTTACCAAGGCACACCTCTGTGTGTGTCTGTGAGGGAAAACCTACCCTCAATGTGGTTGCCACTCTTTCATAAACTGATGCCCCATTCTGAATAAAAATGGGGGAACACTAATGCCAAATGAATATCAATCAAAATTCACCTCTTTCTCTTTCCCTGGAGCAGCTGCCTCAACTGTAGAGCCAAAGCAAACCCTTCCTTCCCCCACTTGTTTTTCTCTGGTACTTTGCCACAGCAATTAAAAAAAATAAGCAACACAAAGTATATATAGAGGGGAAGACTCATTTCTTCATACAGAAATGTTAGGTTGCTCTAACACAATTTGTTGAGGGAAACAAAAAGGCCCTTGTTGAATTGCTTCCTTCGGTCTTAGTTTGGGCTCTATTGTTGTGAATTGACACCGTGACCGACCCAGGCAGCTCTTATATAGGACAACATTTAATTGGGGCTGGCTTACATTTCAGAGGTCAGTCCATTATCATCATGGTAGGAAGCATGGCAGCAGGCAGGCAGACATGGTGCTGGCGAAGGAACTCAGAGTCCTACATCTTGGTCAGAAGAGGACCAGGAAAGGGTTGAGGACAGCAGGCAGCCAGGAGGAGGCTCTCTCCTGCACTGGGTGGAGCTTGAGCACTGGGAGCTTCAGAGCCCGCCCACACAGTGACAGGACACACTTCCTCCAACAAGGCCACGCCTTCTAAAACTACCACTCCTCAGGCATATCAAACTCCTCAGGTTATCCCACACTCCTTACTTTTCTCATTGCTGTGAAGAAATACCTAAGAGAATCAGCTTGAAGAAGGACCTATTCCAGCTCATGTCTAAGAGGTTACAACCCATCATATCAGGAAAGCACGACAGAGTTTACGGTGATTGATCACTGTGGCTAAGACTCTTTACATATGGGGGCAAGGAAGCTGAGAGAAGTTTAGATACAGAAGTGGACCAGGTCATAATTCATAATTCGTTTCTTTTCCATCAGCCTGATTCCACCTCCAAATAGTTTCTCCACCTCTCAAAACAGGTGCTCATTGGGGGACACTTCCTAGCCAAACCTTAACAAATAGTAATCATTCCTATTCTTGTCTGGCTTTTCGCTGAAAACCGAAATATCTAGATTCTTGTGTTACAGTGAACCTTGAAGTCAGGAGAGAGGTCATTTAACTTCGTTCCTTTATTAGGAGCTTCATCTCCATACCCCGGGAGTGTGCTGTGTGTGAATGTTGCATACCTAAAGATATGAGTGCATATGCACACACCTTTGTTTGAGCATGTGTGTGGAAGCCGAGAACATTCTTTAGGACACACTCCATCTTTTTGAGACAGGGCCTCCCATTGGCCTGAAACTGACTGAGTAGCAGGGCTGGCTGTGAGTTCCAGGAACCCCCCTGTCTCTACCTCATGGGGATTGTGCGCTGTGATGCTCAGATTTTTATTTTTAAGGTGGGTCCTTCTGTTTGCAGGGCAAGTGCTTTGCCCATTAAGCTGTCTTTCCAGTTCTCAGCCTATTATTTGTCCCTTCCTAACTCCTGTGGGTTTTCTGTGCAAAAACCATACAAACAAACAAACAAACAAACAACAACAACAAAACCAAAAATCAATCAAACAAACAAACAAACAAACAAAAAAACCAAAATGAAAACCAAAAATCAAAACCCAAAAACATGACAGGGCTTTAGTTTGGGTTGTGTTGACTCTAGGGATGAATAGGAAGAAAACCAATATTTTAAAAAGTGAAGATTTTAATCAACTCTTTACATTAAAATTTTATTTTATGTGTATGGGTGTTTTGCCTGCATGCATGTTTGTGTCACATGCAAGCAGTTCCTCACATGCATGCAGTTCCTGAGGAGGACAGAAGAGGGCATCAGATCTCCTGAAACTGGAATTACAGATGGTTGGGAGCCACCGTGTAGGTGCTGGGAACTGAACCTGGAAAAGAGGCCAGTGCTCTTAATCATTGAGCTGTCTCTCCAACTACTCTCCTCTTTATTTCCGGTCCTTGTCCCCAACTCTGAAAAGGTGAGTTGCTCTAGTCTGGCTCATGCATTGGGCTTCAGCCCCAGTCCGTAGTGTGACTGGAAGATTGTGAGACCTTTATGAGGAGGGACTCGCAGCAGAAGTTGGGTCACCGAGTGCCTTGAAAGGGCTCTGGGGAATGATACCACTTCTGCTCTTTACCTTCTGACACCATGAGATGGATGTTCAGCTTGCTTTGTCCTGTGTTTCCACCATGGACCCTTCCACAGGCCCAAAACACCAAGATCAAATTACCACAGCTTAAAGCCTCTGATAGAGCAAGCCGGAAAAAAAAAAACATTCCTCCTTACAAGTTGATTTTTCTCAGGGTTTTGTCACAGTGACAGAAGGTGACTGTCACGTTGTTTGGGTCAGAGTGCTCTGGAGGACAGAACCGGCAGGTTGGACATCCATCACAGAACTAGACAGTCATCCATGGCCACTGGCAACCTAGAGAAGCTGAGAGTCTACCGAGCTCCAAACCTCAGCAGTCCTGATGTGATGCTGAAGGCCTGGAGGCTTTCCACAGATCCACTGAAGTTCCATTTACACTGGAAGACAGAGACGCCAAGGTGGGGTCTAATGTCAGTGCAGGATGCAGGCAGCTACAGCAGCAATGGCAATGACAGTATAGTCACATGCCCCAGCAAGAAGTAAAGGCAGGCAAGAATCATTGTTCTTCCTTTGAGCATCTCTCTATCTGGGATGCTGCCCAGAAGTGCCACCTACTCTTTAGGATGGTCTTCTCCCCTCATTTAATTCTTCCTGGAAGTGTCCCCAAAGACCCACCCAGACGCTTGTCCCTTAGTTGATTCCAGAACCAATTAAGTTCACGGTCAAGATTAGCCATCATACGCATCAATATAAAATGTGCCTTATTCAACTGAGCCATGGTGAAGCCGGGGAAAGATTAACTGGGCAT